>NC_056078.1:15400000-16000000 GCF_016772045.2 Ovis aries | reverse complement strand
GGAGACACGTTCTTGACTTCAGAGGAAGGAGTCAGGTCCTCTCTGCTTTTAGATAAGGAACCATTATGAAAGTAGAGTACTGACAAGAAGAAAAAGCCTCACAATTCAGCTGTATTTCTGGGGACTGACTGGTAGGTCTCCTTCCAGGTCATTGGTGTTTCTAAAACAAAGAAACTGTATTCCTTTTAAAGTAGAATAAATCCATGATTTACATGGAGAAGGAAACAGCAACCCACTCCAGCATTCTTGCCTGGAGAATCCCATGGACAAGAGGAGCCTGGCAGGCTACAGTCCATGGGGTTGCAAGAGTTGGACACGGCTCAGCAACTAAACCACCACCACCATCACCCATGATTTAAGCGTTCAGTTCAGTTCAGTCACTCAGTTGTGTCCGATTCTTTGCGACCCCATGAATCGCAGCACGCCAGGCCTCCCTGTCCATCACCAACTCCTGGAGTTCCCCCAAACTCATGTGCATCAAGTCGGTGATGCCATCCAGCCATCTCATCCTCAGTCGTCCCCTTCTCCTCCCGCCCCTAATCCCTCCCAGCATCACAGTCTTTTCCAGTGAGTCAGCTCTTCGCATGAGGTGGTCAAAGTATTGGAGTTTCAGCTTCAGCATCAGTCCTTCCAATGAACACCCAGGACTGGTCTCCTTTAGGATGGACTGGTTGGATGTCCTTGCAGTCCAAGGGACTCTCAAGAGTCTTCTCCAACACCACAGTTCAAAAGCATCAATTCTTTGGCACTCAGCTTTCTCCACAGTCCAACTCTCACATCCATACATGACCACTGGAAAAACCATAGCCTTGACTAGACGCACCTTTGTTGGCAAAGTAATATCTCTGCTTTTAAATATGCTGTCTAGGTTGGTCATAACTTTCCTTCCAAGGAGTAAGCGTCTTTTAATTTCATGGCTGCAGTCACCATCTGCACTGATTTTGGAGCCCCAAACAATAAAGTCTGACACTGTTTCCACTGTTTCCCCATCTATCTGCCAGGAAGTGATGGGACCAGATGCCATGATCTTCGTTTTCTGAATGTTGAGCTTTAAGCCAACTTTTTCACTCTCCTCTTTCACTTTCATCAAGAGGCTTTTTAGATCCTCTTCACTTTCTGCCATAAGGGTGGTGTCATCTGCATATCTGAGGATATTGATATTTCTCCCGGCAAACTTGATTCCAGCTTGTGTACTTATACACTAAATTTCAAAGTATTTACTTTCATGTGGTCAGAAGGTCAGGGTTAGCATTCTGGGTTAGAATTCAGGTTCCTCATCTGCTAACAGAGAGCAAGTCACCCTCTAATAAACTTCACTTGTTTCCCTTATAGCTTAGTTGGTAAAGAATCTGCCTGCGATGCAGGAGACCCTGGTTTGATTCCTGAGTTGGGAAGATCCCCTGGAGAAGGGAAAGGCTACCCACTCCAGTGTTCTGGCCTGGAGAATTGCATGGACTGTATAGTCCTTGGGTCACAAAGAGTCGGACACGACTGAGCGACTTTCACTCTCACTTTTCCCACCTCTCATATTTGAGATAATAATTCTCAAGGTGTCATGAAGATTAAATGACATGTATATTAGAGATGCTCAGTAAGAAGAAAAATGTGACGGGAACAAAGGCAGAATTAGTTTTCTGAAGTGGGTTTTTTGTGTGCATGTGCAGTCCATCTATTTTTCTAGTTTCTGTATGTAGTTTAGCACACTTCTATCGTGCTGCGATTCATGGGATCGAAAAGAGTCGGACACGACTGAGCGACTGAACTGAACTGATAGGGAGGATGGGGTGGGGAGGAAATGCAGCAAAGCAAAAAAAACTCAAAGCTCAAAAACTTTCTGCCTTATGGAGAGAAGTCGGTGGAGGCTATTCTGTATAATACTTACAGTCATCCTTGCAGGCTGAGTTATGGGAATGATACAGTTCCTATATCTTTGTACTCCCAAATGCAAGCATGCCCTGTGCTGCATAGGATTTTTAAATGGCTTCAGGATGAGTCATTTTACACTTACCAGCGTGTAGAGAGTTTCACATTTTACAAGACATTTTCCACAGACGTTATTTCATTTAGTCTCAACAACTCTTTAGAAAGTGATTATTCTCATCCTCATTTTACACATGGAAATTTGAAATGCAATAGAAACTAGCACAGAATTATAGGACTAGTTAGTGGGATGGCAAAAATACAATTCCATTTTCCTACTCTTTCCCTGCTCTATGCTCCCCTTAATGTGTTTCAGTTTGAGGTTTTTCTTTTTCTTTTTTTTTTTTTTTAACTAGTGTCATGAAGAGAAACAGTTTTGTATTTTTGGCACGACACAGTTGGTCAGGCAAGATAGCCTTAAAAATGCCACGACACATAAATCTTGTCATTTACTTGGAATCAGGTAAAAATGAAGCCTGTTATTAACACCTTTTGTAATATAAGGAACATAGCTTCTTCTGAACAAATGTCCATTTCACATGCAGATTTTTCCCCAGTACAGAATTCTGTTTTTTTAATCAAAAATAATGTGCATTAGACTGTTTTTCTTCTTTTAGAGGTGTGATATACATGTTTCACAATTAGCAGCTCTGTACTAAACAAAGCCAGACAGAGGCCCATAAAAGCTGTCTGCTACCTCCTCTCACAGATGCTGAGCTAGACCGGTGAACAGTCATCTTGGTAAGAGAGACTGTGACAAGAAGATGAATGTAGCAACAATTGCAGAGCTCACAAAAATCATGTTTTCAACAAACTTGACCCACCAACAGAAAACCTAATGAAGGAATCCCCACAGAAAGGATGTTATGCAAACCTGCACAAATACATTTAACATGCTGTAGGCAAAGAATACTTCTTTGTCTATTTCCAACACATGGCCTATATCCACTGTTGCCCAGTCACAAAAGGAACTCTAATGCAAAAAAATTTCCACCTTCAGAGAACTGACAACTAAAAGCACACTGTATTTAAAGCTTCTATCTTTAGATGGGTAACAAAGGAAATGCCAAGACTGGACCCACTAGAAACCGCATCAAGGTCAACAGCAATAACCAGACTACAAACTCAAGACTGGGAATTCATTTACACTTGTAGCTTTCAGGTAAAGAACATTTCCTTTAGTTGATTCCCACAGCCAAGACTAACTTGGATTTCTCTAGAAAATAGGAACTTCAAAGACCATAAGAGCAGGTATGATTCACAGCTGAGATCAATTGCCAATTAGTCAAAACTCCATACAGCTGGGCTCCTGAGGCTAAAGGGTCTTCTCCCTACCCAGCTGAAAGGGATTCGGGCAAAGCCTGCCTGCGGTACTGGGGAAAGGGATTCCCGATGCAAGGTTATTCCATGTGGATACCAAAGACAAGAGAAATGAGGAGGGGGCCCCGAACGGAACGCTGAACAGCGTCAGGCACCAGAGGAGTCTGACATCTGGGAGAAGCCCCTACTCCGGAAGTAGTAGAGTACTTCTAGTACTCCGGAAGTACTAGAGATCCAGAATACAAGTTTCAGGAGAAACAAAGGGTCTTTGGAGGGTCAGGTCATTTACTTTGCCATTAATGAAGAGCCCCGAACAGGGTCTCTTACATTTCTGCCACCACTCGCTGAAGAGGCACACACCCTCCTGCCTGCTCCGTCAAGACTGACCCCACTCCCTGGAGGTGGGAGCCATAGCCGTGGTCGTTCCGGAAAAGCCAGCGTGCAAGACAATTTGGATAAAGTCATCCCTAAGCCAATGCTTAAGTCCAGTGCCCACGGGTCTTACTTAGTTCTCTAGTCTAGGTGCATTTCTTCAAAAGCCAGCATACCCCCTTTACTACATCTCCAGTCACCTGATCTGTAAAGTGCCACAAAGGTGTTGGCTGTTCCCCTGTTAACTCCGGGAATCTGCTCCGGCAACTGTTTTTCATTATCTTTCTACCAAACTCCTTAAAATAGGTGCATGTCTTCAAACACTTGTCCATGAAATTTGCTGCCTAACACCTGGAACTTGCCATCCAGGACGACATCCTTTAAACAGCCAAGTACAACATCCCATTCTGCATCCAAGGAGAAGGCGATGGATGATCCGCACAAACCAAGCCTCACTCAAGCTTCTTGCAGCCTTAGCTGCATCCCTGGCTCGGATTGCCGGAAGTGGCCTCTGCGCCTGCACGGAGGCGGGGCCTCGACTAGTTCGGCGGTGGCCACGTGCCAGTCAGATTCTGCGGGTCGGTTACGGACAGATGAGGAGCAGGTTTATTAAATAATAGGGAAAGACCCTCTCTAAAGGAGTTTTATGTAAGTACTTCAGAATACTTAATGTAAATACCTGAGAAGATTCTCTAAAACGAATGGCAGTAGAAATGTTGGATGCTAGTGACTGGATTGAAAATGGTGTTATCTTGAAGGAGTATTTATTTTGCAGTTTGAAAGTTCTGTGATCCCGGAATATACTTTTTGGGGGAAAAAAAAAAAAAACTCTTAAAACACAACAGTTTAAAAATCCAGTTATAAAGTAGGCCAAAGAGATGAATAGATATTTCCGCAAAAAAAGATATAATGGCACATGAGAGGAGGTTCAGTATGATTCAGTTCAGTTCAGTCGCTCAGTCCTATCCGACTGTTTGCGACCCCATGGACTGCAGCACGCCAGGCTTTCCTGTCCATCACCAACTCCCGGAGCTTGCTCAAACTCATGTCCATCCAGTCCGTGATGCCATCCAACCATCTCATCCTCTATCGTCCCCTTCTCCTCCTGCCTTCAATCTTCCCAGCATCAAGGTCTTTTTCAATGAGTCAGTTCTTCAGTATCATTAGTCATTAGGGAAATCCAGACTAACCACCATAATTCGTCTGTAAAAAGCTACTGAACAAATGAAATTTTTTTAATAGTAATAATACCAAATACTGATGAGAACATGGAGGAACTAGATTTCTCATACATTACTAGTGGGAACATAAAATGGTACAGGCACCCTGGAACACAGTTAGACAGTTTTTTAGCCTATGACCCAGCAATGGCATTCTTGGGCTTTCATCCCAAAGAAATAAAAACTTAAGTTCACATACATACCTACAAAACCATGTTTATAGAAGCGTTACTCATACTGGAAAAACTGAAGCTACTCACAAAAGTCCTTCAACAGGACAACAGATGAACAGATTCTGGTATAGCTATCCAACAGAAATTGACTCAGCATTAAAATGAAGTACTGATATATGCTACACCCCGAATGAACCTCAGCAGCATTTTGCCTAGTAAAAAAGAATTCATTCAATCTCAAAACATTATCTACTGTATGCTCTCATTAATACAAGCCTCAGAATGACAAAATTCTAGACATGGAGAACAGATTAGTGGTTGGTGGAAGGATGCAAATACCAAGACTTAGCATGATGCTGTTCTATGGTATGAAACATCTCTGTATCTTGACTGTGAGAATTTTTTTAATCCTGTGACTTTGGCAAATAATTACCATAAAAGGTAGTCAAAAGTTTTTATACCACTTTTGTGCAGTAGAAACCTGAATGTTTAAAGACATAGTGTTCATTTAATTATACTTACGTACCAATTTTTACTGGAAAAGATCAGTTCTCATTCCAATCCCAAAGAAACGCAATGACATACAATGCTCAAACTACTGCACAATTGCACTCATCTCATACACTAGTAAAGTAATGCTCCAAATTCTCCAAGCCAGGCTTCAACAGTACGTGAACTGTGACCATCCATATGTTCAAGATGGTTTTAGAAAAGGCAGAGGAATCAGATCAAATTGCCAACATGCATTGGATTATCGAAAAAGCAAAAGTTCCAGAAAAACATCTATTTCTGCTTTATTGACCAAAGCCTTTGACTGTGTGATCACCATCAACTGTGGAAAAGTCTGTGGAAAAGAGATGGGAATACCAGACCACCTAACCTGCCTATTGGGAAATCTGTATGCAGGTCAGGAAGCAACAGTTAGAACTGGACTTGGAACAGACTGGTTCCAAATAGGGAAAGGAGTGGGTCAAGGCTGTATATTGTCACCCTGCTTATTTAACTTATATGCAGAGTACATCATGAGAAATGCTGGCTGGGTGAAGCACAGGCTGGAATCAAGAGGGTGGGAGAAATATCAATAACTTCAGATATGCAGATGATACCACGCTTATGGCAGAAAGTGAAGAAGAACTAATGAGCCTCTTGATGAAAGTGAAAGTAGAGAGTGAAAAACTTGGTTTAAAGCTCAACATTCAGAAAACGAAGATCATGGCATCTGGTCCCATCACTTCATGGCAAATAGATAGGGAAACAATGGAAACAGTAAGAGACTTTATTTGGGGGGGGGGGGGGCTCCAAAAGCACTGCAGATGGTGACTGCAGCCATGAAATTAAAAGACGCTTACTCCTTGGAAAAAAAGTTATGACCAGCCTAGACAGCATATTAAAAAACAGAGACATTACTTTGCCAACAAAGGTCAGTCTAGTCAAGGCTATGGTTTTTCCAGTGGTCATGTATGGATGTGAGAGTTGGATAAAGAAAGCTGAGTGCCAAAGAATTGATGCTTTTGAACTGTGGTGTTGGAGAAGATTCTTGAGAGTCCCTTGGACAGCAAGGAGATCCAACCAGTCCATCCTAAAGGAGACCAGTCCTGAATATTCATTGGAAGGACTGATGTTGAAGCTGAAACTCCAATATTTTAGCCACCTGATGCAAAGAACTGACTCATTTGAAAAGACCCTGATGCATGGGATCACAAAGAGTTGAATACAACTGAGTGTCTGAACTGACTGACCTGCTGCTTAAACATGCCATTTAACTGTTTAATTCATAACTGAGGAAATGAAAGAAATTAAGAAAAAGCAGGATGTCAAAAGGCCAGTTAGTGATATAATAATGCCTTAGCATAATCTGACCAAGGTGCAAATGCAACTGTCAAAATTTCAGAAAAGTACTTACTTCTATGTGCCTCCATTTTATCATCTTTAAAATGGTTATGTTAATTATGGCATCTACCTCATCAACTAGTGTGAGGCTTAATTGAGAAAATGTGTTTGAAACCTCCTGGCCTAGCCCATTGCCTCCCAGATGTGAAGGCCATAATACATGTTGATTCCTATTTCTTTTGAGTTTCTATACTATTTCTCATCTCCCATTGCAGTCTGATGAGAAATGGCTTGCACTAAAGAGGAGTGATTGCTAGGAGTGAACAGGGTTAATTAAATTTTCCTAAGAAATATGTTACTGAAAAAAAAGGCATATTGATTAAACCTTTCAAAATAGTCACTTTTAAATAGATTAAGCAAAGTCTGTTTTGTGCCAAGTAAATGATCACCCCCTCATGGGTCTGTCTTGAGGTTCTTAGAGTAGACCGCCATAATCTGACTTTTCATTGTCCTCTCTTCTGGGTATTAAAGATTGGAGACTAATAATTCTATTTTCAAAGACAGTTCAGTGAGGATGGCTTAAAAAAGAAGGTTGCCCTTAATATCTTTCCTTGTAAAAACATTGAATATCACTATATTCTAGGGTCTGTGGGGAATTCAGAGAGCACCAGGCAAGACTTGGTCTCCAAAGGGAATATAAACTAGTGGGGAAGAGTAGGAACATCCCGTGTAGTAAAACTCATCCGGGGAGTCCATGGTTTCTTAGAGGAAACTGAGGTAGGAGAAGTGTGTTTGCATTTATAACCTTTTTGATGTTCTGTTTCTTGAGGGATAACACAAATACAGTCTTTGCAGCAGAATATGGGTCCTTCTTTCCCAGCTCTGTAAATCTATTACCTGAGAACTCCTTGAGGACTAAAGACACATTGTTGCCAACTTTGTATCCCCAGCCCTTAGGACACAGATAGCCTCCTCAATAAAGGTTTATCAAATGAATGAGGGCTTCCCAGGTGACACAGTGGTAAAGAATCCGCCTGCCAATGCAGGAGACACAGGAAACAGGAAACGCAAGAGATTCAGGTTCGATCCCTGGGTCAGGAAATTCCCCTGGAGTAGGAAATGGCAACCCACTCCAGTATTCTTGCCTGAAAAATTCCAAGGACAGAGGAGCCTGGCGGGCTACAGTCCATGGGGTAGCAAAGAGTCTGACACCATTGAGCGCAGCACAGCACGAATGAATAAACCCTTTAACCTTAGCTGCACACATCAATACCTTTACCCCCTAATTGCTTCTTTAGAGGATGGGAATGGGATGGTTTAAAACACACTAATTTTAATAGCTGACTGAAAGAAAGTGCCTTGGGGACCAGCACCGGGTTGGTTGTGTTCATTGTCACCTCCTTAGAGCTTCACAGATTACCTGACATTCTGTAGGAAATAGACATCTTTTATGTGCATGCATGAAAGCTGCCCCTGGTCCGTCCTCAGAGCTCACAGCCTGGAAGAGTAAGGAGAAGTTCAGCAGGGTATCCAAGAATTCTGACAACCCACAAGCGGTCAGAAGTCAATTTCACTTCCTCACGCAGCCATTTGTAGAAGGTTGTAAATCTCCTCCTTACTCGGGTCGGGGGCAGCCGGTGCGACCTTACGCCCCTTGCGGGGACCCCACGAGCCAAGTCACAGAGGAAGGTAACCCAGAGTCGAGCCGGGCAGCACGTGCAGCGCCCAGGGGAGGAGGAGGCTGGGCTAACGCAGCTCTTAGTCAGCAGCTGGGCTCGGTTTTGAAACAAAAGCCAATGTCCTCCCTTGGAGTCCGCGGCCGGTCAGCTCCTGGGGGGAAGAGAGCCATGCTGCCCAGCCGGTTAGTGGCCCAACTTACTTTTGCAGAGCCTGGGACAAAGGGCCAGCAGTTGTATGCGAATGGGTGGGGTGCTGGGGACAGAGGACGTGGGGAGGGCGGGGGCTACAGCTCGCTGTGCCCCTCCCCTCCCGGCCACTAGCAAGCAGGGCTGGGGTCTCCCAGGCTCGGCACACGTTAGCCCCCGGCAGGCCACCTCCGAGCCCGCCCCCACCCACCTCCACCCACCTCCACCCCCAGGGTCTGCGTAAAAACTAAGGCACCTTTGCAACCCGCACCCTAGCGCACAGACACACCAGGCCCGGGTTTCATGAATGAAATCCAATCGTGCGGATATAAATAGCCGCGAAGGCTGCTAACGTCACAGAGCAAGCGGCGGTCGCCACCGCGGCGGAGCTGGGTGCCGAGCGCTCTCCATTCCGCCCGGCCGGCCAGCCTGGGAGCCGGGCGGGGGCGGGAGGAAAGGGGGAGGGCTGGGGGACGGAAAGGGGCGAGCCCCTCTGGTCCGGCACCGGGAAGAGCTGCCGCCGCGGCGCGGGGCGAGCCCAAGAGGCGAGGCAGAGCCATGCTGCCTTTGTGCAAAGTTGGGCGGCGGGCGGCGCGCCGCGCGCAGGGGCCCGGCACACCCGCGACCGCGCGCAGTCGTGGCTGCTGCTGAGTGGCGGGGACCACCCCCCACCCCAGCTCCCCCAGCCCTTGAAGGCGGAGAGAGCTCGCGTCTCGCTCGGCTTCAGGGTAGGTTCTGTGTCGTGAGTGCGCTATGCTGTGAAACTTCTCCGAGCAGCCGCCGCGGAGCCCCCACCCCCCACCCCACCCCGCCCCGGCCCCGGCGGGTGGCCTATGGGGGCCCCGGGCCGCGCCACGCGGCCGGCCGCGTCCCGAGCAAGAGTCGTGGGACCGAGCTGCCCTGGGAGCCGCCCTCGCCTTCTCTGCGAGGCCGGGAACCCTCCCATCAGAGGCCAGCAGAAGAGATTTCTAGGAGCGCCTGCACAGCCGCACCCCTAACTTGGAGCTGAGAAAATGCACAACAGGGCACCCTTAGAAGGAGGGCTGCGCCAGGGAGGGGGTGGGGGACGTGCCGCGCCGACCACAAGGCTCTTTTCCTTGGAAGGTGGTGGGGAGCCAGAGGAACTGCACAGGGGGAGACACTAACCCCTTTGGCGCTTGCACCCCCAAGAGTTGACCGGTCAGCCCACAGTTTGGCGCTCCCCACCCCCAGCCCGGTGTCTATGGAGTCTGTTGTGAGTTGCTGTGGCAACAGTAGGAGCTGCCTTGAGGGGCTTGCAGAACACCTTACCTAGTCTCTGCGTGCTCAGGTTTTGGGGAGAAAAACAGGGTGGGGTGGAAGGGTGGGGTGGGAGGAAGCTGTGCAGACAAGGGAATCCAGCCCCCTCGACAAAAAAAGAAGTGGAAGGAAGGCTCAACGATGTAAGAATGTATCATTTGATCCTGCTGTTAGTTCTGCCGTTTCTACCCTCAGCAGTATCAAACATCTCAACGGAGGAGCAATGTCAATATTTAGACTTGGACAAGCCAGAAAGTTAGAAGGGAGTGCCAAGCGCAGGGTTTTGACTTGGCTTTGCACGTCAGCACACAAGCTGTGCCTTTCTAGCTGACTGTACACATTTGCTGGGGGGCGGGGGGAATGCGTGAAGATTAATATACACACAAAGGCGCTCAGACCTAGGAAGAGGAGAAGAGGCTCTTTGACTTTGAACTCCCTCTCCCCAGCCTGTGCTGTTCCCGAAGCTTTGTTGAACCCCAGCCAGATGCTCAGCTAGAGGTTTCACTAGTTTGGGGCTCCCCCAGCACCCACGGGAGCAGTGCTGCGTATTTACACTGTACAGCATATCCCCTCTAAACTGCAAAAGTATGTTACCAGTAGTTTTCATCTCTGTATAACTGTGTTCTCGCTATCAGCAGATATAAATAGCCAATAGGCTGTGTTTGGTTTCAGCAAACAGCTAGGCTTTATAACAAAACGCTGATAAGTTTGTTTTAAAACACTCTTCAGAAATTTGAAATTATATTTCATTTCTGATAACTCTGTGGACGCCTGAGAGAGTCACTGTTTGCTGAAAGAGAAACACAAGCTCTTTTCGATATAAATAATGTCTGCATACCACTCCACAGGTGGAGTAGGCAGCAAATTATTATTCAAGTAAGTTTTCTCTGAGATTCTTGGATAGCATTTGGACTTGTTAGTGGGAAAGGAATTTAACTTGTTCTTCACAGTGTGGAAGACTTTGAAAAATCATTAGGAAGCAATGAAATCATAGTATTCTAAGCTTGCACATTGTTCAACCAAATTTAGAAAGTAGTGTGACTTCAAGTACATAGGGTTGTGTGTGGTTACAGAGGTAGAAACAGAAACACGGGCAGGTTGATGTTGGTACAACAACATAGCTTATTAGCTATGCAAATGCAATCAAATAGAAGAAAACAACAGAATCATTTGGACTTATGATAATATGGCCTAAAAATGCTATTTTGGAGGAATCGTAGATCCATTTCCTTTCCTTCTGTATTGTAAAATCCCTGAAAGGTTTTCCTTGTTTCTATTCATGGTTTTGTGGCTAACTGCTTTTTTTTTTTTTTTTTTTTTAGTATCATTGCCAAATGCTCAGAAATATATTTTCAGAAATGCTACAAAAAGTTCACCTAGCTATTTCAGGATGTATATGGCCCCAAGAAATGCCATTTTAACACTGACACTTGGAAAAAATAAAGCAGGTTCTGCTCTTTGGTGGGTGGGGTAGAGAGGAAAACAATGCATGTTCAAAATGTCAGTGGCGCCCCATGTGCTCCAAGCGAGCAAGTATTACAGAGCAATACTTTATAAGGCACTTCTCTCTTTTGTGTAGGTAAGTCCAGCTGTGAGGAGGGGGTTCTGTTCTTCACTTCCAGCAAGCCAGGTCAGTGTCTTTGTGCAACCCGTGACCATAGATTGCTGACATATTCTGTCTGATTCTGAGCATGCATTTCAGAACAACTTACTTGGTCATTTGTCTTAGAATGAGTTGTCTTTGTCATATTTTTTTTTTTTATTGACTCAGTTACGAATATCACAATTTCCATGATTATTAAAATTATTTTATTTACTCTGTGAGTAAAAATAGCACTAAAATGGGCTTTGAATCAGTTTGTTCTTTATAAGACTTTTCTCTTTCATGTTGGGGACCCAAGTTGTGCCAGGAAAAGCTGAAGATACAGGGGATTTGCATGCTTGATCACTGCAATTTTATATCTGTCCTAATCTTAGCAGTCTAGAGCAGAAAGAAAATTGATACAATAATGACTGATATTTTTGAGCTTGAACCAAAATTCAGGTAATATGCTGCATTCCTTACACTTATGTTCTCATTCTGCAAAAAAAAAAAAATATATATATATATATATATATATTCCTGTGAGGTGTAACACTTCTCTTGGTCTCCAGAGGACAAGGTGAGGAATTGAAAGTTCAGAGAGGTCAGGTAATAGGTTCAGTTCCTGCTTCTAGTAAATGGAAGAAATTATATTTTTTAAAGTTCTGTCTTAATCCAAACTCTAAATTCTCTAGTTGGAAAAATCTTGCCCAATAGAGAAACTGGGACCAAAGAAGTTTAAGTGACTTGCCTAAGATAACTTGGTAATTATAGCTTATGTAGTAAAATTCAATGACAAAGGTGTTACAAAAGTATAAATTCCATTCTCTTTAAGTAAAACAGCAAAATATTAAGTATTTGTGTGTACTTTATGGCATGGCCCTGTCAAAAATTAAGATTTTTACTGTGGGGGTCTCCAGTTTTAAGGATCTTACAAATAGATTTTAAAAGACAAGATATTAAACAATCATGCAGGAAAAGTGAGAACATAAATCAAGATAATGCATGCCTGAACTGAGGCATGAACTGAGGGTCAATGGTACATTCACAAATTCACCGTTTTCTATCCTATGGGACTACTTTGCAGTTCCATGTATGGATAGGGAAAATTTTCCAAGCACATTTTTGTCTAGATAGATAATAAAAGGGTAAGAGTTTAGAGAAAGACAGAGTGTAGAATTTCAAACCAACAGGGAGAGATTATGCATTCATCTAGAACTGCTAAATTACAGTATATCAAACTTGAGGTGTTATTGCTTGAAAAGCATTGAAACAAAGTTGTAAGCTGTCTGAATCTTCACAGCATCACTAAGAAAGCATCACAACATGACCTGGTGCTTAAGAGTACTGGATTCCTTCTGCAACCTCAGTTTGTCTGAAATGTGCCACATAGATATATTTGGATACCTAGTAAATAAATGCCAATGTAAGTCCTGAAAATGGCCAATATTTAAAGGTTAAACAGGACGTTTTCCGTTTTTGCCAGGGTTGACCACCTTCTCTTTTCCCCTCTTTCTTCCTCCACCCTTACTTTTTGTAGAATAATGTGTAAGTTGTTAATCCTTCTCAGAGAGTATTATATAAAGGGATAATAAAAAGTAAAATGGGAATAAATTACCAAAGAAAACCTTACCGTATCTTCTTTTTTAATGGACTGATACCCCCAACCCAAGCTAATAACCCTAAAAGCTTAATTAGTTAAAAGATACTTTTAAGTGTTTAAAGGATTATTATAAGCTGTCCTATAACAGCTTTGTCCTATAAAAGTTGTTATATAATGTATCATTACGAAATAGATCATAATAGCTCTGTTAGACTGGGAAACCCCCTTACAGGTTAAGACCTCATTATCAACTGGTATTTGCTTAGCTGTGACAGTGGTATGTTGTAAATTATCCATATGACAACTATAAACCTATAATTGCTTAAAGAGTAAAATTATACTCTGAATCATATAATGTTAGCACCAAAAAAGGCCTTAGAATGAGTATGGTGTCTCTAAGAGTAATTTAATTAGCAACTATTTGTTTGCTTTTTTGAACTTTAGAGGCTTTGGTTGCTATGCTTGACCTCTCTCAAAACACACCTGGAAATACATGAAATTCTGCTGTTTTTCACTCAAGAAATGTACCTGTAGAAAACGGGAATTTTCTTTTTCTTTACTCTTCTTATTGGTCTTCCTTTTTCCTTTTAGGAAATAGGCAGCTCAGTCTCATTCTTTGAAGGCCTTACTCTGGCTTCACCTAATAGGGTTCAAAGAGTACAGATTATTTGAACCTGGCTCTTGTTTTCATCTTCTTTTCTCTACCCAGGCTCCCTACCAACATGTCGACACCGAAACAAAATTTGGAGAGGGAAGGAAAGATAAGTCACAAAAAGTGAGGTGTATATAGAAAGGGGAAGGGGGTGGGAGTGTGTGATTCATGGGGGAGGGGAGGAGAAAAGGAGAGCTTTGCCTGGAAAGGCAAGAGGCAGTCACCCAAACAGATGGGATGTGTATGGACAGGTTATTGATATGTCAGAATAAAAATTGTTTAGGGTTTTTTTGGGGGGTCGGGGGAGGCTGGAATTTATAAACAAAGTGAGGTCACCTCCTCGTAGAATCTTTTGTTCCTCGTACACATTGGACAGAAACTGAGAAATGGGCAAATAAAGACACTAAAATGTGAGTATGACAGCCACTCTTTGATGTCCCAGGACGCACCTGCCCTCAGATACTGCCAGCAGCTGTCCCATCAAGCATATCAACATGTCTGATAAGGTTTAATCAACTAAGGATGAATTAGAAAGTTTTACAAAGAAGGAAACCAGATGGATGCCTGCAGGTCCACAAGTGTGATTACATTTCTCCTCTCTGCACCTGACGTTATTTATTGCATAGACACAGGTTAATGGCAAGTCCCCAGTGCTAATGGGGTTACAATCTCAGTCTCCATCCCTCTGTGGAGAAATTTCCGTGGAACTGTTTGTCACCCAACCTAGTCCAGACCCCTAATGACTGCTGAAAAAACAATAACTAGTACTTACATCATGCTGCTTCTAGACGCCAGACACTTGATTGTACTACAGATACTATTATTTATAAATTCCAATTTTATAGAAGCAAAAAGGAAACTTAGGTATATTAAGTCAAGAACTAATTGGAAGTAGAGCTTGGATTTGTACTGAGATCTAATAATTTGAATATATATTTGATTTAAGTATATAATGGGGGGGGAGAAGCACTTTAAAATATTCAGTTCCAGGTTATTCTTGCAGATTGTAAAAGAAGTAATTATTCTTGTAGGGTTCTTTTTTTAATTTTATGTGTCTTGTTTTGTATTTGGTAACTTGAACCACACAGCAGTGTTGTCTGTACAGATTGTTAATTCTTCAGGGCATCTCTAATATATTTTGATGGAAGTCACACTAGTAAACAGTTGAGTCATGGAGGTTGAATCCTGAACCAGAGAGGTTCTTAAAGATCCTTAACCCAACCTCACATAGGTGAGAAACAATCTACCATCCAGAGAAGCAGTGCAGCTCTCACCCACTCTTCCAGTTCGTAAGTGACGCAGCTGGGGCTGAACCCAGGTTTCCAAAGCCCAGTCCAGGGCTCAGTTCTTTTATGTAACACTGCCTGAAACACGGCACACTTTCTAAAGCCTCCAACTTAGCCAAAATTGCAGCTATCAAATTTGAAGTATATCTGAAACCTAACATACATCCAGAAATGGGTTACAAGGGGATTCCAGCAGTGTAAAGGTATGATGGGTCCTAGGAGAGACCTTTCCTATCTTCACGGACGCCAATACAGACCAGTCTCCTTGTATTCAAAACTTAGCTACCCCGTACTCTGATCCCTTTCAAGCTGTTTTTGTTGAGATGCCTGTTTTCATCAACTATGGAGATTTTTAATTTTGTCTATGGATTTCTGGCTTTTTATTAATCATGTGACATGGGTGACATATTTCTTTGGAGCTCATTTTGCTCATCTGTAAAATGAAGACAATATCACCTCCATCAGAGGATTATGAGAATGCTATGAAATCACACATGTAAAACAGATATTAGGGGGTCTTCCCTGATGGTCCAATGGCTAAGACTCCGTGCTCCCCCAATGCAAGGTCCACCAGTTCTATCCCTAGTCAGGGAACTAGATTTCACAGGCTGCAACTAAGAGTTCACAGGCTGCAAGTAAAGATCCCACATGCCCCAACTCAGACCTGGTACAGCCAAACAAATAAATGATTAAAAAACACACAAAAAACAGGTGTTCAACAAGGGTGAGTTTTCTTCTTGGCCTTGCTAAAGTATGTCAAGAGAAAATGGTACAACACATTAGGGCATCCATATCATTTTGCTGCTAAATGTTCTGGAGTCATCTGAAGTCTGACACTGCAAGGGATCACTATAATGACCTTTTTTCTTGGGTAAAAACGGGCCCAGTTGTGTCCCTGAGTACCAGTAGCCTGGTCACAATTACATTTGTCTTCTTCACACTCTAGGGTTGCTGAGGTTTGCATGAATTACTTTACTGCTTCAGTTTCTGCCTCAAAGTACTAGCAAGCTCCTCTGGGAGATACCTGGCTCTCATGTCCTTTCAGACACTTTTTTTATCTAAGGTGTTTTCCATGTAGACCTTTGCATCTCAAAGCAGCTACTGTGTTTTCAGCCAAATAACTAAAATATTTTTGGAGAAAAGTGTTGCCAGTAAAACATTTTTGCTTTCAATTTCAAAACAAGTGAGACTTTCCTCCCATCATTTCCGTTAACTCTAGTATTGAATCTTTCCTGGGCATTGACCGTCTTCTCTCTCTGTCGCAGGTTGCTAACTGATATGTTGATGGGAAAAACATGAGCACTGCAATTTCCCCCTTTCACCCTCAGCACTTGATAGCTACCGTGGCCTAAATTACATCTCTGGGAAATGTTTCATCACACTCCTCTCTCCAGCTGCCACACTTTGTCATGTGGCACTTGCTGCCCTGTTTTGAGTTTTTGGATCCAAGTCTTTGGCAACAGTTCTTATTACATATACATGGAGGAAAGCTCCTGATAAGATCTTTTTTCTTACTTGTACTTTTTCCCCCTTTTTTTGAAATGAATCATCCAAGTGGCCTAGAATACCCTTTACTTTCCTAGTGGCTCAGTTTCCCTTTTCAGTGTTGGACAAATGTGTGCTGCAAGACATATGTCCTCTTCAGGTTAGTTATTGAGTCACTAAGTCATGTCAGACTCTTTGTGACCCCATGGACTGTAGCACACCAGGATTCCCTGTTCTTCACTCTTCAAGTGTAAGGTTAGCCATTAGGTGTTTTCCCCAGTGCTGTCCTTCATTCGGTATGAGCTGCTTAGAGATCACAATTGCTAGATTGCTACTAGTCTCAAACCAGTTATGTGAGTTTCCATTCATAGCAGGGAGTTTATTGTTAAAGCAATGCCTCCCAAAATTTAATGTGCATAAACATCACCTGGGCATCTTAATAAAATGCAGATTCTGATTCAGAAGTTCTAGAGTGAGGCCTAAGATTATGCGTTTCCCAGGGGTACCTCACTGATGCCAGTGCTACTGGTCTGAGGATCATATTTTAAGTAGGGAAATATACTGTACTTTGTAAAGTATAGTCATTATCTTATGCTGAAACTCCTTCCTTGGAGGCTCCCATCTTATTTTGTTTTCTTCTTTCTTAAATTATATAGAGTCATAGAATCTTAAACGTGAAAGGTTTGTGCTGGTAAATCAACCTGCACTCTGGAAGAGAAAAAGAGTGCATTTATGTGCAAACATAAGTTGATTATAAATTTTGCTGACGTAAAGAATGGGTGTAGCATACTATTTATAAATAATAATAAAGAATACTCTTTGTTGTAAACTCCGTTTAGCTAATTGGGTCTCATAAAACGCTGGTTTTGAGAACTCATCTATCCATGGTCTACCTATGGTACAGTTGATGAGCGCAATTCCCATGTAAATGTTGGCCAGTGTTTTTCCTTATGTTAATGAATAAGACAAAACTGAAGTAAAGGCATATGTCAGACTGCATTCATTCATCAAAGATATGAATGACTTCTTTGCTGAGCCAAATAATAGCTTTTAAATACTGTAAGGATATTTCCTTAAATGGATTATTCATAATATAACAGCTGTATACATTACACCCTTTTAAGTTTAATCTGCATTATTAGCATTTTAAAGTCATTTTCTTAAGTCACGGTGACAGAAAAATAAAGCAAGACCTGATGTGGAGTGGTTGCCAGTTTCACCATGGCCAATTGGAAACCACCATTGTGACTGAGTGTGGAGTTGGAAAGAGATGGCAGAGTAGCACATCGTTGTTTAGTTACTAAGTCGTGTCAACTCATTTGTGACTCCATGGATCATAGCCCGCCAGGCTCATCTGTCCATGGGCTTTCCCAGGCAAGAATACTGGAGTGGGTTGCCATATCCTTCTCCAGGGGATCTTTCTGATCCAGGGATTGAACCCACATCTCTTGAAGCTCAGGCGAATTCTTTACTGCTAAACCAGCGGGGAAGCCCACAGGAGCACATGGTTATATAGTATTTCCATTATACAGATAAAACTGGAATAAATAACCCCAAAATATACTTTGGCCACCTGATGTAAAAAGCTGACTCATTGGAAAAGACCCTGATGCTGGGAAAAATTGAGGGCAAGAGGAGAAGTGAGCAACAGAGGATGAGATGGTTGGCTGCCATCACTGACTTAACAGACATGAGTCTGAGCAAACCCTGGGGGATTGTGAAGGACAGGGAAGCCTGGCACGCTGCAGTCCGTGGGGTCACAAAGAGTCTAACACGACTTTGGGACTGAACAACAACAACAAACTTCAAAATACAGGTAATAGTAAAATATAGTAGAATAAAAACAAAGCGGTAAGATTTGAGTATTTAGTTACCTTTGTTTTAATATAATTTATTTAACTGAAACTTTATATAATTAATATTCAGTACTGACCCTATTTTAACAGGCTTGCGAAAGTCCTGAAAATTTAACAGTTGGTTCATGGGCCAGTAGAGACTGGCACAATATCAGATGCAGATCATCTGGTCCAATGATTCTCAACCTTTGCTATACATTGAATACTCCCAGGAATTTTATAACCTGTAGTCTTAGTGTTAGGGCCCAGGAATCTGAGTTTTAAACTTTTTTATTGAACTGTATCTTGTTTAAACAAAAATATATGAATCATAACTATATAACTTAAGAATTCAGTTCAGTTCAGTTCAGTTGCTCAATCACGTCTGACTCTTTGCAACCCCATGAATTGCAGCACGCCAGGCCTCCCTGTCCATCACCAACTCCCGGAGTTCACTCAGACTCACATCCATCGAGTCAGTGGTGCCATCTAGCCATCTCATCCTCTGTCGTCCCCTTCTCCCGCCCCCAACCCCTCCCAGCATCAGAGTCTTTTCCAATGAGTCAACTGTTCCCATGAGGTGGCCAAAGTACTGGAGTTTCAGCCTCAGCATCAGTCCTTCCAAAGGAATCCCAGGGCTGATCTCCTTCAGAATGGACTGGTTGGATCTCCTTGCAGTCCAAGGGACTCTCAAGAGTCTTCTCCAACACCACAATTGAAAAGCATCAATTCTTCGGTGCTCAGCCTTCTTCACAGTCCAACCTCACATCCATACATGACCACAGAAAAAACCACAGCCTTGACTAGACAGACCTTTGTTGGCAAAGTAATGTCTCTGCTTTTCAATATGCTATCTAGGTTGTCATAATTTTCCTTCCAAGGAGTAAGCGTCTTTTAATTTCATGGCTACAATCACCATCTGCAGTGATTTTGAAGCCCAAAAAAGTAAAGTCTGACACTGTTTCCATTTAGCAGCACCCAAAATCCCATCTTAAGCCCCTGTTCAGTCACTGTCTAATTGAGGCAACCACTGTCTTCACTTCTAATGCCATGGATTAGTTTTGCCTGATTGTCAACTTTTATACAAATGAAATCTCTTTTGTGTCTGGCCTCTTTCAATATTGTGTTTGTAAGATTCATTATAATTGTATGCAGCTGTAGTTCATCCCTTTTTAACAGTGTATAATATTCCATTGTGTGGATAGACCTCAATTTATTATTTCTTTATCCATTGTACTGTCAGTGGTTTGTTTCCAGATGTTGGCTATTACGAGTAGTGCTGCCAAGGACATTCTTGTGCAGGCAGCAGTATTTGAAACAAAACAAATTCCCCCAGTCATTCTGATAAGCAGCTGATTTCTTGACTGCCTTCTCTACAATTCCCTCTTCTGCCTTTGGTTTTTCATATGATGTGATTAAGTCTATTGGTTCTTTCCTGAGAATGTACTTTTAATACCTTAAGTCATGAAACTGTGTGCTTCCATTCATTATAGCATGTTTTCCTGGATCTTTTCAATGTAGATTCACCATCACCCCCCTTTCATCAAGACATCTGCTCTTGGGCGCTTTAAATAGGGATGAGATTTGGCCTCACATCAATAGCGTGGAGGAATAATAGACATGGTGGAGATGGAGCCAAGGCTAAATTTGGCAGCCAATCATTAAGGCTCCTGGAAAGAGGCTTCAAGGAAGGGAAATTGTTTCCCTTTGTGTGTATCAAACAAAAATCAACAGTAAACCTTCGGAATATTTCAGATTCTAGATTTTTTAAAAATTGGTTTATTTGAAGTGGACCAGGGACTCTCTTCTGACATGAGAACGGATATCTCTCAATGTCTCATGACTGGATCTGGAAAGAGAACAGAAGGAGATTTTCCCATGGGCTTGTTCCTGCACCTAGTGTGCAGCCGGGGTAGCTCTGCTGCATTGTTCTAGGCTGAGTGGCTGTGTATTTGTGTTTGCATCTATTGAGATGTTAGTTCTTTTGACAGAAGTCAAGAGAGCTGAATGACCAGAAGCCCCAAGATGATACTGTTGATCAGCGGGATGGCTGCTTAGAATGGAAAGACAGGTGCTGGGAGCAGCAAGGCTGTTTGCTACCGTATAAAAGGCACATCACATACAGCTTTTACGATATGTAGAGAGAAAGTAAAGAATAGACACTAATTTCACATAGTGGAACAAGAGAGTGTATTCCCACACACATAAATATTGTAGTCCTTCATTTTCCTACCTCCCCACCCTCACATTTTCGTAAAATGACTTTGTTATAAAATAACAAACATGTTCATTATTGAAAAGATGGGATGTGTAGATAAGAAAAAAGAAAATCAATTCTAATCCTAGTTGACCTCAATATTTTAATGTATCTATATCCCAAATATTTCTCCGTATATTTAGGTACATAATTTTTAACGAAGGGTGTTACTCATGAGCCTCTAACTATAACAATAAATGTACTCCTATAATTTTACATTTTTAACTACTCTATACTTTTCCGGTATGTGGATGCTTTTTAAAAATTCCTCCCTTGTGGTCGGGTTTCTAAAATTGTTTCCAGTATTTTGTTTCCACAGTAATATGATAAACACTCCTTGAATGGAATCTTATTGTAATCCTAAATATTTTTCTAGGAATAAAGTCTGATAATCAGATGAATGTTATGGACATTTAAAAGTCTTCTGAGTCATTATCCAAAAGTTATCGTTATCCAAAATAATGATACCGTCCTCCACTCCCACAAACAGCGCTCCATCCTGCTTTTAATAAATGTACAATCTTTCATGTCATAATTCCCTCCAAGAGTTGGAGGGAACAGGAACATGTCCTGAAAACACTGAATACTAGCTAGAATCTACACATTGCTGGCAGTCAATAACCTTGAATAAAAATAAGATATTTTAATAGTTTTTTGTCCACCAGCATTTTTGCATTTTATGGTCTAACTTTGTTAGGAATCCTGGTTTGGGGAGA
This sequence comes from Ovis aries, assembly GCF_016772045.2. Taxonomy (NCBI): domain Eukaryota; kingdom Metazoa; phylum Chordata; class Mammalia; order Artiodactyla; family Bovidae; genus Ovis; species Ovis aries. The sequence continues at coordinate 15,978,606 of NC_056078.1, read as the reverse complement.
GGGAGAGGCTGGTGGAAAAAAAACTATTTTCTTCATTTGCCTGAATGAGCGCATAAGCTAATCCTCACTGACATATTATAGTCTCATAAATGATTAAGTGCAATTGTCTGACTGTCGCCATATCTGAAGGCGCTGCAGCAGGTGATCTCTCTGGCAGTACAGATGCTAACCCAAGTGACATCTTTAGAGAGCACTTTGAATGAACAACTTATGACAGCGGAGTGTACAGACTTCTTCTATGTGAGGATGGGTTTTTAAGCACATCTAGTCTGCAGACTGATACTAGCTTTCTCAAATGAGCATTTGGTGTCTCTTGAAAGACTGGAGCAATATTTTAATTATTCATTCTTGACAAAGCTTCCTCCAGCCCTTAGCTAAGGCTCACCCAGATGAGGACTACAGGCCCTCCAATGTGAAAACAATGTGTAGAGTCTTCTGTTGCTTTATTTCTTTTTAACTTTAAAAAAGGTAGATTGAAGTATAACATGCATAGAGAAATGTGTACGAATTACAAGTGTACAGTTTGATGAATTACCCTTACTTAATATGACCTAGCTGCAGTCAGCTTTGATCGAGCTATATCCCTTGTGACTGAAAATAAGTAGAATTTGCCTACAAGTAGAGATTATAACATTAAATTCACTCATTGAGTGTGCATCAGTATTTGTATGTTTGTGATTTGCAGGTACACAAATATACAGCATGCATACAAGCAAATTTGGAACTTCTTTTTCTTAATGAGTATAAAGCTCAGTTATGCTACATCTATACAAATTAAAATAACTACAGTTGATTGCCACAGAATAGTTTACATGCTTAGTTTCTAAAAATTACTCATTTCAGTTACCATAAGTATTCCTTTGAACATTCAGAATTTAAAAGCCAAGAATTTTTCATCTTGTCTCTGAGATAGAATTGTATGTATTGGTCCTGGTTACCCACAGCTGTCTCTTTAGGTTCAATTTCTGTGTCTGATGTTCAGCAAGATACCATTTATATTCCTATGTTCTTTTTAGTTGAGAGCTTCAGTTAGAAAAAAAAAAAAACAGGTTTAACAGGCTCACTGTGATTTTTAAATGCATGATTTTGAAAAACAATTTATGCATCACCAGAAATCATTTTTTATTATGATTGGAGTGTACCAGGGTATTTTTAGTAGAATTAACAACCAAAAGTAGGATTTCCTGGTGGTCTGGTGATTAAGACTCTGCACTCCTGATGCAGGGGGCCTGGGTTTGATCCCCAGTCAGGGAACTAGATTCTATATCCACAACTAAAGATGCCACATGCATACTATCATGTAAGAATCGAATCGCCAGTCTATGTCCGACGCAGGATACAGCATGCTTGGGGCTGGTACATGGTGATGACTCAGAGAGATGTTATGGAGAGGGAGGTGGGAGGGGGGGTTCATGTTTGGGAACGCATATACACCCGTGCTGGATTCATGTCAATGTATGGCAAAACCTATACAGTGTTGTAAAGTAAAATAAAGTAAAAATAAATGAATAAATAAAATAAAAAAATAAGGATCCCACATGCAGCAAGAAAGATACTGTGTGTCACAATTAAGACCCAGTGCAGCCAATAATTTAACAAAAAAATCGTTATACGTATGTAATCATTACCTTTTTTAAAACCTAAAATAGTTTTTCCATTAAAGAATTAATATATCTAAGAATATTATTCAGTCACAAAAAGGAATGAAGTACTAGCATATGGATAAACTTGAAAACATGAAGCTGAATAGAAGACAGACACAGAAGGCCATATATGGTATGGTTCCATTTATAAGACATGTCCAGAGTAGGAACATCCATAGTGACAGGAAGTAAATTTCTGTTTTCCAGAGCTGGAGGGAGGAGGGAATGAGAATGTCTGCTAATTGGCACAAGGTGTCTTTTGGGGGTGATGAAAATGTTCTAAAATTAAATAGTGGGAAGAGCTGTACAACGTTGAGAATATAATAAAAACCTCTGAATTGCACACTTTCAAAGGGTGAATTTTATGGCACATCAGTATTATCTCAGTTCAGTTCAGTTCAGTTGCTCGGTCGTGTCCGACTCTTTGCGACCCCGTGAATCGCAGCACACCAGGCCTCCCTGTCCATCACCAACTCCCGGAGTTCACTCAAACTCATGTCAATCGAGTCGGTGATGCCATCCAGCCATCTCATCCTCTGTCATGCCCTTCTCCTCCTGCCCCCAATCCCTCCCAGCATCAGAGTCTTTTCCAATGAGTCAACTCTTTGCATGAGGTGGCCAAAGTACTGGAGTTTCAGCCTCAGCATCATTCTTTCCAAAGAACACCCAGGACTGATCTCCTCTAGAATGGACTGGTTGGATCTCCATACAGTCCAAGGGACTCTGAAGAGTCTTCTCCAACACCACAGTTCAAAAGCATCAATTCTTCAGCGCTCAGCTTTCTTCACAGTCCAACTCTCACATCCATACATGACCACTGGAAAAACCACAGCCTTGACTAGACAGACCTTTGTTGGCAAAGTAATGTCTCTGCTTTTCAATATGCTATCTCAGTTTACCACAAAGAGGTAATACATATGCACTGTAGAAAATTTGGAAACTAGGAAAGTAGAAAACTAGCAACAGGTTATAGCCCGATTCAGTTCAGTCACTCAGTTGTGTCCAGCTCTTTGCAACCCCATGGACTGCGGCACGCCAGGCTTCCCTGTCCATCACCAACTCATGTCATGCTCAAACTCATGTCCATCGAGTTGGTGATGCCATCCAACTATCTCATCCTCTGTCATCCCCTTCTCCTCCTGCCTTCAATCTTTCCCAGCATCAAGGTCTTTTTTCAGTGAGTCAGTTCTTCACACCAGGTGGCCAGAGTTTTGGAGCTTCAGCATCATTTCTTCCAATGAATATTCAGGACTGATTTTCTTTAGGATAGACTGGTTTGATCTCCTTGCAGTCCAAGGGACTCTCAAGAGTCTTCTCCAGCACCACAGTTCAAAAGCATCAATTCTTCAGCACTCAGCTTTATAGCCCAACTCTCATATCCACACATGATTACTGGAAAAACCATAGATTGACTAGACAGACCTTTGTCAGCCAAGTTATGTCTCTGCTTTTTTATATGTTATCTAGGTTGGTCATAGCTTTTCTTCCAAGGAGCAAGCATTTTTTAATTTCATGGCTGCAGTCACCATCTGCAGTGATTTTGGAGTCCAAGAAATAAAGTCTGTCACTGTTTCTCCATCTATTTGCCATGAAGTGATGGGACCAAAAGCCATGATCTTAGTTTTCTGAATGTTGAATTTTAAGCCAAACTTTTCACTCTCCTCTTTCACTTTCGTCAAGAGGCTCTTTAGTTCTTCGCTTTCTGCCATAGGGGTGGTGTCATCTGCATTTATAAGGTTATTGATACTTCTCCCGGCAGTCTTGATTCCAGCTTGTGCTTCATCCAGCCCGGCATTTCACATAATGTACTCTGCATATAAGTTAAATAGGCAGGGTGACAATATACAGCCTCAACGTACTCCTTTCCAATATGGAACCAGTCTGTTGTTCCATGTCCAGTTCTAATTGTTGCTTCTTGACCTGCGTACAGATTTCTCAAGAGGCAGGTTAGGTGGTCTGGTATTCCCATCTCTTTAAGAATTTTCCGCAGGGACACAATTATTAAATTTTAAGTATTCACATATTAATATACAAAAGAAGGGCGGGTCCCCAAGGAAGATCCATTTCACCGGTTGGAAGGAATACACATGAGAGAAACAAAGAGCAATGATCAGCCCTGTGAGGGGGATGAAGCAACACCTGAAGGGACAAGATCTGAGGTCCTGAGAGGCAAAAAGATAGATTTGAGCTCTTCAGGGAAACAGTCCAAAGAGACTTATTAGAAGTTTTGCTTCAAGATGCCTGGTAAATTACATAAATCACAGCTCTGTATTTCTTTTTTTTTTTTTTTTTTTTTTTTATTTTATTTTTTTTTTTTTTATTTATTTATTTTTTTTTAATTTTATTTTTTATTTTTTATTTTTTATTTTTTAAATTTTAAAATCTTTAATTCTTACATGCATTCCCAAACATGAACCCCCCTCCCACCTCCCTCCCCATAACATCTTTCTGGGTCATCCCCATGCACCAGCCCCAAGCATGCTGCATCCTGCGTCAGACATAGACTGGCGATTCAATTCACATGATAGTATACATGTTAGAATGGCATTCTCCCAAATCATCCCACCCTCTCCCTCTCCCTCTGAGTCCAAAAGTCCGTTATACACATCTGTGTCTCTTTCCCTGTCTTGCATACAGGGTCGTCATTGCCATCTTCCTAAATTCCATATATATGTGTTAGTATACTGTATTGGTGTTTTTCTTTCTGGCTTACTTCACTATGTATAATCGGCTCCAGTTTCATCCATCTCATCAGAACTGATTCAAATGAATTCTTTTTAACTGCTGAGTAATACTCCATTGTGTATATGTACCACAGCTTTCTTATCCATTCATCTGCTGATGGACATCTAGGTTGTTTCCATGTCCTGGCTATTATAAACAGTGCTGCGATGAACATTGGGGTACATGTGTCTCTTTCAATTCTGGTTTCCTTGGTGTGTATGCCCAGAAGTGGGATTGCTGGGTCATAAGGTAGTTCTATTTGCAATTTTTTAAGGAATCTCCACACTGTTCTCCATAGTGGCTGTACTAGTTTGCATTCCCACCAACAGTGTAGGAGGGTTCCCTTTTCTCCACACCCTCTCCAGCATTTATTGCTTGCAGATTTTTGGATCGCAGCCATTCTGACTGGTGTGAAGTGGTACCTCATTGTGGTTTTGATTTGCATTTCTCTAATAATGAGTGATGTTGAGCAGCTCTGTATTTCTAAATACCCCTATTGTTTTCCCAGCTTAGTGAAAGTCACATTTTTGTTTCTTTTAGATGTGTCGGTGTGCTTAGGGTGAGAGAATGATGAGCCTCAATTTTAATTGTTACACATATTTGTTTATTTTATGTAGTTTTCATCAACTGTATTTCAGATGATGACCTTGTACTTTCCCCTCAGTACTGTAACATTAGCACTTCCATTATTGCAAACTCAATGTAAACATAATTTTAAATAATGACAGTCTTAATAGATAAGACTGACTGAGGGTTCTCTTGATGGCTGGCCTAGTGATTAAAATATTTTACAAGCATTGTCTAATTTCATCTTTACAACAATTCATTGAAGGAGGTAATTATCCCCAGTTTACAGATAAGGACATAGAGACTTAGATTAAGTAATTTGCCCAAGACCATATATGAAGTACCTTAATTAACTATTCCCCCTCTTGTCATAGATTTAGGTGGTTGGCAGTTTTTCCTTATTCTTAATAAAGATGTGATAATCCTGTTTGATTTTAAAACATTTTTCCATTTATAAAGTTATTGCCTCAGATGGGTATTTTTTTTAATTTCCAAGTTTATTTTTTATTATTGTCTTGCTGTCATAAAACCTTTCCTCTTAACTTTTTCTTTGTGGCTAGAGAATTTGATTGATATAACATGTTTGGGGGAATATTTGTCCTTATGATCAGTCTCTACAGAGTCAGTTTTGTAAATGTGCTAAGAACACTTGAAAAGAAAGCACTCTCTCATAGATTTGTTAAAATGTGGGTTATCTGTTAACTCAGTCCCACTTTTTATGCTATTCAAGTCTTCCATTTATTACTTTTACTTTTGCTTTCTTCATATGATACCGATTCCGATTTGTCATCTCATGTGTCAGTTATTTGCATTGATTTCTTCTTATCATTACAGAGCTTATCTTATTATTACATGCCTTTTAGTATTTGAAGTTCATTATTGCTGCTGTGCTTTTACTATGCATTGCCCCTTTTAACCTTCTAATTATCTTTTACAGACAATTTTTCTGTATAAGTTTGAAACCAAAATCTAAATAAGTGTAGATTGGGCTTATATTCCCAGTTGGTTTTGGTTTCCACAGTTCTTTAAAACTGAAATGCCCATTTAAAAAAACTTTTTTTTCATTATCTCTGAGTGTTTTGGCAAGTATCTTTGAGCAGTTTAATTCCTTAAAGCATTTTGCCCCCTGAGTCTTTGCTGTCTAAAAATAACTATATGTTACCTTCACATCAGTATTAATTTGACCTGATTCAGAAATGGGTTAGTCTGTCCTTTTTCTTTGAAAGCTGTATATGTGTTTTTCTATTATGTTAAAATAACATTGGTGAAGTGTATGGTCATCTGTATTGTTATACCTTGATAGAAGTGTTTTTGGACGTTAGTTCTAGAACTTGTTTTGCTAAGATACTTAGAGGATTCTTGTTGTTGTTCAGTCACCCAGTCGTGTCTGACTGTTTGCAACCCCGTGGACGGTAGCACTCCAGGCCTCCCGGTCCCTCAGTATTTCCCGGAGTTTGTCCAAGTTCATGTTCATTGCATCGGTGATGCCATCCAGCCATCTCTTTCTCTGACACCCTCTTCTTCCCTCAGTCTTTCATCATGGACTTTTTCAGTGAATTGTCTGTTTTCATCAGATGACCAAAATACTGAAGCTGCAGTATCAGTCTTTCCAGTGAATATTCAGAGTTCATCTCCCTTAAGATTGACTGGTTTGATCTACTTGCTGTCCAAGGGACTTTCAGGAGTCTTCTCCAGCACCACAGTTCAAAGGCATCAATTCTTTGACGCTCTGCCTTCTTTATCATCCAGCTCTCACAAACATATGTGACCACTGAGAAGACCGTAGCCTTGACTATACAGACCTTTGTCAGCAGGGTACGGTCTCTGTATTTCAATACAATGTCTAGGTTTCTCATTGCTTTCCTGCCCAGAAGCAATGGTCTTCTGATTTCATGGCTGCAGTCACCGTCCGCAGTGATTTGGGAGTTCAAGAAGAGGAAATCTGTCACTGCTTCCACCTTTTCCCCTTCTATTTGCCATGCAGTACTGGGGCTGAATTCCATGATCTTAGTTTTTTTAATATTTAGTCTTTCACACTCTTCCTTCACCCTCATCAAGAGGCTCTTTAGTTCCTCTTCACTTTCCACTGTTAGAGTGGTATTATCCACATATCTGAGGTTGTTGATGTATAACTGTATAGTAATCTGACAATTATTATACAGTTATTTTTTGCTGAAGAGTGTATACACTTGGAGTCTTCTTTTAGTCTTCTTTTTCTCCTCTGTGTCCCCACTACACCCTCCTTTTAGTATTAGGAAAATTTTGTTCTACTAAGTCACATTTTGCAACCTTATTTCTTCAAGAACCCTACTATCTAAGAGATTGCTTTTCAACGGTTAACCTCTTATCTAATATCTTCTGTTACAACATTTTCAGATGGCCTTCCATCTATATGTAGAGTTTCTTATGTTTACCCTCTACCTCACTAGTTCATTTTACTACCTTTTCAAGGCTGCTGTTGACTGTTGCCAGTGGTTTGTGGAGAAGGCAATGGCACCCCACTCCAGTACTCTTGCCTGGAGAATCCCATGGACAGAGGAGCCTGGTGGGCTACAGTCCATGGGATCACTAAGAGTCAGACAAGACTGAGCGACTTCACTTTCACTTTTCACTTTCATGCATCGGAGAAAGAAATGGCAACCCACTCCAGTGTTCTTGCCTGAAGAATCCCAGGGACAGAGGAGCCTGGTGGGCTGCTGTCTATGGGGTCGCACAGAGTCGGGCACGACTTGAAGCAACTTAGCAGCAGCAGCAGCAGTATGGTTTTGAATGTGGCTATCCTGTATTTCAGGCTTCCCAGGTAACTCGGTGGTAAAGACTTCCTGCCAATGCAAGAGATGTAGATTCAATCCCTGAGTCAAGAAGATCCCCTGGAGAAGGAAATGGTGAGCCACTCCAGTATTCCTGCCTGGGAAATCCCATGGACAGAGGAGCCTGGGGGGCTACAGTCCATGGAATCACTGAAGAGTCAGACACAACTTTGCGACTAAACAACAAATCCTGTATTTCATTTATACACAGCCTTTACTTATCCTGTCCTATTGCCTACTTACAGCCTCATCTGCTGTTAGTATACCTGCATTGTCTTTTTTGGCATGATCAAATACATGGATAGGATTTTTTAAAATTTTTCTTCTGCTTCTTAGAACATATCTACTTCAGTAGACAACTTTTCTCTCTGTCTTTAGCTAATTACTTGCACCTTTCTATGTGTAGGCTTTTAATAGACCACACGTTGAATGATCTCTGTGTACTCCATCCATATTAAAAAGGATTTATGCTAGCCAAAGATTGAAGTGTATTTGAACATTCCAAATGCTTGGATAAACTTAAATTTGTCAGAGACCAAAACAGAGCTCTATAGAGACCCAGGAACCCACCCAGCCCCTAGCAGACAAGTAAAGCTGCTCAGTTTGGTTTGGGTTGAAAAAATTTAGTGGGGTGAGCTAGGACTTCGGTGAGGAATGTCACCACTGAAGATACACCAACGTTCAGCCTTAGGGATGGTACCCCCTCACCCCACTCCCTCTGGCTTGTCAAAACGGAAACTGCCTGGTTGAGCAGGCTGGAGGAAACAGAAACCAGTCTATCCCACGCTCAGGGCTGTCTCCCTGCCCATGCTCGGGAAGGGGCAGTGATATTGCAGCCTGCTGCTGCTGCTGCTAAGTTGCTTCAGTCGTGGCCGACTCTGTGTGACCCCATAGACAGCAGCCCACTAGGCTCCCCCATCCCTGGGATTCTCCAGGCAAGAACACTGGAGTGGGTTGCCATTTCCTTCTCCAATGCATGAAAGTGAAAAGTGAATGTGAAGTCGCTCAGTCGTGTCCGACTCCCAGCGACCCCATGGACTGCAGCCCACCAGGCTCCTCCATCCATGGGATTTTCCAGGCAAGAGTACTGGAGTGGGTTGCCATTGCCTTCTCCAATTGCAGCCTGCCGGTTTCACAATGACTCTCCAGCAGCTCTGCTATCTCCTCTTTCCACCCTGTCCCAGTGAGTCCGGCTTACATCACTCCAGGTCACAGGCATCTGTGGCAAAGAGTATCCTGCTTCCCTCCAGGCCGTAGAAATGGGCAATCTGTTGGTCTTCAGCGACCTTCTCATTTGGCTCCATGGAGGTGAATCAGGGCAGAGATCTTTCCAGTTTCTGGTATATGGTTATTCCTTATTCTTAGTTTCTGGCACTGTTTTGGAGTCTGCTCTCTATACAGAATAAGGTTAATTCTAGTGGGACCTGGGTAGAGGGGGATCCAAAGCATCTGATCGTTCGTAGCTAACTTGCACTTGAAGTCCAGCTAATTGCCTTGTGTGACGTGGCTCTTGTAGACATAGATTGAACTCTGTGTTCCAGACTAATTTTCATATCAATTCTAAATCTTTCTCCCTATGTAGCGGCTGCATATACCTTCCTTCTCTCCTTCTTTTCTAGCCCAGCAGTAACTCACCGAAAAGAGTTGATATTCCCTTGAATTAGGATGCCAAAGTCTAAAAACGGATGAGAACTTTATGAGACCCTTATATGTAAATATTACCAAGATTCACAAATTGACTCTAGGCACTAGAGCACAGTGAAAGGCCACATTCCTTTATTTTTCTAAATCAGATTCAGCCCTAAGCCACTCCTGTTTGCCTGTATCTGGGCTCCTCCCTACCCCCTGCCTTCCCATTTGGTGGAGGGGCCTAGACCTTGGCCCCTGGTGGTTCCCATGGTTACTGATGCTCTTCCTGCTGGGGTAGCCGTGGCTGGTGCAGTGCCATCTGTCAGAGGCTGCTCTCGTGATGGGCCTCACAGATGTCCCTCAACGTGTTCCTCTGCAGGCTTAGCCACACGCCGCAGCTTCCAAGGCCACAGGCTTAATGATCAGTCACTAGAGACAGCCAAGTGCCAGGTCTCTGCCAGCCCCATGTGGAGGGTTTCCTAAGGAAGCTGGAGTAAGTGTTTTTGTGTATATAACTGAACAAATATTTATGGCAGGCCATGTATGGCCAAGGCACCGTGAAAAGATCTGAGGATTCAAAGGTGATTAACAGTCTCTATTGTCAAAGGTCCATAACCTTGATGAGATGGAAATGAGACACGTATAAGGCTCATTGTCAATACTGCAAAGGAAGTGAAGTGAACTCACTCAGTCGTGTCTGACTCTTTGTGACGCCATGGACCGTAGCCCACCAGGCTCCTCTGTCCATAGGATTTTCCAGGCAAGAATACTAGAGTGGGCTGCCATTTCCTTCTCCAGGAGATATTCCTGACCCAGGGATTGAACCCAGGTCTCCCGCATTGTAGGCAGACGCTTTACTGTCTGAGCCACCAGGGAAGTCCCTAAGGGAAATTTGATAAATACCATAGGAGACAGGATAAAAGGAGAATGTGCTAAGTGCAACTGTTTCCAAAATGGACTTGAATCTCTGCTCTGCTCCATCTCCACCGATTCGATCCTGGTCACAGCCACCATTTTTCCCTCTTGGAGAACACAGGAGCGTCCTGGCTGGGCGTCTGCCACTGTTCAGAACCCAACCCCATGCTCTCCACACGGCAGTTTCAATGATCCTAGTGATACTTTTTATTTAGTTTTTCAACTATTTATTATCTGTCTGTGCCAGGTCTTAGTTGCCCCATGTGGGACCTAGTTCCCCGACCAGGAGTCAGACTCGGGCCCCCCACATTGGGAGTCTTAGCCACTGGACCACCAGAGGAGTCCCTGGTGGTACTTTTTCAAAAAGCAAATAAGAACCTGTTACTCCCCTGCTGAAAACCCTTAGGTAGCTTCTCACTGCACTGAGAATGAAATACAAACTCCTGACTGTGGCCTCAAGGGTCATGTATGATCTGAGCCCTGCCCTGTCTGCCCAGCAGCCTTCCCTCTTCCCAGTTCCCTCCACTCAACTTTTCCACCCGTTTCCTATTTTATGACCAGGCCCTTCTGATTGTTTAGAGAGGAGCAGGGGCCTCCTCCTGGAGGCCTCCCACCCACCGTTTTCTCCCATAACACCTTTTGTTTTTCCCTGAAAGAGTTTTATCAAATGTACAGTGGTATCCCCCTATTCAGCGATGTCTCCCTACCTGATTGTGAGGTCCCTGTGGCCAGCACCCACCCTGGCCTGTCTACTGGTGTGCACCTGTAGGCCTGGGACTCACTAAGTACAGCCTCTATTTCTTTAACCAAGACAGCCCGAGGCCTACAAAATATTTCAGTGGATGGATCAACGGCACAAGAAATAATGGCATAATCAACATTGTCAAAGGCCATGCTACACGGCATATTTGTAGGCAAAAGTAGGCCGGAATGTCTCAGGCATAGCACACACTTTACTTATGGTGATTTTGAATCCTACCCTGGAATTTGTATGCATATTTTAAGCTGTTTTCAATCATTGCTTTTTTTTAAATTGAGACAATTGTTATTAAGGGCAGTCAGTAGAAGTAGTAGTTTATTTATAATCCTGGCCCACTTCCTCACTGACATGGAGCTTCAAAAACTGAGAGCGTGATGTGGTATAGGTCATTACAGGGCTCTGCTGAGAAGGAGTGAATGTTTTAAAAAGTATCTCTGTATTATTTGTATTCCTAAAGTTCTCTGCAGTGCTCTTTTTGTTACTTAATCTCTTTTTTGTTTTGATCAAAACTTTCAATTGAATAAATATTGCTGACTGGAATGATGAAAGGCAATATTATCCTGGAGATATATTTTAGTGAACTTTTGATTTAAAGAGGCCCAGCCCAGCTCTGACTGTCTCTTTCCCAGGTCTGGACCTATTTTCTGTTCCAGCTGAGATGTTTATATAATGCATAAGGCTGCTCCTGCCTGACTAGGACTGGTGATTAAGAGCTCAGGATAATGAAATCTGCACAGTTGAAACTTGGCTGTTGGCTATAGCTATTATGCAACTCTTAACATTTCCCTTTTGTTTCTGCCAATAATATAAAATTCTCAGTCTTTCTTTCAGAGCTAACTCTCCAAAGACGCTCAAATTTGTTCCACTAGGATTTTTAATGGACCAAGTTAAATTATTTCTTAAAGTTCAGAGTATATGCTTTTCTAAAGGACAAGAAAATTTAGTGGCTGTGCAATTACCCTGTTCAAACTGTCAATAACAGATGAATGGAGCTTGAAGTACAAAGGCCCCGCTATGGTCTTAGATTTCCGTCTTTAAGCAGACTGCTCATCCGGCCTTGATTGCAGCAGCAAATATAACAAGAGACACGGCAAAAGTGACAGTAAGAGGCAGCATATTCTAATAATGGGGTGATGTAGAGCAATTAGGAGATGCTTAGTGAAGCATCTTGGACAAATGGTCAACCTTTCCCTGCCCATCCTCGCTAAGATCTGAATTTCTAGTGTTACAAGAGAATTGCCCCCTTCAGTTCAGTTCAGTCGCTCAGTCATGTCCGACTCTTTGTGACTCCATGAATTGCAGCACGCCAGGCCTCCCTGTCCATCACCAACTCCCAGAGTTCGCTCAGACTCACGTCCATCGAGTCAGTGATGCCATTGCACCCTTACCCGAATTCAAATAGTGACCCTATACTAATGTGCACCCATTTGGAACAAGAAGGACTATCTTGGGTTTTATGGGCCACAGCACCACAAATTACTCAGTTATGGAGACAAGATTCTGATAGTCACCTAGCTGTCATGTAATTGGGGAAGTGAATGTGCCTGACTCTTCCTGAGAACCTGTTTCTTAAGAATAGGACACTAGGCAGACCATCATCTCAAGGACTCAAGGTGAGGGGTAGGGGCACCCCCACAGGAAGGAGAACACTTTGAAAAGGAGCCTAGGGCAGCTAAGGTCATGTTGGGCTGCATCTCTCTCGCCTGCGGTTAACCCTGGAAGAATCACAAGTATATTGGGGACCCATGGACCAGAGAAAGCAGACAGAGCTTTATAGAAGAGGGGCATTGTATGCGCATATATTCCAACTACTTCAGTGTATGGCATTGGGTTGGCCAAAAGTTTTGTTTGGGTTTTTCTATAAGATGTTATGGAAAAAATCTGAATGAACTTTTTGGCCAATCTATTAGTACCCCAAGAAACACCTGATGATTCATTCATTCAGTGCACAAGATGGGCACTTGGATGTTACGACCTCAGGAAAAAGATAAAAAGGTCACAAACCACCATTCAGTGATTTGCTGATATAAGAAAAAATGAGTGAAAGAGAAACCGAGTATTTGTGTTTTCGATTGCTTCTCCTAAAATCATTTATTGATACAGAGGAGAAAGAAATTTAGTCTGTGGGGAGGTGGGGCAATAGGAAAACTTTTTAGAGGAGGTAATATCTGAGTTGGGCTTCCCAGGTGGCGCTAGTGGTAAGAACCTGCCTGCCAATGCAGGAGACGTAAGAGATGTGGGTTGGATCCCTGGGTCGGGAAGAGCCCCTGGAGGAGGCCATGGCAACCGACTCTAGTATTCTTGCCTGAAGAATCCCATGGACAGAGGAGCCTGGAGGGCTACAGTCAGTAGGGTTGCAAAGGGTTGGGCACGACTGAAGTGACTTAGCACAATATCTGAGTAAGATTTGGGGGAATGAATAGAATTCACCAGGCAGATGAGGGAGAGTAGAGGTACAATGTTTAGAATTCTGAGAGTCATTTTGTGTAGCTAAAGCAAGCTGTGTTAGGTCCCTATTGCTGCTGTAACAAATTACTGAAAGTTAAATGTCTTAAACCAATAGATTTATTATCTTATAATCCTAGAGGTCATAAGAGTGAAATGGGTCTCACGATGGTTAAGTCAAAATGTTCCTGCTGGAGGCTCTAGGGAAAAATCTATTTCCTTACCTGTTCCACCTTCTGAAGATTACCTGTAATTCTTGGCTTAAGGCCCTTCCCTCTATCTTCAAAGTCATCTTCTATTTCTCTCTGATTCTGACCTTTTGCCTCCTTATTTCACCTGTGAAGGAAGCTTGTGATTACACTGGGCCTACCCAGCTAACCCAGGATAATCTCCTTATAGTAAGGTCAGCTGATTAGCAACCTTAATTCCATCTGCTACCCTGATTCCCGCATGCCATGTAACAGAACATATTCATTCATAGCTCCCAGAGATGTCAACCATAGACATCTTTGATGAACCATTGTTCTGCCTACTATGCATGTAGTACAGAAAGTTGAGGTTGATGGTGTAGGAAAGAGTTGCCTTTATTCATCAACCCTAGATAGAAAAGATCATCCCAAAGGGGCCTATAATTAAATGTATATTAATTATATATATAGGGTATATATATGGGCTTCCCTGGTGGCTCAGTGGTAAAGAATTCACTTGCCAATGCAGGAGATGCGGGTTTGATCCCTGGGTCAGGGAGATCCTCTAGAGAAGGAAATGGCAACCCATTCCAGTATTCTTGCCTGGAAAATCCCGTGGACAGAGGAGCCTTGTGGACCACTGTCCAGGGGGTTACAAAAGAGTCAGACACAACTTAGCAACTAAACAACAACAAACAGCTCTATGTATGTGGTATCTTTTCAAGGGAGAAGTCAAGGTTCTGGAGGTCTTCCCAAAGTAGGATGTGCATCTTTCAGTTAACTATTGCTATGTAACAAACCACCCCAAAACTTGGTGGCTTAAACAACAGTTTATTACTTGTTATGATTCTGTAGGCTGGGCAGGTGATTCATCAGTTGGTTTCACCCAGGTTCACTCATAAACCAACATTCAGCTGGAAGGTTGGTTGGCCTAGAAGGTCCAAGAGGACCTCACATTATGTGTCCTCTGGTGATGGCCAACAGCCAAACTGCCTCGGCCTTCTTCACTGAGTGCTTATCTTCTGCTAGGCAGGCCTCAAGACCTTGCTCCATCAGCATGCAGGACCTGTGGAGGCCTTGATTCCAAAACTCACACAGCATCCCATTCATCACGTTCTTTTGAGCTGGGCCAGGAAGTCACTTATTTAAGAGGTAGGGAAATAGATTCCAGCTCTTCATGGCAGTTGCTGTTGTGGCCATATTTCACACAGCACAGGCTGTAAAGATGGGGGGTTTTGCTCTGAGAGCAGAATCTCGAGATTGGAGACTTCGGAGGTAAAACGTTTCTGGATGATGGCAGTAACCAGCACATGGCTAAAAGCTATGCATGGCTCAAGTACAGTGTGCTGAATATCACTGTCACTGGAGAAGTGAAGAAGCTGTGAGGCTGGGTCTGGGCTGCATCGTCCTGCGCACACAAGAAGACCAAGTTGCTGGTGAATGTAGAAGAGTGAGGTAAAGTCTAGTACATGACAGTGATAATGGCAAGGGGCAGATAGCCAGGCAAGGTGGGATAACTCGATAGGCAGAAGATCAAGACCACACTGTGCCAAGTCAGCCTCGTGGAGGGAGGCTAGCATGCAGAGCAGTAGCTCACTAAGCCCTTCACTTCCCAACCTCCACAATGTCTTATTCATGTACCAGGTGTTTTTTAATGTTGAAATAGAGTTGATTTACAATGTTGTGTTAGTGTTATACAGCGAGTGATTCACTTATACATATATGTATTCTTTTTCAGATTCTTTTCCATTTTAAGTTATTACAAGATATTGAATATAGTTCCCGTGCTATACAGTAGGTCCTTGTTGTTCATCAATTCTATATATAGTCATGTGTATCTGTTGATCCCAAACTCCTATCTTATCCCTTCCTCCCACCTTTCCCTTTGGGTTCCCATAAGTTTGTTTTGCGTATCTGTGAGTCGGTTTCAGTTTTGTAAAGAAGTTCATTTATATCATTTTTTTAGATTCTAGGTAGAAATGGTATCGTGATACTTGTTCTCTCTGTTGACTGACTTCAGTTAGTACAATGATCTCTAGGTCCATCCATGTTGCTGCAAATGGCATTATATCATTCTTTTTGACAGCTAAGTAATATTCCATTGTGAGACTATGTGTGTGTGTGTGTGTGCACGCACCAATACACACGCTTCTTTATACCCATTCATCTGCTGATAGACACAACTTAGGTGGCTTCCACGTCTTGGCTACTGAAAATAGTGCTGCCATGAACATTGGGGGTGCCCATATCTTTTCAACTTAGAGTTTTCATCTTTTTGAGATATATGCCCAGAATTGGGATTGCTGGATCATATGATAACTCTGTTTTTAGTCTTTTTTAGGAAACTCCATACTGTTTTCCATACAGATTGCACCAATTTACATTCCCACTAGCAGTGTAGGAGGGTTCATCCTCTCTAGTATTTATTATATGTAGACTTTTGATGACGGCCATTCTGACTGGTGTGAGTTGATACCTCATTGTAGTTTTCATTTACATTTTTCTAATAATTAGTGACGTTGAACATCTTTTCATAGGCCTTTTGGTCACCTGTATATCTTCTTTGGAGAAGTGTCTGTTTAGATATTCTGCCCATTTTTTGATTTTTTAAAATATATATTGAGCTGTATGAGCTGTTTGTGTATTTTGGAAATTTGTCGATCACATCATTTGCAGATAATTTCTCTTAATCCATAGATTGTCTTTTTGGTTTGTTTATGGTTTCCTTTGCTGTGCAAAAGCTTGTAAGTTAGTTTAGACCTCATTTGTCTATTTTTGTTTTTATTTCTTTTGCCTTGGGAAACTGACCTAAGAAAACATTGCTATGATTTATGTCAGAGAATGTATTGCCTATGTTTTCTTCTAGAAGTTTTATGGTGTCCTATCTTATATTTAAGTCTTTAAGCCATTTTGAGCTCATTTTAGCATGTGGATGAGGGACTGTTCCTTTTTGTTTATTTATTTATTTTTGGCTGCCCTGGGTCTTCATTGCTGCATGGGCTTTCTCTAGTTGCAGCGAGTGGGAGCACCTCTTAACTGTCGTGCACAAGCTTCTCACTGAGATAGCTTCTCTTGTTGCAGATCAAGGCTCCAGGATGTGCCAGCTTCGCGTGGGCTCAGTAGTTGTGGCACAGAGCTTAGTTGCCGCACAGCGTGTGGAATCTTCCTAGACCAGGGATTGGACCTGTGTCCCCTGCATTGGCAGGTGGATTCTTCTTTTTATGGGGACTGTAGCAAATGTTTTATGGTTTTAAATTTTACTTTTAACTGGAAGATAATTGCTTGACAATATTGTATTGGTTTCTGCCATACAACAAGGTAAATCAGTCATAAGTATACATATGTTCCCTCCCTCTTGAACATCCCTCCCAACCCCGACCCGATCCCACTCCTGTAGGTCATCACAGAACACCAGGTTGAGCTGTCTGTGTTATACAGCAACTTCCCACTAGCTATCTCCTTTACATATGGCAATATATATGTTTCATTGCTATTCTCTCAATTCATTCCATCCCCTCCTTACCCCACTGTGTCCACAAGTCTGATCTTTATGTCTGCATCTCTGTTCCTGCCCTGGAAATAGGTTCATCATAACCATTTTTCTAGATTCATATATATGTGTTAATATATGATATTTGTTTTTCTCTTTCTGACTGACTTCACTCTGTATAACAGGCTCTAGGTTCATCCACCTCAGCAGAACTGAATCAAACTCATTCCTTTTTATGGTCGAGTAATATTCCATTGTATATACATACCGCAATTTCTTTTATCCATTCCTCTGTCGATGGACATCTGGGTTATTTCTATGTCCTGCTGCTACTGCTGCTAAGTTGCTTCAGTCGTGTCCGACTCCGTGTGACCCGAGACGGCAGCCCACCAGGCTCCTCCATCCCTGGGATTCTCTAGGCAAGAACACTGGAGTGGGTTGCCATTTCCTTCTCGAATGTATGAACGTGAAAAGTGAATGTGAAGTCGCTCAGTCGTGTCCAACTCCTAGCGACCCCATGGACTGCAGCCTACCAGGCTCCTCCGTCCATGGGATTTGCCAGGCAGGAGTACTGGAGTGGGTGCCATTGCCTTACTGGTAGATGGATTCTGAACCACTGGATCACCAGGGAAGTCTGAGGGAGTGTTCTAATTTCACTGAGTTACCTGTGGCTCTTGCAGGTTTCCCAACACCACTTGCCAGAGAGGCTGTCTTTTCTCCATTGTATATTTTCGCCTCCTTTGTCAAAGATTGACTGTAGGTTTGTGGGTTTATTACAAGGCTCTCTATTCTACAGAGAATAGAGCTTTTTGTGCCAGTACCACACTGCTTTGATTACTGTAGCTTTGTAGTATTGTCTAAAGTCTGGGAAGGATATGCCTCCATCTTTGTTCTTTTTCCTCAATTGCTTTGGCAATTCTGGGTCTTTTGTGGCTCCGTATAAATATTAGGATTATTTGCTCTAGTTATGTGAAAAATTTGATAGGGATTGCAATAAATCCATAGTTTGCTTTGGATGGTATGGCCATTTTAACAATGTTAATTCTTTCAATGCCAAGTCTGTGGGATATCTTTCCATTTCTTTTCAGTCATCTTCAGGTTCCTTTATCAATGTTTTACAGTTCTCAGAGTGTAAATCTTTCACCTCCTTTGTCAGGTTTATTCCTAGGTTTTGTTTTGTTTTGTTGTTTTGGGGGGCATTTTTTTTTTTGGACATGATGTTAAAAGTGATTTTTTTAAACTTTCTTTTCTTTCATTGTTACTGTAAAGAAATGCAACAGATATATGTATATTAATCTTGTATCCTGCTACTTTGCTGAATTTGTTCATTAGTTTTAATAGTTTTTGTGTGGAATCTTTTAGATTTTCATATAGAATGGCATGTTATCTACATATAATGACAATTTTACCTCTTCCCTTCCACTATGGACACTTCTTTCTTTCTTTCTTTCTTTCTTTTTGTTGCTGTTGTCTGATTACTATAGCTAGGACTTCTAATACCGTGTTAACTAAAAGTGATGAGAGTTGGCATCCTTCTCTTGTTCCAAATTTTAGTGGGAAGGCTTTCCGTTCTTCACCATTGAGTATTATGTTGGCTGTGAGTTTGTCATAAATAGCTTTTGTTATGTTGAGATATACCCACTTTTCTGAGAGTTTTTGTCACGAGTGGGTATTGAATTTAGTCAGTTGCTTTTTCTGCATCTGTTGAGGTGATCTTTTGACTTTTGTCTTTTCTACTGTTGATGTGATATAACACATTGATTTTACATGTGCTGGACCATCCTTGTGGCCCTAGGATGAATCCAGCTTGGTCATGTTGTAAGATCGTTTTTTGTGCTTTTGTATTCAGTTTGCTGATATTTTGTTGAGGATTTTTGCATCTGTATCCATCAAGGACATTGGCCTGTCATTTTTTGGTGGTGTCTTTGGTGATTGTGGCTTCATAGAATGACTTTGGGAGTGTTCCCTCCCCTTTAGTGTTTTGGAAGAGTTTGAGATGTTTTGGCGTAAGCTCTTCTCTATATGTTTGGTAGAATTCCCTAGTGAAGCCAGCCAGTCCTGGACTTTTGTTTGCAAGGAATTTTTTTTTTTAATTACAGATTCTATTTCACTTTTGGTCAGTTCAGATTTTCTGTATCTTCTTGATTCAGTTTTGGTGGGCTGTATGTTTCTATAAACTTGTCCATTTCTTCTAGGTTCTCCAATTTGTTGGCATACAATTGTTTGTAGTAGTCTCTTTTTTTTTTTTATTTCTGTGATAACATGTTATTTCTCTTCTTGCATTTATTTTGTCACTTACTTGTTTTAAAATAAACCTTTTTAATTGAAGGGTAATTGCTTCACATAATTTTGTTGTTTTCTGTCAAACATTAACATGAATCAGCCATAGGTATACATATGTCCCCTCCCTCTTGAAATAAACTTTTTACTTCAAAAAGTGTATAAGTAGATTTTTCAGATAGCGTTTTAACTATCAGCCTTCATGGCCTGAAGAGTCGGTGAAAGTATGAAATCAGTTTCGAGTAGGTTTAATCTCACTCAAAACCTACTTGAAACTGATTTCATTCCTGGGTTGGGAAGATCCGCCGGAGAAGGGATAGGCTACCCGCTCCAGTATTCTTGGGCTTCCCTGGTGGCTCAGATGGTAAAGAATCTGCCTACAGTCCGTGGGGTCACGAAGAATTGGACACTACTGAGCAACTTTAACTTTCCCTTTTTTACAGAGCTGCCGTGGTGTCAGTCTCAATTCTTCCCAGCTGTTCTTTTCCTTTTGATACCTTCCTAGTCTCCTCAGATATAGATCTAAAGACAAAAGAGACCAGCTGAATTTATGGTGGTGAGATTTATTAACAATGTTAAATGAATATTTATTACTCTCTTCCCAGGTAAATAAAAATCAGAAACCAGATAGTCATTATCCACATGGTCCTTAGAGCTCATTCAACCATAAGAGTGCTGGATATGGATAAATTTGAGCCCATAACAAGCAAAGAATGATACAATCGCATATTTTTATAATTATAATATTTGTTTATGTGTAACAGATGAATAATTGGTTTACAAGAATAGCATGAGTTTACATCTTTGACTGTGATTTCATACTCTTAAAGTACTTTTTAGATTGCTGCTAAATAAATTCCTACCCAAGAGGAAAGATTTGAAACCTCAGATTTTGGAAATCCAGCACGCTCTTCCTGGAAATGCCCCATGTAGAGTGCGTGATCTGGGCTGAGAGCATTTAATGCCGCCTGCCTTTCACTTTCCTTACATGTTGTCCCCTTGGCGCAGAGTTCAGCACCTTTGGCAGTCACTTTGATTTTGTGCAGACTGTTAGAGATTAGAGGACCAACGGATGTTATTATCACCTTTGACCCAGAAATTCTTTTTAGGACCGTGCATGAGATGTGTCTATAAATAAGTAATGATATTTTTGTAACCATGGCCTTAATATAAAGCTAGGAGGGCTTCCGCCCCCCTCAAAGTCATCTTCTGTAAAAGCTGTGCAGCTATTCCACCAGAGCTGCCATGATTCAAGTTATTTGGGGGACTCCTCTTTGGGGTTGCTATCAAAGGAAGTTTACAAGCCAACAAGAAAACCAGTTTTAGACTTTTTGTGTCGTGTCCAAATTTTTACTAAATCTAAACATTCTTCCAAATTTAATGGATTGGCTTTATTTGACTTTTATCTACCTAAAGAAAGTGAAAGTGTTGGTCGCTCAATCATGTCCGACTCTTTGAGACTCCCCATGGACTATTGCCCACCAGGCTCCTCTTGTGCATGGAATTTTCCAGGCAAGGATACTGTTGCCACTCCCTTCTCCAGAGAATTTTCTTTACTCAGGGATCAAACCCAGGTCTCCTGCATTGCAGGCGGATTCTTTACCATCTGAGCCCATTTTATCTGTCTAAAAAAGTAAAATTCACTCAAAAAAGTAAAGTTTGAATGTCATGTAGGACAAAATTCAAAATAATAGACCTTAGGTTTCAGAGTTGTGAGTCTCCAAATGAAACCTGTTTTTTTCTGACACAGGCTATCCCATGGTAATACCACCAGAAGCTTGTCAAAGACTGTTATGAAGTGCTACCATTTTTATTCTAGAATCTAGAAATGCTGCATAAAAAGATCTCTAACCTAGCTTTCCAACTCAATTATCCTTTAGCTACCTGTGACCTCCTCTTCTCCCCTTCCCCACTCAGAACTTTTACTGCCTTCTTTTTATCAGGTCAGCTGTGCTCCATTTTGTATTTAGGTTCTTAAGTTTTCAATAAATTATCTTTAATTGCTCTACTAAAGTGTATCCTTTTTATAGGTCTTAAGTTCGTGATTTTTGCATCTAATTCTGGCCTTCCACCTGACTCAGTTTTGTTGTCATCTGTAAGTGTTCATTTCAGCATCACGATTGTAATTTGGGAAGCATCAGTGTGTCAGATATTACACCAGCGGCTGAGAACCTCAGTTCACCTAATGCTCATGACATTAGGAAATCAAGGTTCTGTAATTCCCGCTTAACAGATGAGGAAGCTGAGGCACAGATGGTGCAGATAACTTGCCTAAAATCACATAAAATGGCCAGAAAGAGGGGAGACAAGGACTCAAACTCCCATGCACCCGAAGCAGGATTTCCCAGCTCCCCCACTGTAGTATTTGGGGCTGAATAATTCTTTGTTGCAGGGGCCGTCCTGTGCGTTGTAGTATGTGTAGCAGCATCTCTGGCCTCTACCTACCTGAAGCCAATAGCACCTCCCTCCACCCCACTGGGATAACTAAAAATGCCGCCAGACATTGCCAGATGTTCTAGGGCCAGTATTTAAGAATCACTGGAAACATGGCAAGTCAGGCTTTTGCCATGTTATACTGATAAAATCACAGAATTTTAAGGCTGAATTTTAAAAAGATTGATTTTTGCAGTCATCACACCTGGATAATCATCAGAATTGGAGATGTTTAAAGACTTTCATTTCCCACCCAAGAGCTTCAAAAAATCAGCATTTTCCTGCTGGGGGACAGGTATCTATTTTAAGTCTCTTCACAGTGTAGGCTCAGACCTTAACCTCACCACACATCTTTTCCTTGAATCATTCCATTCTATTCCTGCCAAATAGTTCTCCATCCTCGGGTTTAACACCTCCTGTGATGCTGTTATCCATGTTCAGATGGTCCTAACTGTGCAAAAGCACTGTTCTCCTTAACATTGTTCCTCCTATACCTTTTATCTAATATTATCCAAATTATCCTTTGTCCTCTCCTTCTACACCTTTTATCTCATATCATCTAAATTATCATTTTTCTTACATCAAATGAATTAAACATGTACTGAGTCCCAGTTATGTATCAGGCCCCCCTCTGAACATTTTTTTAAATTTATTTTTTATTGACGGATAATTGCTTTACAGAATTTTGTTGTTTTCTATCAAACCCTCAACATGAATCAGCCATAGGTGTACATATATCCCCTCCCTTTTGAACCTCCCTCCCATCTCCTGCCCTATGCCACCCCTCTAGATTGATACAGAGCGCCTGTTTGAGTTTCCTGAGCGATACAGTAAATTCCTATTTTACATATGGTAATATAAGTTTCCATGTTATTCTTTCCATACATCTCACCCTCTCCTCCCCTCTCCGCATGTCCATAATTCTATTTTCTGTTTGTTTGTCCATTGTTGCCCATAAATAAACTGTTCAGTACCATTTTTCTAGATTCCATATATATGCATTAGAATATGATATTTATCTTTCTCTTTCTAACTCACTTCACTCTGTATAACAGGTTCTAGGTTCATTCACCTCATTAGAACTGATTCAAATGCATTCCTTTTTATGGCTGAGTAATATTCCACTGTGTGTGTACCACAACGTCTTTATCCATTCATCTGTTGATGGGCAGCTAGGTTGCTTCCATCTTCTAGCTCTGGTAAATAGTGCTGCAGTGAACAATGGGATACATATGTCTCTTTCAATTTTGGTTTCCTCAGGGTATATGCCTAGGAGTGGGATTGCTGGGTCATATGGTGGTTTTATTCCTAGTTTTTTAAGGAATCTCCATACCATCTTCCATAGGGGCTGTATCAGTTTATATCCGCACCAACATTTCAAGAGTGTTCCCTTTTTTCCACACCCTCTATTGTTTGTAGAGTTTTTGATGATGGCCATTCTGACCGGTGTGAGGTGATATCTCATTGTATTTTGATTTGCATTTCTCTAATAATGAGTGATGTTGAACATCTTTTCATGTGTTTGTTAGCCATCTGTATGTCTTCTTTAGAGAAATGTCTGGTTAGGTCTTTTTGATTAGGTCGTTTGTTCTTCTGGCAGAATGGTAGGAGCTGCTTGTATATTTTGGAAATTAATCCTTTGTCAGTTGTTTCACTTGCTATTATTTTCTCCCATTCTGAGGGTTGTCTTTTCACCTTGCTTATAGTTTCCTTTGCTGTGCAAAAGCTTTTACGTTTAATCAGGTCCCACTTGTTTACTTTTGTTTTTATTTCCGTTACTCTGCGAGGTGGGTCATAGAAGATCTTGCTCTGATTGAGCATTTTTAGAACCATGGCTGTTAAGACCATTATGAACTCATTTTTAAAAATTACCATCTAACTAGTTTTCTCAGTTTAACAACAGACTTACTCAAAAGAGCAATCCCAGTACATTAACATCTCGCATGGTTGGCCGGCCGACCAGCTGATGCAGGGAAGCAGTCCACGCTGCAGTTTGTGGGGGCTCCTGTTTGAGGGAAGCGGGGCTACCAGCAGCTTTCCCTCTGCCTCTTCACTCCTCACCCAGCAACCCTCTTTAAACCTTTTTTGATGGTTTCAGAAATAATACAAAATAGTGTGCATGCTAAGTCACTTCATTTGTGTCTGACTCTTTGAGACAGTATGGACTGGAGCCCACCAGACTCCTCTGTCCATGGGAATCTCCAGGCTAGAATACTGGAGCAGGTTGCCACACTCTCCTCCTATCCCAAGGATCGGATCCATGTCTTTTGCATCTCCTGCATTGGGAAAGAGGGTTCTTTACCACTAGCACCACCTGGGAAGCTGTCTCCGAGGTAGCTCCTCATCTTAATAAAATCATTCTCTACCGTATGCTCCAGATTCTTCTCAGGAAGAAAGAATTTTTTTTTAAAATTCTGCTTTATAGTGCTTCTCTTAAGAGGATATTTTTAATGAATTTGATTAATAAAAATTCCTGAATGAATATAAATACAATTTCAACAAGATATCAAAATTCACACAGTTCACTCTTCTTTAAAGTCAGATAGTCTTTTCTGCTTGCACTTTGGATCCTCCTCTGAGTCACCAGGATAGTTTAGAACTTATAGGATTTTTTTAATTAATTTATTTTTTATTGAAGGATAATTGCTTTATAGAATTTTGTTATTTACTGTCAAAAAGAGATCTTGGATCTTTGGAAGATTGTAATGGACATTATTGCAAAGGCTGGTTATGCCAGAATGTATAAGGTTAAACCTGCAGGTGCCCAGTTCTTTAGGGGGTCAACATGAGTAGCTAGTGAATTTAGATTATATGCCAGCAGCCCTGACTCGCCTGGATGAAGCTCCAGTAGTCAGATTGTGTTTAGAGAAAACCAAGGAGAAAATAACACGTTAACCGGGATAAACCGTTTGGGGTCAAAATAACAATCTGGTGTTTTTGTACTTGTGTGAGATATAAAAAGAAAAGTTGAGTTTCAGTTCGGCTTCGCAGGAACTTCCAAACTTCTGGCTTAGGCTCAGGCACCTCCATAAGAGCGCCTGGGCCAAGGGAAAACTGCCTGACTCCTTCCCATCTTTGATTGCTCTGGAGAACCCTGATGTCTCAAATGTGGTATCCCCTGTCTTCTTCCAGAGTTTTATAAATGGACGCTGACATGGACTACGAAAGACCCAACGTGGAAACCATCAAGTGCGTGGTTGTGGGAGACAATGCCGTGGGGAAGACACGCTTGATCTGCGCCAGAGCGTGTAATACAACGCTGACACAGTACCAGCTGCTGGCTACCCACGTCCCCACCGTGTGGGCCATTGACCAGTACCGAGTCTGCCAGGAGGTGAGAGATGGGGTTTCTTTAGAGTCCTAAGGACACGTCAGTGCTATCGCCAGTCTGATTTTGATTTATTTGGGACATATGTTTATTTATTTGATTTTTTAAAATTGAAGTCTGGTTGATTTACAGTGTTGTGTTACTTCCTGCTATAGAGCAAAGAGATTCAGTTATATATATATATATGTTGACATTTTTTATATTCTTTTCCATTATGGCTTGTTGTAGGCTATAGAATATACCCAGATTTTTAAAAAGCAGAGGAAGAACTTAACTTAAGGGTTCAAGACAGAACTCCCCTTTTTCATGCAGCAAGAGAAAACAAAAGGAGAAAGCTGATTCGGTGTATGGCTCTGGTATCCTGAGTGAGGGTTTTTAGGGCACATGGTTCCAGGAAGAAACGTAGGACTTAGCTAAGTCCTGTTAGCTGGAAGGAGAAAACTAAATGCAAGTGAATCTCGGGGGCTTTGAGGGCTGATGACCTAGGCATTCTTCCCCTGGGGAACTTCTGATTGACAGCGAATTGGTGCCCTCTCTCTCCTGCAGGTCTTGGAACGTTCCCGGGATGTCGTTGATGAAGTGAGCGTTTCTCTCAGGCTTTGGGACACTTTTGGAGATCATCACAAAGACAGGCGTTTTGCATATGGCAGGTAAACCAAGACCAGTGCAGCTCAGTCCAACTTGAATACAATTTCCTCTCCCCACCCCATCTCTGCTTCATGAGTCAACAAAAACCACATCATATGGCCTTGAAATGTGTTGGTTTCTGCACTGTGTCTTAAAAAAGAAAAAAAAAAAAAGACATTGTTTCCTGATGTCAAGAAAAGCAGTCTTCATAGCCATTTGGTTCCTCCCAGGAAATACTTTATTTAAAACAACCAGTGCTAGTTAAATTGAATGTCTGCTTGATGAGGATTCTGTTGTATGTGCCAACCTTGGGCTGCTTTGATTGTTTCCCTGAATAATACTTTATTTGCCTGCTCTTAAAATGTTTTAAGTTTATTTAGCAGTTGGCCACCCCTCTTCAGAAGGTCTCTTTGGTCTTTTGATGCCCATTCTACAGAGTCTGATGTTACTTGCTTTGGGCTTTGCTGTCTGAAAAGTCTGTTATCTTTATTTGAAGGTTATTTTTTAAAAGAAACAAAAATATCTCTGAAATCATTCACAAAGGTACATTTCCAAAATCAACTGAAGCATTAATGCCTATTTTTCATTAAAAAAAAATAAAGAGGAGGAAAAAATCCACTAAAGGAAAGATAAATCTAGAAGGACAGTAATATGAGTGGGGACAAGGTCAAAGAACCGTAAAATATTTAGCAACTTCCCCTTGTCACCATAACTCCGTCGGCATCTCCAGGACTCCAGCTGTCTTAAAGTCCCTCTCAGTGCATCTGTTATAACTGTCAAAATCCAGATGAGGAAGAGATTTCCTTACCTCTTACTCTTAAGTAAAGGCATGTCTTTTTAAGTTTAGAATTTAGATCTTTTTTAACATAAAACATCATGCTACCTTACAGGATTGCATTAGTTAGATATCCCCAAACACTGAGTTTACTCCTTGGTATTGAGATAAGCATTTCTGAAAGGACCTCTCTTTCTTCAAGCCTGTAGCTTTCATAAGCCTCTGAACTCATACTGGCACTTACCCAAGTGGTCTGGAATACTGAATAAACTGCTAAAAGGGTTTGCCCTACTCCTTTCACTCATTCACCCACTGAAATAATCTGCAGTTTAGGCCAGTTTATTCAAGGGGAGAAAGAAGTATATAGAAGTAAAAATTTGATTTTAATGTCCCCTTGAACAGAAATTTTGAACTTAATATCCAGCATAGATAATACATTTCTTCTTGAGTTTCCTAGTTTGTTTCTCTTTGCTTCATGTGATGTTCCTGATTCTTATCTTAGTTGCCATTTGGGTTTTTTTCTGTTATCTCATTATTATACACACACAAAAATAATAATCAATGAACCTGCTTTATAAGTACTATGCTGTCAGATTTTATAATACCTGTGGTTTTAAGGAAGCATAGTTAAATGATGACTGGAAGCAAAGTACGAATAAATACATAGATTTCAAAGGACTGTTTGTATCCCAGCTTCTAAAAAGGTATGGTGAATGAAAATGAACTTACTGAGATACTGGGTTTAGCTTCTGTAGGCAATCTCGACAGCTCAGTGGTTTATTGCCACTTGAAATTTATGAATTTGAGGTGATGAATTTTAACTTCACTCCACCATGTAAAACTGGTCTTTTGGTAATATAAGGGCTACTTCATTACCATGTGAGGTTCCTGCTTAGGGTTGACTCAATGGCACAGTGACCTTCATAGATCTGATATCGACAAGCATCTACACTGGGCCTCATCCAGCTTCCTGATATATCTGGGGTCACTTTACATGTCACGCCTGTGCTTGGTCACTCCCAACAAAAATAAGCTGGTCTCCCATGTGACCCTGTCAGTACACAGTGCATTGTTCTGCTCCTTTATCTGTAGTGTTTAGTTCCATCAACTGTAACCCATCCACTGCCCCCTTTGCTGGAAACAGGACGTGCTTTCCAAGCCAAGTCTGATTCTTTGAGCAACACGGAGGGACTCAGGAAACCCTCCCATGCTTCTGGCCAGCTCTTCATGGGCCTCACTTTATGTGTATGTTTGTGCCTTATATCTCCTCTCTCTTTTCCTATTCTCCACAGCCTCTAGGCTTCCTCCCACAGACCCTGCCACTGGTCAAGAACAGAAAGCAGAGCTGTTCTGTCCCAGATTACAGAATCTCTGCAAAAACACTAAATATGTTGTACCACATTGATATAGCACCAAAAAATTGCGTCTTATGGCCAGGTCTGACAGTAGAAGCCCCTTTTGCTCAGCACAGGGCTCTGACCACTGTATTTTGTTGCTGTGCAAGGGCTGTTTTAATTTCTGTGTAGCTTCCATTTTTAGCTCCCTATCATTTGCGCAGGAGAAAAATCATAATTACAGTTTCTGACATTCCATTTGGTTTGCAGACCTGTTTTTTGACTGGTGTTTCTACTATACTTAGTGTGAATTACAAGTCGGTGGGATGTGATATATTCCTTAGACTTGGAAATGTATTTGGAACCTTTTAAAAATAACTTATTTGATTCTTAGGGTGACAGTGAGAGAAAGCAGATTCATACCCAGATGCCTTAGGCCTCGCCTTTAGTTTCCTTTGCTTCTTAGCACCAAGCTGGTCAACGAGTTACCACTTCAAGCCTTCTTTGGCCTAAACAAGTTCTAGTTTGCAGAGTGGGCCTGGGTGGTGTCAGTCTGCTGACTTGAATTTGCAATTTTCCTAGTATGGTGTAACTACAACCAGAATGTCATAGCTCTTATTATGACTTAAAGGTAACTAGTCAACTAATTTTTTTAGCCAATTACATTAATAGCTCTAATTCATCAAAGCCCTACAGTGTGTCAGTCAAAATATTAGGTGCTTTGCCAGCACTAGTTTAGTTAATCCTTCCAGGAACTCTGGGAGGCAGAGATTATCTCCAGGTCACAGTTGAGGAGGGAGTTGAATTCCTTTCTCATAACCTGCCCAATTGTGAGTTTCAAAACCAGACTCAAATTCAGCTCTGCCTGAGTCCTGGCTCCCACTCTTTCCATTGTGATAAGCTACATCGACCTCATTTTAAACAGAATGAAACTGAAATCACCCCCCTCTCCAACACACACACACACTGATGGACTGGGTATTCTTTTGCTCTTTGTATTTTTACAATGGCTAGAATGAGAGGAGATCTCAAAAGATCATCTGGCCGATCCCTTTTCTCCAGGAAGGGAGATCATCCATCCGAGAAAAAGGTAGTGATAGGAGTCCTCCTATTGGACGGACATGAAAGGCAGCAGAGTAGCATCAGTATCCTGACCCTTATCTAACATGTTTGAAATCTTTCAAACCCTCCTTCTCTGGAGCGAGTGACTCCACCTCTCTAGTAGCCTTTCTTCTTCCTACTGCCTACTTTCTACCCACTTTTGGATGAACTTTGGTGGATGAACTTTGGAAGCTCTTTCCTGGATCTTTTAAAATGTCAAGATCAAAACTGTACATCATAACCATGACTGTAATCAGCTGCTCTTTTTTGGCAAGAAAAGAAAAAAGGCTCTTTTTAAAGGGATATCACAAAGTTTTCCCTTAGAAATATTATAAGGAAGTACTCACACTTAGGTGCCTGGTACTGAAATGCAGGCAAGTAGGGTGGGCTCTACCTTCAACAGGATGCCTAGGCCCCCTCTATAGTCACACACACATAAATAATTACCAATATTATTGTTTTCTTTCCTTGAAAACCTTCACCATTGCTCTGTCTTGGGGTCAGATAGCCTTTAAACACACAAAGCTTATGGGGCTGGAGGTGGTGATAACAGCAGGTACAATTTAATAAGAGCTCCCCACAAGCCAGGTCTGTGCTCTGCGTATCTTGTTGCCATGTCATTCTTGCGGTGACCCTGTAAAGTAGGCTCATTTCACAGCTGAGCTAGCAGGCACAGAAAGGGGCCAAGGTCAGAGGGGTAGGAAAGAGTGGTACTCAACTTTTCCTGGTAGTTCTTTCTGGCTCCAAACCCTGTTTCCTCCCTTTCCCCCAGGCTGTAGTGGCTGCTGCTGCTGATTGATGACCAACTTTACATTTATTCTCAGTCCAGTCTAATTATTGCATTATTCTCTGTGGACATGGAAGACTAGTGTTCACCATCTCTCCCCAGCTGTAACTAATATTCTGTTGTTCCTCTTAAGTTCTTTAATATGTAGCTAATAACTTAATTCTCTTTATTACATCAGTGAGTGGCTAAACAGGAGTCCTTTCATTTCCAGGAAAAAGCCTACATCCAAGCACACTCTCCCAGAGTGAGTAGGACCCTTGAGTACTTTGTTTGGCATGCTTTCTCCCCACAGCTGAACACAGGCATGCAGAATCACTGTATTTGCCCTTACACCAAAGAGTTTCCAGGCATATTTTCAGTCCATTTGGAACTCATTTATTATACAGATTATTCTTACACACTGATTTTTCTCAAGTGTGTTTTAGGCCCAGTGAGAAGTACAGTACGTGTTTTAAATAATAACATCAATCAGAGCGATGGTTTCTGTTTGTCTGTTGAGATAAGATGGCTCTAGTTTCACACTGAAGGCCAGGTTATGAGATACAGCATTAATGCATCCCATCTTGAATGCTTGGTTGATGCCCTTTAAAAAAATTCAGGACTGTGGGTGACCAGTGTTTATGTCTTTGTCTGGGATTGTCTGTACTTGTGGTTAAAGGCAAGGGAAAAAGTAAGAAACAACTCATGTGCCTCGATAAAGTATTTTTGAAGTAGCTCTCATTGTCCGTGGCATATTCTAATTGCTGGGCCAGAACTAACATTCTAATGATGATTTCACTATGGCAAACAGCCTGTTGGGCAGAGAAACATATCCAGTCGAGGCAGACCAGGGCCAGGGCAAGGGTGAGGCATGTAAGGCACTCACCTTGGGTGTAAAATGTAAATAATAATAAAGGTCAGATCACTGTTAACTGATCTTCTCTTTCTGTCTAAGGCTCAGCATGGCAAATGTTACTGGTCCTGACTTTATTTAAAATTTTTGTATTTTGTTCATCACGGATTTTTTTTTTAACCTTAATTTTTATTTTTGGGAAAATATGGGTCATCTGGATTACTGAGGTCTGGGGTACCTCTTCAAATTTTTCACCTGAGGCTAGTGCTTCACTCTTTACAAGTCCTGACCCTGAAGATGGACTTTATAAATGGATAACAAAGCAGCAAAGGGAGGAAAGTTACCGGTGTGTATACTTTATAGAAAAGTCATCCAAACCACACTTCTAAATGTGTGGTCTAGAGGGATCTCGGAAAATTACTGCAGCTTGTTTCCCAAAGATACTTAGTTCTGCTGTGAAATAAAGGACTAGACTAAGACTTGCCTGGGTTATAAAAAATGGTAGAAAGACATTAGAAGAGCAGCTAGTTGGACCAAGGGAGGGGAATAGTTATTCCCTAAGAGTTTAGACTAAAACTGCTAGTTCCTGTAGGCTTCCCAGGTGGCGCAGTAGTAAAGAATCCACCTGCCAGTACAGGAGACATAAGTGAAGCTGGTTTTATTCCGGGGCTGGGAAGACCCCCCCGGGTGAGGAAGTGGCTGCCCTCTCCAGCATTCTTGCCTGGAAAATTCCCTGGACAGAGGAGCCTGGCAGGCTACAGTCCACGGAGTTGCAGAAAATCGGGCACGAATGGACCACTGAGCACTCAGCACAGCTAGCGCTCATGCTTGAGTGTGCCGAAGCCGCTGGCTATCTGATGTCAGAGATCTGGGGAGAGGTGAGTCAGCAGGCTTTAGCCAATACCTGAGTGATTAGAAGGAAGCTACGCTTTGGTAAACACTGCCACAGAAATATCATAATGCTCTTTACCTCAGCCAAATGGGAAGACTCTTACGAAGATTAGAGAGAGAAATTTTGAGTGAAGGAAACCAGGGGGAAAAGAGCACACATTGTGTGTGATTCCATTGCTGTAAAATTCCAGAAAATGGCGTGTAATCTATAGTGACAAAAAAATCAATCACTGGTTGCCTGGGAAAGAGGGGTCAGGGAAAAATGGATTACCAAAGGACACTTTGGGGGTGACAGAAATGTTTATTTTCTTGATTGAGATGACAGACTCATGAGTGTATACCTATGTCAAAACTAATCACATAGAGCACTTTAAGTATACAAAGCTTCTGTGTGCTAAGTCACTTCATTTGTGTCTGAATATTTGTGACCCTATGGACTGTAGCCCACCAGTCTCCACTGTCCATGGGATTCTCCAAGCAGGAATCCTGGAGTTGGTTGCCATTTCCTCCTCCAGGAGGTCTTCCCAACCCAGGGATCAAACACATCTCTTATGACTGCTACACTGGCAGGTGGATTATTTACCATGAGCACTCCCTGGTGGCTCAGACGGTAAAGCGTCTGCCTGCAGTGCAGGAGCTGCTGCTAAGTCGCTTGAGTCGTGTTCAACTCTGTGCGACCCCAGAGAGGGCAGCCCACCAGGCTCCCCCATCCCTGGGACTCTCCAGGCAAGAGTACTGGAGTGGGTTGCCATTGCCTCCTCGAGCAATGCGGGAGACCCGGGTTCAATTCCTGGGTGGGGAAGATCCCCTGGAGAAGGAAATGGCAATCCACTCCAGCACTCTTGCCTGGAAAATCCCATGCACGGAGAAAGCCTGATAGGCCACAGTCCATGGGGTCGCAGAGTCAGACACGACTGAGCGACTTCACTTTCACTTTCACCAACCACCTGGGAAGCCCCATCCAGAGTTTAGTGTATTTCAACTGTAGCTCAGTAATTTTTTTTAGATAAAATATTTTTATGGGAATCGAAGTAGTCTATGGTATGTGAGGAAATTTTCATGGCTGACAATATATGTTTTGATTATTTATAGAACTTAAACTTAGTTCTCATTGAAAATATAAATGATTTGTGTGAACTTTAGCGAGGAAAAATATAAGACCAGATTCTTAATAGCTGAATATAGGAAATGAGATAGTTTTGGCACCTCCAATCTAATGTCCCCAAACCAGGCTGGACCCCTTTTCCCAGAGATAGAACCATCAACTGTGTGGATCATAATCCAACCAAGAGGCCTGTGTCTTTGACTTTGATTCTGTAGCTCTTTTCTGAGAAGGTACATTTGTCCAGGTACCCTGTAATAACCAAATAAAGTATACCACGTTCCCTGAAAGTTTTCCATTTCTCCATCAAATAGTAACAATTTTGTCTATCATAGTCAGTTCTTTCTGGAACCAGAGAATGGTGTAAGGCCAAGTGAAAAAGGAGGGGGTATAGTCAGCTGCACCTTCAGAACTCCCCCTTTTTGCCAGATCTGTGAATTTTTAAATTGGGCGGGGCCGGGGGGATGCCTTTTCTGAATGAGTATTCTTAAACAGAGAATTGCATGTATTAACACTAATGTTTTTCCAACTATAGTTTGTTTCTCCTCTGGGTATCATTTCTAAGCTCTTTATAAGAATTATTTTAAAATATAATTGTATACTTACCTTTTTAATCCATTTACCCATAGAGGAGGGCATTAAGTAAAACAATTGAAGGTAGATTATTACTGCTTTGTGCTAATCCAAAACAGAAAAATATGTTAAACTAAATGTATACAAGTAACTTAAAATTTTTAATGTAGTAGAAACGTATGGATTCTGTACTGAAGCACTCAAGCACAGGATTGCAGTGATACCAGATCACCCGGCACACAGAAGATACGTCTGTATCACCCCAACCAACTGTCCCCCACTGTCCTTCCTGCTCTGAGCTGGTACATCTTGTATTGTAACCAGAAGACAAAATATCAGAGGAGCTGGGATTCCTGTGCCCAACCCAGTACTGTGCCCAGGATGAAAATGTCCTTGGGAAACAGCAGTGCCAGATGAGATAGGAACAGGGCTTGACTGATGACTGGGGTCACTTGTGTTCCAGGACCTGGAAGGATGCTGGCTGCTGCCCAAACACTGGTCACATGGCTGGGAAAAATGGTCCTTTGTGGTTGAGCCCAGGAAAACATTTGTGGACCCAAAAGATCCCACAGACTTAGGAATAATGAGGCTGCTGAGCTGGGTAAAGAGATGAGGAGCATATGCACTGTTCAACACATTAACGTCATGTGTTCTGCCTTCTTTTTACCTTTTCTCTGTTACTACTTAATAACTGTAAGCTCGACATGTTGGGTCAAATACAGCTAAGTGTGTTGCCTGCTCATCATGGACAAAGAGAAAACAAAAGTTTGTGATATTTCTAATACCAGAATCTTCCAATGAAAAAAATGTATTTCAGCCTGTAGAGTTTTCCCACATAAAATAGGTGGTAAGAAGAAAGAGACTGCTGAGTAATTCTGCAGTATCTTCAGAGGATAATTCTATTACCATCTTTCAGCAGTTCCATATCAATGAGCTGGTAAGCCAAAGGGAAAGATCTCTTGTTGAGAATGTCCTGCCATTCTTATTACAGGTTAAGAGTGTCCTGCCATTCAATATACAGGGTATATATTTGGTGACTTTTGAAACCATAAACCATATTTGTCTGACAATAATTGGGACCTTATGGTTTACAAACCACTTTCACAGATATTTTTCGTGGTGAATCTTAATAGCAGTCATTATCAGCAACTTTTAATATTGACCATTTATCAGATTTCTAAAATTATTCCACTGCTTTGATCTTTCCCCAGAACAGTTACCCCCAGTCTAGAAAATACAGTTAGAAGGATAAAGTACTGAATTACCAAAAAATAAAAAAAATTAGCAAAAATCTCTTTTAAATTCATCACCTTGGTTATCTTTTTATTTCAGTGCTTTTGGAGATTGGGGGAGTTGGTGTGTCTTTTAAAACAACAAGATGGCCTATGAAATGGAGGATGTTATCTTAACCCTTAATTCTGTGAAAGTAAGCCAGAATTAATCCTGAAAATAACCTGCCCATTTCTTTATATTTCCTTTTTGCTTCTGGATATAATCTTAATTCCTAGAAGAGATCATTAATCCATTTTTATTCTGGAATTATGAAAGTACCCAATTAGGTGGGACAAATAGATTTTTAAGATAAATTCAAATAATTTAAAAATATATATTTAGTGGATAAGCTCTGCTATGGACCAGAGATGACGATATACAGCTGCATGCACGCTCGATCGTGTCTGACTCTTTGTGACCCTACAGACCGTAGCCCACCAGACTCCTTTGTCCATGGGATTTTCCTGGCAAGAATACTGGCATAGCATGGGATGCCATTTCCTCCTCTAGATTATACAGTTATCTTTCAGCAATAATTGTCTGAAGAAATATAATAGCTCGCATATCATTTTTTTATTAAAAGTTAAACATACCCTCTAACTGAATTATTTTAGGCCTAAATTTCTTTTAGATTTTGAGTCTGCAGACATACTTGCATCTACCTCCTTCAGAATCTGCAAGGCTTTTCTACTTGATAAGCAGTCACTGAGGGCCTCTTTTGTTACAAACACTGTGTTGTGTACCGTGAAAGAGACAAAACAGAATCCCTAAAGATGAAACTGAGAGCAGTGGGGAAAGCCAGCAGCAGGAAGAGTTACAATACAGGGTTAAAATGCTGAGCTAAAGATGTCAGTACCAGGAACAGGGAAGAAAGAATTGCTCAGAGCAAAAATTCCAGCATCATCCTCAACTCCTTTTGCTCATGTCCCATACCTGCTCCATCAGCAGACCCCAGTGACTCTACCTTCCACACATTTAACGAACGCGGCCACCTCTTACCACCTGTACTGCTCCCAGGACAAAGTCACCATCCTCTCTCTCTGGATGATTTTTTTTTTTAACTGTTCTCTCCTACTGTCTTGTGCCTTCTGACAACCCACCCTTCACCACTGTTTAGGACCTATTACAGCAGTAGGGTGATCCTGTTAAAACATACATTTTTTCATTCAACTCAAAACCCCTAATCACCTACCAGTTCACTCAGAGTAACAGCCATACATCCATGAGGCCCTCCGTATCTCAGACAGCATTGCCTCTCTGCTCAGTTCCTGCTGTTTTCCCCCCTCACCTTGAGGGAAACACCACAGGAATGTCCTGCCTCAGGACCTTTGCCTTAGATGCTTTCTCTTCCAGTGTTCTTCCCTCAAGATATCAACATGTCAGCCCCTTCACTTCCTTCAGGTCTTTACTGAGACATCACCTTTTCAGTAAGGCCCTCCATCGCCACCTCATTTCAACAGCAACTTCTGCTTTCCAGTATTTCTGTCCCCAGTACCCTGCCCACTTTCATGCAAACACTGTCACTATCCAGCATACTAAACATTCTGCCTGTGTTTCTTGCTCATCGTCTCTGTTCTCTGGTAGAATATAAGCATGCTGAGGACAGTGATTTGTGTCTTTAACTAATCGCTGTGTCCCCAGTGTCTGGAAGGGCACCTGCCACGTAGTAGGATATCAGTTAATATTTCTGGGAGAAATGATTGAATGATTGCTTATTGATACTGGACAAGTGACTTGGCAGGTCCTGTGCCTTAATCATTTTACAGAGGCCTGGGGCGAGGCCTGGGTGAAAGTGGTGGGACGGTCTTGCTAGTTTACACAGTTTGGTTTCAGAAGTGTCAAGAGGTTTAATCCCAGAGCCCTCCCATCTGGCAGTCTGGCTGACATGTAGGTGCCATTAGGTGTGCAGCTAGCCTTGCTCTTAGGAGGAAACGTCCACCTTCGTGAAGGAAGGCAGCTCCTCAGTCATGCAGCTTCAGAGCAAGCCAGAGAGAAATGAGAATGAGGAGAAGTAGGCAAGAGATTTATTCCTGCAATTGCACCTTCTCCTTTAAGGAAGCCTTTTCTGTATCTGTCTCCTGCTTTCATTGACCAGGAGGTAAATGAGCTTGCTTACGCTGTTTCTTTTAATCACTTACTTGTGCTTCACACTGCTTCGTATGCATTCAGCTTGTTCTGATCATTGTGTGAGGTGTAAGAATGCAGACGGTCTCTAACTTACAATGGTCTAACATAATTTTTCTGTTTTATGATGGTGCAAAAGTAATACACATTCAGTAGAAAACATACTTTGAATTCTGATCTTTTCCCCAGGTTGGCTATTTCCAAGTACTAGCCCTGCTCCCAGTCAGCCACACAGTCAACAGGGTAAACAGTTGATACATTTACAACCATTCTGTACCCAGACAAGCATTCTTCACATTCAGCACAGTATTCAGTATACAGTATTCGGCCTTTTTGTTCACTGATGTTCCCCAACTGTACGCTAATGTAAATGTTCTGAGCACATCTAGGGTAGGCTCAACAAAGCTATGGAGAAGGCGATGGCACCCCACTCCAGTACTCTTGCCTGGAAAATCCCATGGACGGAGAAGCCTGGTAGGCTGCAGTCCATGGGGTCGCGAAGAGTCGGACACGACTGAGCGACTTCACTTTCACTCTTCACTTTCATGCATTGGAGAAGGAAATGGCAACCCACTCCAGTGTTCTTGCCTAGAGAATCCCGGGGACTGGGGAGCCTGGTGGGCTGCTGTCTATGGGATCGCACAGAGTCTGACATGACTTAGCAGCAGCAGCAATGAAGCTATGATGTTTGGTAGGTTAGGTATATTAAATACATTTTTGATTTATGATATTTTCAATTTACAATGGATTTATCAGGACATAACCCCATCATAAGTCATAGAAAATATTTATACACTAAAGGAAGCATAGATTGAAAAATGGGATATCAAGTTTAAAAAAATAGTTGGTTACATTGAATGATAACATAGGCTTTTATATGATCAAGTCATTGGCTTCTGTAATTTTTGCACTATAATGGCAGAACCAACCATTTTTAAGATCGGGTGTTATCTGTCTTAGGATTTGGTGGCATTGGTGGGATGTTGGTATGGCCTTCCTACACTTAAGAGGGTGCATCGCTTTAGTCCCGTTTTTGGAGGGTGGGGGAAAGCTGATTTAAAATATTTGCTTCCTGCTAAACATACAATTATGGGCTTGGGAGAAATAGTTGTGCATGCTAATCACTCCCAAATCTGAATATATTTCAGGGTGTTTTCAGTTTTCCCCACATAACATCTGTACTTAAGAAGCCTCACTGCTCTTGGTAAAGTATTGACTTGATTTCTCTGCTCACATCCAGGGCGCTGCATGTTTCTGCCCTGCTCTCCCCAGATCCCCTGCCAGGCGCTCCCCTACAGGCCTTTCCATTTTCCATGAGTATGAGTTTACACAGCCATTCATCTCCAGGTGGTTATGTTCACCATCACTGACGACTCCCTCCACATCTCATACACACCGGGCTGCTCCCCTACTAAAACTTTCCACAGCCACGTGTTACACATTCCTTTTTTCTGCCATGCTCCCAGCTGTTTTGTGATGTTTTGATCTGTCTGTTTGCACAGCGCTGTCAGACTACATGCATGAAAGGTGTATTGTTGACATGAATGGTTTTAAAAACGTTTCTGTAAAGAGCCTACCTCGGTTATTGGGGAGGGAGAAGGAGGTCAGGGGCATCTACTTGAGTCTCTGCCAGAAGAAGACTTGTGTATGTTAACAAACAAACCCACTGAAATGTGATCATGATCTCTACCGATAAAGGATATGGGAGTCTCTACTTAGAAATAATAATAGGCAATAGTGACATAAAGATATGGAATCCTACCATAGAAAACGTATAAAAGTATATGTTAAGAAGGAGATGCTTACAAGAAGATTCAGGTAAACAGAACTGTTAGCTTATTCTTGGTCACCAAGTGTAAGGGTCTTAGCAAGAGACCCAGCCAGAACTGGCACACTGGGAAGAGGCCAGTTGGATGCGAGCCTGTGGATGTCCTGCTCACAGCTATCTGGAGGACTAGATGGAGTCTACTGTCCTTTACATTGCCCATGCTGGCCTGGATAATTTAGCAATTTTTTTTTTTCACTTAAGCAGATAAGAAAACCCAAGGCCCGCAGCTCTTTAGCTGGACAGTGGTGGCAAAGCAAGGAAGACAAACTAAGAAGATAGAAAGCACTTTTGTGACAGTAGAGAACATGGACAGTTCATTCCTAATAGAAAATATTTGTTTGCTTCCCTGATCTTTTTCCACTAAGTTTGCTGTATTTGAATCTAGATGATAAAGACTGGCCATGAGAATGGGTGGCATTTAGTGTTTAAAGTCCAGCTTGAAAGAGAAAAAAATATGTATACACACACACACACACACACATATTATTACCCTAAAAGGAAAAATCCACCTTGTATTTAACAGCAATCTATTTTTTAAAAACTTCATGTAAAAAATTTCACTCTAGGCCAAAAGAAATATACAATAAAGAATATAATAATATAGTGCATTCTTTAAAAGTCTGTCTTGGGCCAAGATATGTGGGTAAGTTGCATTTTTTCAGATTTTTTTTCTTTAATCCTCCAACAAAGATTGGCCCCAACTTTGCATACATTGCTTATGTTATCCAAATATGTTTGCCAATCTTTCGCATGCTATCTTTGGCCAGTGTTCTCCTTGAAATGTAGCAAAAATATAATGTGTTTGCTTTGTTTTGTTTTTGTTTTTTATTACTTATTCTTATAGAAGAAGAACTCCTACAGTTGACAGCTTCATCAGCTCAAGCGTTCGGGGGATGGCCAGGCCCCTCTCTGTCCCCTCCCTACCTCCCACAGCTCCACTAAGCTGTAGGTCTGCAGTTGTTTCAACACATATTGACGAATTTACTTCGGATTGTTTCACAGGCAATTATTTGATGTGTCAGTACCCTAGTGAAACTTTTATACTGATATATTCCCCTTAAAAACAATAAATCACAGTTTTCTCAAAAAAAAATAAATAAATAAACATTCATAGGCAAGCAACCAAGACCAAACACTTAGATCCTTTGTAATCTCGACTTTCTTTGAAAGAATAAGACCACGTAGCTCAGTCAGGAAAAAAAAAAATCCAAACCTCTTCCTACTCTTCTCAGTATTCAAGTTCTGGAGCTTGAGTTTTGTCTCCTGTGTTCTTTTTGCCTCAGCATTCTCCAGTTCTCATCCTTTCTATTCCAAATAGCTGTAAGACTCCATTTAAATCCTATCAGATTCTTTTTACGGCTGAAATTGAAAGCCTGAGGTCATTTCTAGGCCAACTCTGCTGCCTAATAAGTACGAATGTCCTCATCACACCTCCCCCTCCCAATTATTTTTTAAAATTCAACTCAATTATTTTAAGCACAACTCTTCAAAGTTAAAAAAAAATGTAACAGAGCCATGGAAGCAGAAATGCTAGAACTTGCCTTTTTATCTCTCACAGGAATGGCATTTTTAAACACAAACTCATGTCAGACATTGAATAGTCTCTACCCAGGAATGAATGTTTTGATTAAAAGTTATTTAATATCTCTAGCTCCTTGG
Organism: Ovis aries; assembly: GCF_016772045.2. Classification (NCBI taxonomy): domain Eukaryota; kingdom Metazoa; phylum Chordata; class Mammalia; order Artiodactyla; family Bovidae; genus Ovis; species Ovis aries. The sequence continues at coordinate 15,938,489 of NC_056078.1, read as the reverse complement.
AATTCTGCCTAAAGCTGGAGATATTCTTAGCTGCAGGTTTTGTGCCTTCTTCAACTAGATAGAAAAATGGCTCAAAATCCAGAGGGAATAAATGGCATTCTCAAAATAGTTACTTTGTTGTATAGGTGTTTATATCATAGAGGATACTGATGTGTTGAAATTTAGGAATTAGAAAAGAATGCTGGGGGAGGAGGAATGTGTCAGTACAGCATCTTTCTACAGCCCTGTCCCTACATCCACTGATCCTCAGGCTTTTGCTTAAAATCAGTTTTAGGACACTGCATTTATACAGCAGGTCTTAACACTAAGATTCTGTATAATCTGTATGTCATATTTCTTAACTTGAATTGGTATTTAAATCAAGAAGTGTTAAAGACATTTAAGCAGGTTGGTAGATCAAATATGATTTAATTTTTTGTCTGCTTCCAATGTAAAATCATGGGGACAGATTCTCATAGCATCTAAACGTTCATTTAAAAAATTTTTTAGAAGAAGGATAACTTCATTTCAAGGATGCAAATAGAATTTTGGCTCAATAAGTTATTTTCGCTTCAGAGGTAGTGTTGCTCTCAGTACAACCTCTTCTCTTTAACCATCATCCTTTTGAAGCAAAATATTTACAGAGCGTTGAATTATTTTTCCAGCTTTCCAACAGCATTTCATGCACTGAGATATTGATGTGACATGGTTAGAAATTGGGCCCTCCGGACCTGTATTGTGCAATGGCATTGTGCTGTTATCATCGGGAGATTCCATTTTTTCCAACCCCCAGGGTCCTGTCTGTGCTTGTTTACAGGTCATCTGGATAGCAACTAGTATATGTTCAATGGCATGAGTGTTAGCACGGTAACCTTGGCAACCGAGCTAGCTCTGATTTCAAAACCTCACATGCTGTATCATAAAATTAGATAACAGAATTGACATTCTGCTACATGTCTGTCATATAAATTAAGCTCTGAGAATGATTTCCTTTATAGCGGTGTGCCTTAATATGGAAATAGAAGGCACGAATTAGAACAATTTTATTACATATGTGTATGTACTATTCCACATTTACGTGCTGGGTATAGTTCTTCAGTTCTTTCTCTATGATTTTGAACCTCAGATATTGCCATATTACTCTCACTGTGCTGGAATTCTTGGCTTCATTTTATGATTGGGATGAAGCTTATAGCAGAGCTGTATCAGATATCCTATAGAAATAGTATTATGAATAATAGAAGATTCTGCTCCTAAAAAATGTAAAATTCAAAGCATTCTTGACTTTACTGGATACCATTATTTATGCTGATTAGAAGTAAGACTGTGCACAGAATATTATACTAACTAAATCAGAATCCCAAAGACAAGACATGCTTCCCTTTCATTTATATAGTTATGCATATTTTTACACACATTATATTTTCCAGTGCCCAGGAATCTTTGATAAGATCTTTATTTCAAGGACATTTTAAACATGCAGATTAATACACTTCATCAGCTTTGAGTCCTAGGTCCTCCTTTACAATTTGTAAATATTTTAATGTCAGGATTTTTCTATTTCTTGGGGTCTGGTGCAGTTTTTCTTGGATATAAATTTAAAGACTCAACTTGTGAATTACATTTAATGTAAGCACCCTGCAGTTTGCTGCATTGCAAATGATTATTTTTAGAAATTTTATGGTTGCCTGGATATATATATTTGTCTTCATTGATATGTAGGGAGAAAAGCTCATTAATGATTTAAAAAGAAGGTGTTTTGATTCATCAACTTCATTCTTCTCATTACATAAATAATAAAGGCAATAAATTAACATCTAATAAAGTTGTAAGTTTATTTCTGAATATAACTGCAAAACAGTCTTGAATCCTTGGGTATAACTTTTTCTATTCTTTATATTTTTCTGCCTCCATGTTTTCAATGTCATCATTCTGCATATTTTAACCTAGAAAGATGGTATATAATTCTTGTTAAAGATGCCTTCTAGCAGTTATCTATCAAACACCATAATTGAACAACTGTTTTGTAAAACAGTTCTTTGGCTTCTAGAATGGTAAGTTATTATATAAAACATGGAAGATTCTTATGTCACAACTGACTATAAAACAATTTTCCTTTTTCCGTATACCTGCTATATGTCATACATAACATTTGATAAAGCTGCTTCCAACATTTTCTCATCTTGTTAGCCATCCATCTAACTCTGGCTAGTGTTTTGTTAAGTACTACCGTCTTACCTTATACCTAACAAAAAGTGGAAATTCCTGCAAATTCAGGACTTTTTCTTTCCAGAAACAGATTAAGTGGTTGTGCTCTCTGCATTTGTGCTTAAGGGTGAAGAAGGGCAGAAATCCTTCTGTGTATTTGCCGACCCTGTACAGCAAATACCTGTTACATTTTCTGCAATGTTTAAACTGTTTGCTTTATCTCATTGAGTCATCATCACCTTTCTGTTTACACTGGTAAATGGTAGTTTTTATTATTTTCTTTTATCTTGAAACTATTTCTTGTGATGAACAGAAATAGTTCAGCATGTGGTGGTTCCAGGACTGAGTCCAGTTTGGGTAACCATCTATCCTGTGAAATAACTTCATCCAGAACTTTTCAACGCCTAGGCCTCCTACAGTGCAACATGGACATGAACTCAGGCTGTGTGGGGGCTGCAATGTGGGGGCTAAATGGGCTGTTTGCATGACTCCAAGATGTATTTTAATATCTGGTATTTTTTTAAATTATGAAATGATATGCCATTCGATGGATGGGGGAGGGGAGGAATCCTAATGATAAAAGAGAAAATAAAAGTAAAAAAGCAATACAGCTTCTTTTGTGATTTCCTTGTAGGTCCGATGTTGTGGTCCTCTGTTTTTCGATCGCTAATCCCAATTCCCTAAATCATGTGAAAACCATGTGGTATCAAGAGATCAAGCACTTTTGCCCTCGCACACCTGTTGTTCTAGTTGGCTGCCAGCTAGATCTCCGCTATGCTGATCTTGAAGCTGTTAATAGAGCCAGACGCCCTTTAGCAAGGTAAGCCAGGGGACTCAGTGTGCCAGTTAAATTAAAATTTAGAGGTAGCAGATGTCTTTGTAGCCTTGGGTTCTGTTCTTTAGTGGCTCCAAGATCCCATCAATCAGTCAGAATGCTTTAAGTTGGCTGGTTAACCAATGAGGAAGAGATATGTCCTGACCCCTCTCATGTTCACCATTACCTCTTTTTTAAAAAACTGTACATATTTTTTAATTGCTGGAAAACTGCTTGACAGTTTTGTGTTGGTTTCTGCCATACAACAATGCAAATGAATCGTGTGTGTGTGTGTGTGTGTGTGTGTGTGTGTGTGTATCCCTTCCTTCCTGATCCTCCCTCCCCTTCCCACATCCCACCCCCTAGGTCATCACAGAGTGCCAGGCTGGGCTTCCTGTGCTCTTTAGCAACTTCCCATTATCTGTTTTACACATGATAGTGTATATATGTTAATGCTACTTTCTCAATGCATCCTGCCTTCACCTTCTCCGGCTGTGTCCAAAAGTCTGTTCTCTACTAGGTTCATCAGTACTATTTTTATAGGTTCCATATATGTATGCATTAATATATAATAATTGTTTTTCTCTTTCTGACTTAATTCACTATGTATAAGAGGCTCTGGGGTTATCTACCTCACTACAACTGACTCAAATATGTTCCTTTTATGGCTGAGTAATATTCCATTGTATAAATATACACCAACTTCTTTATCCATTCATGTGGAGATAGACATCTAGGTTGTTTTCATGTCCTGGCTGTAAATGAAGCAACTGACAAAGGGTTAATCTCCAAAATCTATTAGCAGTTCATACAGCTCAATATCAGCAAAACAAATAACCCAATCAAAAAATGGGCAAAAGACATAAACAGATGTTTCTCCAAAGAACACTTCACTTCACTTCAGTCTCTCAGTCGTGTCAAACTCTTTGCAACCCCATGAACTGCAGCATGCCAGGCCTCCCTGTCTATCACCAACTCCCGGAGTTTACCCAAACTCATGCCACTGACTCAGTGATGCCATCCAACCATCTCATCCCCTGTTGTCCCCTTCTCCTCCCACCTTCAATCTTTCCCAACATCAGAGTCTTTTCAAATGAATTAGCTTTTTGCATCACATGGCCAAAATATTACAGTTTCAGCTTCAGCATCAGTCCTTCCAATGAATATTCAGGACTGATTTCCTTTAGGATGGACTGGTTGGATCTCCTTGCTCTCTAAGGGACTCTCAAGAGTCTTCTCCAGCACCACAGTTCAAAAGCATCAATTCTTCATCACTCAGGTTTCTTTATAGTCCAACTCTCACAACTATACATGACTACTGGAAAAACCATAGCTTTGACTAAACAGACCTTTGTTGGCAAAGTAATGTCTCTGCTTTTTAATATACTGTCTAGATTGGTCATAACTTTTCTTCCAAGGAGTAAGCATCTTTTAATTTCATGGCTGCAGTCACCATCTGCACTGATTTTGGAGCCCAGAAAAATAAAGTCAGCCACTGTTTCCACTGTTTCCCCACCTATTTCCCATGAAGTGATGGGACCAGATGCCATGATCTTCGTTTTCTGAATGTTGAGCTTTAAGCCAACTTTTTCACTCTCCTCTTTCACTTTCATCAAGAGGCTCTTTAGCTCCTCTTCACTTTCTGCCATAAGGGTAGTGTCATCTGCATATCTGAGGTTATTGATATTTCTCCCGGCAATCTTAATTCCAGCTTGTGTTTCTTCCAGCCCAGCGTTTCTCATGATGTACTCTGCACATGAGTTAAATAAGCACAGTGACAATATACAACCTTGACGTACTCCTTTTCCTATTTGGACCAGTCTGTTGTTCCCTGTCCAGTCCTAACTGCTGCTCCCTGACCTGCATGCAGATGAAAGAAGACATAACAGTGGCCAATAAACACATGAAAGGATGCTCCACGTCGCTCATTATTAGAGAAATGCAAATCAAAACTACAGTGAGGTATCACCTCACACCAGTCAGAATGGTCATCCAAAAAAAAAAAAAAAATCTATAAACAATAAATGCTGGAGAGGATGTGAAGAAAAGGGAACCCACCTGCACTGTTGGTGGGAATGTAAACTGACAAAGCCATTACAGAAAACAGTATAGAGATTCCTTTAAAAAGTAGAAATAAATCATCTGACCCAGAAATCCTGCTTGGGCATATACCCTGGGCAAACCCCAATTCTAAAAGACACATGCACCCCAATGTTCATTTCACCATCACCTCTTAGTCAGGAACCCATTTTTGTAAAATGGTTGGCCAGAGCTTAAAGTGAATTCTCTAATTATGATATGGTGTATAAAAGTGCTTTGGGGCCTTCCCTGGTAGTCCAGTGGTGAAGACTCGGCTCCCAATGCAAGAGAGGCTCATTTGATTCCTGGTTGGGGATCTAAGATCCTGCATGTTGCCAAGTACAGCCAAAAAAATAAATAAGCACTTTGAACTTGGTAAAGTGTTAAACAAAATGTTAGTTACTCATAATAATGTCTTTCTGGAAATTAAGATTTATAATAAAGGTAGGTGAAATTCATGTCTGGATAGTCATGTATGGATGTGAGAGTTGGACTTTGAAGAAAGCTCCACACCGAAGAATTGATGCTTTTGAACTGTGGTGTTGGGGAAGACTCTTGGGAGTCCCTTGGACTGCAAGAAGATCCAGCCAGTCCATCCTAAAGGAGATCAGTCCTGAATTACACTGGAAGGACTGATGCTGAAGCTGAAACCCCAATACTCTGGTCACCTGATGCGAAGAGCTGACTCATTTGAAAAGACCCTGATGCTGAGAATGATTAAAGGTGGGAGGAAAAGGGGAAGACAGAGGATGAGATGGTTGGATGGCATCACCGACTCAATGGACATGAGTTTGAGTAAGCTCCAGGAGTTGGTGATAGAGAGGGAAGCCTGAAGTGCTGCAGTCCATGGGGTCGCAAAGAATCGGACACAACTGAGCGACTGAACTGAACTGAACTGAAGTGAAATTCAGAGCCATCGTCTATGATTCTTGGCCCCAGAAACGTCCAATTCATGCAAATACTCATATCCAAGTATTTTTAACCTTCTCATTTTCCTCCATCTTAGAGTATTTCATTCCTGAGGTGGCTGTGTCCGGTTTTTAAAGATTATATAGACCTATGGTTAAGAACAGCAATACTGCTTTTTAAATGGCTCTCTGGTGGTGTTATTTTTAGAGTGTCACACATTTAAATTACAGCTTGAAGGAGAATTTGTTTCCATCTATATAAAATGTGGATACCAATCTTGGGAGGAATAAGAGTTTTTTTAAAACATGTACTCCTTCAATATTCTTTTTAAAAATAATTGTATATGTGTTTTATTCTTAACTTTGTTTTTTGCTGGTAAACATAGGTTTTCCCAAAATGTTGATATTACTACCTTCCTTCCAGGTAGTAGGTACTTTGCCTTAATAAGCTTATTATAAAATTTTATATGGACATAAGTTTTTATGCTCTCACAGCAAAAGCAAATGTACTTTGTCAAGATAATTTCTGATGTTCTAGGTACCTCTTGGATAAATGTCCTAAAAACATTTCATGTTCCTTCTATCCTTAAATACATGGACTAGGAACTGCATATTATAAGCCACGCAGAGGGAAAGAGCCCTCCTGGCAAGTGAGAGACTAGCCCCGGGCCTCAGAACTTTCTGTGTCAAAGGTTAGGATACTCAGGCCTCACACCCTGCATGTGTGGAGGCCTGAAGGAGAGTTACAGAGCTCCAGGGCACAGTCCTTTCCATAGACAATTCTGAGGTTTCATGAAGGAGTATCTGAGCTAAGTCTTAAAGAGATTCTTCAATTAGTAATCCACCAAAAGCCCATAGGAGCAAAGCTTGAAGTTAACCCTTCTTTTCTGTGCTTCACTTCCACCTCTGTAACTCCGTACAGTTTTCCCTCATTTCCATCTAGATCCTCAAATCCAAATTCTACCCAGTATTACCTTATTTCTCCTAAGACCTGTCCCTGTCACACACACATTATCCTTGGTCCTGTACACCAGATATTTTATTTAGGAAGATCATCTCCTAGGAGTGCATTTCAGAATCAAGTATGTGTTTGTGAACAGTGTAACGACAGATCCTATCTTGCCTGCGTCTTGGAATTCATCTGTGTCTTGATCACGGTTATACTGTAATTACAGCACTATTCTGCCTGCTGATACTGATTCCAGAAGCTTGGCTTCTTGGGGGTTGATTAGACTGAAAATAGGCCTTGTGTGCCAGTCTAAAGGGTTTAGACTTTATTCCCTGGGCTCTATGGAACCAGGGGAAATTTTTTTTAAAGAATTGCAGCTAAGTCATACTTGTGGTACATAAGAAATTTTTGTGTAACAGTGAATGCTGTGAGCTAAAATGTGGAAAAATTCTGAAGAAAGATGAGTTAAGAGGCTAATGTACTAATCCAGGCAAAAGATGATTGCCTGATTGAAGAGGGGAAAAGAGTGAGATATGAAAGGAGGTTCACAGAACTAATAGAGGAGACTTAGGTGAGCTGTTGGACATGGATCAGTTAGCCTAGAACTAGGGAGTTCTGGATTCTGACTGCTTAGTAAAGTGCTCTCAGTGACTTTAAAATGTGACCTTAAGACATTTCCCAAGTGGAAAGGACCTTGAAACTTTCTGCCTGTTTCTTCAGGATACAGAATGAAAACAGCATCCATAGGGATATTGGGAGGCCCAAGTGAGAAAATGAACATGGATTCCTTTTTAAGTTATAAAGCAAAATGTAAGCATAAGGGGAAAATGATGAAAATGATGCTGATTGTGGCAATAATGATGGTTATCAGATAACACTGATCAAGCACTCACTGTGGAACAGGTACTATGCTGGGCTAATTACCTCATTTAAACCTTTCAGTCATCCTTTAAGATGCAAGTACATACTATTATTCTTTCCATTTTACAGATGGGAAAACTGAGAAAAACGTTAAGTAACTTACCCAGGAACAAACAGCTAGTGAAATGGCTGATGCTTGAGTTATTGTTGTTACTACTGAAAGCATTTTATAAGTCCTTTATATTTGAAAGATTTGAAGTTGGTAGGAGATTTTTCAAGAGTCTAGTTAAAAATCTAAATAGGATTTAAAGTGTATAATTCAATTAGGTGCTTAGGTAGTCCCTGATTACTAATTTTTTCCTGAAATAAGACTGATTCTAATGTTAAAAATATTCTATTTCAGGCCCATAAAGAGAGGGGATATTCTGCCCCCAGAAAAAGGCCGAGAGGTTGCAAAGGAACTGGGTATACCCTACTATGAAACAAGTGTGTTTGACCAGTTTGGCATCAAAGACGTGTTTGACAACGCAATCCGAGCAGCACTCATTTCGCGACGGCACTTGCAGTTCTGGAAATCCCACCTGAAGAAAGTCCAGAAGCCTCTACTTCAGGCACCGTTCCTACCTCCAAAAGCCCCCCCACCGGTCATCAAAGTTCCAGAATGTCCCTCCACGGGGACGAACGACGCTGCCTGTTTACTGGACAATCCTCTGTGTGCTGATGTCCTCTTCATCCTCCAGGACCAGGAGCAGATCTTTGCACACCGAATTTACCTCGCTACCTCCTCTTCCAAGTTTTATGATCTTTTTTTAATGGAATGTGAAGAAACCCCCCACTGGAGTGAAGGAGCTTGTGAGAGAGAGAAGCAAAGCAGGGATTCCCAGGAGTGGGCACAGAGTCTTGACCCAGATGAGGAAAGGGAAGAGGGCACCCCAAGGACGCCTCAGGCTGATCAGTGGACCCCCTCGAGCCAGAACCTGTCCCAACAGGAGACCCTGGGGCTGGACGCCGAGGACCTGGTGGCAGAGACACAGGCCCTGTCAGGCTGGAGTAAGGGGTTCATCGGCATGCACAAGGAGCTGCAGGTCAACCCTGTCTCGAAGCGGCTGGGCCCCATGACCGTGGTCAGGATGGACGCGTCCGTCCAGCCAGGCCCTTTCAGGACCCTGCTCCAGTTTCTCTATACGGGGCAACTGGATGAAAAGGAGAAAGATCTGGTGGGCCTGGCTCAGATCGCAGAGGTCCTGGAGATGTTTGATTTGCGGATGATGGTGGAAAACATCATGAACAAGGAAGCCTTCATGAACCAGGAGATCACGAAAGCGTTTCATGTCCGGAAAGCCAATCGGATAAAAGAGTGTCTCAGCAAGGGGACATTCTCAGGTGAGCAGGTCCAACGGCAAAGCCATCAGTACCTTTGGTTGTGTTTTATGGAATATTAGCCAAACATGAGGAGGGGGAGATAATGATCACTGACACGTGTAAGAACTTTTCCCCTGATGTACCTAAGTTATACGTATTCACCTATTTCATTCTTATCACACTTAAAGCTAAAATATGATGATCTCCATTTTGCAGATGGGGAAACTGAGGGGCAGGGAGATTAGGTAACTGGCCTATGGTTTATACCAGCAGTCAGTGGTGGAGCCAGGATTTGAATGCAGGCTGCCTCCTAGAGCCCCATGGTGTCATAGTGCTTCTCGAAGGTAGGTCAAGCTACCCCTGAGCCTGAGCCAGTCAGCTCAGTACTCATAGTTGCCCTTCAGGATTCCTTCCCTGACATTTTCTACTCACCAATTAGCATGCACCGATGACAAAAAAACAGCAGCCTTTGGCCCCAGGGTCACTGATATCCTTGAGGCCATTTTGGTGACCCCCTGGAAAGGGTCCCATCTGGAAAGCCTCATCAGTTTCTCTCCCTTCTCCTTTGGGTTCTCACCATCCTGTGCCCTGCTCGTCTGGATGCTTTTTGTCCCTTCGTTGTCTTGATAACTGTGCCAAGGGTTGCCGATAGCACCCTTACATAATTGCTTAAGCATCCTGATAACCTGTATCTAAGATGGGTGACTGGCCCATGCTTATCCTATCTCATCAGTTCAGTTCAGTTCAGTCGCTCAGTCGTGTCCGACTCTTTGCAACCCCATGAATCGCAGCACGCCAGGCCTCCCTGTACACATAGGACTTGTGCTAATTTTGTTCTGTAATTGTCCTCTCTGTGTATGTTTCATTGTAAAAATTTGACTTCTTGACTTCCATTATTATATAGATATTTCTGTTTTTGTCTTCATCTTTCATATGCATTTAATAACTGGTCACTGAATCTGTTAATTAATTTTAAAACTTTGAATAATATTTACTCCAAACATTGACGATCATGGTAGAGAGTCTTGAAAGTTAATGAAAAGAAATGTTACAAAGACTTACCTGCAGTAAATGAAACAATGGACCTTAAGTGAAATTGATGAAATCTCCTTTTCCTTACTAGAGAGGAATAGTAACCAAACACAGAGTGGGAGCCTAAACTGGATTCTTTATATTAAAAACAAAAAAAGCCTATAAAATACAGTTGGGGGTAATTAGAAAAAATTGGACATGAACTAGATAATGGATGATATTAAGGAATTATTGCTGATTTTCTTAAGGGTTATAATGGTATGGTTATCTAGGAGAATCTTATTTTTAGAAAATTCTTGGCAAAGTAGTGTCCAACTCTTTGTGACCCCATGAACCACAGCATGCCAGGCCTCCCTGTCCATCACCAACTCCCGGAGTTTACTCAAACCCATGTCCATTGACTCAGTGATACCATCCAACCATCTCATCCTCTGTCATCCCCTTCTTCTCCCACCTTCAATCTTTGCCAGCATCAGGGTCTTTTCTAGTGAGTCAGTTCTTCGCATCAGGTGGCCAAAGTATTGGAGTTTCAGCTTCAGCATCAGTCCTTCCAATGAATATTCAGGACTGATTTCCTTTAGGATGGACTGGTTGGATCTCCTTGCTCTCCAAGGGACTCTCAAGAGTCTTTTCCAACACCACAGTTCAAAAGCATCAATTCTTCGGTGCTCAGCTTTCTTTATGGTCCAACTCTCACATCCATACGTGACTACTGGAAAAACCATAGCTTTGCCTAGACGGACCTTTGGCAAAGTAATGTCTCTGCCTTTTAATATGCTGTCTAGGTTGGTCATAACTTTTCTTGAAGTACGCTGTTAAAAAAATGTCTACACACGTTTTATATAGCTAAGGCAAACATGACAAAATTAAGCATGTGATAAACCAGTTACTGTTTTATTCTTCTTTCTACTGTTCTCCATGTTGAAACTTTTCTAAATAAGAAAAGACTATTCATCTCCTTTATATTACTTTATGGTTCACAGTATTTGTGTTGTGACTTTATGTATAATTTTAAATGCTTACTCCTTATATCCTTGGAGGACATGGAGAGAATTGGTGCCCGAGTTGGGGGTGGGCACCACATCAGTGGTTAAGGGTATGAAAGAGAGATGAGACTAGGCGGATGGATGTGGATGGAACCCCTGGCGAGGCTGGCTTACAGGCTTGTGCTTCCTCCATCCTTGGGCAGATGTGACGTTTAAGTTGGACGATGGAGCCATCAGTGCCCACAAACCGCTGCTGATCTGTAGCTGCAAGTGGATGGCTGCTATGTTCGGGGGGTCATTTGTCGAAAGCGCCAACAGTGAGGTAGGTGCCTTCCGAAAAGCCCAAGCGGCATCTTAATGAATATGTATGTGTATTTGTATTAGAAAGTGTTGCCAGAGGACTTCGATTCTTTAACTGCTAACTTGGAAGACTTTTTTAGGCAATACCTGAGTATCACGTCACCCTCTTTCCATAATTCTGCAATTACAAGAAGCCTGTTGTTCACTTGCTATGTGTGAACCCCCAAGTCCCCCCATATCCTTTCATCCTCACAGGGTTCCTCATCCCTGAAAACATGTACAGATATATTTTTTAACAAATGTCACCAGGCAAGGTACTATCAAAATCCCCTCAAAGAAGGGGCACACTGTCTTACAGAAGTTGGAGACAGTGAAAAGTGTCTTCAGTCACTTAAACCTGGGCTTGACTCTGCCAACAACAGATGAGGGACCTTAAAAAGCCGCCTTCCTGTGCCTCAATCTCCTTATCCTAAAGGTGAGAGATGTACTGAGTCATGCTCAAGGTCCCCTTGATCTGTGATAGTCCCTGAGGCTCTCCGCCCTGACGGGCCTCAACTCTAGGGTTTGTCACCTCTAGGGAAACAGAGATGGAGCAAAGGGCCTCTCAGAGTGCTTGTCACATCTAGTAGAAGCCACTGGGTCACTTGTCAAATGCTGGCCCTATCTCCAACAAAGGGATATTATTAGAGCAAGCAGCAGCTTGGAGACCTTGTATCTCCACCTCTTCACAGGCTGTTGGGAAAGAAAGAAAAATTCCCTTCAAGCATTTCTAACTTGTGTCTAGAGGTAAACATGTTTTGTTGAGTTTGGCAAATATTTCTTATCCATCTTTTAAAAATATATTTGGGGACACCACATAAAGCTTATTGTCCTAATGGGCTTATTTTTGCTTATCTCAACATCTCTCCAAACTTTTAACGGAAACACAGAAAACAGTAACTAACTTCAAAGGGGAGCCCTCACACTAGAAATCTGAGCACTCCCTTTGTGACCCAGGAGCCTGCATTTGCATCCCCAAGTAGGGAAACAGAATCCTGTAATCACAAGCCAGGATGGATGGCTGTCAGTAGGCCACCCTCCTGCTTTCAGAACAGACTGCAGCTGCTCCTAAACCAACCTCCAGCCGAAGACTGTCTGCTGTCTGGGGAAAAGATGTTAGAATTATCCTGATGACCTCTTCTGATGTCTGCCAGCCTTCGTAAACCAGGAGGTCCTCACCTGCAGCTAAATGAAGTCTTTCCTCTACCATCAAAGGTGTCTGGGAGCATCATTACTAAGACCACAGCAACTGGTAGAGGCTACCCAGTGAAGGGACTGTGGGGCTCAGATCCCTGACTCCTCTGCATACAAGCTGTTTGGCCTTGGGCCAGTGATCACCTTTCTGAGCTCCAGCCTCCCTATCTGGAAAATGTGATCAGAACCCGTAATGTGGTTGCGAGGTGTGAGTGTCAGTACCTGTGAAGCACCTCATAAGCACTAAATGCAAAATAACATCAGCCTTATGTGGATGCTGGCGGCATTGATGGTATTCTTTCCCTCTTTGTCAAGAAAATTGGGGGACGCCGCCAATTAATAAAGCCTCATCCAACTGGCACAGCACCACCTTCAGTAATCTCTCAAGATAAAAGAGCCCCAAGACTCGCTTCCCCTCTTTTTCCAGCTTGCCGAAGTATGTGCCCAAGGATACCTGCTTGTCACCTGGCAGGGAGCAGTTGATCGAGGTCCAGGGTCCAGGCATAAAGAGACACTGTCAGAGCTGACCTCACTGATGCTAATCCCCTTTATCCCTTCTCAGCATGGATTGTAATTGTCTCCAGATTAAAATGTGCAGGAGAGATGACCAAAACAGAAACTTGGCGGCCGATGTGAATGCACACGGGTCTGTTCGTGTGACAGCCTCTCCCTGGGGTGGCGTCTGTTTAGCATCACCCTGCCCACCCCCCTCCCCACCTCAAGGACTAGGTTGCTCACCACTTAGAACTACAGCTGAGCCTGATACAGATGTGTAGTTTCAACCCAGCTCAAAACACAAAGGCCATGGAACCGAGCTACCAGAAGTCTATACCAAGACACCTAGTATATGAAGAATGGCGTGAGCTGTGGATGTGTCCAGCCTTTCCTGCTCCCACTCATGCCCAGGGTACACGGAAGTGTTCTGTTATATAGTTATGAACTTTAGTCTCAGCTTGAGCTTGGGCAAGTGACCGACCCTCTTTAGACCTGCGTCCTCATCTCTAATATGGGGACCACAAGAGAACCATCTCCAAAGGGCAGGTCAGTCATGAAAGTATGTGTGTAAAGCATCAAATTCGATGCCAACATACAAAGGCTCAAGTGATGTCAATGAGTATTTTCCTGGAGGATTCTTGTTAAATTGTTTCCATGAGGAGTTCAAGGCCTTTGTCCCCTGAAAGTCCTCAGGTAACAAACAAGCCACCTAGTCCCTTCCTAAACTGGCAGAGTGTGGTAGAGATGGTTATGGAGGTAAGAAGAGGTCCTTGGGTGAAGTCTGCGTAAATGCACGATGGTTAATTCAGGCCTGTATATGCGTGGGCCTGTGCTTTCGAGGCCGCCTTTTTGTTCTTTGTTGTTTTGTGTAAATCTGATGTCCCCCACAAAATTCAACCTTTTTAAATCTGATGTCCCCCACAAAATTCAACCTTTTTTTTTTGCATTAATAGAATTCACACGCATATCCAGAAAGGAATAAAATATGCCCACTGATGTTCTTTTAACTTTTTTTTTGTCATTTAATATTTAAGACACTGTATTTTACTTCTATTTTTCTCATTACTTTTAATGTAGCAGTAAGCATAATTCTCTCCCCAGAGGTACTCAGCAAGTGGTTCATTAAAAATGCATGCCCATGTTGTGGTAAGCAATGCTCTGGATCTAGAATACTTTCTTATTCTCTATGAGACCATCTCTAATTATAAGCCTAATAGTCTGAGCTGATCTTTGCAATTAAAATTTTAAACCAGCTAAACTGGAATATGGGTCATTGTTTACGGTAGCATTGTATTCTTTTTTTTTTTTTTAAGCTACATTCAGCAGGTAGGGCACAACCGTTTTAATTCCATTTGTTTATTTATATGATTTTTTAAAGTTCTATAAAAATGGTCTCTCTGTTGCTACTCAGTTTATTAGTAATGTTGAAATCTCAGGGAAAAAAATCAACAGCGAGGGAAAAAACAAGTGCATGTTCTAAAATGTTGTTTATTTTCATTTGTTGGTTACTTCCGAGGATCCCTAACATTATTTGCCAAAAAGAGCCATTGCTTTTATAAATGAAAGTGTTAGTGTTATATTAAACATGAAGGAAACAGTAGGTCATAGATGCTTACAAATGTCAGAATGCTCTGAAGACATTGGGAGTGTTGGGGCAGGGCTGCTTCCTGGAATCTATCATCTCCTGATGCCAAAAATAATTTCTTTTTATTTAGGATGTCCATTTTGCCATTACTGAGAACACAGTCTTAGAAAAAATTGCTTAAGTTATCTGAGTATCTTCAGAGTCCGTAATCTTAGTGAAGAAAAAGCTTTAGATGTCATCTATTCCAAATCTCTCCCCTGTCACCGATGAGGAAACTAAGGTTCAGAGATGGTGAATAATTTGTTAAAGGTCACACAGCATTTTAGCAACACATCTCTGGGCCTTCCCCAGCCCCTTACCCTGTCCTTCAAGCTAGTATTTTCAGAAACATCCCCATCCCTGAGAGTACAGGTATTCACAGGAAGCCCTGGGACTTTATTTATAATCACTAACACTTTAGAGCACTTAGCACTTCATAAAATGTATATTTTTTATTATCACAACGGCCCCAATTTTAAAGTTTCACAATTTAATTAACTTCCAATTATTTAAAAATTGTGCTAATCCAAACACCATTCTAGAGAAATCAAATTTTGCCATATGTAATTTGCCATGTTTTCCATATGCTAAAAGTTCATGTCTATGTAAGATAAATGCATGTATATATAAATGTTTATCCATACAAATACAACTGTGTTAGATTTACTGGAATAGCAATTAATTACAATACAATGGCTTCTGCATTTTAAAATGATATCAGATATAGTTTCTACTTGCCAGGTTTTATTTATTGTTGTAGAAGTTATGCTAAAAATTTGAAATTATCACACTTGTCAAGTCATTGTTGGGTAGTAATCCACGCACTTATTAATAGAATCACAATTGTTCTCACTGTGTCTGAGAGAGGAAGAATAATTTTCATAATATTTCTAGGAATTTTTCTGGGCTCTCTCTTTCATACACCTAGGGAAAGCTCTGTCTGAGAGGATTTTCCCTCTCTGAGATGGTTGGTGGCTATGCAGGAAAATTATATAGATGGTTGCTATAACTAAACAATTGCAACCACACCATTAGAAGACTGAAGTGGCCACAAGCCCCTTGTAGATTGTGGAGACAATTTATAAACAAATATATATATATATACACATATACATATACATACACATATATATACACAGACTTATACATACAAATATAGAGAGATTAAAATATATAATATAGATGTAGTCATATATAACATACAGATATAATCATGTCATACATAAATGTAATCATAAATATAATTTTTGTATGCTATACATACCAGAATTAAGTCTATAACTTTTTATCCTTTTGAACTCAGAAATCTAATTCTTGAAAACTCTTAGTGAGATACAGTGCTGTATTATAGCTTTCTTCCTTACCATGAAGGGTTTCCAGTCCTGCACAGCAGTTCCAAACACGACTTTAGAATCTTATTTCCTGGGTTCAAATATCAGTCCCAGCTTCCTAGCTCTGCAACCCTGGACACCAGACTTAACCTCCCTGAACCTCCATTCACTTATCTGTAAAATGGCAAAAACAGTAGTCTCTTCTTCCTAGGGAGGATATAAGGATCAAAACATAATGCATGTGGAAAGCTTATTAGCACAGTACCTTGTGCATAGGAGGCCTTCTGTTAGGTTAATTCTTATCATCATTCCAGTAGCAAGTACTCGTGGCACCATTCTCTATGATGCCAGGGCACATCTCATGGAGTGAGAAACCTCAGATGAAGGACAGCTGCTATAACGTGTATATCCCTGTTGATCCAGGCCCAGCCATTCAGAACTCTACTTCCCAGGCAGTCCCTGGCTCCTCAGCAGACTCTAGCTTGGATGAATATGTGCAATAACTACAGGTGCTCAGGAGGAAGACTAGCAGGATCCTCCAGGGAACAATGCTCATACCTAGCCATTCCCCAAGATGTCCTAAGCCGAGCTCTCTCTAGATTCTCTGCGTCTACTGATACCTGATAACCTTCCAGTAGTTCCAAATCTATGTGGTTGTGCCACAGGAAAAATAAAGTGTGTCTATCATGCTAACACATACTTTTTAAATTTTTTATTGATGTATAGTTGATTTCATGCTAGTGTTTATTGATAGAACGTTGGGATCACGCCAGTCACTGTGGCAGCTAGGATGGTTGCTCATCGTCTTATTTTGACATCTTAGAGAGCTGGGCTCTATTGTGTCTCAGCAACAGTGCAGACTGCAGCCTCCCCCCAACACCTGTCATGTTGCTAGGAGATTTCTTTCCCCACAATAGAGTATTCTAAGGTACTTGGCAAGGAGGGCCTATAATGTCATCATACATTTGCAGCCCATTTGTCTGATTTATAAGCCCAAATAGCTATTTAAAAATTCCAAATCAGGCTTTGTCAGGCAGCCCCACTCTTTTGTCATCCACAAATCAAACTGTTATGTTTACAGCTGTAAATAGTGAGTGACTTCTCCACACAGCCTCAGAGCAGGTGTCCCAGACTTGCTAATAATGAATCACACGGCGGGGATATTTACAAGCAGTATAGCCTGAAAATGTTCCCACTGTTTTCTTCAGCAGAACTTACCTTTTCAAATAACATTTCAGGTATATCTCCCAAACATAAACAAGATGTCAATGCAGGCAGTACTGGATTATCTCTATACTAAGCAGTTGTCACCTAACTTGGACCTGGACCCACTGGAACTAATTGCCTTGGCAAACAGATTTTGCCTGCCACACTTGGTTGCACTTGCAGGTAAGGCCGATGACTCAGGGCCATGTGGTATCTGACTGTCATATTTATCAAAATGACATTTAAGCAAAAAATAATACTTCCAGGGAATAAAAATTAAATTTTTATCACTCAACATAGGACTGTCTTGTACAGGGTGATATGAACTGATCAAATGTATCAAACAGCCCCCGTTCAATTCAGCAACTGTTTTTTAAGCACCTACTTTGTATAGGTCCTGCTGATACATATAAAAGGCAGTAGTTAAGAACATAGGCTACAGATCCAGATCACTTGGGTTCAGGTCTTGGCTCCACTATTTACTGGCTGGATGACTTCATACTTGATTTAATTACTCTGTATCTCAGTTTTCTCTCTCTCATTAAAAGGAGGATAATGATATTCTACCATAGAGTTGTTATGAAGATTAAATGAGTTAAGAGATTATATATGTGTATATATATATATGTGTATATATATATATGTATATATATATATATATATATATATATATATAAAGAGAGCGAGTCCTGAGAACAGTGTCTGGCACCTAGTAAGCATTATGTAAGTGGTTTTCTTAAAGCTATTTTAGAAAATGTTCTGACATTGTCAAGATCATTTTGGGAAAAAGAGAAAAAAGGGAGACTTGATTTAACTTCACAGAACCTTATGTATCATTTCTAGATTTGCTCAGTTGGTAAGCCAAAGCAGATCTAAATAAGATATATGCTTTCAAATACCCTTTTCTTGAATTTAAACGTTCTGTTTCATTTACCAGAGTTGTTGATTAGCAGTAAGGGTGCTACATTTAGTTGACTCTTGTTAACCAGGAAAGCAGGATAGTGCCTGTTTTGTTCACTGGCATATCCTCTGTACACAGAGAAATGCCTGAGCATAGGAGGTTCTCAGTAAAAGTCTGATGAAGCATTAAATGAAAATGAAGGAATGAACAAACCAACCAGCCACCCCTGCCCTTGACTTCCTGACAGTATCTTTAGGAAAAAAAAGATTTATTTCTCTGCACTCCAAGTTTCTACCATGCTCAGCCAACTGGAGATCAAAGTTTTCTCCTCACCTTCCTTCTTCACCAGCTGGATAACAAGAAATAGTATTGCTATTCATTTTTTTTTTTTTTTTTTTTTTGCCACACTGCACGGCAAATGGGATCTTAGTTCCCTGACCAGGGATCTAACACGCAACCCCTGCACTGGAAGCATGGAGTACTAACCACTGGACAGCTAGGGGAGTTCCTGCTATTCATTCTTTAAACTGTTTTTAACCAATAAACCTGAAGTCATAGATTCAAATATGAGTATTGCTGCTTTTTCAATACTAACTCTAGGAGGCTACAGAAGGCAATTCTTTTTTGCATAAGTAAGAATCTCAAGCCATTTGACTATCCAGTTTTTATAAGAATTTGTCCTTTGAGGATAAACTGAACTGTTTTACATAGTCAAAAGTAATTTGGAGCCAAATCTGTTGAATAGGATTTTTGATCAGTCTTGAAGGAGGGCCATTTTTGCTTAAATATTAAGGGTGGTGATGAAAACATGGGACTGCTCTCCAGGAAAGAAACTGACCCATTCTTGTGTTAACTACAGACTTCTATGTATGTTTATTTTTCTTAGTAAATGTTATTATTAATGGTTATGATTACTTAATATACATCTTTCTAAGATGATTCCTTTAATCATTTCTGTAGTATTTGCTGTTTAGTGTAAGTATAGAGTGTTTGGAACAGAGTGTTTAAAAATCAGTTTCTGGGGTGAAAATGCCCTGCCAGCCAAACTATCATTTAACACTTTGGAGTTACCTAAAATTTAAAACCCAGTGACTCCTCTGGAAGATTTAGTTACAAATAGTTCTTTGTCTGTCAATCCAGCTGAGGAAGGTTGTATCAAAGAAACCATCCCAAACTTGAGACCATGTTGACTAGGTAAGAGACATATAGACTAACAAATAAGCACATAAAACCAGAGCAGAAAGTAAGCATAGTTTGGACAGTATACTGAAAAATTAAATGTGATGCTAGAGATGAAAAAAAAGCATCAAGGAGCTGGAAATGCTGGGCTAAGACTGTACCCACTCATGTCAAGGCCAGAGGCAGGCAGCAGCCTAACAGAGACAAAAGGCAGCTTGGTTGCAGAACCAGAGTCTGAATTCAGCATAGAATCCTAGAACACAGGTCCCGAGCAGAAACGGCAGCCCCATCTAGATCTGTGTGACTGGTGGCTGAAGATCGCCCCAGTCTTTAGAATCTAAGAGGTTGAACAATATGTCCCTTGTCTGCTGCTGCTGAGACACACATACACAGTAGCAATTTCAATTCCCCATCTGCACTCATTACTGTTAGCCTCTCCACAGTCAGAGAGTGTTGAGAATTGGAGTGATATGAGTGAGGAAACCATCAAACAGGAAGATACAAGAGTCTAGAGGATTCTAGGCAGGTCCTAGCCTGCCCAGATCAGCAATCTCAAACAGAACTTGAAATGATAGAGACTTCCTGTGTCGGCGTTGGCCAGTACACGTGACCACTGAGCACTTAAACGTGGCTAGTGTGAGGCTGAGGACCTGAATTGTTTATTTTGTTTAATTGTAATTGTTTAAATAGTCCCTGGAGGCCAGTAGTTACCATACTGGACAGAGGTGGTCTGGAGGACTCTGGCTATTTCAGAAAGGCTAACGGATGTCCCCAGAGTCTGCAGTGCACTGACCCAAGCCATGACTTGCCGTACTGAAAGGCCGCACATCAGAGAGGGCCCTTGATTCAGTGCACATGGAGCTGTGTCCCCCTACCTCCTCCCCTCTGAGGTGACCCCAGACGGCAGCCTCCAGGCACTAACATTCTCCTACTCCCTCTTCTCCCCAGAACAGCACGCTGTTCAGGAGCTGACCAAGGCCGCCATGAGTGGCGTGGGCATTGATGGGGAAGTTCTCTCTTACTTGGAACTGGCCCAGGTTTGTAGCACTTTGCCTTTCACCTTTTCAGTGTATTCCACCAGTTCATTTAATGCTGATAAAACATTCCACTGTTGCATCTGAACAAATAAAGATGTCACCACTGAGTCACAGAAGCCCCCTGCTGTGTGCAGCAGAAAAGATCTGAGAGTTTTAAGTTTCATGCACTGTTCACCCTGCTGGGCTTCATTTGAAAAAAACAACAAGGGCCCTGCCCCCACACCAGCCCCTTTGTGCCCCGCCCCTCCAGAGGCAGCAGCTTCACTTGTGGGAGAACAGCTCAGGGCATGGGAGGGGAAGGCTCTGTCTCCTTTTTGAATTGTCAGACACGCATTGGCTGAGATCAGACAGTTTCTAGAATTCCGTGAAGTCCCGGGTTGCCTCCGATCTCACTGCAGCTCTCCTGGTTTTCCTTTTTTTTTTTTTTACATCAGCACTTGTTACTGTTGATGTTGTGATTCCATATCCCAACACACACTGCCCTCTTCCTCTAGAGAGGGTCAGAGATCAGTCTTGGCTTTGTCTCTGTGCATAATTTAAGGCACAAAGTTAAACGCTGCCTCTGTTTCCTCATCTGTTGGAAATGGGGATGGCAATTCACCCTCTGTCAACCTTACTGATTATTTTGAGAAAGAACTAGGAGAGAATGTTTCAGAAAGAGCATCAAAGAGGGGAAATCCTCTCATAATACAAGGCACATAGGCGGAGTTATCTAATCCCTGACCTGGACTTACAGGCCACGAGTTTACACTCTGAAGGAACTAAGAATAAATTCTTCAGACTTTTCTCTGACCTATTGGGTTTGGCTTTCTTTGTTCCCTGTCTTGGTTAGGGCAGTGGTTTACTAAATCTTACATCAGGCACTTCAAATCGGCATTTGTCAACCGAGGAAGAGAAGGAGGCAGGCCTACATCACATGTTCCTCAGGCCGCCCTGACTGTGGCCCTGAGAGGCCTTCAAGACGGGAAAACGTGGATCGGGGCTTCACAGCAGCCTGTTCTTTCTGACTCAACACCCAACAAGCATTCGTTATATCCTCTCCTTCTACCAGGCACCACCTTAGATAAGAGGACATGTAGCTTCTCTGCCCTTGGGGCCATCATGGGCCACTGAGAGGAACAGGCACAAGCACACATTGTTAAAATCCAGTGAAAAACAACCTCCTAGAGGTTACAAGTTAAAACTGAGAGCAGACGTCAGCTACAGTGAAGTCAACAAGCCCCCATCAACACTGACTCCACATTTGGGATTTGGGGGTGTTTTGAAACAGGACTAGGGGAGAACTTATGACTTGTACCCCTCCAGTAGGTATTCCTCCTGGAAAACAATCAAATGACCCAGAATCTCCTATAGGCCAGCCCGATGGAGGTAATATAGCAGTTGTGTCTATCTTTTTACTTTCTGTTCCCACCCTGTCCCCTCCCCTGACCCACACATAACCCAGGAAGGAAATAAAATCATTCCTGCTAAGCTCTGAAAAGCCTTGGAGGAGGCATTTAGGATGGCGCCTCCACTATCTTAGCTCATTCAGTAGACTCTAACCCAGGGATGCACTGGGAAGTATTTAACTGTCAGCTTGGGGATAGCAGAGACCGTGATCTGTTGCGTTTTCTGGTCTCCATGGTGTAAATACCCCACTTGCCCAACTTGTAACATCTCAAATTCACTGAGCTCAGAGTAGCAAAGAGCTGCACTCAGTGACGCTTTCAAGCAGGTACAAGCCAACTCCAATACAGCACTGCTCTAATCTGACTTTCAGGGAGAAATCGACTATCAAGAGAAGTTGGAAGCACTGGCTAAAATTGTCTGTCCTGCTGGGCTTGTGATCTGCAGAGAGTTTCTTGAATTAGTTTCCAGGGATGTTGGCTTTTCTCTTGGCTCTGTTCAGGGCGTTGACAGGGGCCTCAGAGGAAGCATGCTGTGGTTTCAGGGGTTCAGCTGCTCAAAGGAGCATCAAGAGTAACAGGCAGTAGAACAGATGTCCGGAAGAGGCCTGGACAGAAAGACTGAGGGACGTGAGAGACCTTCCAAATTTGGGGACAAGATGGGGAGTTAACCGTGGATTTCTGTGCATCAGGCCTTTTGCAGACACAGCTCCCTCAGCTGCCGTGGTCCTGTGCATCTTCTCAGAAAGGAGAGAGTGCATGGAGTGTCTGGCTCCCTCCTTCCCTGCCCACATTGCATGCTCTTCTTATGTAACCAAAAGGACAGGTATAGGACAGTCACACATGCCGTAGTCTCCTCTTTCAGATCACTGGCCCCAGCCAGCTGAGCTCTGACATGTGACACGGAGGATTCTGTTGCTGAGGCTTCCTTGAACAGAGATGACATCGCAGCTTTCTGCTGCAGGCTGGTGCCTTCCAGAGGCCATGACCACTTATCATTAGAGGGCAGGTGTGAGGGGAGGGGGAGGGAGGCAAGGCAGACTTTAAACTCCTGATACAGTGATCATTTTTAGTGCACATATCCCAGAGGTGAGAGGAGGATGTCAAACACTTGCATGTGGCTGGTGTGGAAAATGTGGCCAAAGTCAAAACACTAGTCAAAACAACCGGTTTCTGAATTAGTCATCTGGGCCTTTTATTGCTTTGACCCCTACCGTGACTTTTGATTTCTTGTAGTCCCACTTGAGAAAGTAGAGGTCTGACCCCCTTTTGGTCACTTCCCTGCAGTTTCACAACGCCCACCAGCTGGCCGCCTGGTGTTTGCACCACATCTGTACCAACTACAACAGTGTGTGTTCCAAGTTCCGCAAGGAAATCAAATCGAAATCTGCAGGTGAGGCTGTGTGGTCCCCATCTGTCCAGTTCTCATCGCCTGTGCCTGAAGAGTTTCCCTTCACTGCCCTTGAGAAGGAACATGGAGAGCCCCCGGCTCACGGAGAATTCCTTGTGGCCATGTGGCAGTCACAGATTCGTGTGACGTGCGTGACCCAAGGAATTGTATGTTGGATATTCTCTCTGGAGAACTTCATGGCTGGGGGGATTTGTGTGGAGACGGGTGGGAAAGGGGTTGTTCAGGGTGCCCCGCTGCGGAGCAAGCAGAGATTGTTGGTTCACCCTTGTCCGGGAAGGCAAAGGGACCTGGATTCAGGCTCTCTGTGTCCAGCTGTGTAATTTTAAACAAGTGATTCCACCTCTCAAAGCTCTCTTGTGATAATCTGCCGCTGTCCCTACTCAGCGTCCCTGCTCACTGGTTAGTTGAGAGGATGCACCTGATAATCATCTCAGGCACGCCTAAGCACAGAACCTAGCAGGTGTCATCATCTGCACCTTTTCTTCCCCAGACAACCAGGAATACTTTGAGAGGCACCGCTGGCCTCCCGTGTGGTACCTGAAGGAAGAAGATCACTACCAGCGTGTGAAAAGGGAAAGAGAGAAGGAAGACATTGCACTGAATAAACATCACTCGAGAAGAAAGTGGTGCTTCTGGAATTCATCTCCAGCGGTCGCCTGAGGCGGAAGAGGAAAAAAAATCAGAAATCTGACACACCACTCTTAAAAGCACTACTGTAAAATGAGTCTTATTTTTAGAGATAACATGTAGTTCAGGTTTCAGG
This sequence comes from Ovis aries, assembly GCF_016772045.2. Taxonomy (NCBI): domain Eukaryota; kingdom Metazoa; phylum Chordata; class Mammalia; order Artiodactyla; family Bovidae; genus Ovis; species Ovis aries. The sequence continues at coordinate 15,914,446 of NC_056078.1, read as the reverse complement.
CACTGATCTTCCTCCACTTTTGTGCATTTATCTTTGTTGGGATCAAAGCACAAGCTCACCATCAATGAGCCTGGACAAAAAGGGAAGCTGACGCTCACTGCATTCCTTAAACTTATATGTATATTTTTTGTTAGAAGGCTTAATAAACTTTAGTCTGTTATCTCATTTCTTTTTATACAAAGGAAAAAAAAATCCAGCTTTCATGTTTCGAATTCCAAATTGGAAAATATTTTTATACGGTCTCTTGTAAATGAAAATACTGTGTATTACTTTATTTTACAGGACACACATTAACCATGAAGTCGCCCTGCGATTCTCTTTGCCCACAAGCATTATTACTTAATTAGAGGGATATCCTTTTGTCGTGAAGTAAAGGGTTGGAATGAATTCCCCAAAGTACAAGTTAGGGAGTGTTTCATCTTTGTTCTGCCGAATAACATTGGTATAATTACCAAGTCAACTCCAAGAATGTGTATTTACAATATTTGCTGTGTGAGTGCTAGTAATTATATGGTTATATGTGCCATGTAAAATATAGTGATATCAAATCTTCTGTTGTTTAAAATGTCTAGATTTAAGAGGATAATCTTTATAATCATTAGAAGGGCTTATTAAATCCCAGCATTATCCAGGGCAAACTCTCTGGTGGACCTGAACACGAAAGAGGCCAAGAGCGCTGGTGTGTGGATTGCTGTGTGAAGATGCCTGTCTCTCAGTGTTCCTGGACTTGCTATGTTTCTGCATGCAGTTTTGCCACTGACTTGAATTGAGATGGGCAAGGGCAAGGGTCCCCGGACTCTGTCCCCCTCATCTGCAGACATTTCCCCACCAGAAACAGGCTTCCTCAGGTCTCTCACCTGCGGCCAACTTCACTTTGTAAGACCCATGTTTTTAACTCTTCCCAGGGAAAATTCACGTTGCTGCAGAAGTAGGCCAAGGCAGACCACCCACCCCTGCTGAAATTCAGTGGGAGGGCCTGTGAAGGCACAGAGCCGGAGGCTGGGTCGTCTAAGGTCACTGCATTCTCCAACACAGACGGGAATTTTACTCCAAAAGTCTAGGAAATGGTGCTATTGTGAGTTAGTTCTGACCCTTTGTCATTCTGAGTTTTCAGTGTTAAAATAGAAAGTATTGAGCAGGGGGGCTTTTGAGAGGCCATCAATCACTGCTTCTCTGTAAATTAAAATGTTACAGCACTCAGAGTATTTTAAGGCCACAGTTCCATACCTGTTTTGGGATGTTGTGTGGTGGAGGCTCGGGCTTATTCAATTCGGAGGTCAATTTACTGATACTAAAAGCTGTTTTGTTTTGTTTTGTTTTTCCTAGCTTTCAGAAGTTAGAAAAGAGACAGCTGAGTCCAAACTCCAATGTTAACAACCAAATATATTTGAAAATCTATCCAGATTACAGATAAGCACTTATTACTGGCAGTGGATACATACCAGTTAGCAAAATTGGGAGAGGCCCAGAAATGTTATCACTCTCTCATGACAAAGGACTGGGCAGTAGAGTAGGAAAGGTTGGGATGACTGTAAATGCATCTACCTTAATTTTGGGTCAATAGGTTGTAAGTCATGAATGGAAGGAGAAAGGAGACAGAATGAGAGGAAGAATCAGCATATATCCCATCATAGAATGGTAGAAGTTGAGTTTTCGATGAATAGTCAGAGTTGAATTTATACAACCAAAGCTCCCATGTGATTGTAATCTTGCCAAAATGTAATGGACATATAAATGAACCTGGGGTATAAGCAATAATATCCACTAGTGTTATCAGCTACTGTAACCAAGTGGCTGGTTCATTTGGTTGACGCTGATTATGGCCTTTAACCATGGTGGTTTGTTTTGTGTTTTGTTTTTTATTTCACAAAAACCAATAAAATTGTTTAGCTATAAAATGCCTCCAGTTTTTGTTGTTGTTGCTGTTTTTCTCTAAGGACTACCGTCATTATTGTGTGTGTAATTTTCATTGCTTTTAAAAAGAACTATCCAAGCTTTAAGGGTGCTGGGTCATGGGGTATGTGTGCTTCAAGAACAAAGCAGCCTGAATGACTGTCATCTTTGTCTTTAGTATTGCCAGCAGATTGTAATACCATGATGTAAATGAGGGGTCTGGCTCTTTGATTTTGGCTAATATGGTTATGTCATTAGACATGGTACAGTTTTGGAAAAAAAAAAACACAAAAATGTCTCCAGCCTAATGGACTTGTTTTAATCTGATTTGAGGCGATTCTACCAGCAATTAAGTCAAAGTTTGCATTGAAGGGCTCATGAAGAATAGTCTTCTTTGAAAGCAGCTCTGAGAAAGCATTTAGAAAAATTTATAATTAATCTCCAAACTTCTATGTAGTATATTTGCCCAAGCTGAGAAGGAAGAAGGGTCTTCAGTGAGATCTCAAGGGGGATTTTCTGAGTAGCAAATGCCCCATGACTCTATGGAAAGGAGTTAACAACTGTAAAACATAACTGCATGAAGAAGACAGTTTCCAATACATTTGCACACCCTTAAAGGTGGGTGGTCCAGACCAGGCACCTTTTATCTAATACATGCCAGTGAGGTCTTTCCTCTTGAAAGTCTTGGTCTAAGTTTCTGGCAAACCATTAAGGATTTCAGCAAACCTGTCTCAGCATTCCAGGAACCACAAATTTTACTGGTTTAGCACTAACTCAAGTATTTTCATTGTAGACGTTCACAAGCAAGAATTCTATGCTCCTAAGATTTTTTTCCCATTTGCTTCCATTTTATGGTATATCAGTTGTCAAAGCTCAGTTTTTCATGTGACATTGGCTAAGCAGAATAAATTCTACTAGTCAGAGGGAAAAGAACAAAGTGAATTCTGAATTTGGAAATGTACAGTATTTGGGAAAGTGCAGTATTTCTGAAAGTAATTTGGAAAAGTGCAGTATTTCTGAAATGAATCCTTTTCTGCAAGCTGATTTATCAGGCTTTTTCTTAGAGAAATACATATGGTGTGTCTTTAATTGGATGTTAGGGGGCAAGTAACAATAATTCCTCTTTTCTAGAGGAATGTAACTATTACATGAAAAATGTAGAGTTAAAAAGTTAGCCAGGGAGAATGTATCTGTGTTGTTTGTATATAAGTAATCAAGAAGTAACATAAAGGAAAAAAAGGCTAAAGATAATTTTTAAAAATTGAGAGGAGGAAGGAACTGATCAGATCCCTGGAAGCTGAATTAAGCATTATGAGCTTTGAATGCACCTCTTTCTTCCAAAGTGCTAATTTATGAAATTATTCAATATCTCATGATTTAATTTATTTTCAGATACACACTTTGCTCTGCTGAATTTCCAGTTAGGAGGTAGATGATGTATGCACCATGGAAATGCATTGGTGTGTCAACCCTGCTGACCTGTCATGTTTCTCTAAACTTTTAGCTGCGTTAAATCTCACCCTGTGCTGCTAGGGCCTTTAAGTTGGATATTTTTACTTAAGCCGTTTAGATGCAAGATTTTTCACTGGGTTCATGTGCAGGTGCCTCATCAGTTAGACTTCTACAGACTATAGTCTACAAAATATGGAAATAATTTGGGAGCAGATAACTCTCGGGTAGAAACAAATCAATCATAAGTTGCACATGCACAGACATGAAAGTGTTAGAAACAACATTAGGAGACAAGAAGCGACTTGCCAGCAACTCACTCCTGTTGCTCCAGGAACAGAACATCTTAGTGACATGTATTTCCAGTAGAATGTAGATGAAATGGGTGATTCACAAATGTGGCTCCATGGAAAGAGGAGGTAAATTCTTTGAGTCTGAATACATTTCTCAGACCCAAAGACAAGAATGCTTAGATGTTACTTACAGGCAATCAATGAGAAAGAACCTGATTCATATCCCTCTGCATGGATGCCAACCAAAGTTTGGGCATTTTTCTTTTGTTCCCTCCCAATCTGATAAAAATAAACATCCTTTTGATTCAATGATTCATAATAGTCCCAGGTGGAGGGATAACACCTATGGAATGTTAAGATCAACTGTTGTGTGAAGAGACGCACAACCTCTCTAAGCTGTAGTTGTCTAAAACAGTGGAAATGGATTTCATTGAGTTCTTGGTGCAGATTAAATGAGATGATTTAGGGAAAGCACTTGGCACAGTGCCTGGCACGTAGTTTTCACTTAGTACTCAGCACATCAAATACCCAGGCAAGAAATCCAAGAGAAAGGACAACTTTGCAAGTTACAAAATGGAACAAAGATGCCTTTTCCTGCATTTCTCTTAAACCAAATGCCAATTTTGCTGCTTACTGCTCCATAACGGTGATGAAAGAATTAGAAAACAAGAGTCATGGCAAGAGAACAAGCAGGTGGTAGGGGGATAGGGAAGAGTGTAGCTCTTTCCAAGACACTGTCCCCACCATTCTACCCTTTTCTCCATGGAATAAGGGCTAGACCACCCGAAGGTGGCTTCCCTAATGGCTCAGTTGGTAAAGAATCTGCCTGCAATGCAAGAGACCTGGGTTCAATCCCTAGGTCAGGAAAATCCCCTGGAGAAAGAAACGGCAACCCACTCCAGTGTTCTTGCCTGGAGAATCCCAGGGACAGTAGAGCCTGGTGGGCTGCCGTCTATGGGGTCGCACAGAGTTGGATAGAACTGAAGCGACTTAGCAGCAGCAGTAGCCATTCCTCTTGCCTAGAAAATTCCATGGACAGAGGAGCGAGGCAGGCTACAGCCCATGGGATGGCAAAGAATTGGACTAGCTAACTTTCACTTTTCACCCTAAGGTGAAACTTGACTGAGCCTCTGATTCACATCAAGCTTTTTCCTATTTATTGCTCTCAATCATTTTTTAAATTTTTCCTGAAGCTTGGAAAGGTTAAGAAGGAGTTAAGAAGGAGTCTACTTAGCCAGACGCCTCAGTGTTCTTCAGCACTTGGCATTATCATCTTCAGCAGTCTCTTCTTTATTTTCCATAATTTCTTTCATTTCTTCCGTAATATCCACTCCCATAATATGTTTGATATACGTCTTTGAAAGTGCAGATGTCCTTATACAGAGTGCTGTTTCATGGGTGTGGTTGTTACACGAATGGTGTTGCCTCATAAATTCCATTCTGTCTGCTTCGCAGACTCCACGCTGTTTTGGAAGCCTCGCCATGTGGAGATGTGTGCAGCAGCCTCATGGCTGCTCAGATTTCTCCAGCATCCATCACGTTTCACTCTCCCATTCCACTGGCAATGGCACCACAGCAAATTCCATTCCCAGCCACTACCGTGGACCTCTTTGCATGTGCCCTGAGGTCAATACCCAAAACCAGATTCCCAATTTGGCTCCAGACATACAGAATCAAGGTCTTCTGAGGTGAGGGACATGTGTAGGACATTGGAGTCAAAGATAAGAGTCCTTCCCTGCTCCAGCACTAAGTTGATATGATTCTGCAGAATTCAAGAATCATAAAGAATCGGGAAGGCTCTGTTGCAGCCCAGAGACTGGCTGTCTTTTGAAAGAAAAAGTGAGCTTACCTCCCAAACCGCCTGAGAACCCACCTGAGGTTTTCCTGATGGTGAAAGTTGTCAGATGTCAGAATGAGTTAGTCAATCCCATCTGGCCATGGCATTTTGTGTCATCTGACCCTCTTGAAAGGCAAAAGGACAAGATAACTTCTCAAAAGCCCCTGGAATTAAAAAATATATACCTAGAAATTTAAAAAGGCTTTCCTCTAAAACCTCTGTATGTCTGGAGAGTTTGAGGGTTTCGAGCACAAGCCACCCATTCTACTTGCTTGGCCTGGCAATAAACTTTTCTCTGCTCCAAAAAAAAAAAAAAAAAAAAAAGTTAGTAAATAAATTCCTAGAGAGCTTGTGGATTTGCATAGATGGTTGCCTTCTAATTTTATTTCACATATGGAATCTAAAGAAAAAGTAACTTACCAGTACAAATGCTACAGATTGTTCAAAGGGTCTCTGAGACTTTCAGATTCTTTGTGACTCTTGAATTCTATAGAATCATATGAACATGAATATAAAACTTAGTTTTTCACTCTGGGTGGTGAATCACTGAGCAACACTGCCTAACTCATAAGTTGAAGAGTATTCAGACCACTAGTCTCACCCGCACTGGGACGCTGGGACCTCATGACCACCACTACTAAGGTATCATTCAATTTATACCTTGGAAAGAATTCTTTTAAAGTAGATAGTCATAGTAAATGGTCAAGCATTTGAAATCTCCAGCCCTTAGCCTTACTAATCTTTTGCAACATAATAAGGTGGACTCTCTCCTCAGCAAATTGTGTACTGCTGATTACCCTTGCTCCCATTTAGCCTACATTTGCACAGGAAGCCCAGGTGGTGGGACCTTGGGATGCTAAGATACACTCTCACATACTCTTTCGGTCTTATTTCAGTGTTTCCTCACTGTGCTCAAACCAATGAATCGATGTTCTAAGCTCGGCAGCAGTCTATCAGAGACCAAAACACTGATGTGAGAACCATAATAATACTATTTGACATATCTTAGTATGTATTGTAACCAAACAATAAGTGCTTTACATGCATTTGCTTCATTCAATTCTCACAACATTCTCTTTTGGGGAAGGTAATGGGTTCCCCAAAAGCTGACACTGAGATGGAGATTTACAGGTGAGTGACTTATTTAGGAAGTGCCTTTAGGTTAGACCAACACTGGAGAGAGTAGGAAGCAGAAATCTAAGAAGTCAAGCAAAGGCCCGGATTCAGACATCCCACTCTCAGCCTGGTACACCCTGCAGTATAAAAAACAGCTCAGAGTTGGCTTTCCTATTCCTGCACTGATCAGCTCAGTTGAGTTCAGTTCAGTCGCTCAGTCATGTCTGACTCCTTGTACCCCATGGACTGCAGCATGCCAGGCCTCTCTGTCCATCACCAGCTCCCAGAGTTTACTCAAACTCATTTGCATTAAGTCGGTGATGCCATCCAACCATCCCATCCTCTGTCATCCCTTTTTCCTCCTGCCTTCAATCTTTCCCAGCATCAGGGTCTTTTAAATGAGTCAGTTCTTCGCATCAGGTGGCCAAAGTGTTGGAATTTCAGCTTCAACATTAGTCCTTGCAATGAATCATTTAGGACTGATTTCCTTTAGGATGGACCGGTTGGATCTCCTTGCAGTCCAAGGGACTCTCAAGAGTCTTCTCCAACACCACAGTTCAAAAGCATCAATTCATCGGAACTCTGCTTTCTTTATAGTCCAACTCTCACATCCATACATGACTACTGGAAAAACTGTAGTTTTGATTAGATGGACCTTTGTTGGCAAAGTAATGTCTCTGCTTTTTAATATGCTGTCTAAATTGGTCATAACTTCTTCCAAGAGCAAGCGTCTTTTAATTTCATGGCTGCGGTCATCATCTGCAGTGATTTTGGAGCCCCCGAAAATAAAGTCCCTCACTGTTTCCATTATTTCCCCGTATTTGCCATGAAGTGATGGGACCAGATGCCATCAGTCTAAATAATGAGTTTCAAGCCAACTTTTTCACTCTCCTGTTTCAATTTCATCAAGAGGCTCTTTAGTTCTTCTTTGCTTTCTGCCAGAAGGATGGTGTTATTTGCATATCTGAGGTTATTGATATTTCTCCCGGCAATCTTGATACTTCATCCAGCCTGGCATTCCGCATGATGTATATAAGTTAAATAATCAGGGTGACAATATACAAGCTTGACATACTCCTTTCCCAATTTGGTACCAGTCTGTTGTTCCATGCCCAGTTCTAACTGTTGCTTCTTGACCTGCATGCAGATTTCTCAGGAGAAGCTAGAAAAATGGTGTTCTGATATTCCCATGTCTTGAAGAATTTTCTATAGTTCTTTATGATCCACATAGTCAAAGGCTTTGGCATAGTCAATAAAACAGAAGTAGATGTTTTTCTGGAACTCTTGTGCTTTTTTGATGATCCAGTGGATGTTGGCAATTTCATCTCTGGTTCCTCTGTCTTTTCTACATCCAGCTTGAACATCTGGAAGCTCACAGTTCACATACTGTTGAAACCTGGCTTGGAGAATTTTGAGCATTATTTTGCTAGCATGTGAGATGAGTGCAATTGTGCAGTAGTTTGAATATTCTTTGGCATTGGCTTTCTTTGGGATTGGAATGAAAACTGGCCACTGCTGAGTTTTTCAAATTTGCTGGCATATTGAGTGCAGCACTTTCACAGCATCATCTTTTAGGATTTGAAATAGCTCAACTGGAATTTTATCGCCTCCACTAGCTTTGTTTGTAATGATGCTTCCTAAGGCCCACTTGATTTCGCATTCCAGGATGTCTGGCTCTAGGTGAGTGATCACACCATCATGGTTATCTGGGTCACTGAGATCTTTTTTGTATAGTTCTTCTGTGTATTCTTGCCACCTCTTCTTAATATCTTGTGCTTCTGTTAGGTCCATACCATTTCTGTTCTTAATATCCTCAACTGATACGGTGCAAACCATCCACACCTTATCTTGGAAAGCTTTGTGATTATATGTTGACTTAGTCCTCCTTCTACCTTGCCAGCATACCACGCCTCCTAGGACTATTGGAGTCAGTGTCCCTGACCCCTTGGAAGTCCACTGTCAACACACACCTCGGCCGGAGACTCCCGGACACTGGCAAGAAAAGATGAGCACACGTCCTTCTATTCCACCACCTTGACTGCCTTTTCTGACTCAGTGAAATTATGAGCCATGCTGTGTAGGGCCAACCAAGATGGATTGGTCATGGTGGAGAGTTCTGACAAAACGTGGACCACTGGAGAAGGAAATAGCAAAGCACATCAGTGTTCTTGCCTTGAGAACCCCATGAACAGTATGAAAAGGTAAAAAGATAGGACACTGAAGGATGAACTCTCAGGTCAGTAGGTGCCCAATATGATACTGGAGAAGAGCAGAGACATAGCTCCAGATGGAATGAAACGGCTGAAACAAAGCAGAAAAAACACCCAGTTATGGATGTGTCTGGTGGTGAAAGTAAAGACCAATGCTGTAAAGAACAATATTGCACAGGAATCTGGAATGCTAGGTCCATGAATGAATGTAAATTGGAAGTGGTTAAACAGGAGATAGCAAAAGTGAACATTGATATTTTAGGAATCAGTGAGCTAAAATGCAAATCAGTGGAAATGGGCCGATTTAATTCAGGTGACCATTATACCTACCACTGTGAGCAAGAATCCCTTAGAAGAAATGGAGTAGCCCTCATAGTCAACGAAAGAGCTGACTCTTATACAACAAAAAAAGTACAGAATGCTACTTGGGTGTAATCTCAAAAATGACAGAATGATCTCAGTTTGCTTCCAAGGCAAACCATTCAACAGCACAGTAATCCAAGTCTATGCCCCAGCCACTAATGCCAAAGAAGCTGAAGTTGAACAGTTTTATGAAGATCTACAAAAACTTCTGGAACTAACACCCCCAAAAGATATCCTTTTCATCATAGGGAACTGGAATGCAAAAGTAGGAAGTCAAGAGAACCCTGGAGTAACAGGCAAGTTTGGGCTTGGAGTACAGAATGAAGCAGAGCAAAGGCTAACATGTTTTGCCAAGAGAAAGCACTGGTCATAGCAAACATCCTCTTCCAACAACACAAGAGATGACTCTACACATGATATCACCAGATTGTCAATACCTAAATGAGATTGATTATATTCTTCACAGTCAAAGATGGAGAACCTCTATAGTCAGTGAAAATAAGACTGGGAGCAGACTGTGGCTCAGATCGTGAACTTCTTGTTGCAAAATTCAGACTTAAATTGAAGAAAGTAGGGAAAACCGTTAGACCATTCAGGTATGACCTAAATCAAATCCCTTATGATTATACAGTGGAAGTGACAAATAGATTAAAAGGATTATATCTAATAGACAGAGTGCCTGAAGAACTATGAATGGAGGTTAGTAACACTGTATAGGAGGTGGTAATCAAGACCACCCTCAAGAAAGAGAAATGCAAAAAGGCAAAACGATTGTCTGAGGAGGCCTTACAAATAGCTGAGAAAAGAAGCGAACTCAAAGGCAAAGGAGAAAAGGAAAGATATGCTCATCTGAATGCAGAGTTCCAAAGAATAGCAAGGAGAGGTAATAAAGCATTCCTAAGTGAACAATGCAAAGAAATTGAGGGAAACAATAGAATGGGAAAGACTAAAGATCTCTTCAAGAAAATTAGAGTTACCAAGGGAACATTTCATGCAAAGATGGGCACAATAAAGGACAGAAATGGTATGGACCTAACAGAAGCAGAAGATATTAAGAAGAGGTGACAAAAATATACAAAACTATACAAAAAAGATTTCAATGACCCAGATAACCATGAGAGTGTGATCACTCACCTAGAGACAGACATCCTAGAGAGCAAAGTCAAGTAGGCCTAAGGAAGCATCACTATGAACAAAGCTAGTGGAGGCGATGGAATTCCAGCTGAGCTGTTTCAAATCCTAAAAGATGATGCTGTGAAAGTGCTGCATTCAACATGCCAGCATATTTAGAAAACTCAACAGTGGCCACAGGACTGGAAAAGGTCAGTTTTCATTACAATCCCAAAGAAGGAAAATGCCAAAGAATTTTCGAACTACCACACAATTGCACTCATTTTACATGCTAGCAAGATCATGCGCAAAATTCTCCAAGTTAAGCTTCAACAGTATGTATGCCAAGAACTTCCATATGTACAAGCTGGATTTAGAAAAAGCAGAGGAACCAGAGATCAAATTTCCAGCATCTGTTGGGTCATAGAAAAAGCAAGAGAATTCCAGAAAAACATCGACTTTTGCCTCATTGACTATGCTAAAGCCTTTGCGTGGATCACCACAAACTATGGAAAATTCTTAAAGAGATAAAACTACCAGACCACCTTAGCTGCCTCCTGACAAAACTGTATGCAGGTCAAGAAGCAACAGTTAGAATTGGACATCAAACAACAGACTGGGTCAAAATTACATCAAGGATTACATCAAAGCTGTATGTTGTCACCCTGCTTATTTAAGCTATACACAGAGCACTGTGCTGCGCTTAGTCACTCAGTCTTACCCAACTCTTTGCAACCCTATGGACAGTAGCCTGCCAGGCTCCCTCATGTGAAATGCTGGGCTGGATGAAGCACAAGCTGGAATCAAGATTGCCAGGAGAAATATCAATAACCTCAGATATGCAGATGATATCACCATTATGGCAGAAAGTGAAGAAGAACTAAAGAGCCTCTTGATGAAAGTGAAAGAGGAGAGTGAAAAAGTTGGCTTAAAACTCAGCATTCAAAAAACTAAGATCATGATATCCAGTCTCATCACTTCAAGGCAAATAGATGGGGAAACAGTGAGAAACTTTATTTTCTTGGGCTCCAAAATCATTGCAGATGGTGACTGCAGCCATGAAATTAAAAGACGCTTGCTCCTTGGAAGAAAAGCTATGACCAACCTAGACAGCTTATTAATAGGCAGAGGCATTACTTTGCCAACAAAGGTCCATTTAGTCAAAAACATGCTTTTTGCAGCAGTCATGTATGGATGTGAGAGTTGGAACATAAAGAAGGCTGGGCACTGAAGAACTGATGCTTTTGAACTGTGGTATTGGAGAAGATTCTTGAGAGTCCCTGGGCCTGAAGGGAGATCAAATAAGTCAATCCTAAAGGAAATCAGTCCTGAATATTCATTGGAAGGACTGATACTGAGGCGGAATCTCCAATACTTTGGACACCTGATGCGAAGAGTTGACTCACTGGAAAAGACCCTGATACTGGGAAAGATTGAAGGCAGGAGAAGAAGGGGATGACAGAGCATGAGATGGTTGGATGGCATGACTGACTCAAAGGACATGGGTTTGAGCAAGCTCCAGGAGATGGTGAAAGACAGGGATGCCTGGCGTGCTGCAGTCCATGGTATCACAAAGAGTGGGACATGACTGAGCGACTGAACAACAGCTACCTTGCCAAAACATCGATCTAAAGCTTATCACAATCAAAGACTTTTTGTTCTACCATGTGCCAAAAATAGTATGAGAGTATTAGTCTATGACCCAGGGGAGCACCTAGTATCTGGTTGGACACACCCAAATAATAACAACAGTAAGAGTGAACATGCCAGAATTTTACTTAGTAAGGCATGATTATGTTGTGAGTTACTCCATAGCATAATATAGGCTCTAGGGCAAAAAGTGCTGGGATAGCTTAACATATCACGTCTGACATGATTCTGAAAGAATGAACTAGTGGTATAATTATCAAGTTTTATTCATTTCACAAATAATTATTGCACAGATATCCAATATGTGCACTCTCTTTTCCAAGAACCAATGTCCCTATCATTATGGAGTTTACATTCCAATATGGGAGGCATAGAAAAGCAACCATATATATTTTTATCAGATAATTGCTATGAAGGAAAAAGGAAGAGGATAGAAAGTAATCAAATAATACCATTTCAGACAAAGGTAGTGAGGGAAGTCCTCTCCAGGGAGGTATTATTGGAGTAGAGAGCCAAATGAAATGAATCAGAAATTCAGAGAAGCTACCAGACAGCATGCTTATCTCTATTTCCCAATGTTTGGGCTGTAACCAAGAATTGGAGGTTAGGGGGTACTAAATGGCTTGGGGTTGAAATCACCTAAAAGTGTCTACTCTCACGTATTTGGTGGTTAATCCTGGTTCTTAGAGGACACCTCAGCCAGCTGTTGACTGCACCTCTACAGGGTCTCTCCATCTGGTCTCTCTGCACAGACCTATTTAAGCTTTCTTATAGAATAGCAGCTGGATTCTAAGACTGAGTGTCCCCAAAGTAAAAGGCAGAGGGACATGGTATATATATATTGGTTTTTTGGTTTGGGTTTTTTATTATTCTTCTTCTTATTTTTTGTCCATTTCTCACGGCGTGCAGGATCTTGGTTCTCTGAGCAGGCGTGGAACCCACATCCCTTATACTGGGAGTCTCAACCACTGGACCACCAGGGAAGCCCCCCTACATGGTGTATTTTTCATCTAGTGTCAGGACTCACATGGACTTCTACTATGCTCTGTTGTTTGAGGCAGCCAAAAAGATCCATGCAAGTTCAAGAGGAACTTGCAGATGTTACCACTCAATGGGAGAAGCGTCAAGGAAACCTGTAAGAACATGAGGAATGTGAAGCACCGTTCTGTCTTCTGCCATGATAACTGAGAGTTCACTGGTTTTCCAGAGCTGGCTTTTGATTGGAGGAGAGAGAAAAAGGAGATTGGGAGACATGAAGGATACTCTATATCCAGAGGGAGAAAAGGACAGCCTTGGGTAGAGTCAGGGCTAAGAGCAAGGAAGAAAAGCTCTGCCACTGCTTGCTTTATTATTTCACATCTTCTTTTGCTTGAAAAACTACTGTTTGGATCATTCTCTGAACTTCCTTGCCCAGTTCCTACACTAACTCACATTCACATAACCCACACGAATTCCACGTGCCTCACCCAAACTTTTGGTCATTGAAATGGTTACCTCCCCCAACATAGAGTTGTCATATGATTCAGTAATCCCACTCTTGGGCATATATTCAGACAAAACTATAATTTAAAAAGATACTTGTACCGCTATGTTCATAGCAGCACTATTCACAACAGCCAAGACATGGAAACAACCTAAATGTCTGTCGACAGATGAATAGATAAAGAAAACGTGATATATTCATTATATATATATATATATATGTATATATATATAGGTGCAAAATTCCATTATACATATATAATGGAATATTACTCAGCCATAATAAAGAATGAAATAATGCCATTTGCAGCAACATGGATGCAACTAGAGATGATCATACTAAGCAAAGTAAATCAGAAAGACAAATACCATATGCCATCACTTGTATGTGAAATCTAAAATATAATACAAATCAACATACCTATGAAACAAAAACAGACCACAAACATAGAGAACAGATTTGAGGTTGCCAAAGAGAAGGGTTGGTAGGGGAGGGAAGGACTGCCTGGGATTAGCAGTTGCAAACTAGATATATAAGTTGTATAAATAACAAGGTCCTACAGTATAGGGCAGGGAACTATATTCAATATTCTGTGACAAACCATAATGGAAAAGAATATGGAAAAGAATATATATTATATATATATATATATATACACACACACACATTCATATATAAATGACAACCCACTTCTGTATTCTTGCTTGGGAAATCCCAAGGACAGAGGAGCCTGGAAGGCTATAACCCATGGGGTCACAAAAGAGTTAGACATGATTTTGTGGCTAAACAACAAGGTGTGTGTGTGCACGTGTGTGTGTGTTTGTGTGTGTATGTCTGAGTCATTTTGCTGTACAAAAGAAATGAACACAACCTTGTAAATCAACTATACTTCACTAAAATGTAAGGAAAAGAAAAAAAGATGGTTACCTCCCCAAGAGGAGCAGCTACTGTATTTCAGCAGCTTCAACTGTCCTAAAATTATTGACCAAAAGGAGGCCCAGCTATTTTCCTATTGGATCTCCCAGGAAAGAAACAACCTCTTTGAAAGGCATGTCTTCTCATTATCCTCACACAACCTCTTTGAGAAGGCCTGAACTTCTTGAGCTATGATCTTTGGTTCAGTAAAAGTTCAAAAAACAAATATTCCTTTATAAACAATAACAGCAACAATGATATTCTTATCGGTGGAGGAACCAAAGAGTCTAAAAGTCAATTCAGGGACTTCCCTGGTAGTCCATCAGTTAAGACCTCGCCTTCCAGTGCAGGCAGTACAGTTCCATCTCTGGTCAGGAAGCTAGGGTCCCACATGGCTTGCAGCCGAAGAACCAAAACATAAGAAACAGAAGCAATATTGTAACAAATTCAATAAAGACTTCAAAAACAGTCCACAGCAAAAAATCTAAAAAGTAAGTAAGTAAAAGTCAATTCAAACTACCAAAACAATGGTGCCAGAATGTCTTGCTTTAAAGGCATCCTGGGAATTCTAATGTGCATGGGGGTTGAGAAGCACTGTCCATCTGATGTGTCCTGACTCCCTTCCTGCCTCTCCTCCCCTTGCCTATTGGGTTTCAGCATCACATGCCTTCTTTTTTTAAATTAATTTTTATTGGAGTATAGTTTATTTACAATGTTTTGTTAGTTTTACATATACATGTATCTACTCTTTGCATTCTTTTCCCATACAGGTCATTACAGAGTATTGAGCAGAGTCGCCTGTGATGGACAGAAGGTTCTTATTAGTTTTCAAATAGGTCTTCTCGAAGAGACTTTACTAGGCTGTGTTCTTGTCCTGTGGTCTTTGTACATGCTATTCCCTCAGCCATCAGATGCTCTTTCCCCAATTATCTGACTCACTCCTCAATTCAAGAACCTGCCCCAAAGGACCATAAAGCATCAAGAAGCAGCCCTCTTGCTCCTTTGAAGTCCCACCACATAAACCTCTTTGAGCTCCTATCTATTATATAATCATCTTCAAAGAGGCCCAATGAGCTTGTTCAATAACTAGAAGCAAACATCTCAGCTTATGGTTGAAAAGAATTCACCCTGGAAGTTCTGTAATTGCACACATCATGGGTGGTCCAGTGGTTAAGATTCTGTGCTTCCACAGGGCAAGGGTTCAGTCCCTGGTAGGGAAACTAGGATCCTGTATAACACAAAGCAGAGCAAAATTAAAAATAATAATAATAATAACCATCATAGAGACCAGGAGTGTTGGGGAAGAAAAATTCCCCCATCTCCTAGGGTAACCTTTCCAGAAACAGACATCCTGTTTTCTTCTACCAAAGTCACTAACTCATTATGTATTCTTGGGCATCTGGCACTATAGGCTCCAGCTGTTCTGCCCTCGGCTTTTACAAACTTCAGCAGGAACTGATACTCATATCATTCAAGGTGGATGGACACAGAAAAAGGCACTGGGAAGGGTATTCATCCAACAGCTTTCCTGGAGCCACCCAACAACCAGACTTGCAAATACTTTGAGCCCCAGCTCTTCATCACCAGAGGCAGAACCATTTGTGTTTCAGCAGTTTTCACAGCCCTCCCCACACTGGGGACATCCTGGAGCAAAAGTCCCAGAGCCTCTCTGTACCCCTGTGGCTCCTCCCTTACAGAGCAATGGCCAACAGGACGGCTCTGTCTCTCTCTCCCTGGCCTAGAGGAAGTGCAGGAAGGGCCAAGACTCCATTCGCTGACCCGACAGAACATCTGGCCCAGAATTTCAAGGGACAGCGTGGGGACCACCATTCCCTCAAGAGCCTTCTTTCTCTGCCAACAATGGATGTTTGAGCAGCTCCCAACCTCCCTGAAGCCAGCGCTCCTAACAAACAGGGACAAAGCCTTGGGCTTGAGAAGCAGCAGGAAGCCCTGGATTAGTCTCCATTCCAACTTCACCAAGAAACCCTGAAATTCAGGATTATTGCATACTTGATGCCATATAGGTAACAATTATTGCCTTCTGGCTGCTTATTTCTACACTGGTTAGAACCTGCAGACAGGAGGAGACGACTAAATAATCCCCAAGCACACAGCTATCTTTCCCACCCCCACCCCCCACTGGGTAAGAGCAACAATTGTTCTCACAACCATTTATAGCACTCTGTAGTACTCTTTTCTATTTGTTTTACAAATGGGAAAACAGACCAGAGAGCTGGAATAATTCACCAAGTTTCCACATTTAGTACCAGAGCAGGAATTTTAACTCACTTCAGTACATCATCTGCACCCTTCATTTGTTCATGTCCGACTCTTTGCGACCCCATGGACTGTAGCCTGCCAGGCTCCTCTGTTCATGGATTTCTCCAGGCAAGAATACTGGAGTGGGTAGTCATTGCCTTCTCCAAGGGATCTTCCCAACCCAGGAATCAAACCCAGGTCTTCTGTATTACAGGCAGATTCTTTACCATATGAGCCACCAAGGATACCCCAAGAATCCTGGAGTGGTTAGCCATTTCCTTCTCCAAGGGATCTTCCCAACCCTAGGATCAAAATCAGGTCTTGCCACATTGCACACAAATTCTTTACCATCTGAACCACCAGGTACACCAACTTATTTACTAGAGCTAGGTAAATTTATTTTAAAGTTCTTAGAGACAGATAATAATAGCCATGTGCTATAGATTGAATGTTTATGTCCCACCCCTAAATTCATATGTTAAAACCCAACCCCTAGTGTGAGGGTACTAAGAAGCAGGGGATTTGGAATATAAGGTCATAAGGGTGGAACCCTCATGAGTGATATTAGTGCCCTTGTAAAAGGAAATTCAGTGAGTTCCCTCCCTCCTTCTGTGAGGGCACAAAGAAACACCCACCTATGAACCAGGGAGTGGACTCTCACCAGACACAGAATCTGCTGATGCCTTAATTTTAGACTTTCCAGCCTAAAGAACTGTGAAAAACAAATTTTTGTTGTTTATAAGTCACCCAGTCTATGGTATTTTTCTTATAGCAGCCCAAACAACTAAAACTCAATGAAAGCTCTAAAAACAAGGAGAAAAAAATAGGAGATGGATAGCCCCATTTATATGAAAATGTCTAAGGGGGCTTTATGATGAGCACAGCTAATGCCAGCACAAGAACAGACATAAGAATAGAATAGAATAGAAAGTCTAGAAATAAGCACATGCAGAGTATATTTATCCTATGATTAAAGCTGTACTTCACAGGACTGGAATTTTTAATACATGGTGTTGAGACACCTGGATAGGCACTTGCAAAAAAAAATAAAAGCTATCCGAACTTCTACATCATTTTTAACTTTAGACATCTCAGTGTAAAAATAAAGCAAATGTAACTAGAGAGAACTAATACAAAACTGTGGGTGGATTTCCTGAGAGTGAGATGACGTTTTTGAGTCTGATTCAAATCTTTAGGAAATAAAAGAAACAACGATAGATTCAACTACATAAAATCAAAATTCTATCCATGGGGATCTGAGAGCCAGAGAATGTGAGTGTGATAGCCCAGGCCACAGCGAGTTAGTGTAAGCTCCTGAGCGCTCCAGGTCCTTCGGTCCACTCTTGGTATTTCCATATGCTATCCACCCTGACTCCCTCCTACTGCTCATAACCCTCCTGTTTTCCACTGGAGGCCACCTCTGCAAATTGTCTCTCACACCTACAAAGCCCTCTTATCACTATGCGCACAGAACCTGGTGTTAGGTTTCAGGGTCCTTTGAATGCAATGCGCATCTCCTTTCCACCTCACTAGCTGGCTAAAGTTTAACCTGTAATGGGATCCTGAAGTCATCCAAAGTTCACCAGAGCTGTTATCTGCAGGTATAGGTGGTATAGGCAACAGATGAGCCCCAAGTCTGGCAGACATGTGCTCTGTGGTTGTATCTTTGTGCCCCGGAGAGGCAGGAGGCCAGGTGACACAGTATTTCTCCAGTAACCCCTGTTTAGGAGACACTTTGTTAGGAGAAATAAGGATGACATAAAAAAGCCTCTTCTCTACCCTCAAGTTTCTTGGCAGAAAATTTGGCAATTAGGAGGATGGAAGGGACCTGTGAGGTCATATAAACCAATCACTGTCTTTAAGGAGGCATCACTGTGAACCTAAGAGGCAATCCTAGGTCATCAACTCTTGTGTGTAGAGGACAGAACATGCTGGAGTTTAGAGAAGGTCCAGATCAGAAGCAGAAGGGCCAAGGTTTTTCTGAAGAGACAGATGATTAAAGAGTTTTACCCAGGTTCTATTCATGAGTTATCACCACCTGAAGCCCTAAGCCTAAGCCTTTTGCCTTTAAACAGCCTTGCTATTATAATCCTCCTTGCTCATAGCAGGCTCTGTAGCCTGGGGTTGTCACTTTGGGTTCGGACTCTGAAATGTTTCAGACTCCCCTTGACCCCAGTCTCTTCCCACTACAGCCAGCTTAGTTCTTTTGCTCTATTTTCTTTGCCCGTTTCTGAGATCATTCTCTCTTTGGCCAGGCTGGGAAGAAAGTTCCTCTGCTCTCTGGAGAATCCCAATATACAAGCTTTGCAGCAGGCCTGCAGGTGCAGAGGAAGACTTGGGGAGAGAGGATGAGGTAGGAGGGCAGGGTTAGCAGAACCTGAGGAATAGTCAAACCACATCCAAGTGGCACTGGGTGACGGTCATTGGAAACACATGGTTCATATGGATGGCCAATAGGCACATTAAAAGATGCTCAATAGCTCTAATTATTAGAGAAATGCAAATCAAAACTATGATGAGGTACCATCTCATACCAGTTAGAACGGCTGTCATTAAAAAGTCTACAAATAACAAATGCTAAAGAGGGTATGGAGAAAAGGGAACCCTCCTACACTGTTGGGAATGTATACTCATGCAGTCACTATGAAAAACAGCAAGCAGCCGCCTCAGAAAACTAAAAATAGAGTTGCCATATGATCCAGCAATCCTGCTCTTGGGCATATATCTGGAGAAAATTATAATTTGAAAAGGTATAATCATTCCTATGTTTACAGCAGCACTATTTACTATAGCCAGGACATGGAAGCGATCTAAGTGTCCATCAGCAGATGAACAGATAAACATGATCTGGTACATATATACAACGAAATATTACTCGGCCAAAAAAAGAATGAAATAATACCATTTGAAGCAACATAGATGAAACTAAGAATTATCATACTAAGTAAAGTCAGTCAGACAGAGAAGGACAAATATCATGGGATCACTTATATTTGAAGTCTAGGAAAATGATACAAATGAACTGACTTACAGATTCACAAACGTAGAAAACAAACTTACGGTTACCAAAGGAGAAAGAGGTGGGGGAGGAAGGGACAAACTAGGAGTTTAGGACTAGCAGATACACACTGTTGCATATAAAACAGGTAAATAACAAGGTCCTACTGTATAGCACAAGGACCTATATTTAATATCTGTAATAAACCATAATGGAAAAGAATATGAAAAATAATATACACATGTATAATCGAATCTCTGCTGTACAGCAGAAACTAACACAGCATTGTAAATCATCTATACTTCAACTTAAATCATGATTCAGAAGCATATTTGATGGCTCTTACTCTTCTGAAAGGGCTAGTAAACGTTCTGCTCTAACTAACCTCCTTCCCAAGGCAGTGGTGCCTGGTGACTTACGTACTTATCTTATGAGAATTATCCAGGGAACTTTAGAAAATCACAGATTTCCAGGCTCCATAACCTATCTACTAAATCTGAATCTCTGGAGTAAGGAGCAGCACAGGATTCTACATTTTTTAAGACTCTCCATTAAATTCTGATGGTTGGCTATTTTGCAGAAGCAGCTAAATTTAAACTGAGATTGAAGGATGATGATCTACGAGGTGAACTATTAGCACACGTGGGAAGGTCTCTCCTGAAATGGTGAGCTTGTGTTCCAATTGTGCTGAGAGCCAGGAAAATATTGTGACATGGGAATGAGGAGGAAGTAAGGAAGTCACACCATCTTCCAGCCTGCCCCAGAACTTTGATCTGATCCCCTATGGAAAGGGTGCCTCTTGCAGAAGCCTAGTGACTTCTCTCACAGTGCATTCTGGCCACAAGAAGCAGGGGTTCTGAATGACAAAGACAAACAAATGGAAACTTCCTTTCACAGTGTGGTGAAAGTGTTTCACAGTGTGTTGACCTGCACCTGTTAACTTCTCAGGAATTCCGCAAGCCAGTTGGTAACAAGCTGGTAGCTTCCAATCCATGAAAGTATTTATATCACAGAAAGGAAAATACTGTAAATCAGAAACACTCCTTTTTTTTTTCTTCTGGAGAACGTGTGACTAAACATTTACCCAGGTCTCCCACATTTCAGGTAGATTCTTTACCAGGTGAGCCACAAGGGAAGCTTGAGAATACTGGAGTGGGTAGCCTATCCCTTCTCCAGCAGATCTTCCCAATCCAGGAATCAAACCAGGATCTCCTGCATTGCAGGCGGATTCTTTACCAACTGAGCTATCAGTGAAGTCCCTCAGAAATATTCTCTCTTTTTTTTTTTTTCTTCTGGAGAACCTATGACTAAACATTTACCTTCTTCTCCTTTGGGACTATAGTGCATTTGGTACATAAAGCATCTGGCAATCAACTGCATAGGTAGAGTGGAGCTATGATGGGTATAAGGGGCCTTCCTCAAGGAACTCACAGGCAGGTGATAGCAACAAGCAGGACAGGGATGTCCCTGGTTGTCCAGTGGCTAAGACTCCATGCTCCCAATGCAGAAGTTCTGGGTTGCATCCCTGGACAGGGAACTAGATCCCACATAACTAAGAGTTTACAGGCTCCAACTAAAGATCCCAAATACTGCAACTAAGACCCATGCAGCAAAATAAATAACTGTTTTTATTTTTTTATTTTTTCTAATTGGAGGTTAATTGTTTTAAAAAGCAAGAAAATTCAAAAAATCATCAGAGGACTGATTTGAACATATGTGAAATATTTGGGAACTCCCAGTAATATCCTAGAGACTTCTATAAGTGGAGGAGACCTTTCAAATATGGTCTTAGAGGCTAATATCACCATCTTTAAACCCACAAGCAAGGGTTTACAGTAGAAACTCCTTCTCCAGGCTTCCTAACAGATCTACGTGTGGCCTCTCCTTAAATAATTCTGAACACAGGGAGCTCACTGCTGTCTGCATTGGCCCATTCCCTCTTTGGGCAGCTCTAGTTGCTGGAAAGCTCTTTCTCTCAAGAAGCTGAAGTTTGCTTCTCTATCATTTCCCCTTTGAGCCCATTTGGCCCCTGGGATCTCCCAGAGCTTCTTCCAGTAGAAATCTTTCAGGGATGCTCCCCAGTTCCTATGGAAGCAGCACACTCTCTGTCAGTACCAGAGTGCCTTCATCCCAGTCACTCCTGGGGCTCTTCCCCTCGCCCATCATCCCATCGAGGAGGGGCTTTGCCCAGCTTTGTATGGACTCTTGAATGTTTTGTCTCCAACAAAACAGTACTTTCACCAAACCATGTTTCTCCCTCCTGCCATTTAGTACAACCTGCATTATTTATGAACTCTTCCAGTAGTCCTAGTGCCAAAAGCTTTGCTGCCAGAGGTGCAGAATTGATTTTGTGGAGTGGTTTGCACACTATGCATAATATCTTCTCATTTATTTATGTGAAAGGATCCTACCCTGGACGAAGCATCCAGCTAGGCCAGGCAGGGCAGGGCATTAGGTTTCTGGGCCAAACTGGCTTAGAAATTCTGGGGTTTTGAGATGATGCCCAAGAGGGGCCCATCACAAATGGAGGCCTCTTCCTTAAGGGGCTCCCCCAGTCCTCCCCCACCCTGGGTAATGAGACTCCAAAGGCTTCTGCCAAACTCCACTCTGGCCATCTCCCAGCAGTAGAAATATCTAAGTAGCATTTGTAAAAATGGATTCCAGGGAGGACATTAAACCTGCTGAAAGAGCATGCCTCACTGGGCTTTATTTACTCTGAATAAAATCATGGCACAGTGGGAAGAGGATGGGCTTTGCAGTAAGACATCAGCCCAGCCATCAGAGAAGGGACCCCTCTCTCTCAACCTGTTTCCTCATCTATAAATTGGGTGAGTATGCAAATTAAATGCTAAAAAACCGCAGAAACACCTATAACAGGGCTTGGCATATATAAATGCCCAATAATGAGCGGGCCTTCTGATTATCAAGAGGTTCTTACCAACCTCACCTCAGCACTGACACAGGTTTTCTTCATATACTTAGCAAACTGCAGCTGAATCTTTTTGGTCCTTGTTGTGGGCAAAATAATACTTCTGTCTTGAAAAATATCCTTGCGCCAATCCCCAGGACCTATGGACACTCTCTTACATGGTAAAAGAGATTTTACAGATGTGATTAAGTTAAGGATTGTGAGATGAAGAGGGTGTGATCCTGGATTATCTAGGTGAGCCCAGTGTAATCACCAGGGTCCTGATAGATGAAAGCAGAAGGCTGGGAAGTGAGAGACAATGGAGAGGTTAAAACCAGAGCAAAGGAATGATGTGAGGGAGAATGGCAAATGCTAGGCTGCTGGCTCTGAGGCTTGAGGAAGGGGTCACCAGCCAAGGAAACAGGGAAAAGGCAAAGAGATGAATTCTCTCCCAGAGCCTCCTGAGGGCACTTTGCTGTAAGAATACTTTGATTTTAGCCTGATGAAATTCATTTCAGCCTTCTGACCTCCAGAATTGTAACATGCTAAATTTTGTTTTTTTAAATTGTAAAACACTAGTGGTATTTACCAATTTAGTGGTATTACCACTACATTGTGGTAATGTTACAGTAGCAATGAAAAAGGAATACAGCCCCTAATCCTCCCCACCCTGGAAGAACTGTCAATCCCCTTCTCAAATTTTAGAGCATCCCTGGAATCCTCCAGCTTGGTCCTGGCCTCAGCTCAACTCTACTTGGTGAAGAAGAGAAGTTAAGTCTGACTTTAAACAGAACCACCCCAACAATAGGTAATGTTAATCGAGTGCTTCTAAGTACATGTGTATTAATCCATTTAATTCTCACCACATGTCTATAAGGTAGGTACTTTATACCCCCATTTTACAGATGGGAAGCTGAGGCACAAATATGTTAAGTAATATATCCAAGGCCCACACCACTGGTAAGTGACAGGATGCAGATCTAAACTCAGTCTTTCTTCAGATTCCAATTTTAAACCACTGCTCTGTGCAGCCAAAAGTCCCCACTTTTGAGAGTGAGGAGCTGGAAGCAGCATCTCACGTTCTCCCCTTCCAGAGAATCACCCCATCAGTATGATCTGAGATTTTAAACAGCATCTTCCCCTCCCGCTAGAGGTTGTCAAGTGGTTGGAGAGAGAGTGGAAACCAGTCTACCAACCCCATTTCTGGACTGCAGTCACTGGCAGAATCCAGAAAGTTTACTATGATGCTCAGAAAAGACTAGTTCTGGTAGAGCACTCACATGCCCGCACATACACACACACACACACACACACACACACACACACACACACACACACACATACACACACACACACAATCTCCCCTCTCTCACACTGCTGTATGCTGAGGCCAAGAGAGGCTCCAGTCATCCCTTTGCTGGCTACCTCAGTGTGGGGGCTAAACAGGATGGGGCAACTGCCACCCTATGGGACACTACAGGGTCGCCCTGATATGGTTATCAGGGTGAGAGAAGAGTACAGTGGTGTGACTGATGGGTTCTCAGAAGAGCTAATTATTTGAAATGTGTTCAGAATGCTGCCTAGTCCACAGTATGGCTCTGCAGTAAGGCTATGCAAGCATGTGTTTAATGTATTCAGTTTCTTTCCCTGGACAGAGAGGTGCTGGGGAAGAGTCAAGTAAGGCTGTCCATGCTTCTCAAGCTTTGGTGGGCACACACATCACCCAGAAGTTGGCTAAAATGCAGACTCTGATTTAGAAGGTCTGAGACGGAGTCATTCTGTGTTTATAACAAGGTAATGCAGATCCCGCTGGGCCATGGGCCGGACTTTGAGTATGGAGGGTATAAAGCATGGATACTGTTACCTGGAAGCCAACTTCATTATGAGAAGAGGCTGGGAGGGTCCAGCCTCTGACCACAGCTTGAAGTCTGGCCTTTCAAGCCTTTCTCCCTTTCTGGGCCAGTGACTCTGGACAGGAAACATCCCTCAGCCTGGACAGGGTGATGCCAGCCAGCCATTTCCACTGAAGACCTGGCCATGCCTCAAGCACGAAGGAGGCACTTAGCCAGGAAGTCAAGGAAGGAGTGGACCAGTAGAGAAATAAACCCTCAGAGCCTCCCCATTCCTCACAAGGTAAACACCAAGCTCCCTGAGATTCACATCAATGTCAATGAGATTCAAAAGACTAAGCTCCTTTCTACTACACAGCTTCCCAAATACTACTGACCATGGCAAGACAGCCTCTCACTTAATCAAACAATGTCTCCTGTCCCTCTGAAGTCTCAGTCAGTGACTGAGCTCAGTCAGTGAAGTCAAGCGCACCCCCTCTGGGCCCCTCAGAGGTCCTTGTTTGTCCCCTCTGCCTTCCAAGCCCTCACTTCTCAAAGTGGGGTCCACGGACCAGCAGCACAGGTACTACCTGGGAGCTTGTTAGACCTGCAGACCCTCGGGCCCCACCCAGACTGACTGGATCAGAAGTTGCACTTTAACCAGATCCCAGGGGTGGCGGGGTGGCAGGGTGTGGGGTGGGGGGCAGGGCAGGGCAGGGCAGATCTGTTTCCCTGTGAAAGCCAGAGCTGAACTGGCCAAGTCACTTCCAGGTCTCATGGTTCACCCTCAGCCCAGATCTCAACTTCCCTCTCCTGAACAGGTCAGCCTGACCCAGATGCCGAGGATAAATTTAGCCTTGTCTCTGGCTCACCTTGGTTACTTCTCCTTTCAGAAGCTCCCAGTCCATTCCTCATCTTCCTCTATCAGGGCCAGTTCTCTAGCCCTACCCCTTCTTCAGGTCAGTCCCAGAATGTGCCCATAGTCCTCATTTAAGAATCCTTGCAATAATTTTTTTTTTCTTTCTAAATAACTGATTTGTTGGAAGATTTCGATCTCTGGCCAGTCGAGCTGCTCTGCACAGGAAGATGGCTACGCTATGTTTCCCTCTCTGGCCCCTGAGGCTGCAGGTGCACCTGGAGAAGGAGTCAGCTTCAATGGGACAAAAGGAAGCGGCAAAGGTGGGACAAAGGGAAGGCCATCACTTGGAGACAGCCCTGTGTGGAGTTCTTGTCCTTGTGGCACCTTGGATTGCAAAAAGAAAACAGCAAGCAGCTGCTATGTCTCACATGGCACTGACCAGCCAGGCTGACCCAGGTCACCCCGGGGCAGGTGGGGTTATCCCAAGGAGTCAGTTTCAGTAAGGAAGCAGCAGAGGGTTTGTTTAAGACCCTAGAGGCCTGAGGATAAATTTTGAACTTATTCTTGGAGTGATGAATGATCATATCCTTCTTTTTATTCCCTGTGAGAACAGCCTTCACAACTCTCCATGAAGGCTTCTTAGTTTGTGTTTTATTTTTTTAATCCAGCCCATCAATTTCTCCCAGAACATAAGAATACATGCAGAAAATTTGTAATATAAATGCAGACACTTCTATCAAAGAAAATAAAAACTAGTTCACGAAGCAGAGATGATCAGATATGTGAGTCTGTTTCCTTCCTTAGTCCTCTATGTCTAATATATACACATATTTATATTTTATATCCTTACCTACATATGCGCCAAGATATAGAACATCCTTTATAAAATGGTGATACCACAGAGTTTTATACACTGCTTTTTAACTTAAGTATGTACTATCTTATGTCAGTAAGCTTTCTTTGAAAACATACTTGTCTACATCATGAAGTCTGGTCATGTGGGCCTGATCAAAATGTATCTATTCTCTTCTCTAATGTTGACTATTAATACTTCTTTTGGTTTGATTTTTTGCTAATTTTAATTTTTGATAATTTTCCCATATAGTTTAATAAAAAAATGAGTTAAACCTTTCATTTATTTACTGAATATTTGTTGAGCACCTACTCAATGCCAAACACTCTGCCAAATGGTAAGAATATAAAGATGAATTACCAAGGAACTCACAATCTTGTAAAGAGGCAGGCAGAAAAGTAAATGATCAGAGTGTAGTAATACCTGTAATAAAGGGATGCACAGAGTAGGAAATGAGATTCTTAGTCATAAAGAGTAAGATTCTCCAGAGAGTCCTTAATGTGGAGGGTAATCTCAGAGAGTACTGAGTAATGAGTCCCCTCCAAGATAAAAATCATTGTTGCTTGTGTATCTTCCACCACCTCTGTGTTTATGGTGGCAATATATTTTCATGACATTTTCCATTTCTCTCTCATTTTCAATTATCAACACAGCTTCCCAAATCTCTGAAGACACCAAAAATCCTCTGCAGTTCCTCACTCCATGTAACCACATTTTCCCCAATAGAAACCAGTGGCAGGATGACAAGGATAGGCTCCATCACCCTGGAGAGCAAGTTCCACAAAGGCTAGGTGGATGACCTGAGTTCCCACCACAAGGGCAGTTTCAAAGAAGTTTCCAGACCCAGCTGCCAGCATGTCCTAACATCTGTTACTGGGATGAATTGTGTCCCTCCCAAAAGATCCTGAAGTCCTAACCCTGGTACCTATGGACGTGATCTTATTTGGAAATGGGTTGTTTGCAGATGATCCAGTTAAGATGAGGCCTCATTAGAGTGAGGCTTACTTCAATATAAATGGGCTTCCTATAAGAAGAGAAAATCTGGACACAGAGACAGACACAAATAGAAAGAATGCCGTGTGAGGATGAAAACAGAGATAGGGATCCACAAGGCAGGGAACACCAAAGATCGCCAGCAAACTGCCAGAAGTGAGGAGAGAGGAGTGATACATATTCTGCCTCAGAGTTTTCAGAAGAAACCAAACTTGCCCAAACCAAACTGAAATTATACATACTAATTTCAGACTTCTAGCCTCCAGAAAATAAATTTTGTTTAAGCCACTTGATCTGCAGCACCCTAACAAACTGATACACCATCACATAAACTCAAGTTGATATTGATCAACTGGACAATCATATAATATCAAACCTGTTAGTTAGACTAACTCTGAAGTGCACTCAGTTTTGCAAATCACAAATTTTAGAGTCAAGTGTATTGTACATCATATCTTAAGCAAACGCATAATGAGAAAGAAGGCCAGGTAACAGCAGTCCCAAATTCTTAATGAGTCATTAGCTTCCATCATC
Source organism: Ovis aries (assembly GCF_016772045.2). Taxonomy (NCBI): domain Eukaryota; kingdom Metazoa; phylum Chordata; class Mammalia; order Artiodactyla; family Bovidae; genus Ovis; species Ovis aries. The sequence goes on along the minus strand of NC_056078.1, from coordinate 15,886,894 downwards.
ATTTGGAGATGAACACATGCAGAAAGGAAACGGCAGGTAACCCTTTGCTCCAAATCCTAATATTCTATTCTAATAAGCCATATTCATTACCAGAACTTCTTTTGTCCCTGTGGCCTGAGTCAACAAGCTCTGTGAAGGTAGGGACACTTGTTTATTATAACATCCTCAGGGCCTAGTAGGTGTGACTGTCAATATTTGCTCAAGAAGTAGAATTTGGAATAAATGAAGTAGTGAATGAACAGCTTCTCTATTTGCTTTTAAGTTTACAACCTATTCTTAGCCATTTTAGATCACTAGTACCCAAATTTGAGTGTGTACACCTAATACAGGTGTATTTATTATGAATATACACTGCTTTTCAGGATAAAACACATAGAGACATCCAAAAGATAAAGTGAAAAAATTAAACATAATTAGAGGTTCTATTACACACGCCTGAAGCTCTAGCGGGTGTTCTCATGCACCCAAAGCATCCTCAACCACCACCATTTCTGCAGATCTTACCACTTAAAGATGACAAGGGCAAGAATATGAAGATCCAAGGCAATGACATCTTCTTCCTCAGAGCCAGAGAGGCAACCCCTGCTCCTACGCCGCCTTCCTACTCATTTGGCTCTGGTAGGAAGGAGTGGAATCAAAGAAGCAAAAGGCCTCTTGTTGGAGAGTAGAAGGTCATAGGTACCTCTCCAGTTCATACCCCCCAAAATGTAAATAATATGATCAAGTAATTTGTTAACAAGATTTATCACAGGACCTCCCAGAACTGTTACTGTGCTAATACTATTGCTTTGGAAAGCCCCCCACCCCACCCTCCAAGGAGGCTGGAGCCTGGTTCCCATGGAAAAGATTGAGAACCCTACCAACTGGGAATATGGGATTATATGATCCAATTTGCCTAAACTATTCAGAAAAAGTATTCTTTTTGATCACCATCCCCCTTAATGCTTTCTCCCAACTTATTTGACCATGGAACTTGTTTCTTCAGTGAATCCTTATTAACATTTTGAGAGAAATTAGTTTGAGATTGAGGTAACCAGAGAAAAGAGTTATCTAAAGGTATTTAAATAAACTTCTCAAAAAACACTTTGTTTTTAATTCAAATATAACTAGAATTTTTTTCACTTAAGTTGGAAGTAAATTACTTTCTTCTAAAAATATTCAGAAACGTAATGGATTTATCATCAATTAAGTTTAGGTTCTCATCTTAAAGCCCTAAACATAATGGACTTAAGAAAAAATATAAGCAAAAACATTTAGCTCTGCTCACAATTAGAGGAACACACATTTTAAAATGGCCAACTAAATTATTAATAGAAAGGAAAAGAGAAAGACAAAATGCTGATAAGTATAATGAATGTGCTGGTTTGATACATTGTAGCATTTTACTTCATTGGAACAATCCTTTTGTAAAGTAATTTAACAATACATATTCAGAGCCAAGAAAATGTCCTATACACTTTTACCCATTAATCCCATTTCTTAGAAATAACTGAAAATCTGGAACCAGGACAAGAGATGAAGGAGGAACACTTTATACATTCACTGCATTTTTTTAATGGAAAAAATCTAAATGTTCCTTTCTAGAGAAAAGAGTGAATTTTGGCACATCTCCTAGAAGGAATATCACGTAACCATTAAAATTTTAAATTAAAATGTGGAATATGTAGCAACATAAGAAAAAAACTTATAGTAAGGAAAAAAAGAACATGATACAAAATTGCATAAAAATATGAAAACCATATGTCCAAAAAGGATTATAAAAAGATGAGTTCTTGTAGCAGACTGGTAAGATTATAGTCAATTTTTTTGTTTGTTTTTCTAAAACTTTGTAATGTTATTGTATTACTTTTACCTTTAAAAAATATTTTTAAGGACATAAAAATGGTTTGCTGCTAGCCTACCAATATTTCATGAAAGAAATAACCATATGCATTTTTAAACCCAAATGAATTTCTGATAGAGTACAAAGCACATTTTTCAAACATTCTCCCACTCATCTGTAGATGCATTAAAATTCTACTAAATTTTCAATGATACAAATTATCTTTCCACTTGAAAGGTGTGCTAAGGCCCTTAGATAAATATAACCATTTCTGGTGCCCAACATGATTATTATAAGTAATTTAAAAAAATCTATTCCACTCTTGCTGCACCTGGTAATTAAGTTCAAACATCCTGAAGAAGGCCGCCTCATCTCCCTTAGGCCCAGAAAGAATTTCAATTGCCATTTAAAGCTTCCAATTAGTTCACAACATAAAATTACAATTCACTTTTGATATTTTTTCCTCTGGGTCTTTTTTTTTTTTTTACCATTTTTGTAACCCATATTGTAATTATGCCTGCTCAATCTGATGCAAAACATCCCCTCTTTTCATGCTAGGCTTATAAAATATAATCTGGCTAGTTGGTCACTGTAAACATATCTGTTCCTGGGAATTCCCAGTGGTTGGGACTCTGTGCTTTCACTGTCAAAGGTGCTAAGCACACAGATTTAATCCCTGGTTGGGGAAAAAGATCCCTCAAGCTGCCAAAAAGAAAAAAGAAAAAAACCCTGTTCCTGAAAACAAAATGTTACTCCATGCTTTGGGGAAAGTCTCTCCCACTGACTGAAGACTTCTAGACCTAGGCCCCACCATACCTCTTGTCAGCTCACCCTTGAAACTCTATCACTCTCAGGTGGTAGGACTTGAAGGTTTTATCTTTAATATCTGTTACCACTTCTATAACATGATTTCCAGAATGGCCTCCATTGCAATTCAGGCGCTAATACTTGAAACTTCAGTTCAGTCCAGTTGCTCAGTCATGTCCGACTCTTTGCGACCCCATAAATTGCAGCACGCCAGGCCTCCCTGTCCATCACCAACTCCTGGAGTTCACGCAAACTCATGTCCATCAAGTCGGTGATGCCATCCAGCCACCTCATCCTCTGTCATCCCCTTCTCCTCCTGCCCCCAATCCCTCCCAACATCAGGGTCTTTTCCAATGAGTCAACTCTTCCCATGAGGTGGCCAAAGTATTGGAGTTTCAGCTTTAGCATCAGTCTTTCCAAAGAACACCCAGGACTAATCTCCTTTAGAAGGCACTGGTTGGATCTCCTTGCAGTCCAAGGGACTCTCAAGAGTCTTCTCCAACACCAGTTCAAAAGCATCAATTCTTCGGCGCTCAGCTTTCTTCACAGTCCAACTTTCATATCCATACATGACCACTGGAAAAACCATAGCCTTGACTAGACGCACCTTTGTTGGCAAAGTAATGTCTTTGCTTTTGAATACGCTATCTAGGTTGGTCATAACTTTCCTTCCAAGGAGTAAGTGTCTTTTAGTTTCATGGCTGCAATCACCATCTGCAATGATTTTGGAGCCCCAAAAAATAGTCTGACACTGTTTCCACTGTTTCCTCATCTATTTCCCATGAAGTGATGGGACCAGAAACTTACCTTCCCACTAACCAGTTGGGAAGTAAATAGCCGTGCCAGTTACTGGCAGGATAATTCATTGAGATAATTTCTATTTGTTTTTCCTGTAACCTTCCCTCTTCCTATTTTAAGCAGCCAACCAGACCCTGCACAATCCCTTGCCCCAGGATTATCTCCTCTCCCTCAACAATCACCCAGAGGTCTGAGGTGAGCTGATATTAGTTTTTTAGAAATACTTAACTCATTAGAGAGATCATACAAACAGTCCTTGAGAGAGATAGGAGAAAATAGATTTTGAGAGCAGAGAGAGTGAGGGGGATGATGGCCTCTTGTCACTCACAGCTCTCATCTCTACCTCCTCCACACCCAGTACTGAGGAGAACTATATCTAGGAGACTAAGCCCCAGGAATTCTGGGAAGCAACAGAACGGTGGGCAGTTCTTCCCAGAGACAAGAGGTACCCCTCTCCTGGGCTCCATGATTTAGAGGACTTCACTTAATCACAAACATACATATCATTATATTTATATTCATTGAAGAACATGCTAAAAATCCACTCTAGTGAATATCAACTTTTAGGTCCCAGGGAAATAATTCTCCCCAACTTTTTTTTTTTAACAGTTATGTTTTTTATTTTTTTAATTAATTTATTTATTTTAATTGGAGGCTAACTACTTTACAATATTGTAGTGGTTTTTGCCGTACAGTCACATGAATCACCCATGGGTGTACATGAGTTCCCCATCCTGAACCCCCCTCCCACCTCCTTCCCCATCCCATCCCTCAGGGTCACCCCAGTGCACTGGCCCTGAGCACCCTGTGTCATGCATCGAACCTGGACTGGCAATCTGTTTCACATATGATAATATACATATTTCAATGCTATTCTCTCGCCTCACTTGTTCTATTTCCCCAAACCAACTGCATCTGAATGCCATGGAATTTTGTACGTTGTCCTGCTGACAATGTCAGAGCTGGGAACGGCTTGGAACTGTAGGGCCATTTGAGAGGAGGAAGGGTTAGGTAAGAGAAAAGACAAATGAATTCATTTGTCAACTCCTTTCAATTGGCATGAATGCAGTAAGTCTCGAAAATGAAGTATTAATTCCCACAAATGCCAAAGATTCTTTTTCCTTCCATTCTTCACGTCCCAATTTACCGTTACAGAACAAGTCAACAGTCAGAGTGGCATCTGCAATATTTGCACAGGGTATCAAAGAAACATTTCACAACATTAAAAAAATCATCATTCAAGTATTTTACACATGGGTCTATATTATCACACACATAAATGAATCCTGATTTAATTCAGTAGCAACTAGAACAGTGAACACTAGAATTGTGAACAGCTTTTTAAAATTTAATGATTAAATTAAAATTTCAAAATTAATGTAAAATAAGCTATATATCTTTGATTTATAATTTTTAATATAAATCAACTATAATATGTATTTTTATTTTAATAATGTTAAAATATTAAGAGCCAAATAACTTTGTAAAAACGTACATATATCATTACTTTTTAAAATTTACATTTACCTTAATTCTATATTTTTTCATGAAAATATATTCAAATTTGATTTTTAATTTGTTCAATCATTACTGTCAATGATCTTGATAATAAAATGGTGGGGTTTTTGCTGAAGCTTATGGAATAAATACATAATAATTTGTCATATATATATGTGTGTATATGTTTATTTTATTACTTATCTAATCATCCCTGGTCCACTAACAGAATGTCAAATTATGCTCCATAAAAATTTAATTTGTCTTCAAGTATTTGACAATTTTCAATCATATAAAACCCATTGTTTTATGTGATTCTGTCATATTTCAATTCAGTTCAGTTCAGTTCAGTTGCTCAGTTGTGTCCAACTCTTTGCGACCCCATGGACTGCAGCATACCAGGCCCCCTGTCCATCACCAACTCCCAGAATTTACTCAAACTCAAGTCCATCGAGTCAGTGATGCCATCCAACCACCTCATCCTCTGTCGTCCCCTTCTCCTCCTGCCTTCAATCTTTCCCAGCATCAGGGTCTTTTCAAGTAAGTCAGTCCTTCGCATCAGGTGGCCAAAGTATTGGAGTTTCAGCTTCAGCATCAGTCTTTCTTCAGGACTGATTTCCTTTAGGATGACTGATTGGATCTCCTAGCAGTCCAAGGAATTCTCAAGAGTCTTCCCCAACATCATAGTTCAAAAGCATCAATTCTTCGGTGCTCAGCTTTCTTTATTTATAGTCCAACTCTCACATCCATACATGACTACTGGAAAAGCCATAGCTTTGACTAGATGAACCTTTGTTGGCAAAGTAATGTCTCTGCTTTTTAATATGCTGTCTAGGTTGGCAGTAGCTTTTCTTCCAAGGAGCAAGTGTCTTTTAATTTCATGGCTACAGTCACCAACCTGCAGTGATTTTGGAGCCCCCAAAATAAAGTCTGTCACTGTTTCTATTGTTTTCCCATCTATTTGCCATGAAGTGATGGGACCGGATGCCACGATCTTCATTTTCTGAATGCTGAGTTTTAAGCCATACTTAAATCTGTCATAATTAAGGTGTATTTATCATGCAGGAAGGGCAGGATACCTTGTTAACCAGCCTGGTACCTTGGTTTATAACTTCACCAATTTTAGACATGTGGCATGACCTTCATCTGTGCCCTTGCCACACTAGCTTTGCTGTTAGCTTTGCTTCCTAACCCGCCAGCTTCCAGACACAAGCCAGAGCTGAGCCTCTCTGGCTCTGATTGGGTCACGTGACCCTGAACCCTGAACTGAATGCAAGGCGCCACTGACCAGCCTAGAAAGACCTGCCCTTCTAGATTTTGGAATGGACTCGGCTCCACTTGAGTGTCATAAAGTGAGTGTGATAAGAAGGCAGATCAAGTTTTGTTGCGTTCTAACACTTTTCCAATCAGGGGAAAGGGGTATGCTTTTTAAGAAAAAGAAGACAAATTTAAAAATTTTTTAATTTAAAATTAAATATTCAAAGAAAATATTTCAAAGAAGAAGAAAAAAAATAAACCCCAAATTCCCCAAAACAAAGGAATGCCACCATTATCACAAAATCCTCCCCAGAATATCTGTTATTGTTTTTCTCTATGAGTTTTGGCTGCATACCCTTCAATCACTTCTTCATACAACAATCACATCACAACACCACCTTTTAAAGGAGGCTGGAAAGGTAATTCAGTCCTCTTCTACCATGGTTGAATAATGTTTTTTTAATCACTGATAGCTTTAAAATGTACTTGCAACTTCACAGTATATTAGTAATTTTCTGTATGTTTTATGGCAAATTATTATTATCATTGCCAAATTTAGGACTTTTTTCAAGTTCCTCTTATGAATGAGCTGGATGAGTTCAAGATATTTCCATTTTTCTTGACCAAATTTGACTCATAAATACTCTTCAAATTGATATCACTCATTAACTAGCTTGCTGTCAGTGCCCTCTTGTCATATAAGACCAGTGACCAGGTAGTAGTCTACTCTTCTCCTGACCATCAGTAGCCAGTAGTGAGTGTGGCTGGTAATCAGGAATCACATTAGAATGTCAGCGAGCACCAAACAATAATCAAGTGACCATGAACCATATAAATATATCCACTGAAGCACAAACTAAATGTATTCCCAATTCAACTTCCCCTTAGCTCCACTCAAAACTATTCCTTCAGCCCTTCGAATACTTAAAGGGGAAGTGTGAATGAGGAAGGTGAGGATGGAAAGATATAGTCATCTAAACCAAGAGGCTTAGAGATTTAGGCTTCAGTAGCTTCATAGTCGGAGAAGGCAATGGCACTTCACTCCAGTATTCTTGCCTGGAAAGTCCCATGGATGGAGGAGCCTGGTGGGCTGCAGTCCATGGGGTCGCGAAGAGTCGGACATGACTGAGTGACTTCACTTTCACTTTTCACTTTCAGGCATTGGAGAAGGAAATGGCAACCCACTCCAGTGTTCTTGCCTGGAGAATCCCAGCGACGGGGGAGCCTGGTGGGCTGCCGTCTATGGGGTCACACAGAATCGGACACAATTGAAGTGACTTAGCAGCAGCAGCAGCAGCAGTTTCATAGTAGGGACTTCCCTGGTGGCTCAGATAGTAAAGCATCTGTCTACAATGAGGGAGACCCGGGTTCAATCTCTGGGTTGGGAAGATCCCCTAGATCTCTGGTGGTTCCCCAGAGAAAATTCTGAAGCTGTTTCCTGAAGAACAGGGAATAGATTCTGGCAGGTCAAAATAGTAGCTGTCCATTACTATCATGCTGGCTTTTATTCCTTCCATCACTAAGTCCATTTTGCCCCATGAGTAAATATACCTTCTACAAAAGATTTTTGCTGCCATCAATTAAAATGACACTTTGTTTTCACTTTTGCTTTTTTTCTCCCTAGAATATCCTATATCCCATCTTCACTTGACCTAGTCATTCCCATCTTACAAGGCTTGAGAGTGGCTTTTTTTTTTTTTCTAACCTGTGATCTCCCTAGCCTAGGGTTTTCAAAATCTGTTCCTTTGAACATTAGCTCTTTGAGATGCTCTGTTGTTTTTTTTTTTTCTTTAAGTATTCTATGGTCAAACAGATTTGGGAATAGTTGCATGATTTCTTTTTTTTTATTTCTCACAGTTGAATTTTATTGTTTTTAAAAAAACTGAAGTACGGTTGGTTTACAATGTTGTGTACATCAAAGTGATTCAGATATATATTATATATATATATATATATATATGTATTCATTTTCAGATTCTTTTCCCTTATACCTTATTGCAAAGTGCTGAGTACAGTTCCCTCTGCTATAGAGTAGGTCCTTGTTGATTATCTATTTTATATGCAGTAGTGTATATATACCGAAGAAGGCAATGGCACCCCACTCCAATACTCTTGCCTGGAAAATCCCATGGACGGAGGAGCCTGGTAGGCTGCAGTCCATGGGGTCACGAAGAGTCGGACACAACTGAGTGACTTCACTTTCACTTTGGAGAAGGAAATGTCAACCCACTCCAGTGTTCTTGCCTAGAGAATCCCAGGGACAGAGGAGCCTGTTGGGCTGCCATCTATGGGGTCACACAGAGTCGGACACAACTGAAGCGACTTAGCAGCAGCAGCAGCAGCAGTGTGTATATGTTAATCTCAAACTCCTAACTTATCTCTCTTCCTTCCCCATCCCTTTTGGTAACCATGTTTGTTTTCTATCACATCTGTCAGTCTCTTTCTGCTTTGCTAAAAAGTTCATTTGTGTCATTTTTCTAGATTCCACCTAAGTGATATTACATGGTACTTGTCTTTGCCTGGCTTACTTCACTTAGTGTGATACTCTATGTCCATCCATGTTGCTGCAAAAGGCATTACTTCCTTCTTTTTATGGCTGAGTAATATTTCATTCTATGTATATGTTGTTGATGTTCAGCTGCTCAGTCACGTCCAACTCTTTATGAAATGGACTGCAGCATGCCAGGCTTCCCTGTCCTTCACCATCTCTCTGAGTTTGTTCAAATTCATGTCCATTGAGTTGGTGACGCCGTCCAACTGTCTCATCCTCTGTCATCCCCTTCTCCTCCTACCTTCAATCTTTCCTAGCATCAGTATATACCACATCTTTTTAATCTATTTATCTGTCAATATGCCTATTATTACTTCTGGAGTTGGGAAGTTCCACTGTGTGAAAATAATCGTTATTACACCAGGCTGTTTAATTGCTATATGTATCTTATGTTTACCTTTGCTACAAACTCTACAGAATATATTGATTTTACAGATGAGGAAACTCTAAGTTAAATAATTCAACAAAAATTTCACTATAGATAAGAGAGAGAGTTTTGAGCTCAGACACTCTTACCTAGACCTCAGACACTCTTACCTAGGTAAGAGAGACAGTTTTGAGCTCAGACACTCTTACCTATCTAATTTTATTTAAACCAGAGCTTGCTAATATATTCCCAGGCCCAGGTCCAGGCCTCCTTTCTGCAAAACCCTTATGAGTTCAGTTCAGTTCAGTTGCTCAGTCATGCCCAACTCTTGGTGACCCCATGGACTGCAGCATGCCAGGCCCCCCTGTCCATCACGAACTCCCAGAGTTTACTCAAACTCATGTCCATTGAGTTCATGATGCCATCCAACCATCTCATCTTCTGTCATCCCCTTCTCCTCCCGCCTTCAATCTTTCCCAGCATCAGGGTCTTTTCAAATAAGCCAGTTCTTTGCATCAGGTAGCCAAAGTATTGGAGTTTCAGCTTCAGCATCAATCCTTCCAATGAATATTCAGGATTGATTTCTTTTAGGATGGACTGGTTGGATCTCCTTGCAGTCCAAGGGACTCTCAAGAGTCTTCTCCAATACCACAGTTCAAATGCATCAATTCTTCAGCGCTCAGCTTTCTTTATAGTCCAACTCTCACCTGCATACATGACTACTGGAAAAACCATAGCTTTGACTAGACAGAACTTTGTTAACAAAGTAGTGTCTCTGCTTTTTAACATGTTGTCTAGGTCGGTCATAACTTTTCTTCCAAGGAGTAAGCATCTTTTAATTTCATGGCTGCAGTCACCCTCTGCAGTGATTTTGGAGCCCCCCAAAATAATCTGACACTGTTTCCACTGTTTCCCCATCTGTTTGGTATGCAGTGATGAGGCCAGATGCCATGAGCTTAGTTTTCTGAATTTTGAGTTTTAAGTAAACTTTTTCACTCTGCTCTTTCACTTTCATCAGAGGCTCTTTAGTTTTTCTTTGCTTTCTGCCATAACGGTGATGTTATCTGCATACCTGAGGTTATTGATATTTCTTCCGGCAATCTTGATTCCAGCTTGTGTTTCCTCCAGCCTAGTGTTTCTCATGATGTACTCTGCATATAAGTTAAATAAGCAGGGTGACAATATACAGTCTTGACGTACTCCTTTCCCAATTTGGAACCAGTCTGTCGTTCCATGTCCAGTTCTAACTGGTTTTTTGTTTGTTTGTTTGTTTTGTTTTTTGTTTTTTTTTCCAGAAAAACATCTATTTCTGCTTTATTGACTATGCCAAAGCCTTTGACTGTGTGGATCACAACAAATTGTGGAAAATTCTTTTTTTTTTTTTAATTTTAAAATCTTTAATTCTTACATGCGTTCCTAAACATGAACCCCCCCCCCCACCTCCCTCCCCATAACATCTCTCTGGGTCATCCCCATGCACCAGCTCCAGTTCTAACTGTTGCTTCTTGACTTGCATACAGATTTCTCAGGAGGCAGGTCAGGTAGTCTGGTATGCCCATCTCTTGAAGAATTTTCCATAGTTTGTTGTAATCGACATAGTCAAAGGCTTTGGCATAATCAATAAAACAGAAATAGATGTTTTTCTGGAACTCTCTTGCTTTTTCAATGATCCAGCGGATGTTGGCAATTTGATCTCTGGTTCCTCTGCCTTTTCTAAAATCAGCTTGAACATCAGGAGGTTCATGGTTCACGTATTGCTGAAGCCTAGCTTGGAGAATTTTGAGCATTACTTTACTAGTGTGAGATGAGTGCAATTGTGTGGTAGTTTGAACATTCTTTGGCATGGCCTTTCTTTGGGATTGGAATGAAAACTGACCTTTTCCAGTTTTGTGGCCACTGCTGAGTTTTCCAAATTTGCTGGCATATTGAGTGCAGCATGTTCACAGCATCATCTTGTAGGATTTGAAATAGCTCCACTGGAATTCCATCACCTCCACTAGCTTTGTTTATAGTGATGCTTCCTAAGGCCCAGTTGGCTTTGCATTCTAGGATGTCTGGCTCTGGGTGACTGATCATACCAAATAGTTATCTGAATCATGAGGATCTTTTTTGTATAGTTCTGTGTATTCTTGCCACCTCTTCTTAATATCTCTGCTTCTATTAGGTCCATACCATTTCTGTCCTTTATTGTGCCCATCCTTGCATGAAATGTTCCCCTGGTATCTCTAATTTTCTTGAAGAGATCTCTCGTTTTTCCCATTCTATTGTTTTCCTCTATTTCTTTGCATTCATCAAACCCTTATGAAATCATCCATATAAATAGCAAACTTCATGCACTTCAGTTGCCCCACTCCTGAGGCCTATTCCCTTCTGCCTCCTAGCAGAGCCATTTGTGTAGCTCTACCGTGTCTTGCAGTAGGTTGTAAACACCTCTAAAGAAATCTTTATCTTAGTCATCTTATCCCCCAAACCTGTCATGGTATCTGACACACAATAAGCATTCAATACATATTTGTGGACCTAATACTTATTGATAGCATTTTAACCTTCCCCAACTTGCATTTAGTTTCAAAAAGGAGAAATCAAATCCAATAAATTAAATGCCAGAAAGCAGAAACTAGGAGGCTTTATACAACTTTTCCAAATTCTTCAGGTGTTTACCAAGTGAATAAGGAAATTTAAAAAGCAGCTACAAGCTGTTTTAATAGTCAGACTTGAATTCAATTTGGAATCAGGACAGAGATATATTATTTTTGAAGATCCTTAACTGAAAAAGAATGGAAAATATGTTAAATAAAACTCAGAATCAATTATAGTCTGATATGTGCAGCTTTGAAAGAGAAAACAAACAACAGCATCTTAATAATGTCTAATGATTCCCACAGCACAGGGACATAAAAAAATATTCATTCTGATAGACAACATTTCAATTCAGGTTCTTGTCCTTCAACATGATAAACAAAGAGCACCCTCTGAATATCCTATTTTTAAGAGTGAACTGTGCAAAAGGGATCTTAATTTCAGAATACTCAAGTTCAAATCATGAGTCATCTTCTCCATTTCAATCACAATTCTGGTACACTTTTTGTTGGCTAAAATGAATATTTCTTACTGTAGGGAAAAAAAATAATCTAAGCAAATTGGCACACTCACTTTCAAAAATTTAAACCAAACACATTTTGGTACCAACATAAACAGGCCTTACCCAATTTTGCAGTGTCTTTCAAGACAACAAAATGGCTTTTCTTAAAACTTCCTTAACCATATTATGAATATATCACATATCACAAATCCATACTACATTATTTTGATTGTAAGAATCCAGTTCAAATATTTAATGTGGATAATTCTGAAGAGCAAAATTCTCTGCAGAGAGCAACATGATGACCATAGCTGCCTGCCAGGTAGGATCCCAGCTGTGAAACTAAATCCAATCCCCACGTGACCGCCAGAATGTCCTTGCCCCTTTCAGCTTTCAGTTGTTCAGCAGCTCTCTAGTACCTTCAGAAGAAAGGACAGACCAACAAACCCTTTCAAGGCCTGAATTCCTCGTTTCTCATTAGCTTTATGTTTATCTCCATATAGAACTACTCCAAATTTCCTGTATATGCCTTTTCATTTTATATTGGGTCGAACAAAAAAATTGACGTTTCCTTGTGGAAAAACCTGAACCCAGTATTGCCATGGTTTTGGTCAAAATGCAAAATAGCCTCCCAATTCTCACCCATTCTTTCTCCCTCCTCTGATTCTCTCTGCCTCTTCAAAACAAGGCGTAGTCACACAATTCCGCTCCCAGGTATACACACCTGAATGTTTATAGCAGCTTTATTCATAATAGCCAAAAAGTGAAAACAAACCATTTCTACATAGGCTGATAAATAGATCCACTAAATGGGAAATGCCCATGCAAAGGGATATTACTTGATACTGAAAAGGAATGAAATACTAACACACGCTACAACATGGATGAATCTTGAAAACACTACACAAAGCAAAAGAAGCCAGATACAAACATTGTAAGATTTCATTTACGTTAAATAGTCGGAACAGGCAAACCTATCGAGACAGAAAGCATATCAGTGACTGCACAGGGATGGAGGAGTTGGGGGAAATAGGAAGTAACTGCTAGTATTTACAGAATTGGGGGTAAGGGAACAAAAATATTCTAAAATTGATTGCAGCAATGGCTGCATATCTCTATGAGTATACTAAAAGCCGTTGGATTGTATAGTTTAAATGAGTGAATTGTGTGGTATATAAATTGCCTCTCAATAAAGCTGTTATTAAAACAATGCTCACAGAAGGATAAACTAGGAGTTTGGAATTAACACTACTGTAATAAAAAAGATAATTAACAAGAACTTACTGTATAGCACAGGGAACTCTACTCAATACTCTGTGATAACTTACATGGGAAAAGAATCTGAAAAAGAACAGATATGGGTATGTTGTTATTGTTGTTGTGGCTAAGTCATGTCTGACTCTTTAGTGACCCCATGGATTGTAACCCACCAGGCTCCTCTGTCCATGGAATTTTCCAGGCAAGAATACTGGAGTAAGTTGCCATTTCCTTCTCTACGGCACCTTTCCAACCCAGGGACTGAACCCCTGCATTTCCTGCATTGGCAGGCAGAATTTTTACCACTGAGCCACCAGGAAAGCCCAGGTATATGGAGATGGATAATGAAATCACTTAGCTGTATTTCTGAAAATAACACAACATTGTAAATTAACTATCCTCCAATATAAAATAAAAAGTTTTTAAAATAAAACAATGTTCAAGGAAACTCCAACATATCCCTGAATAATCTGTAACTCCATCCTCTGATTACCTCTATCCCTGGCACATGAATTTTCATCTCTAATTTATAACAACTAAGAGCTGTCATTTTTCCAAGCAATTCATAGCCAATATCTTATTTAGTATTTCTAATAAATCTAAGATAAGTATATTATCATATGACTTTGCAATTAGACACATTTTTAAGTGCTATGTCATTCAGTAGAACTGTTTCTTAAAGACATAAGCTGCACATATGTGTCTCACTATGATCAAGTGGAATTTTTTTGTTTCGTCCAAAGTCACAATGTTCTTAAAAAGCTTTAAATTAGTTGATGACATTTAAAAAATCTGGATATTTTATATAAAAATCCATTTTGCTAACGTATCGTACAGAAATTCATACAGCCTAATTATGAGATTTGACCAAAGCCTTTAAATCTGGAGAGCCCTCTCCAACTTGCCAGTCTTTAGCCCTCCTTACTGTCTTATATTTATCTCACCTTACTAATTAATGCTACCTGCACACGGTATCATAATGAACTTATAAACCACAACTACCGCTGGGCACAGACTTTGCATTCCTTCTATTCATCTGTGCATTCCTGTGGTGCCTGAACAGTACCTGATAAGTAGCATGGGCACAGTAAATAACCCTGAAATGTTACCTCTCTAACATTATAAGTGAGTGGTGTTCTAGAGCATGATTCTGCACCTCCTCCACTCTTTTTTCTTCATTTTACCAGCTAATAAATTCTCAGAGCACCGCCTTGCATTGGACTCTCGGTTGAAATCAGTTCTACCAAGGTCAAATTCTAGCCTTCCAGGGAAACAAAGAGAAGTAAGATCTTACAAAACCATCAGCGAATGGTACCAAACACTATTAACAAAATGCAAGCATGGTATACAGATTATAGAGACAGATTTCTCTGCCCCCATCCCAAATAGATTCAAGCTGAATAGCTTTAGAAAAAGTACATATATATGAACTCTTAAGATCTTACTAACTTTTGATTACTTAACAAAGACCGGAATGGTCCAGTCTGAAACTGATAAATGAATTTTCTAGGAGGGTATATTTTGCCAAGTAATTTAACAGTATAAACAAAACTTATAATAGTTTGTTTAACCTACTTATCAGGAAAGAAAAAAAAAATTAAAGGTTTATTAATGCTATTATTGTTTATATGCAAATTATACTGACTAAAATGAATGTTCAGTTACTTAAAATACTTCCAATAAGACCCCCTGAAGCATTTTATTAGCACCTGGTACTGACTACAGTGACAATATACTGAACTCTGAGTCAAGCTTTCACTGGTTCACTGGTGGTGCAGAAAAGTAGCCCACTTTTATATACAGAGTTATATTAATCATATACATATATTGAAGTACAATTAGTCATGTATGTACTATATATATATATAAGCTAAATCTTTCATCTGCTAATAATGTAATAATGCTTTATTTATCTTTCTAATTTTTAAATATTCATACTCACAGAAAATTAGAAGAAAAAAATATTAAATGTTTAATAATACCAACAACCCAAAGACTAATATTTAATATTTTAGTATCTTTCCAGTCTTTTTTGTTTATTTTTGCATAATTTTAATGATAAATTGCTTTTGCACATTGCTTCTGATTCTAAATTATCACTCAAAATTATTTTTCTTTTTTAAAAAATTTTTACTTTATTTTGCTTTACAATACTGTATTGGTTTTGCCATATATTGACATGAATCTTCATTGTGTGTATGTATCCAGATTTACAATAACTATTTCCCTATTATTGAACATTTAAGTTATATCTTATTTTTCTGATTTATTAAGAATGCTGCAATTATAATTCAGTAAAAAATGTTTTTTCATATTTCAAGTTATGTCCTGAGACTAGATTCCCCCAAAGTAGAATTACAGTGTTAGCATTTTCATCTGTATTTACCTAAGTTCCATGAAGGCTGGATTGATTTCCCTTCCTAACAATTGTGTAGGTTCACCAACCCCTTCTCGGCGAAGATTGTTTTCTTCTGGAGTCTTCTCAATTGCGACGGATAGGGCTGGCCACAGACAATCTGCAGAAGTCAGAGGAGAATGTCCTTGGGGCCGCATCATTTGCTTTTCACCCCTGTTCATGCAGCCGCCTTGATCCATCACTGTACTGCTCCCTGTGTCCCCTCCCCTTCAGGCCTATAGTGCCTCTGCTTCTCCACCTGATTTCCAGTGGGGAGTTATTTGTTGGAGCCACATTTTTTTTAAATCTAGAAATACATACAAGGGAAGGTATGCTCATCTTAAGGAGCATCTGCATCTGCCACAAGGAGCTACAAGGCTGATGGAAGACCTTTGGGGTAGCCAGGAACTTCCTGCGGCCCTTGAATCTGACCTTGCAGAAGCTGCTTGCTTGTTTTGAAAGAATTGTTTTGGAGGAAAAAGAAAGAAAGAAAGAACTGCTTTAGTTTCAATGACCTTTATTTATTTGTCCTGGTTGTAAAAGTAATATGTGCTCCCTATTAAAAATCTGAAAAATACTATCTCCAAAAGAATTAAGAAAAAAAAAAAGAAAAAACCAAAATGACCAGGATCGCATCACCAGCTCAGTGCATTTAGTTAGAAGCCTCTGTACCCTCATCTTGTGCCCCCAGGGCACCTGCAGCCCAAGGGAGAAGCTAGTTCCTGCCTGTTCCTTTTTGATCAGCTCCCAGAAATTTGTACTTAAACAAGTCTCCAGAATTGGAACCAGAAATGGTGGTTTTATCTCATCTTAGCTCAGAGGGCTTTTGAAAGCTCAGACTAGCAGTTTCTCTCCCTTGTCACCTAGAGGATAGCACGCTTCCTGTCTGTGTTCCAAATCGAGTGGCGTTTCCTGGAATTCAATTGCCTTCCTCTCTCTGCAGAGGAAGTGAACAGCTTAGAAACCCAGGCTGTCCAGAAAGGGAACTCAATTATTGGCATAAACATCTTTATACTACTTCCCATGAGTGTAATTATCAAATGCCTTCCGTTTTGCTTCTTATTTTTAGCACTTCTTGTCAGACATTTGACTCAGGTTAACTTTCTGACCTTTTTTAAAATTTTTATTGGAGTATAGTTGTTTTACAATGTTGTGTTAGTTTCTGCTGTACAGCAAAGTGAATCAGCTATATGCATACATGTATCCACGCTTTTTGAGATTCTTTTCCCGTATAGGTCCTTGCAGAATATTGAGAAGTACTCACTGTGCTATATAGTAGGTTCTCATTAGTTATCTATTTTGTATACACATTGTATATATAACAGTGTGCATATGCCAATCTCAACCTTTCTGACCTTTTTGTTTGTGACTTAGTTTTCCTTGGACTCAGCTTTCAAAGTAATTTGTCCTTGGGAGACAGTATGGTGCAGTGGCTAAGGTGGGTCTAATGACAGCACCCTGAGTGCCACCATAGAGAAACAGGCACTTGGCACATAGCTGGTGGGGATGGTAAGGGGTCCAGGTTCCTTGGAAGGCATTCTGGCACTAGCTTCAAAGTAAAAAAATGCATATAGCCTTCAATTCAGTAATCCCATTTCTGGGAATGTATACCACAGATAGATCTACACACACAGGAAATTACTATGTGCCCAATCCTTAGTGTAGCATTTATATTATCATGTTATTCACGATAATCATATATTATAGTACAATGGTATATTTTAATTAAGGATAATAATAGAACAAAGTAAGTATATATTATTATACTCTTTTTATGGACATTATTGATACTTACTATAGTATTTATTTCATTTTGTTATAATTATATATGACAATGGTATATTATGGTATGTTATATATATGTATTTATTGGTATGTTAACATAAGTATAATTTAATTATATATGTTATATACATGCTTATATATATGTTATATATATAAGCATATATTATTCTAGTCTATATTATTATTCTTACTACAGCAACAGATTTAGAAATAACCAAAATATCCATTAGTAAAAGACTGGTTAAATAATTACATGAACATAATGGAATATTATATAGATGTTTCAGAAGTGAGAAAGTCCTCTACATACTGATATACTATTTAACACTATACAGAAGATACATAATTCATATTATATGAAAGTGAATGGATTTTTTTTATAATATGTGATCTATATTATATATTCATAATGTACCATATATAAGTGTTTTATATATATATATACATATATGAGTAAGGCAGCTTGGAGAGAGGTTAAAAGCACAGACTCTGGAACTAGACTACCTAAGTCAGAAGCCTGTCTCCACCTCTTTCTATCTGTGTGATCTTGGGCAAGTCACTTAACCTCTCTGTGCCTTGAGATAATCATCTATCAAACAGAAATAATAATAGTACTTATCTCATAGAGTTGGTGAGAGCATTAAATGAGTTAATATGCACAAATGCTTAGAAATGGGCCTGGCACACAGCAGAGAAGAACCATATGTGTTGCTGCTGCTGCTGCTAAGTCGCTTCAGTCGTGTCCGACTCTGTGCGACCCCATAGACAGCAGCCCACCAGGCTCCCCCGTCCCTAGGATTATCTAGGCAAGAACACTGGAGTGGGTTGCCATTTCCTTCTCCAATGCATGAAAGTGAAAAGTGAAAGTGAAGTCCATAGTTGTGTCTGACCCTCAGCGACCCCATGGACTGCAGCCTACCAGGCTCCTCTGTCCATGGGATTTTCCAGGCAAGAGTACTAGAGTGGGTTGCCATTGCCATAGTTATTTTTATATTCCACTAAGCAAAAACAAGCCCAGGAGCTGACTGTGGCTCAGATCATGAACTCCTTATTGCCACATTGAGACTTAAATTGAAGAAAGTAGGGAAAACCACTAGACCATTCAGGTATTACCTAAATCAAATCCCTTATGATTATACAGTGGAAGTGAGAAATAGATTTAAGGGACTAGATCTGATAGACAGAGTGTCTGATGAACCATGGACAGAGATTCGTGACATTGTACAGGAGACAGGGATCAAGACCATCCCCATGGAAAAGAAATGCAAAAAAGCAAAATAGCTCTCTGAGGAGGCCTTACAAATAGCTGTGAAAAGAAGAGAAGTGAAAAGCAAAGGAGAAAAAGAAAGATATATCCATTTGAATGCAGAGTTCCAAAGAAGAGCAAGAAGAGATAAGGAAGCCTTCCTCAGTAATCAATGCAAAGAAATAGAGGAAAACAACAGAATGGGAAAGACTAGAGATCTCGTCAAGAAAATTAGAGATACCAAGGGAACATTTCATGAAAAGATGGGCTCGATAAAGGACAGAAATGGTATGGACCTAACAGAAGCACAAGATATTAAGAAGAGGTGGCAAGAATACACAGAAGAACTGTACAAAAAGATCTTCATGACCCAGATAATCACAATGGTATGATCACTCACCTAGAGCCAGACATCCTGGAATCTGAAGTCAAAAGCTGGTTTTAGAAAAGGCAGAAGAACCAGAGATCAAATTGCCAACATCCACTGGATCATGGAAAAAGCAAGAGAGTTCCAGAAAAACATCTATTTCTGCTTTATTGACTATGCCAAAGCCTTTGACTGTGTGGATCACAATAAACTGTGGAAAATTCTGAAAGGGATGGGAATACCAGACCACCTGACCTGCCTCTTGAGAAATCTGTATGCAGGTCAGGAAGCAACAGTTAGAACTCAACATGGAACAACAGACTGGTTCCAAATAGGAAAAGAGTACGTCAAGGCTGTATATTGTCACCCTGCTTATTTAACTTATATGCAGAGTACATCATGAAAAACTCTGGACTGGAAGAAGCACAAGCTGGAATCAAGATTGCCGGGAGAAATATCAATAACCTCAGATATGCAGATGACACCACCCTTATGGCAGAAAGTGAAGAGGAACTAAAAAGCCTCTTGATGAAAGTGAAAGAGGAGAGTGAAAAAGCTGGCTTAAAGCTCAACATTCAGAAAACGAAGATCATGGCATCCGGTCCCATCATTTCATGGGAAATAGATGGGGAAACAGTGGAAACAGTGTCAGACTTTACTGTTTGGGGCTCCAAAATCACTGCAGATGGTGACTGCAGCCATGAAATTAAAAGACACTTACTCCTTGAAAGAAAAGTTATGACCAACCTAGATAGTATATTCAAAAGCAGAGACATTACTTTGCCAAATAAGGTCCGTCTAGTCAAGGCTACGGTTTTTCCAGTGGTCATGTATGGATGTGAGAGTTGGACTGTGAAGAAGGCTGAGCACCGAAGAATTGATGCTTTTCAACTGTGGTGTTGGAGAAGACTCTTGAGGGTCCCTTGGACTGCAAGGAGATCCAACCAGTCCATTCTGAAGGAGATCAACCCTGGGTGTTCTTTGGAAGGAATGATGCTAAAGCTGAAGCTCCAGTACTTTGGCCACCTCATGCGAAGAGTTGACTCACTGGAAAAGACTCTGATGCTGGGAAGGATTGGGGGCAGGAGGAGAAGGGGACGACCCGAGGATGAGATGGCTGGATGGATGGCATCACGGACTTGATGGACGTGAGTCTGAGTGAACTCTGGGAGATGGTGATGGACAGGGAGGCCTGGCGTTCTGCGATTCATGGGGTCGCAGAATTGGTGACTGAGCAATTGAACTGAACTGAAGTGAAAACAGCAAAGTTTGGAGGTGTGTAATATGCTACATCTAGCATATTATACAGAAATGAGAGAATATAAGAAGCCCTATTTGCATTTGCTTTTCTTTGCACACAGCACCATTAGAAAGATACTTATGGGAGGAAGGGGAGTGGTGTTAGACATAGATAGGAGAAACTTTTCTAGTGCAGATCTTTGAATGTCCTTCTGACTTTTTGAGCCTCATGGATTCAATGCCTATTCAAAAAAAAAATACATTGTTAGTTTCTTGTTTTTTTTTAAGGAGTATGAACCTCAGAGTCATGATATTCTGAACTCTGCCTCCACCACTCACTAGCTCCAAAGCCTGGAACAAAATTACAAAAGTTATGACTTCACCAAGGCTGAGATTTTTTCTTCCATAAAAATCATACCCATCAGTAATTGAGATATACCAGTAACATGTCTGATGTAAGGCAGGCCCATGACATGTGTTCAGAAAGTGTTAAAGGCCCCTGATTACACTTGCTCTTCACTTCCACTTTCTTCCAGGTGTCCCCAAAGACGCTGATTCTCCTCCTCCAGCTTCTGGCATTCCAGAACTAGAGACCAAATTACATGGGGATGGAAGAGGAAGGCCAGACTTGGGGGTGAAATTAGAGCAGAGTTCAAATCCCAGCTAAGTGTATTATTACCAACAGGATGGACTTGA
Source organism: Ovis aries (assembly GCF_016772045.2). Classification (NCBI taxonomy): domain Eukaryota; kingdom Metazoa; phylum Chordata; class Mammalia; order Artiodactyla; family Bovidae; genus Ovis; species Ovis aries. Next base: position 15,865,728 of record NC_056078.1, on the reverse strand, counting down.
GCAAGTGGCCTCAGTTTCTTCACTTGTGAAACAGGAACCATAAGAATGTCTCCATCTTTAGGGTTGTTGGGAGAACTAAAAATGATATTTGTGAAGCACCCAGCTTCGCACGGAGGAGGCGCTGCATCCATGGACGTGATTGTGAAGCGGAGGGTTGGAGAGTCTGGGAGAGATGGGGAATGACTTTTATTCCCAGCTCCTGCTCTTCCAGTGTTGACAGTGGCTTAAGTATTGAAGGTGGATTACTAAATCTTGCCCTCTTCAGCCTCCTGGGGAACCAAGAGCATCTGGGTTAAGTGGTCACATTATCATTCTCAGTGATGCTAACAAGGCAGATGAGGCCCCAGTTCTCAAAAAGTCTATACTCTGGTGAACCACAAACAAGCAAGCACAGAGGAGTAGGATCGTGTTTCTGGGGTAATGTCAGAGTGAGATGATCACGAAGGTAAACTGGGGAGCTCAGGTCATTGGTTCAGGGTTTGACTATGCTTTTTTCATTGGAGAAGGCAATGGCACCCCTCTCCAGTACACTTGCCTGGAAAATGCCATGGGCAGAGGAGCCTGGTGGGCTGCAGTCCATGGGGTCGCGAAGAGTCGGACACAACTGAGCGACTTGACTTTCACTTTTCACTTTCATGCACTGGAGAAGGAAATGGCAACCCACTCCAGTGTTCCTGCCTGGAGAATCCCAGGGATGGCGGACCCTGGTGGGCTGCCGTCTATGGGGTCGCACAGAGTCGGACATGACTGAAGTGACTTAGCAGTATGCTTTTTTCATACTGAAGATGTGTTAGTCTCCAGTTTTTTGAAAGATTGAGGACTTCAGACATGATTTTCATCTGAGGGGGAAGGGAGAGGTCTGGTAGAAGGCCATTTAAATCTTGCCTCCAAAGAGACGCATGAAGAGATGTTCAACATTGCTAATTATTACAGAAATACAAATCAAAACTGCAATGAGATATCACCTCACACTAGCCAGAATGGCTATCATCAAAAATTCACAAACAATTAACACTGGAGAGGGTGTGGAGAGAAGGGAATCCTCCTACACTGTTGGTGGGAATGTAAATTGGTACAACCACTATGGAGAACAGCATGGAGTGTCCTTAAAAATCTAACAATAGAACTTCCATATGAGCCTGCAATCCCACTCCTGGGCAAATATCTACAGACAAACATGTTCCGAAAGGATACATGCACCCCAGTGTTCACTGCAGCACTGTTTACGACAGCCAAGACATGGAAGCAACCTAAATGCCCGTCGTCCATCTACAGAGGAATGGATAAAGAAGATGTGGTATAGATATGTATACAAGGGAATGTTATTCAGCCATCAGAAAGAGTGAAATAAGGCCACTTACAGCAACATGGATAAGCCTAGAGACTGTCACACTGAGTGAAGTAAGACTGAGAAGGGGAAATATTGCATGACATCCCTTCTTTGAGGAAATCTAAAAAGACATGATAAAAATGATCTTACTCACAAAACAGAAAGAGACTCACAGACTTAGAGAACGAACCTATGATTACCAGGGTGGGTGGTTGGGGGAGGATGGAGAGAAAGGATAGTTAAGGCATTTAGGATGGACATGTACACAAAGGACCTACTAAAGGGCACACGAAACTCTGCTCAGTGTTACGTGGCAGCGTGGATAGGAGCGGAGTGCGGGGGAGAATGAATACAGGCCTATGTATGGCTGAGTCCTTTTGGCACTGTTCACCTGAAACTATCATAACATTGTTTGTTAACAGCTACACCCGAATATAAAATAAAAAGTTAATAAATAAATAAATCCTGTCTCCAGCTTTTGCCTGGGCCAGGTCTCTCAATTGATGAAATAGCAATTGGGCTGCAAGGTGGCTACTTCTCAAAGTTCTGACACCGGGATCCCACTGCTCAACTTAACATTAACCATAATATTGATGTGATGTCATTGCACAATATGATTTTTATGTCTCTGTGGACTTTTTATTTTTTTTACTTCTCCTCTTGCTGAGAGCCATGTGCAGCTCCATGTATCACGGAGTCAGGTTTTTACTATCCTGAACGTGAAAGGTCACAATTTTGGCAAGATGTGGATAAGCAAAACCCCATGTGTGTCTATAAAACTAAATAGTAATTCCAAAGTATCTCTTAGCATGAGCCTGGGATGTTTCCCAGGTTTTAAAATATATAGTTTAAAATTCATGATCCTTTTGAGAAAAAATGCAGGAAAGTCAAATAAATCTTCTCTTTTATATACACATACCTCAGGGAAAACAGAATTTTATGTAAATAACTGCAGGTGGTGATGTAACAGTACTACAATAGCCCCTATAAATTCTGGAGTTTTTCAACTGTGCTCTGAGCAAAGGCTCTGAGTCTCTGCAAATTCTGTTCCTTCTCCCTGGAGTACCCTTCCCTTCCTCCCTACTTATACCTAATTCACCTGAAAATTTTCTAATTTTCTTTTAGTTACAAGGGAGACAACCCTTTCTCTGGGAAGAGGTCTTTCTGTAATCTAAGACTGGTTAGTTGCCCCTCCCCTGTGCTCTCAGCTACCTGAGTCTTTATGAAATGACTTAAATAATCTTCACCACACTATTTAAAGTTCTTTTTTGCCCTTGACTTCATAGGCACAGTAATGGTTGAAAAATAATCCTTGGTTTGTAATGCATTATCATTGCTGATTTGTACTTAACCCTGTTTTATAATCATGTTCTAATTTGTTTTATTTTTGGCCACACTGCATAGCTTATGCGGAGAAGGCAATGGCACCCCACTCCAGTACTCTTGCCTGGAAAATCCCATGGACGGAGGAGCCTGGTAGGCTGCAGTCCATGGGGTTGTGAAGAGTTGAACACCACTAAGCGACTTCACTTTCACTTTTCACTTTCATGCACTGAAGAAGGAAATGGCAACCCACTCCAGTGTTCTTGCCTGGAGAATCCCAGGGACAGGGGAGCCTGGTGGGCTGCCATCTATGGGGTCGCACAGAGTGGACGTGACTGAAGCAACTTAGCAGCAGCAGCAGCAGCATAGCATATGAGATCTTAGCTCTTGGACCAAGGATCTAACTCATGCCCCTTGTAGTGGAAGCCCAGAGTCTCAATACTGGACCACCAGGGAAGTCCAATATGTTTTTTGTTTTATTTCTTTACTTATTTGTAACCATACCACCTAGTATAAATATAATGGAAGTTACATATGTAGCTTTAAATTTTCTAGTAGCTCTATTTTTAAAAGTATAAAGTAACAACTGAAATTTATTTTAATAATAAATTTAACCTAATACAGCCAAAAGATTATTACTCCAACAAATAATCAACACAAACATTACTAATGAGGTATTTACATTTGTTTTTTTTTCCATATGAAGCCTTCAAAACTTGGTATTTTACATTTAGAGCATATATTAACTGTTTCTAGTCATATTTCAGATGATCAGTAGTTACACATGGCCAGTGGCTACCATATTAGACAGCACAGATTTATAATATAGCCAAATTCCACGCACACATGACCAAAAACAAGAACTAAAATACTGCCAATAACTTATATCTACCTTGGAGAAAGCAATGGCACCCCGCTCCAGTACTCTCGCCAGGAAAATCCCATGGACGGAGGAGCCTGGTAGCTGCAGTCCATGGGGTCGCTAGGAGTTGGACACGACTGAGCGACTTCCCTTTCACTTTACACTTTCATGCATTGGAGAAGGAAATGGCAACCCACTCCAGTGTTCTTGCCTGGAGAATCCCAGGGACGGCGGAGCCTGGTGGGTATAGATGCTTCCTGCATCTTGATTTTTGTCAGCTGCTCTGTTGACCCAGCTAGAGGTTAAGTTCATGGAGGACAGAATATGTATTAATATATTATATAGATGTTTATGTTTCATAGTCTTCTCAAAGTGTGATCTCTAGACACAGAATTCCCGAGACACTTTCAGTTCAAAGTGTTTTTATAATAATATTAAGATGTCATTTGCCTTTTTCATAGGCTGACATTTGCACAAATCATGAAAGCAACGGTGTGTAAAACTGCTGGCACCTTAGCATAAATCAACGTAGTAGCCTGATATAGTATAGTATTACTATACCATACTGGTAGTCCTTGTAATCACCAATGTCATGCACTGTTGGTTTTTTTAAAAAAAGAAAAGTTTCACTTTAAAAGTCCTTAAGCATTAAAATGTATTTAATTTCATTAAATCTTAACCCTTTAACGATCATCTTTTTAATATTTTGTGTGAGTGATGATATGCATAAAGCACTTCTGCTGTACATCAACGTTCAAGTGCTGTCCCAAAAAAGCATTTGTGCAATTGTTTGAGCTGTGATCTGAGCTAGTGGCTTTTTTTCCTGTAACACCATTTTGATCTGAAACAACTGACAAATCATGATCATTCAGAATTGAGACTTCAGTGGACATTTTGTCAAAATAAACAAAGTAAACCTATCACTTCAGAGAAAACAACTTGCAATATTTATTGCCAATAATTTAAATTTGAGTTTTCAAATGAAGACTCAAATTTTGGAAAATTTGTATCTACCACTGTGAACTTCACAGCTTCTCAATATCTAAACACTTTTCAGAAGAAGTTAGGGGGGATATTGACAAATGTGAAAAATTTTTTGGTTGTTATATAAAGAAGTGGCAACATTAGGAAGACAGGTATAGCTCAGGGTGCCAATATTTTCCAAATGACCAGCGTATAATGTTAACAAAATCATGCATGGGTAACAGATCCAATCAAAGTACACGATAAACCAGAATTTTAACCTAACAGAGAACAAAATGTTCATTGATGTGGTTTCAGGTTTTATACTGCAAATACCTTTAAGAAATTATACTCATTGAGTTTTAGTACAGTATCAAAGATTATCCAAAATCAACTGAAAAGGTTACTAAGATACTTCTTCCTTTCCCAACTGTGTACATATGTTTTTCTTTTCCTTCATATACTTTAAGCAAAAAACATACTGCAAAAAATTGAATCCATATTACAAGGAGATATGAAAATTCAGCTGCTCTCTATTAGGCCAGACATTAAAGAGGTTTGCAAAAAATGTATAAGAGTGACACTCTATTCATTTTTATGCTTGGGAAAATATAGTTCTTCTCATAAAATATATATTATTCATGTTTCCATGTACCAGGTGCATTATTATTTTAAAATAATAAGTCAATATTTTGAAATTTCTGTTTTAATTTCTACTACAGTAAGTATTGATAGACATAATGAAAATAAACAAAAGCTCTTTGAGACTCTCAATAAATTTTAAGACTGTGAACTATTTCTGAGATGAGACCAGAAGTTTAAGAACCACTAGCCTAGCACATGTCTTATATTATACTATACTATATTTTGCTTACATATTATATTTCACTCAGATATTATATAGTATATGTGTTAATATATATTTTATAGTTTTCATATTATGTTTACTGTTATCTTAACAAGTTATCGAAGTTACCACCCCCAGTGATGGGACAAACCAACATCATGTGCTTTCCATGTAATGTACGGAGAAAGACACAACATCATTTTACGGTATTCTTAACACAAATGCACATCCTGAATCTAATCATAAAGTAACATCAGACAAACCCAAACACTGACATTCTACCAAATATTTTACTTGTATTTTTAAAAAATATGTCAATATAAAAACATAAAGCTAACAACAACAAAGCAAAACCAAGAAATGGCTTCAGTTAAAACTAGCCTAAATAGATATGACAACAGAAATGCCATCTAAATCTGGGGGTAATATTAACAGCAATTGGAAAAACCTGAACAAGTCTGAGATAAGAAAATAATAGTCAATGTTAATTTCTTGATCTAGCTCATCGCACAGCGATTATGTCAGAGAATGTTCTTGTTTTTAGGAAATACACAGTTAAAGGGGGAAAGGTATAATTTCTCTTATTGACTCAGATGGTTCAGAAAACAATATGAGAGGGTGGAGAAGAGAAAAGAGCAAACGTGGTAAAATATTAATATTTGGAATTTGGGAAAAGGAAGTTCAGAAATTCCTTGCCTATTTTTGTCATCTGGTGGCTCAGATGGTAATCTGCCTGCAATGTGGAAGACCCTGATTCGATCCCTGGGTCAGGAAGATCCCCTGGAGAAGAAACTGGCAACCCACTCTGGTATTCTTGCCTGGAGAGTCCCATGGACAGAGGAGCCTGGCGGGCTATATATAGCCCATGGGGCCGTAAAGAGTCGGACACGACTGAGCAACGAACACACACATGGTTGTCGTTCAGTCACTCAGTCGTGTCTGACTCTGCAACCCTACGGACTGCAGCACGCCAGGCTTCCCTGTCCTTCGCCATCTCCAGCAGCTTGCTCAAACTCAAGTCCATTGAGTGGGTGATGCCATCCAACCATCCTCTCTCAGTCGTCCCTTTCTCCTCCTGCCTTCAGTCTTTCCCAGCATCAGGGTCTTTTCCAATGAGTCAGTTCTTCACATCAGCTGGCCAAGGTATTAGAGCTTCAGCATCCTTCCAATGAATATTCAGGACTGATTTCCTTCGTGTTGACTGGTTTGACCTCCTTGCTGTCCAAGGGACTCTCAAGAGTCTTCTCCAACACCGCAGTTCCAAATCATCAATTCTTTAGTGCTCAGCCTTCTTTATGCTCCAACTTTAGTTCAACTTTTCTGTTAGTCCAAAATTATGTCAAAACAAGGAGTTAAACGGAAAAGGTTTACTTGACAAATACACGAGTGGATCATTTTCTAGATACTCTACTTTCTTTAGTTTCTGGATTTAGATATAAGAAGGATTATATGGAGGAAAAATTAAAAGTCTCTTACAGATACAGAGAACAGACTTGCGGTTGCCACAGGGGGTGGGAATTAGGGGAGGGAGGGATTGGGAGTTTGGGATTGGCAGATGCAAACTAGTATATATAGGATGGATAAACAACAAGGTCATACTGTATAGCACAGTATTCAATATCCTGTGATAAACTGTAATGGAAATAATATGAAAATGAATATATATATATATATAACTGAGTCATTTTGCTATTCAGCAGAAATTAAAACATTGCAAATCGAATATATTCCATAAAAACGTTTTAAAAAACAACAAAAGTCAAAAAGTCTCTTAATGATTATTATATCCTTAATTTGCTTTAACAATGTGTGCTAAAACTACCTCTCAAATTTACCTCCTTTTGTCATTTTTTCTTAAAAGGGCCTTTGGATCCCAGAAATTGAGGTTTTCATTACATGAACTGCAAGTCATTTTGCTCCTACTTTGACGTGGAGGGAAAGAGGATCGTTTGCCAGCCTTTAACACAAAATGAAGAGGAAAGAGTAATTAGAAAATTACTCTTGGAATAAACTAGAAAGGCGCTTGGGTCCCATTTTAGCTTCGGCCACCAAGAGTTAGTACAGCTGAGAGCGAAGTTGATCCTCAGCGGCTCTCAGTTTCAGGAGGCTCTGGACAGCAGGGCCAGGGGGCGGGACGAGGGAATCTGTGAATCTTCGTTCCGCTCCTCTGGTCTGAAAGTGCATCTCCTGTGGCTTGACTGCTGGGAGGGTGAAAAAGGAGTCTAGGCCGTCTAGGATTGGCTGAAACGTGTGTGGTTAAGAGTCTAGCCCAACGGATAATTAGAAGCGGATTCTGGGAATGAGCAGAGGATTTTTTTCTTTTTAAAACAACACACCCTCCGTCTTTTCTTAATTCAATTCTGCACAGGTTGCCTCGCCCGACTCCCTCTAGTGGCCCCGAGGAGGATAGTCACGGCAGGAGCAGCCTTTGTGTTTCTGACCGTGGCTTCCCTGTTCAGACAAGAGTCATGAGAAGTGGTTTCTTGTTTTAAGAGGAAGAGCCTTATAAATTAGTTAATTCAACCTTAGTTAAGGATGTTAAAATCTAGAGAGGTTAAAGAAATGTCCTGAGGGCACAGCAAATTAAAGGGGCAACCCAGGACAGGAACAGCAGTCAACTGACGGCAGTCCCTAGCCTTTCCCAGGATAACCTGAAGAGGAGCCCCACTGGCTTCCCACATGCACGGAGAATCTCCAAAGCCATACTTAGAAGAAAATACAAAGCCCTTATCTCCTTATCAGAGTCCTGCAGACCTTGCCCAACTTCTTTTCTGCCCTTCTCCCAGGTTCCATGGGCTCCCACCAGTTGCTTTAGTGTCGAGCCCGCGGAACTCTGACATTAGATTGTGCATCCATGTATCTGTTCATAATCTGTGTTCCAAGGTAGAGTAACCTCTACAAAGGCTGCTTTTTCTTTCTTGCTGTTTCCCCAACACCAATCACAGGATAGGTGTATTAGATTCCCATGACTGACCTAACAAATCACCACAGCCTTGGTAGCCTAAGGCAAGCCTATGTGCTTACCTTTCTGGAGGCCAGAAGTCTAAAATCAATTTCCCTGAGCCAAAGTCAAGGTTTTGGCAAAGGCCACACTCCCTTCCAGGGGCTGTATGGGAGAATCAGTTCTTTTTCTTGCAGTCTCTGGTGGCTGGTGGCAGTTCTTAGCTTGCAACTCTATCATCCAATCTTCAAGGCCATCTTTAAATCTCTCTTTGTCCTTCTCATAAGGATACTTGTGATGACATTCAGGACCCACCCAGTCCCTTTGCAAGGCAAGAAATTGCGGTTCCTGAAGACTTAAGTGATCGTCCTAGTCAGACAAGTAGGAGGTCGCAGACGTAGGTTTGAACCCAGGCAGTCTGACTCCAGGGCCCCTCCACTACCCTGTAGGGAGTCTGACGACACTTGTGCTTTTATAGTTCCTACTTTACAGTTAAGCCCAGTTAACTATCCTACGTCCCATTCTAGACTGCAGGGATACAAGGAGATCTAGGGTCAATCCTTATTCTCCAGGATATATCCATTTATGTGGAAAGAAAAGGCATTAAGTCAGAGAGTGGTTACCCTTGCATGGCAAACTGACTAAAGGAGCATGAAAGGGCTTCTGGGAGCCTGTAGTGTCATTTCTTGCCCTGGTGCTGGCTACAATAGTGTGTGAAACAGTTTGGAAAAGTTCATCACTGTACACTTGTAATTTATGCACTTTTGTCAGTGGGTACTATATTTTGAAAAAGACCAAAGAGAGCATAAAGTCAGGGCTCTAGGAAATGTCAAGAGAGGCCATAAGGCAGTCTCTCCCACAGCGCTGAATGTCTAGGCCATTTCTTAGCCTTCTCACTAACTACCTGACTAACAAAGGGCTGTGAGGTAGGAGGTAAAGAAGTGAGGATTTTCCAGGGTCTTTCCTATCAAAATTCCCAAAGAATTCAGTTCGGCTGTAAAGCAGAAATGAACAGACATTTTAAAGTAACATTTAAAATGTTGCCAATAAGGATTAACTCCTCTCCCCAAAGAAATCTGTTAATATTATGACATAAACTTTGAAAATCCTAGGCTAAACAAATTTTGATCCCTTTTTGACTGCAGGACTTACCAGAGCCTTTAATATATTAACATGAAATGTAAGACTATCCCTGGGTCAGGAAGCTACCCTGGAGCAGGAGATGGCAACCCACTCCAGTATTCTTGCCTGGAAAATTCCATGGACACAAGAGCCTGGCGGGCTACAGTCCATGGGGTCATAAAGAGTAGGATACGACCGAGTGACTGAGTACACGTGCACACACAATGTTCAGCCGCTCAGTCGTGTCCATCTCTTTGCGACCCCATGGACTGCAGCACGCCAGGCCTCCCCGTCCATCAGCAACTCCTGGAGCTTGCTCAAGCTCATGTCCATCAAGTCAGTGATGCCATCCAGCCATCTCATCCTCTGTCATGCCCTTCTCCTCCCTCCTTCAATCTTTCCCAGCATCAGGGTATTTTCCAATGAGTCAGTTCTTCACATCAGGTGGCCAAAATATTGGAGTTTCAGCTTCAGCATCAGTCCTTCCAACGAATATTCAGGACTGATTTCCTTTAGGATGGACTGGTTGGATCTCCTTGCAGTCCAAGGGACTCCCCACTGCCACAGTTCAAAAGTATTAATTCTTTGGCACTCAGCTTTCTTTATAGTCCAACTCTCACATCCATACACAACTACTGGAAAAACCATAGCTTTGACTAGACATACCTTTGTTGGCAAAGTAATGTCTCTGCTTTTTAATATGCTGTCTAGGTTGGTCATAGCTTTTCTTCCAAGGAGCAAGCGTCTTTTAATTTCATGGCTGCAGTCACCATCTGCACTGATTTTGGAGCCCAAGGAAATAAAGTCTGTCACTGTTTCCATTGTTTTCCCATCTATTTGCCATGAAGTGATGGGACCAGATGCCATGATCTTAGTTTTTTGAAGATTGAGTTTTAAGCCAACTTTTTCACTCTCCTCTTTCACTTTCATCAAGAGGATCTTTAGTCCCCCTCTTGTGCACATGCAAGAGGGAGATATATTTTGCTTTTTTTCACAGACTTATTTTACTATGGAATACTTTATTTGTATTCTTAAGACTTTCATGATTAATGTTCTAAGGGACAAATTTTGGGAAGTGCTATTGTAGAATCCTAATTCATAGATCCATTTCACCCAAAGATTGTGCAGACTGATGTTTCAAAGTATTCCCTGAGGCCTGTCTAGGTTACTCTCACTGTCCCTCCACAAGCCATAAGTGTTGCTTCAAGTGACCAAATAAAATATCCCATAACCTAAATGTCTGGATGGGGGGCCGAAGACAGCTGGAGAACAGAGAAGGATTGGAGAGCAAAGAGAAAGAATTACAATGACTTGAGCTCCAGATTATCCTGAAGAGTCATAAGAGTATTTTGGTTGAACAAAATGATCATTTACTATGAAGATGCAGCGTGTTTTCTCATTAAAAAAAAAAAAAAGGAAAAAAGGGTGGACTCTGGACTCAAGGACAAGATGGAACTGGAATCCTGGATGCCACCAAGGCTTCCTCTCTGTCAGTGGTCCTCAGGATCCCCTTCATCATTCTCTCTCTCTGTAGACTTCTGATTTTGCTTCTTGGCTGGCAAGATAAAAAATATGGTGACCAACATTTCCAGAGTTTGTCTGTCATTGTCCAGTCATTAGGAAAAAGGGTCAACTGACTTAATCCCAAATTCTTAAGAAAGAGATATTGGTCAGGTTGCTAGCTACTGGTGAGAACACTGGATGGGTCACAGAATATGCCAGTCATACAGTGATTGTGGGGTATAAGGGTACAGTATGGTTGCCCATATACAGGTGTGGAGCTGGGCAGACCACCTAAAAGATGGCTGTTCGAATACAAGATGTGTTCTGGGTACAGCTGGTTTTTAAAAGCACTTTCTCGCTTTCTATAAATAAATAAACAGGATTTTTTTTTTTATGATTTTCAGTTCTTCAGAATCATGATCCAAAGCAGTGGCTCTCCTCTGCTGACCTGTAGATGTGTCCTATGGAGGGGATGCTACAGTCTGTGCTAGCCATTTCTGAAAACCATTTCAGCCGAGAAACATTTGAGATTGCATTTTTAAAAAAATGATTTGTTTCTTTCCTCTAAAATCTGAGTCCATGGAGGGAAATTTGGTTAATTAACAATATTTGTTTTGAGAAACTGGTTATTTAAAGCTTCACTGGGCGGAATTTCAGTTGTTTTAGACTATTACATCCTCCATATTTAATGCCATCGTTTCGAAAATGGATTGACTTCAGAAGTACTTTTCTCTTGCTTTGGAGATTTTGCACATTGGCCCAAATGGGTTTTTATTTTCCATTTTAATTTATACAGTATAAATACAATGCTGGACTTCTTCGGAGTTAACAGTTTCACTGTGCAGATGTTTCTTGAAAGCCTTTTCAATTCATGCACTGGTTTAAAAAAAGTTTTTTTTTTTATTAGCCTGGCAGGCAGCCAGAAAAAAGAAAATTCCATTTTGCATAAACTGTAAGATTTTCTTCCTTGTTCTTTCCCTACCCCCAGCCAGCTACAGGATTATTAGGATTAAAGATGCCATAGTGACATCTTGTGGTCAACTGCCAGAGACACAGCCAAAAGCGGTGGGATGACAAAAGTGATCTAGTTCATTCTCCCACAAGTATTTCTTGATTTATGTTATTTGCTTTTTATTTACCAGTTGGCTGAAATCACTCTAGAGTTCCAGGCTGTTTTGCTCTATGGGAACTACTCAAATTTACCCCATAGAAAGGATAAACATGCTGTGTTCTGGAAAGGAAAAGAAGGACATAACTTTTGTTTTGCCTTTTTGTTGGACTCTCTCCTGCAAACAGTATTGCACAAGCTACTCAGTAATAACTCTGAAAAATACTGAAATCTTTTCACTAAAAACAGACAAGGAACAGTGATTCTAAATGAGCTCTCATTCTTTATAATTCTAAGCTTTTAGCAACTAACAGATTGTTTATTTAGCTTGTTTAGTATTTAGATGAAATGTATAAATAATAACCCTGCAAACTTTATTTCTTCACCCAAACTAGTATCAGTTCAGTTCAGTTCAGTTCAGTTGCTCAGTCGTGTCTGACTCTTTGCGACCCCATGAATCGCAGCACGCCAGGCCTCCCGTTCCATCACCAACTCCCGGAGTTCACTCAGACTCACGTCCATCGAGTCCGTGATGCCATCCAGCCATCTCATCCTCTATCATCCCCCTTTCCTCCTGCCCCCAATCCCTCCCAGCATAACAGTCTTTTCCAATGAGTCAACTCTTCACATGAGGTGGCCAAAATACTGGAGTTTCAGCTTTAGCATCATTCCTTCCAAAGAAATCCCAGGGCTGATCTCCTTCAGAATGGACTGGTTGGATCTCCTTGCAGTCCAAGGGACTCTCAAGAGTCTTCTCCAACACCACAGTTCAAAAGCATCAATTCTTCGGTGCTCAGCTTTCTTCACAGTCCAACTCTCACATCCATACATGACTACTGGAAAAACCATAGCCTGGACTAGACGGATCTTTGTTGGCAAAGTAATGTCTCTGCTTTTGAATATGCTATCTAGGTTGGTCATAACTTTCCTTCCAAGGAGTAAGCGTCTTTTAATTTCATGGCTGCAATCACCATCTGCAGTGATTTTGGAGCCCAAAAAAATGAAGCCTGACACTGTTTCCTCTGTTTCCCCATCTATTTGCCATGAAGTGATGGAACTAGATGCTATGATCTTCGTTTTCTGAATGTTGAGCTTTAAGCCAACTTTTTCACTCTCCTCTTTCACTTTCATCAAGAGGCTTTTTAGTTCCTCTTCACTTTCTGCCATAAGGGTGGTGTCATCTGCATACCTGAGGTTATTGATATTTCTCCCAGCAATCTTGATTCCAGCTTGTGCTTCTTCCAGCCCAGTGTTTCTCATGATGTATTCTGCATAGAAGTTAAATAAGCAGGGTGACAATATACAGCCTTAACATACTCCTTTTCCTATTTGGAACCAGTCTGTTGTTCCATGTCCAGTTCTAACTGTTGCTTCTTAACCGGCATATAGGTTTCTCAAGAGGCAGTTCAGGTGGTCTGGTACTCCCATCTCTTTCAAAAGTTTCCACAGTTTATTGTGATCCACACAGTCAAAGGCTTTGGCATAGTCAATAAAGCAGAAGTAGATGTTTTTCTGGAACTCTCTTGCTTTTTCGATGATCCAGCGGATACTGGCAATTTGTTCTCTGGTTCCTCTGCCTTTTCTAAAACCACCTTGAACATCTGGAAGTTCACGGTTCACTTATTGCTGAAGCCTGGCTAGGAGAATTTTGAGCATTACTTTACTAGCGTGTGAGATGAGTGCAATTGTGCGGTAGTTTGAGCATTCTTTGGCATTGCCTTTCTTTGGGATTGGAATGAAAACTGACCTTTTCCAGTCCTGTGGCCTGACTAGTGTCAATGGAGATTAAAAACCTGCTTGCATAATTCTTGATTTTTAAAAAATAAATATAGTAAATAATATATAACAATAAAAAATATTATTGGAAGCTTTGTAAAATATACAAAAAAGATATGATATAGTGTTAAAAAAGCACAACACCAAATTATATATCAGCTGTGATCCTATATGCACACCAGTGTGACAATCTATACAGTGTAGAAGTCTACACAAGTATGGATGCAAATGTCAATATCAAGGCCTACATGGAGAAGGGTGTAGACACAGAAATAAGCCCAGAAAAAACACTGATACTAATAAGCATTTTCTGTTTCATTATACTATTGTTGTTGCTGTTCAGTCTCTAAGTTGTGTCCAAATATTTGAGGCCGTATGGACTGCAGCAAGACAGGCTTCTCTGTCCTCCACTGTCTCCTGGAGTTTGTTCAAATTCATGTCCATTGAGTTCACATACTGCTGAAGCCTAGCTTGTAGGATTTTGAGCATTATCTTGCTACCATGTGAAATGAGTGCAATTGTATAATAGTTTGAACGTTCTTTGACATTGCCCTTCTTTGGGATTGCAACAAAAACTGACCTATTCCAGTTCTACGTGAAAAAAAAAAATAATTACCAAATTTCTTCCAAAGCAGAAATTAAAGCATATTATAAAACTATAGTGATAGGCTTCGCAGAGAGTCGCCAGTTTGTTGCTTCAATAGTGCTTGAACTGAACCGGCTGCTCATCCCCCCGCACCTGCTGGCCACTCAGAGCCAGCCCTCCTCACCACCTGACAGGGCCCTCCGACCGCCCAAGGTCCCTGCCGCCACGCCGCCGCCGCCGGTCACCGCTGCCTCTTGTCAGCCACCCGCCGTGACGACTGCACCCTCCTTGCAGGTGCCCTAGAACTACCGCCAGTACTTGGAGGCCTCCATCAACGGCCAGATCAACCTGGAGCTCTACACCTCCTACGCCTACCTGCCCATGTCATACTATTTTGACCACAATGATGTGGCTTTGAAGAACTTTGCCAAATACTTTCTTCACCAATCTCATGAGGAGAGGGAACATACTGAGAAACCGATGAAGCTGCAGAACCAACAAGGTGGCCGAATCTTCCTTCAGGATATCAAGAAGCCAGACCACGATGACAGGGAGAATGGGCTGAATGCAAGGGAATGTGCGCTGTGCTTGGAAAGAAGTGTGGATCAGTCACTACTGGAACTGAGCACGCTGGCCACTGAAAAAAATGACCCCTATCTGTGTCACTTCACTGAGACTCAGTACCTAAATGAGCAGGTAGAAGCCATCAAAGAACTGGGTAACCACATAATCGCATTGTGCAAGCTGTGGGCCCCTGGATCTGGCCAAGCAGAGTACCGCTTTGACAAGCACACCCTCGGACACGGTGAGAACTAAGCCTCAGGCTGCCTTCCCACAGCCACAGGGGTGACTTTCCTGGGCACCAAGGCGGTACATGCATATTTAGGTTACCTTCACCTTTCTATAAGTTATACTGAAACAACTACTTAACTTCTTTCTTTAGCACCATTCCTTCAAACAAAGTAATTTGGTACCCCCCCCAAAAAAAATAAATAAACAATAAAACTATCGTGATTAAAAATATATAGCGCTGACACATGAATAGATTGAGAGACCAATGAAAAAGAATAGAAAGTCTAGAAGAGACCTAAGAACACATGGGAATTTAGTATGTGATAAATTTAATATATCTTAAAGAGCAATATCGCAAATCCATAGAGAAAAGATAGGTTACTCAGTTAAAGACTTTAGGATAGCTGCATGGCCATCTAAAAAGAAAGTTGGATCCCATACCTCACACCTTACACCCAGAAAAATTCAAAGAGGTATGAAAATTTGAATATAAAAAAGAATAGTGTGTTACAAGTGATGTAAGAAACCATGAGAGAACTGTTTAATAATCTCGGAGTGCAGATACCTTCACATCTATGACACACACGAAACAGAAGCCACAACACTGTGCAGAAAAAAAACCAAAGACAAGCGACAAAACTGGAAGGAAGAAATATCTGTAATAGATGTCATGCTGATTTCTCTAAATATATAATGGATTTCTAAAAATCAGTAAGGAGCAAACCAATGGCCCAATTAAAACATAGGCAGTGATCTGCAGCAACATGGATGGACCTAGAGACTATCATACTAAGTGAAATAAGTCAGAAAGAGAAAGACAAATATCTTATGATATCACTTATATCTGGAATTTTTTTAAGTGATACAAATGAACTGATTTACAAAACAAAAACGTACTCACAGACATAGAAAACCAACTTATGGTTACCAACGTGGAAAGGTGGTGAGGGATAAATTAGGAGTTTGTGATTAACAGATACACAATAGTATATATAAAATAGAGACACAACAAGGACCTACTATATAGCAGAGAGACCTATATTCAATATCTGGTAATAACTTATAATGGAAAAGAATCTGAAAAGGAATGTGTATATATATACATATGTATAACTGAATCACTTTGCTGTACACCAGAAACTAACACATTGTAAATCAACTGTACTTTAATATAAAATTAATTTAAAAAATAGACAAATGTTATGAACCAAGTCTTCTCAGCAAAGAAAACCCAAGTAAGTCTTAAAACATGTGACATGGAATTCAACATCACTCACAATTGGAGAAATGTACTTTACAGCTATCAGAAAATGCCATTTTGCATCTAGCCCATTGGCAGAAATCAAACTTTGATAGGAGACTGTATTGGTGGGGCTGTGGGGATAAAGGCCTTCTCCTACATCACTGGTGCAAGTGGAAATTAGAACAATCCTTGTGAAGAACAATCTGTGAATGAACATATCCTTTGACATAGCTATTCCGCTCCCAGGAATTTATAGAACAGAAGATGCTCCCATATGCAAAATGACTTATGTACATGGTCATTCACTGCAGCAATGTTTAAACAAAAAGTTTAAACAGCAGTGTTTCAGCAAAATGCTGAAAACATCAGCAGAATATTGGTTAAGGAAATCATAATACATCCACATAAAAGAATACTGTGCAGCTCTAAAACAAGACAAGGGTGACATTCTTTATGGATGGATGCAGATCACCTCTAAGATATATTGTTAAGGTGAAATTCAGGGCTTAAAAATGTATAGATTGTGCCATCATTTATCTTACAAATCAAAAAAGAAATACACTGAATATACATATCTGCTGATGTTTACAAAATCTGTCACTTGAAGAAATCCTAACAATGTTTAGCTAAAAATCCAGAATGAATGACCTCTGAATGTCCAGACTCACTCAACATGCTGTGACCTTGGTTATGCTCAGGGCTATATACTCTTCACTGGAAGGTCAGGAAAGACTAACAGCAGAGATGTGACGAGAACCCTCAGGGAGGCCTGAGAGCTCCCTAAAGGTGTCCTCCCCAAAATGGGATTGTTTTCAAACCATGTGAATTTTTATGTTTTTCTTAATCAATTGACATAAATCTGACATTCTCATCAACAACATATTTACATTTATTTTAAGATAACAATGATTTCTTTTCATGCAAGGAAGATGCGCTGTATCGGTCTGAGGTCTCAGACACCCACAGATACATAGTGGCCTTCACTCACCTTTGGCAGCACCAGAGATTTACCTAGGATCATACTCACATCTTTAACTATCCAACTTATTATGCTTGATCTTTCCTCCAGAATTCCAAATAACAACACAAATAACAGATTTGTTGCACACTTGACATTCTATTTAAATGCTCACAGTAATCCTAGAATATGAAGATGATTAATACCCTCATTTTAAAAATGAGGGTTAAATGGCTTGTCTAGCATGACACAAGCTAAAAAGTAGAAAGGCTAACATTGCGCCACAAATGAATCAGACACCAGCATTATTTCTCTTTCTCTATATCAAGCAATTTCCAATTTTCTCTGCACTCTTCTTCAACACCCTCTTTATTTGATTATCTTTCTAGTGTGCCTCCTCGATTTATTAAACATTATAATTTCCCCTGGTTTCAGAGTCTACAAATTCTAGTGATCTCAATCCTAGCTGCACATTGGACTCTCTTGAAGGGATTTTAAAATACACCCATGACCAGAGAATTCCTGGTGGTCTAGTGGTTAGGATTCAGCACTTTCACTGCTGTGGCCAGGGTTCAGTTCCTGGCTGGGGAACTAAGATCCTGCAAGCCACCCAGCAGGATATATACATATCTCCATACCCATGACCAGAACTCACCCCTAGACAGTTTGTTCTCATTAGTCTGGGATGAGATCTAGGAAACAGTGTTTTCAACCACTTATCTCCACTCCTAGCGTCTAGTAGACATTCACTAAATATTTGTTACCTGAATGAATGAATGGATGATGAAAGAATAAATGATGAATGAACGAACGCTTGAGAGTCCCTTGGACTGAAAGGAGATCAAACAAGTCAGTCCTAAATGAATTGAATATTCATTGGAAAGACTGCTGCTGAAGCTGAAGCTCCAATACTTTGGCCACCTGATGCAAAGAGCTGACTCATTGGAAAAGACCCTGATGCTGGGAAAGACTGAATGCAAAAGAAGCAGGTGGCAGAGGAGGAGATGGTTAGATAGCATCACCAACTTAATGGACATGAATTTGAGCAAACTCCAGGAGATAGTGGAGGACAGAGAAGCCTGGCATGCGGCAGTCCATGGGGTCGCAAAGAAGTGGACACAACTTAGCGACTGAACAACAAGATGCCAAAATTGTTTTGGACCATAAAGCAAGAGCAGTTTTGAAAGCCCTAGGCTAGGTGATAAATACAGAATTGTTTTCCCATCTCCTTCTGGGATGCTGGGATAGAAGGAAGCTGCATCCCTGTAACCCACTCCCTTTCCACACAAAGGAAAACTATAAATAGCAGCTCTGAATCACATGAGGGTTATGTAATACAAAGTTCACAGAGCAGGCTGCCTTTATCACTCAGGCTTAAGTTGCACTGAAATGGAAACTCAGCTGATGCCCTATGTATTAGTTTCTCCAAATGATGAAAGTCTGCAACATTTGTCCAGATCATCTATTTCCATCGCCCAGGTTTGAGGCTAGTTGCCAGGACCCTTCTTGCCAAAGAATTCCTCCTGTCTTTCCAGATAACAAGTAGGCAATTTCAGCAGAATTATTTTTATTTGCAAAGATAAGACCAGGAATTTCCCCTGGTCAAATGCAAAGGCCATGAACATTAGCTCTTCAGAGGGGGTAGATATAATACACTTCTGATTATGGTTCCAGAGAGGTCACCCCTGCTTGTTTCTGTAGAGATTTACTGATCATCTGAAATCCTTTGGTGAAACTCAAATCCACTGTGTACCATTTAGAAGGGGTTTGGCATTCTCTAACAATAGGGTTACCAGCCTGCCTAGGGAACGGATTCTACTACCTCTGAACACACAATTGACTCTCACTGGCTGATAAGGGGGACTTTGGAATAAATGTTTCCATGAGTCAAAGGGCAAGTATTCAGTGGCAGAGATGGGTATCCACATTCTCCTTTTCTTTTTAAATGCCCAACTAGCCCTTATTTCCCAGCCTGGCTTGCAGTTAGCCATGGCCATGTGACAGTGTCCTCGCTGATGCAATGTTGAGAACTGAGGTGTACTATGTTCAGACCTCTCCAGGCACTTTGCTCTGATTTTATCTACCTTCTGGACAGTTGGTATGGAGATGCCATACCAACTAGGAAACTCTGGAAGCCATGATGCTAGAGCATCACCAGTCTTGGAATTGAGAAGCTCAGAATTCTTGTGTGAAATTAGGTGAGGATGTTTGCAAGGGTCACCTGGCTTACCTTTACAAGGATGGGCAATTTTTCCAAATTTCATCTCAAAACACAGACACTCTGTTACAAGCCAAGGCCTGAACTGGAGGAAAGGGATACTTCAAGTAAAATTCACATTATACTCTGGATGGGTCTCTGGAACAGTTGATCAAAATTGAAATCTTTATCAAACTGTAAGTCAAGAAGATAAAAAAGAATCTTTTAAGACCTTTCTGTAATTCAAATCATAATCCACATTCCCGACCTAAGTACTTTTAAAAATCAATTTATATTTTTCAGAAGCTGTAATGACTTCCATGATATCACTGAAGTGAGAGCAAAGGCAGAATGGGGAAAGAAGAAAATATTAATTGAACACTTAAATGAAAATGAAAAATAATCCTCAGCCTAGAAATCGACTGTGGTACAGCCGAAAGGATTCCTGGGCAGAAAGCAGGCAGTGTTCAATGCACAGACAGTGAGTAAATAAGCAGAACTTGTTGGTGAAGTTGGTAGAATGCTCTGGAATTCTATTCCAGAGACAGAATGATCACGATAGATGATGCTTGCTTGGCATCTACTGTCAAATGTAGATGTCTGGCAACAGAAGACAGGGGAAGTCTGTTCCCAGTTGATGCCCTTCCAACTCATATCAGGGGCAAGGAGTGAAGGGGGTTAATAAAGCACGGTGCTTATTTGGGAAAATAAGTGAAAAGTCACTCTGGAGAAGAGCTCCAACATCAAATAAAAGAATTCTTCAAGTATGAGGGGGGAAAGTAAGCTCTTAAAACTTAAGATCTTGGCAGGAAGGAAGGGCTGATTGAACTAAGAAGAAATCTATCCTTCCTTTGTCTGCATTAGAGAGATTTGGCACAGACTGAAGGACCTTACTCAAATTTTACCACTCGCTCTAGAAACCTTGTATGAAGTCCCTCCTCAGCCATCAGGCCAAATCTGAATGCAGTGACTTTAAAACGTTTCCCAAATGAGCCTTTCAGCAGTTTCTGTTGAGAAAGGAGAGCGAGAATAGCTACTATGGCTAGAGAACAAGGAAAACCAAGTTCCTGACTGCCCACTCCATAGATAAAACACTATCCAGCATATGTACAGCTATGAATTAAGAAGGTATATATGTGCACTACTGCATGTAATACTAACCCATTAATGTGTTCTCCTTGCACTCTATATGGGTTGTCTTACATATGCTGGATACCACCACCTTCGATCTTACTACTTGAAGAGAACTTATCTTCATAAAAGTGGCTGTAGTATCAAAAAAAGATGAAAACCAATTCTTGGCTTGGGCTTTAGCTACGTGATACTTCTACAGAGCTGTCCCTTAGTCGTGTCTAGGTTGAAAGTACAGACTGTGTATTATCTAATAATGCTACACTCAAGTCTTATTGCCTGAGTAACCAGAAGAATCATGTGGAAATAGAGCTCCTTAAGGGTATAACTCCTGTTTTATTTATCTTGTTCTCCACTAGGGTTAGCAGGGTGCCCTAGGACACCAAGGATATGCTGGGTCCTCAGTGATGCTTGTTGAATTCAAACATGAGTAAGTAAATGATTGAACAATCAAATGAATGCATGACAATATTTTTAAGCTACAGAAAAAGCACAATATTAAGTGTAACTCTCACTTGTCAGTGAAAAATCTCCATTGCTGGAGGAATGCACATTTTCTGCCTGGCCTACAGTCTGAAAATCCCACGACCGGAATTTAGCTAAAGTTCTTTCCAATTTCTCAACAGGAGCTCTTCTTCAAAGGCCTCTGCAGTCTAGGTAGGTACCACAGAGTCCAGAAGACCAAGTAAAGCAACAAGGAGAAGTGATGGAAAGTGGCAAAATGGAGGATGATGCATAGGGCCTGAAGAGGGTGACCATTTTTGCCTCCACTAGGCCAGGTGTTGTCTTCTCTGGGTGTCTAATGGTTTTGTGACTTGTCTCATCAACTACTTTGTAAACCTAAAGATGTCTGGGAACATGAGGTGTTTCTCATTTCTTCTGTCCCCACCACGGTCTGGCAGGATAAGACCTAGACTTGGAATCCAAACTTGCAAGTCTTCAATTCGATTAGCTAGACAGCCTTAGATAAGGAACTTAACTCCTGTGACCCTCAGTTTACTTATCTAGCCAATAAGAATAGTACTACCTCACTCAACAGGCTGTTCAAAGAGCAGACAAACTTTTGCCAACTGTAATACTGTACACAAAAGAGCAGACAAACTTTTGCCAACTGTAATACTGTACACAAATGTAAGGATTACTATTAATTTTATCATTAAAGTAGAGAATGAACACTTGTTGAAACCCATTGAACTGAATAGAGAGGTGATGCAATTTCTATATACGTGGCAAAAAAATCAATATCTGCCTCTACTTAACTCCTTTTGAAAACATGTATAGCGAATATTAAAAAATATATGTAGAGAAGGCCAGCTAACACATATATCAACACATCACATTATTGTTACTGAAAAGTTGGAAATAGTGAACACTTGTGATTTTATGGTAAATAAACAAGTATTGGGCTTCCCTGGTGGGAGTCCATCTTGCAATTCAGGGGATGCAGGTTCAAACCCAAGTCCGGGAGGATCCCATATGCCTTGAAGCAACTAAGCCAGACTGCCACAATTACTGAGCCTGCTCTCTAGAGCCCCGAGCCACAACTATTAAGCCCATGCACTGCACTACTGAAGCCTGAGGACCTAGAGGCCATGCTCTGCAACAAGAGAAGCCACTGAAACGAGAAGCCTGCACACCACAACCAGAGAGTAGCCCCTACTTGCTGCTACTAGAGAAAGCCCATGCATAGCAATGAAGACCCAGCACGCCAAAAATAAAATAATATTTTTTAAAGTATTGATAAATGCTTTCCCACTTTACAGTTTAAAATATATGTTAATTGTGCATGTGCTTTATTGGGACATGCACTATATCCATTATAAAATGTATCCTAAGCACTATAATTGTTATCACTTGAATATTTCTGTGTAGTAGAATTACTGTTAAATTTCATTTTCTTCTGCTTTTCTCTATTCTTCAAATTGTCTTTAATAAACACATCACACAACATTTTTTCTGACTCTGAAATATTTAAAAAGAAAAAAATTGCCCAGTTCATTCCTGACTTACTTCTGTCTTGGATTGGTGGGTGACCACAGATGTTTGTAAGAACATTTTTAAACTATGGTAGGAGATTAGGAAAAATTTATCAAAATAACACAGTCATTCATAGGAAGGATATAATTAAATAAAATCTAATTTTAAAATTCTTTATCTAATGTCTCTTAGATCTGTGGTTTAAAAGAAAAATCTGTCTGTATATGCTATTTTTGTATAAAAATGGAGACGTATAAGAGCATACATTCACACCTGCTTATTTGTATAAAGAAAACATTAGCAGGGAGAGATGGAGACCAGAGTGAAAGGTAGGAATTCGGATGATGAGAACAAGAAACAGGACTTTGTGTACTTTTTGTTATATTGTTTGAATTTTGTAAATGTTATGTATCATTGTAAATCAACTATATTCCAATAAAATTAATTTTTAAAAATAAAATTAAAGTAATAAAAACATCATGTGCAAGTAATAACAAATCTAGTATGCAAATGTTACAAGTGCTCCTGACCTTTGCTCTACGGTGTCAGGCCTCACACTGGGTCTGGGCTAGAGGCCGCCCTCACCAGTGGAGAGGTGGATATGGAGGCTTATGTGGCTGGGGAAGCACTAGGCTGGTCCTGGGCTCACTCTCCTCAGCCTGCTGTGTCGTCCTCCTTAGGTTTATCTGCTTCCTCCGGCAGCATGAAACCCTGGCTGCACACTGCCTATGTTCTCTGCTCTAATCCAGGAGGGTTCTTGGTTGTCAGTTGGTCACACTGAACATAGCTGGCTGTTTCAGGGGCTCTCTCTGTTCAACAAACTTTATAAACCAGGCTCAGTACAGCCTGAAAACAACACATGCCCATTATAGACTTGCGTTCAGTGGAGTCTGAGATACAGTTGGCCGAGAAAAGCCCAGGAGGTGTCCCCTAGTGCAACCAGGCCCACTCCATGCTCCCAGCTAGGATCTGCATCAAATGGAGCCTCAGATGGCCTCTCTTGACTCCATCCATTTATTCTACTGGGAAATGCTGACATATGGTTCCTTGATTAGCCAACTGCAAGCTGCCTCATGCACATGTTCTGTGGAAGGGATCTGGGTTGCAGAAGTTTGTCAATACGGGTAGTCTAGTCACATAACTTGGCTCACAACTGGCCTGATCTGATTAGTGATGTTCCATGCAGCTCAGGGAAATGTTAAAACTTCGTGAGAACTACCTTTAGATGAGAAACTTCAGCTCACCAGAACATACTATTGAAAAAATGACAACACAAGGAATGGAAGCAGATATTTACCGCACATTTAATCAACAAAGAATTAATATGTATAACATAAGTAACTCCTATAAATCAATAAGAACCAACCAATCAATAAACAGGCAGTGTGCTCTGCAGTTCTGCAGATCTGTCTCTTCAACAGTATTTGGATGGCACAGACCCAGAGACACCCCTTGCTCCAACCTCCCACCACCCTCCAACCCTTTTAATAGTCAAAACCTTCAGAATGAGCCACTGAGGTATCCCCAGCCACTGGGATAAGTCAACACCATTTTTTGAGTTAAACTCCTTAACAATGATCAACCACGAGCTCCCAGATCCATCAGAATTATTCCTGAGGTGGAGGCTGTCATCAGCTGCCTGGTTAATATGCATCTGTGGGCTTCCTACACCTACCTCTTTCTGGGTAAGTGTGTGTGTCTGCATGAGTGTCTATTTCCACTGTAAGGATATGGCTCTGGAGGGTGTGAGCCACAATTTCTGCGAATGGGACCAGGAGAAGCAGGAAGGCTCCAAGAGTCTCTTGAAATGCAAAACCAGTGCTGCAGCTGAGCTCCTTCCAGGATATGCAGAAACCATCTCAAGAATGAGTGGGTAGGGACTTCCCTGAGAGTCCAGTGATTAAGAATCTGCCTTCCAATGCAGGGGGCATGAGTTCAAGCCCTGGTTTGGGAAACTAAGATCCCACATGCCGCAGGACAACTAAGCCCAGTCTGCAACTACTGAGCCTCCTCACCACAACTAGAGAGACACCAATGTGCCACAGTGAAAATCCTGCACCCCGGGGCTAAGACCTGATGCAACCAAAAATAAATAAATAGGGAGGGAAAAAAAATGAGCGGGGTAGAACCCAGGATGCTATGGAAGCCGCCATTCTCAAGGAGAACCTGAGCCAGGCCTTTTGGATCTGCATGCGCTGGGCTCTACCCACACAGACCCCCACCTCTGTGACTTCCAGGAGAGTCGCTTCCTAGATAAGCAGGTGAAACTCATCAAGAAGATGGGCAACCCCCAAACCAACTTCCACAGGCTGGTGGGTTCCCAGGCTGGACTGAGTGAGCGTCTCTTCCAAAGGCTCAACTCCAACACAACCAGGAGCCTCTGCAGCCCGGCGGCCTTGGAGGTGCCCCTCTGGTGTCAGGGCTTCTGCCTGAAGCCCCTCTCTGCAGCCACCAGGCAGCTTTTTAACCGCCCTGGAATCCTTGCCAAACCTTGGACCAAATGGAAACAATAAAGCTTTTTGAAGAAAAATAGGCAAATAATTTTATACCTCTTGGGTAGTTAGACATGGTGTTACTAAAACACAAGTCCAGAAAAGAAAAAAAAAAACACAAGTCCATGTGCCCGATGCACATTGAGGCCAAACAATACCAAAACATCAAAGTTTGGAGCAGAAAAAGGTTTATTTAGGGCCATGCAAGGAGACAGGTGGCTCCTGCCTTAAAATCCCTAAACTCCCAAAAGCTCTCAGCAAAGCCCTATTTTAGGAAAGGTGAGGGAGGGATGTGCTTAGTTGCTGCAAACTTCTTGGTGTCAGATCCTTTGTTTCAGAGGTCAATTCACAGTTCCTGTAAACCTCCACCAAAAAAAAAAAAAAAATGTTATTCTCTGTTCTGAGAAGAAAGGGAAAGGTCCCAAGGCTCAACTTTCACCCTGTGAGGTCCAGGTCCTGGCTAAGAGCAAGCAGGTCTGTTGGCAGCTCCCTCAGGGCCGGGTCCCCAGCCCCCCGCCCAGCTGTCATCCCTGAGGAAGCCAGGAGCCCAGGGCCCAAGTGGCCCTCAGGCTCCTCAGGCCACCCAAATCGCAGAGGCTGGTCCAGCAGACTGCGTCCCAGGCAGACTACTGCTGCCTTTGGTCACAGAGGCAGGGATGGGGGAGAGCTTCACCGCTGCCTCAAGGCCTGGACCTGGCCAGAGGGCAGCCTTGGTGAGGGCTCTGGAGCCCTGAAGGGCACAGCCCCCAGCCTGCTCCCCTGACCCCAGCCCAACTCATCCACTGGCCAGAGGCGGGGTGAGCTGGAGGGTCCCAGGGAGAAAGCCTAGACCTGCCTCTTACCTCACCTCCACCTGAGGACCTCCATCCGCCAACAGTTGGCCGCCTGGCGCACCAGCGGTCGCTCATTGACTGCTGCTTGGGGGAGGGGCCCACTGGAGCGCCAGCCAATGGCTTAGCAGAACCACTAATGGTCGGCGGGAACCCTGCCTGGTAACCGGGTTGGAGGGTAATGCAGCGCAGGAATGCATACTAAGGGTTGCGCAGAGCGGGCGCACTGGCGTCTTGTGGGTTGAAAAAACTGAGAAGTAAAACCGCAGACAGTGAGACAACCAATGACCTGCCGCTTCAGGAGCCCACTCTCACCCCAGTCTATAGGGACAGAAGAGTGAGGCTGTCAGAAGACCAGGAGTCAGTTGAAGCATCTGGGTAGAAGCTAGAACCAGGGTGGACCTGTGAGGTGGGAGCTGGAGGTGCAGAGGCAACATCATCTGAGTGACAGAGAGATGGGCACTCTGACCTCTCTCTCCCCTCTTTCCTGCCAATGCCTCCCATTGGCTAAGCCCAGAAGCGAGAGAGGGAACACAGGAATCTGGGAAATGCAACCTGAGATACAGAATGAGCAGGGGAAGGACACGGAATGGGTCTGTCCCCACCGCAGTGCCCCAAAAAAGCCCTTGCACGGGAGCAGATGGAGACACACATAACAAAACTTATAGCACCACTGTTCATAACAGCAAGATAAGAAAAACAAGTGTCTATTAATAGGAAACGTGAATAAATTACAGAAGAGTCTAACAATGGAATATTCTACTACGGTGAAAGCAAATGAACAATAGCTACATTTATCAACATGGATGAGCCTCATAAAGCCAAACAAAATAAATGTTAGAATTTTATATATTTATATAAAGCATAAACGCATGCAGTGATGATGATGATGAAGAAGATAGATATGTTGTAAAAGTACACAGAGAATTTGAAAAAAGTATAAAGGAATACATCTTTTGAGAAAAGAAAGGGAGTTGTGAACAGAAACAGACATGCCGAGAGTTTCAAATGTGGTAAAAATGATGCTGGGTGATGGGTACACAGGACCCATCAATATACAGGACCACTGTGTATTGCTATTGATAGTTCATACAAAATTTTTTCATAGTATGCTTAACTTTACAAAGGAACCTGAAGGACTGTGAGTCAGAGCGGGCTATTCTAAATGTCAGGAAAAGACTCCATTCTTTGTCTGGAGACAGAACTTGATGCCATCTGGCAAGATTGGCCCAAGAAACCCCCTCCCAGCTTCTCCCCCTTGGACCCAATCCAGTTAGGCAAACAACACTTGCCCCACGAGTTCTAGACATGCAGGTGGATACCATCCCAGTGGCATTCTCCTGACTGTTCTGCAGATATCGTGGGTAGGAGTTATGCACCTGGTCAGTCTTCAATGTTAGTTTCTCAGGCCTCCAAGAGGCACTGGGTCTGTGCCTCTTCATGACAAGAAACACATTTCAAAGCTCTTCAAGGGTCCCTTTGAACCACTTCCCCACTAGACTTGGGTGAGTTAGATAGTAGCATTCCCAAAGCACAGCACAGTTTTCGGAAGATCACAATCCCCCAAATCTCTCTTCTCTACTCTAAGCTTTTCTACTTTTATTTTTTGGCTAAAGGATCTAAGCAGGGCCAACTTCATAGGCATGTGACCTGTCAGACAGGCCCCCACACTTGGAAAGGCCCTGCGCCTGATTTAATGTTCTGTTGCTGTTGTCTGGAATTCAACACTTTAACAGGAGGTCCCACATTTTCATTCCATTTTGTACTAGGCCCTGGAAATTGTGTAGCTTATCCTGGACCTAAGACTTGTGGGACAGGTTCTTAGAGTCATTTCCTTGTAAATCTGCATACCAGGTATGGAATTCTGAGAACTACTCTAACAACTACCTTAACGGCCAAAGTAAAAACAGGAAGAGTCCCTTCCTAATATCCCATTACATGTATTTACTTGTTTGTAACCTGTCTTCCCAACAAGGGGTTGTAAAGTCCACCAAGATAAGATTATTTAGCTGAACACTGTCCTCATGACATAGTATCTGGCTTATAATACCTCTCAATAAATACCTATT
Organism: Ovis aries; assembly: GCF_016772045.2. Classification (NCBI taxonomy): domain Eukaryota; kingdom Metazoa; phylum Chordata; class Mammalia; order Artiodactyla; family Bovidae; genus Ovis; species Ovis aries. The sequence continues at coordinate 15,837,678 of NC_056078.1, read as the reverse complement.
GGAAGAATAAACATTTACAGAATCATTAAAACTGTGTCTGTCCTAGACTTGTTTTCTAAGAACTGTTTATATGAAAAGCATATACCATATATTTTAGAGGATATGTTCTTAACATACATAACTCAATACTGATTTTTCCACAGAATGGGGCATGCTTGCTCAAAATCTACAACTATAGTACATTTTGGCTTTTATGCTGCTTTCTGTTTTCTCAAGACTAACACTAACATTTCACTCTAACTAGAGACTTGCTCTAAAATGTGTCACAGGCACTGTTTGGCCTTCAAGACCATTAAAGCCCATCTAAAGCTCATTTCAAAAACCAAAGTTTCAGTTTGTTTTTCAGCCCTAACATTGTCACCCCCATTTAATGAATGCTCAGGTAAGACTGCCTCAGAGTGTAAAAATATCTAAAATTATAAAATGGCCAACGTGAGGGACCTCCCTGGTGGTCCAATGGATAAGAATCTGCCTTCCAATGCAGGGAATGCAGGTTCAATCCCCAGTCCAGGAACTAGGATCCCACATGCCTTAGGGCCGCTAAGCCCTCATGCACAACTAAGGTACTGGGCACTGCAACTAAAACCTGATACAGTCAAAAATAAATATAAAATTTTCTTTAAAAAAAAAAGGCAAAGAAAACAACTTCCCAAAGTCTCATCCATTACTAGTTAAGTACAACTGCACAATCAAAATACAACTATACAAGGAAATACTATGCAGCCATTAAAAAACTGACGAGGTATATATTAATGATATGGAATATATAATTAAGTTTTAAAAATGGTCAATGTGAAAATAAGCAAAGTCCTCACCATAGGCACCTACCTACAGAAGCTCTAACTCAGGAAAGCCACAGCCTGGTTGACACAACACTGACAAAGGGCTGCAGGCCTGTTTTTCCTGCCAAACTGCCCAACAGCAATGCATATACCAGTGCTACCGTTCACATGGCTTGCCAACCTCAAACGAATTTTCAAAATCTGGTGGTATTTCCATTACTTCTGATTTTACATGTGAGAGCAAACACACTTATATTACCTGACATTTGCATAATTTAACTCCCACAAATGCCACCACTCCCTGTATCACTAGGTCACCTGTGTTTCTGTGTGTCTATAAACACACTGCTTTACACCAAACACAACAACTCGTGGATGGTGAAGCAAGAAAGCAATGGAGGCTCTGCAGCACCAGATGACCTGAAGTGGTTCTGGCAGCAAAATCAAACACAGGGATACTTTAATGTAATTTGCTCCACATGGCAAATGAGTGAGGAAGTGAAATATCTGACTAATACCTAATATTTAAATCCTAGACAAAACATTTCTGTGCAAATAGGGAAGTGCTTTATTTACTCTGATCCAAGTCAAAGGTAGCTGGATAATTAGTTTTCTTTAAACAACATTCAGCTTTGCTGACATCTCATTTTCCAAAAGCAGCTGTTAGCCAAATATAGTATTGTTTATTCACTCCCTGGAAGGCTGTTTTTAAAAAGCACTTCTTCTGGTAAAAATATTGCATCACATAATTGGAGATAACAGGAAAAGTAGGAGTTGCTGTTTGTATTTAAATAAACATTTGCTCAAAAGTCCAGTTTTCTGTTTGTGAATAACTCCTTTATTTTGTGCCATTAGGCACACTGAATTATTGCTGTTTATTCCCTGCTTTTCAGCCTTGCTAGGAGATATTCCAAACATGGTAACACATGAGATATTTCCCTTAAAAAAAATATAAGAGATAAGGCAGAAGTTCTTTGCCTTTTTCCTTTATACATGAGCCAGCTATTCCATTGACAGAGACTTATGAATATATAATATTAACATCACAATGTTTATTATCTGATACATACTTTTATACAATTGTATTTGGATAAAGTTTACTTTTTGGTTATTTTTCAGACTGTGACTATTAAAAATACCTGTAGATCTGAGTTAAACTCCCTATTACCCTCTGAGGCGAAGTGAAGAATGAACATCACCATTGCTCTTCCAAAGAAAACACTCCATACATCTTACAATGTGCTTGGCTTGCATGTGCTGCATCCACTGTTGGCTATTACACTTTTAATTTCTAGGAACTGAAAATCTATGCAGCATTCTCTGATCTGACTTCTATTTTCTCTTCACTGATCACTTGGGTTCTCTCTTATATGAACATTTTATAGTTGGAGTGGTTTGCCATTTCCTCCTTCACGGGGCTTCCCAGCCCAGGGACCAAACCTGCATCCCCCATGTCTCCTACATTGTTCTGTTCAGTTCAGTTGCCGGCTCTTTGCAACCCCACAAACTGCAACACGCCAAAACTCTCTGTTCATCACCAACTCCCGGAGTTTACTCAAACTCATGTCCATTGAGTCGGTGATGCCATCCAACCATCTCATTCTCTGTCATCCCCTTCTCCTCCTGCCTTCAATCTTTCCCAGCATCAGGGTCTTTTCTAATGAGTCGGCTCTTCGTGTCAGGTGGCAAAAGTATTGGAGTTTCAACTTCAGCATCAGTCCTTCCAATGAATATTCAAGACTGATTTCCTTTAGGATTGACTGGTTTGATATCCTTGCAGTCCAAATCTCAAGAGTCTTCTCCAACCCTGCAGTCCAAAAGCATCAATTCTTTGGCACTCAGCTTTCATTATGGTCCAACTCTCACATGCATACATGACTACTGGAAAAAGCAAAGCTTTGACTAGATGGACCTTTGTGGGTCATAATGAATGCCAAAATCTGGGGTGAGAGAGGTGAGATGTTTGCCCTTAATGGTTAATGGCAACCCACTCCAGTGTTCTTGCCTGGAGAATCCCAGGGACAGCGGAGCCTGGTGGGCTGCTGTCTATGCGGTCGCACAGAGTCAGACACGACTGAAGCGATTTAGCAGCAGCAGCAGCAGCAGCAGCAAGCTGCTAGAACTTTCTGTTAGCATGGGTAAGAGCTCCCAAAATATAAATAACATCGCATTTGTCATCCAGTCCCTGAGGCTTCAGATTGATGTTGACTACTCTAAAAAGTTTTGTGCTCACCTGGGAAATCACAAGCCTTTTATGTTCTGAACCATTTTCCATTAGTGCCTGTGCATGAGAAGTAATTCAAACAAGAAGCCAAAAAGCATTTCTAAAACTATGTTCAAATTTTAGCAAGATTTAAGATAAAGCAAATGTTTGGCTTCCCATTTGGATCCTTGAAGCAGTGAACACAGTTCATGAAGAATAGATTTATATTTTCTTGCACATAAATATGTTTGTCATGATCACCAGAACCATTGAGACAAATGGCTGTGTTCAGTTGGGAAATCTACTTTTTCTGTCCTTTATAATAAGTATATATTGTGGTATAATTATTCTTGTGGTTTTATAGTTAAGGGCATTTTTATAGTATAGGAAGCTTCTATTGAAATAGCACAGGCTATTCAGTTACTACAAAGTTCTTTACAAAAGCTAACGCTCATTAGGAAATAAATTCTCCCCATTCTGCTTCTGTTATTCCATCATTTCCTTAACAGAAGAGAATAGCATGGTTTTGAAATTTTATCTCAAGAGAAGAAACAACTGCCTGTGGAAGTGTATTTTACAGATTTCTACTCCTAACTGGTAAGAGTAGGTACATATACATAAACATTCCTCAAGTTTGTAGGTTCTTTGAAACAACAATAGGGATACATTTCTATCAGTACCATTTTACACAACCAAAACTACAAGCTGCAGTTAAAACAATGATTATGAACAATAGAGCTTTTAAAGGGAAGATATTTAATTATGTAAGGATTTATAACTGTAAGGGTGCTTAAGTTGGAGGTTCTTTTAAAAGCATACGATTGTTATTTTAGTATGGATGGCTGTGACTCTTCGGGGTTGGAATGACAGAACCCCAACTCAAACTAAATTAAGCAAAAACAAAAAACCCACAACTCTACACCTACAAGGGATACTGAGTAGCTCCAAACGTTAAGGTAGCTCTGCCAGAACCAGGCTTGAGGACCAGAGTCCAGGGACATCAAACCCCCAAGAATCTTTCTCTATTTATCACTTTCTTGGCAGAATGTGGGAGATGCCTCAGGCTCCTAGCCCTGTCATCCCAGTCTAGCAGTGTCAGCAGAAAGACTTCATTCTCTCAGGGTTTCCATAGCAAAATGGACCCTCGTCGGTCTTATAAATCATTTGCCCACCCCTTGAACCAATTATTGCTGCTGGGTTATGGTTTATCACTCTGATCCAATCTGGGTCATCTGAGTGAAAAAGGAGCCAGGATTAAGAAGCTCAAGAGGACCATATGCAGCGTCGTAAAAGTGGGACAGGAAAATGAGCACTGAAAACTATCTCACCTTGGTCCTTTCAACCTTGAAGTAGAGGTCTCAGGAGCTTTGGGGCTCCATGGGGAAGCCTGAAACCTGGGGGGCTGGTTTGGACCCTGAGCTGGGAGGGAACTCCTTGGCACCTGGGCGGCACTGGCTTTACTATTTGCCTGCCTTCTTCTTAAACTTTAGAAACTAAATACATGTTCTATCAGTTTATCTTGGCAACCAACCCAATGCCAAGAAAAGAGAACATTGTGAAGTCAGAAAGCTCCCAAGTCCTTGCTCCTCCTTTTAACTAGCCTTGCAACCCTTGGCAAATTCCTTAAGCTCTATGAATCTTAGTTTCACCATTTCTAAGATGAAGATGCCCGCTCCCTTACAAGATTGCCGGGAAAATCAGGAAGTGTATGTGAAGCACAGTGCTGCTCAGAGATGTTCAGCTATTGTTGAATGGAATCATAACCTATGAGCGACCTTAAAGGCCTGGGATTAGTCTAGCACTTGAGGTTCTAGACAGAGGGCTGTGGGGACGAAAGAACAGGACATGGCCCCAGCCCTCAGTAAGGGAAAAAATAAAATTGCTGAGTAATGTAAGAAAAAAGTGGGAGACTTCAAAGGAGAAAGGAATTACCATGTACCAGGAACTTGACCCATATCCCCCATCTAGTGCACCTTGTAATGCCATTGTTAAATGCCATCTGTTAAGATTTAAGAACCAATTACTGTGACAGAAAAATAGCTTACTGCCCAATTTTTGCAATGTATTGAAGAGAACATTAGGGGATCCTGATAAAGAGACATGTACTATATCTGTATGCATACGTCTGTGTGTGTGTGTATGCATGACGCCTGGCCGCCCCATCTATATCCCTAACGATTTTACAATCCTACTTATGTATATATATAAATAAATGCCATTTATTATCTCTATTGTGCAGTTAAGGAAATAGATTCAGAGACTCTGAATGACTTACCCAAAGCCACAGATGGAATTGGCAGAACTGGGAACCAAGCCCTAACATGGCTCTAAAACTGGAATCTTTATATTACGCAGTTCACTTTTCTCAATTCTCAATAATGACAATGTAAGATGGAGAAATATCAATAACCTCAGACATGCAGGTGATACCACCCTTATGGCAGAAAGTGAAGAACTCAAAAGCCTCTTGATGAAAGTGAAAGAGGAGAGTGAAAAAGTTGGCTTAAAGCTCAACATTCAGAAAACGAAGATCATGGCATCTGGTCCCATCACTTCATGGGAAACAGATGGGGAAACAGTGGAAATAGTGGCAGACTTTATTTTTGGGGGCTCCAAAATCACTGCAGATGGTGACTGCAGCCATGAAATTAAAAAGACGCTTACTCCTTGGAAGAAAAGTTATGACCAACCTAGATAGCACATTCAAAAGCAGACACATTACTTTGTCGACTAAGGTCCGTCTAGTCAAGGCTATGGTTTTTCCTGTGGTCATGTATGGATGTGAGAGTTAGATTGTGAAGAAGGCTGAGCGCCGAAGAATTGATGCTTTTGAACTGTGGTGTTGGAGAAGACTCTTGAGAGTCCCTTGGACTGCAAGGAGATTCAACCAGTCCATTCCGAAGGAGATCAGCCCTGCGATTTCTTTGGGAGGAACGATGCTAAAGCTGAAACTCCAGTACTTTGGCCACCTCATGAGAAGAGTTGACTCATTGGATAAGACTCTGATGCTGGGAGGGATTGGGGGCAGGAGAAGGGGACGACCGAGGATGAGATGGCTGGATGGCATCACGGACTCGATGGACATGAATCTGAGTGAACTCCAGGAGTTGGTGATGGACAGGGAGGCCTGGCGTGCTGTGATTCATGGGATCACAAAGAGTCGGACACGACTGAGCAACTGAACTGAACTGAACTGAAGATTTAGGTTTAAATTCCAATTCAACTTCTACATGTATGCTGACTCTGGGTCAGTTTCTCCTTCTGCACCATGCTTCCTCAGGTAACAAGATGACTAGGTTTCTGTTCGGTTCTCCAGATTTCTGAGAACTACCCATGCAGTGATTCTCAAACTGGTCCTTGGACCATCATTATCACCACCTGGAACTTGCTAAGAAAGTGTATTCATGGCTATGCAGGACCTACTTAATCTGGGGATGCACAAGAAATCTCTTAACAAGCTCTCCAGATCCTAATTCAAGTTTGAAAACCAGACTTTTCAGTATTCTAAGGAATGCAGGTGTTATGATACCTTTATCCCTTCTCAACAAACAAGTCTATGATTCTCAACACATTTCTCCTAAAGTTTTTAAGGCATCTTAGAAACTCAATATTCAAACTACTAAATAAATATCCAAACATTCAGTATGGGACTGAAAAGGTCTACTCTTGCTTCCAATTATAATTCCTTTCTCCAAAGGTCAAAAGTTAAATCCTTGTCAGTACCATTTCTGTCCCAGCTGAGCCGTTTCCTAGACGTTATTTCTAAGTCAGGAGTCTCTCCCTCTTCAAGGACTTTCACACTTTATCCCTCCATCCTTTGCTTTCTCTTTAGTCTCTCAATACTCTATCCATCTTGCCCCAGACCTATTCAAACAATGCCTACTACTCTCAAACTCTACGGCCCACAGACATATCTAAATGTCTCTGTTTTGTCCACAAAATGCAAAATGACCCTAGGGTCCTAGGAATATGGCAACTATTTAAATAGGGATGGGGCTGAAGTTGACCTGTTATTAAGTACAGTTTGCTAGCACTAATGTAGAAGTATATTTCACCAGGAACTTTCAAGTTTCCTTTTTTTACTAATTAAAAATTATTTTATTGTAAATCCAAGTCCCCAAAAGACCTTTTATTCACTAAAAAATGGTTTTTTTCAAACATTTAATTCACACAGGCCATGTCCACATATAAATTAATGATTTTATTGTACATTATGTATTAACTTCTTTGCGTCATTACTGCCTTTATATTTTATGTTTAACAACAACAACAAATCCTTCTCTAAAGCCTACAGACAATAAGATACGGCATTAGTCACAGTATATGGAAGTCTCCTATTGGTGATAAAATACACAAACCTCTCCCCTCACCAAAGAACTTTGTACAGCCTAAAACAGAAATAGAAAAAGTTAGAGATAATGCAGGATAACATAGTTTTCAGACAACTAAAACTAGATGTTGGTCCAAAGTTGTTAAAGTCACCACCAACTGGTGATAACTGGCTACATCAGAATCATCTTGGGGGAATTTTAACTGTTCAGGGTAGGAAGAGAGTTAGTCACAGGTGTTCCTAGCACAGAACAGATTTAAGAGCTACTGACCCACAGACAAGATCCACTTTAAAATCAATCAGAAGTGCCATTGCACAAGCCAATTTAAAAATATGTATGAGATGAGGACCCAATTCAGTGGCTTTTCAACTAGTCACTGAAGCTGACATAAACACTTTACTTAGGACTACACAGAGAGCTGGAGCAGAACAAAAAGTATGTCTCATTACAGCAACTGATGGCAGGGTTGTTCCATCTCATTTCCCTGGTCCACCAAGTTGGTTCTAAACTGATGAATTACTGACTTTTCAAACAATTAGACTGCACGGAACCACAGCAATAAGCATGCAGGCAGGCTGCTGCTACCAAATCCACAAGGCCCCAAACATCGGTGACACCAGTGCATCTACATATTATCGAAATAGAAGGACCAAGAAATAATTATATAAGACACACTGATAGCCTGTGGGGGCAGAGGGGTAGTGGTATCAGTTATCAATGCTGATTCTACACTGCTGAAGTTCTGTAATGCACAATTGAAAAGCAGACCCATTTCAATACTTCATAGACAGTCTGCAGATACTCCATTTCACCACCTCAATTACCTCTTTTGCGTGACCTTTCATTTAAATTCCTACCATGAAATCTCTCAACAGTGTGACCTCAAACGACTTCCATCTCTAGTTGCATTCCCTTACTGCAGGCTGGCTTCCACCAAAAGACCTAGAAGGCGGCCACCAAACCTCTCACCTTATGCCCTGTTGCGAAAGAAAGTGACCCATACTTTCTCCTCAAGTGAAAAAATTAGAAGACAAGATTAGGTAGATCACCCATTACATACTCAACTGGATCAGCCACACAAGAAGGCTCATTCCGGTCATGGGTAACCAGCATGAAAAACAGAGCATATGGGCAGCCAATGGATAAATGTACACTAAAAACGATAAAAATTATTTTTAGAGACACTTCTTTTGGTTCTAACAAACAATCTAAATTAGGCTACGTACAGGTAAAAATCACAATGAGCAGCATTATTAAACAATTCCAAAAGCTAGTGATCTTGGCTAAATAATTATACGTTAGAACCTTCTAAGAAGGCTGCTAATAAACTAAACTATGTCAAAATTTGCAAAGAGTTTTAGTCAGACTTGAAAGCCAAGATAAGCAACTCCTTTGTATGGTTATTACCTCTGACCAAAGCACAAGAATTCACTCAGACAAAGAACTTTCATAACCTACCTAAAAATAGGATAGCTCATAAATTTTCTAAACTGTTCTTTCCTGCTGTGGACAGCCCTTGATCTCTGACTGTAAAACTTAGCAAGCTTTGGCATATACTAATGTTAGTTTTACAAGTTACTAAAAACCTCTATAAATTAAGCATCATCTCTCAAATCTGGATAGTTCTCTCATTCTGAATGCCTAAACATTTAGGTCACAAATTGAAATACCAGTAGAAAAATATTCATCTTTAGGCAGGTTGTATAGTTACCACATAACAAGAAACTGACAAGAAAATTTAAACAGAGTATAAAAATACTTCAAAGCATTATGAACTTTGAATTTAGCACACTTTCCTAAATTTTAGTATTTCCAACAAGAAAAGAAGACTGGGGTAGCATTTTAGATGGTTTAAGCTAACTCAAAAATTTCCTGATTCCTGACATCAATACTAGATTTATATAGTTTTATTATAGTAACAAACAGCTGTTACAGTGGGATCTACAAACATATACAGAATTATTATATTTAAATTCATATAGAACAGTATTTACATTTTTTAAGTTACTTTTGAAATCAGAAGATGAAGTACAGATTAAGTTTTACAACAAAGAAAAGAAAAATACACAGGACAAAAACAGATAGGAACAGTAAAAATACAATTATCTGCTCTTGACACAACACAGGAAAATTGTCAGAAAGCTACATCTTCTTAATTTGACTGTCCAAATCATTAAAGTACGGATGATTCAGTGCCATTTTGCCAGAAATTCGTTTGGCAGGATCATAGATTAACATTTTCTGTGTGAAGGAAAGATATTTTAAAAGGTTATTTATTTAAGAAAAAAAAAAAAATCCCCCAAAAGCCTTATTTTTCTACCAATAAGCCATATGCTAATAATTTTAAAGAAAAACTACTAAATGAACATTCCCATTAGTTTAATACCAAACCACATGAATGTTTTACCTCACCCTCTAGCTCTAAAATGATCTATTCTTTAAATCACAAATATCTTGATAACCTTTTTGCTATAAATTACATTTTAAGACACAAGCATTCATGGATAACTTTAAAACCAAAGCATAAATTTAAGAAAGATTATCTAGTTAATTACATTTACTTCGAGAATTAAAAGGCCCTCTGAGTTATTTACAACACTCCTGAAATTCTGCTAATTAACTATAGAGGTTTCTAATGTAGCTTCCAGCAAGTTCCTAAGAAAAACAAAACCAGCGTGCACTATGCTATAAACAGAGTTAAAATGAGTCACTACCTGAACTATGGTCAGAAAACTTAAGTGCTAACATTTATCTACACATCAGCAGAAAAGGCTGGATAAAGTTAAAATGTATCTTAAAGAAATCTTAAAACTAAATCAATAAGCCAACCTAGAGATATTTTTACTATCTTGTTACCACTTAAGCTCTTATTCTATAGCTAGCACTCTACTTTGTTCATTTCATGTTATTTAATCCTGACAACATAAGGTAGGAATTAGTCCCACTTTACAAATGAGAATACTGAGGCTCAAAGAGGTTAAGGAACTTGCCGAAGTTCAGAGAGCTTACAAGTGAGAAAGATGAAATTTGAAACCAAGACTAACATATGGTTTACAGTAGGAATTATCAACCTGGTGAGACTGCCCCTAACGGGATACTTGGCAATGTGTAGGTACATTTGGGGTTGTCACAAGTGGGATAAAAACGTGTTAGTGGCATCCAGAGGGCACAGAAACAGGATGCTGTTAAGTATCTTAACGATGTACAGGACTCCCTCCAGCAGCAAAAACTGATCCAGGCCACGATGTCAATACTGGCGAGACTAAGGAACCGTGATTGACAACACGATTTTCATTTGGTTAACTAAAGTGACATTCTTTGATATGTTCAAGAATCCCAGACTGAACCAGGAATACAGAGGGCCTTTTACATCACATCATCAATACTGATGCACAAAATATCAGAGGCAGTAAAGGACCCTGGACTGCACTGTAAGCATCTGGGAAATCTGAGCTGGAGTTGACGGCATGATTGTAACCTGTCAAAGAGGCCCAAAGATCAATTAGAACACATGTATGACGATACAGCAATAGATGTTTTTCCTTTGTTTAGTAACCTACCAAAATTTCTTTTTTGGAATTACATTACCTGAGAGTCATAAGATTTAGTTCCTTCTAACACCTCAGTATTTAAATACTGTTCTAGAATAAATTTCCTGGGGCAGGTCTAGGACAATTTATTTTATCCTAACAAACTACTTTTGTCTTATTTTTAAAGAACACAGCTGTTTAGTTGGAACAGCAACGTAATACAGGCGAAAGTTTTAAGAACTACATTTATCCCTTTGCTAACCTATCTGATGTGGAAATGAGGCACAAGGTGAGAAATGGAAAGTCATGCAGCAAAGGCTTAAATAACTAAAAATATGAAAAAATAAGGAAGATACCTATGTCGAAAAACTAAAAACCAGTAAATACTAAGACAAAAAAGCTGGAAACAAGGGCCACTCCAAGTCAGTCACTTACAGCGTTATTATTAACCCTGTCCTCTCCTTCAGAGTACCTATAGCTATCTATCAGATTAAAAACAAATCAACAAGGACAACAAAAAAAATGCCAAATTCTCCTCTCAAAACCACTAGAGGTTTTCATATCTAAAATGGAACTAGTAATGTGCTTGCTTCAGCAGCACATATATTAAAATGCAGCTAGTAATAAACATAACAGACATAACAGCTATGTGTCTAGCTCAACAAATGTTGGTTTCATTCCTATTTCCTAGGTAAAGACAAAATTAAGTACATTCAGAATTAATTATCCAAGGTGTTAAAACCAATATAAAGGGCATTCCTTACCGAGAGCAGATCCAAGCCATTTTCATCCAAGTTTTTGACATGGGATGCTAAGCTTCCTGGTTTCCACTTGGGAAATGTACTCTTATAGTCCTGTAAAGATTCCACTTCTGGCCACACTTCATTATTAGGAGTGCCCAAAGCTCTAAAAAGCCAGAGCAAAACAAAAACTTACAAGTTAAAGCATCAACATAATTCTTGCTATCTACATGTTAATTTTAAAGTTCTTAACAGCTCAAGCGTAAATAAAAAATACCTGAAAATTCTGAAGAGTTGATCAATTTCTGAATCCCCATGAAACAGTGGTTTCTTCGTTGCTAATTCAGCAAATATGGTACCTATACTCCAAATGTCCACTGGAGTTGAGTAGCGAGCTGACCCCAGCAACACTTCTGGAGATCTATACCAGAGTGTCACTACCTATTACAAAGAAAATACCTTACTTGGAATAAATGTGGCACATTCAATTACCTAAATGTAAACATTTATATTAGGACTGTCCTTTAGAATGCTGCACGATTGTCTCTGATAGTGTTTGAAAGCCAATTAACTATACACAATACTAAATGTTAGATAAATACTTCATTTGTAAGTTATATTCACTAAGGAGGAAAACATAAAAGCATACCAAGTCTTTTCAAATCAGTAAAAGGCAAGGATCAAAACAGTCAAGACAGCTTTCAGTTAAAAACAAAAGCACAATGACACTGGATTTGGGCTGACACTAAACGGTACAAGTGCCTGCATTGCTTACAAGATAAAACCACAACCAAGGCAAACAACAGCTTATTAGTGGTCTAGCACCAATCTGCTGTTTTAGCATATCCAATTTATCACAATGGAGGGCAACAGCGTCTACTTAAACCAGTGGAAACCAAATAATATATATTTACAGATCCATGGGAAAAACTATAAAAAGGAATGATTAAAAAGGAGCCAAGACATCTGACCAGAGGTGCAGTCACAAGTTTTGATCTAGAGGAAGTCTTTGAGCACAAGGGTAGACAACTCCACAGAAGACAAGGCTTCCCAATAATCCTTAACTGTGATTCAGCATTCCCTTTCCCTCCAGAAACAGCAAACAAAAAGCCAAGTCATCAATATACCAGGGACAAAATGTGGTTATACCTTTTAACTACTCTTTCTCAAGACAGGAAGAGACAGAAATCACATGTAATTTGAACAGGGAACCTTTACTATACAGGACTAGTAACTGTAACAGAGGATTGTAATAATCGGAGACTGACTTGTAAGAATAGATGACTCCTTCCTGCAATGCCTCTCTAGCACCCTCTACTGTCAAAGGTAACATCCCAGCAAAGGAAAAACACTCAAAAGTTTCAGATGCATTTTCACACAGCGGACAATGAAGGGTTACTTTAGACTAGAGAGGCAATAAACCGATAGTGGCACAGATTGGAAATCTTTCTGAGTATTTTTTCTTGTCTTAAAGAATACAGAAAACAATCCCTCAATCACACATAACAAAAGCACCAAAAAACGTACCTCATGTGTATACACTCTAATAGGAATTCCAAAAGCTCTGGCAAGGCCAAAATCTGCCAGTTTAATTGTTCCTTTATCATCAATCAATAGATTCTGAGGTTTTAAGTCCCTGTGGAGAACTCTTCTAGAGTGACAAAACACAATCCCTTGTAGGATTTGGTACAAATAACTCTGAAGAAGGAAATATAAATTAGAAACTTAGCCACATGATGAAATGATTTTCTAAATAATCTTGGCAGCCTTCTTTCAAAGACGTAAGAAATTATATTGCAGAGAAATAAACAATTTACCAAAAAAGTTCTCAGGCCACTTGAGACTAATGGGACGTATCTGGGGGGTGAGAAGCATTTATATCAAGTATTATGTTTATACAAATAAGACAAAGATATTCACCTTATGGGAACGTTTATAGACACTCATTTCATTTTCTTTTACTTATTCTGGTCCCGACTTCTTAAGTAATAAGGTAATGTTCTATATAGAGAGTTTCTTAAACTTTTGTTTTATATACTTATAGCAACTCTAGTTCTGCTTGAGTAAGTTTAGTCTTTTCCATTTCTATCTTTTATCTTTATATATTCATTTCCTCTTTGGAAACACTGGTCACACATTTTTTAAAAAATAGAATATTATGACTGTATTTAAATAGATATAATTATGGCAAAACATTGTTTAGCAGTTCAGAGAAGTGTTTTGTAAGATACTTGTTGCCAACACAATGTAACTGACATTTGAAGCAACATGGGTACTACAGAAATATAAAATATAGTATTGACTATAAAGTTCAATATTATAAAATACATAAAACCAATCAGTTGGAACAACTGGCTAGCATTTGGAAAAAAAATTAAGAACTCTAGTTCTTACATCAAAATAAATCTTTGATCCACCTAGAATTTAAGACAAAAGGAGAAACGGTAATCTACTGAAACCACTAGAAAAACACTGTCATGTACTGTTCCCATACATGTGATCTTTGCATGAGGAAGACTTAAATAAGACATTAAAAAGTCATGTACTGATTTGTAGAAGTATGTTAAATTATAAAAATAACTAATGGTATATACACACCATTAACAAAAGACAAAAAAAAAGGAATAAAAGAATTATTATTAACACATTACCAATAAAAAGCTCTTAGAAACCAGTGAAAAAAGTATCCTAACAGAATCATCAGTGAAAAATATGTAGTGTTTATAAGATGGCTAAGAAATAAAAAATGTTAAACAAAAGGCAAAATGATGTTAATGCATCTTTCACATAGTATCGTTATCAAAAAGATTAATGACAGTGTGCTAAAAAATATACATACACCATGATGTTGGTCTAATTTTCTAGAGGGTTAACTGGCACTATCAAGATTTTAAGTGTAAATAAACATCCTCAACCCACTGATTTCAGTGGTGAGACTCCTATAAAGATACACAGGAATATCAAGATAGTCCTTGCAGCACTGACCGTAAGGACATGAGTCACCAAGCTGGAAAACAACTTCAGCGTCCACCAGTGGGAACCAGTTTTTATGCAATTATATCAGACATTAGAAAGATGGGCAGACCTACGTAGACTAACGTTTTACACAGTAAAAGGGAAAGTAATGCATATATCCTAATATATATATAAAATCCCATTTTTAGAAAAAGTTTATGTATATACACATACAAAGTTGACATACAAGTTATCTCTAAGATTACTAATAAAACAAAGGCTACATCTGAGGAGTGGTTTGGTAGAGATGGTATAAGGATAATTACTTTAAATTTAAATGAAACTTAATCTCTACAATAAATTAACCAAAATATATACTCAAATCCAGAATAAAATGCAACTGCCTGCTAGCATCACCCTGTCGCAGGCTTTTGTTCTTTTATTTTACACATATCTGACTGACAGAGAACAGAATATCCGAGTTTCCAACAACACACGTTAGCTCTTTCATGGTTTTTCAGGCAGCACTTTTCACTTTACAACCAGAAGCACTATCCAGTAACGAAATGGGTGACTGTTAACAACCTAACCTGTAGACCAAGTGAGAAAAAACAAACTATTCTTTAATGAAACATCCTTTTCTTCCTTGTTCTGCTTTCTAACACTTTTTCCATGTATATTCTCATGAAACACAGGCACTTCTAAAGCGT
Source organism: Ovis aries (assembly GCF_016772045.2). Lineage (NCBI taxonomy): Eukaryota > Metazoa > Chordata > Mammalia > Artiodactyla > Bovidae > Ovis > Ovis aries. The sequence goes on along the minus strand of NC_056078.1, from coordinate 15,822,427 downwards.
AGACTCTTTACATTCACAGTAGATAAACACTAACAAAATTAGGCAAGATTCTTACCTTAACAAGTGAAGAATCCATGAACTGACCAGGAGGGATAGAATCCAAGTATTTCTTGAGATCCATGGAAAGGAATTCAAAGATGAGATACAACCTAGAATCCTGCATAAGCACATCTTGAAGACTGAAAAATAAAACAATTACAAATCTCAACATTTTTGATCTCTCACAAAATAAAATGGCTTCTTACACACATCATAGTTGCTATTAGAAAAAGTAGGCCATAAGAAATTTCTACGGTAACAAATTCATGCTATACTGTTTTGGAATAGAAGGAGTGGTACCTTCCCTAGTAGTGAAACCGGAAACTAGAATTTGAGAAAGGAACCTCAGGGCAGCAACTGAAAATTAAGTGATATTACAGGTGCTAACTTGGTAAATGGCCTGTAGTCCAGAAGAATATTTCTAGGCTGACTACTTGTTGCTTAAGAGTTTGTCTTTCCATTGAGGCAAATCATAGAAATTAACTTTTTAAAGTATTATCTAACCTTACCAGTTGTTCACAATCTCAAGCTCCCAAAATGCAGTTAAATCCTAACTTTCACCTGATCTAGCTACCTATCTCAGGTCGCTGATTAAGGAATCCTTAAAGACCAGAGCTCTCAGAGTTGGAACAGTGACAAAGCTTTGTGAAAAAAGACTTCCTTGTCTCCCTTAACCAGTTTATCCTGATTTTCCAGCCCCCACTACTAATCTCTATCACCAAGCCCCTCTAACTCTATTCCTGCTTTAAAAGCCTAAGTTTTTCTATGTCCAGCATTCTCAGTGAACAAAAATAGGATTCTATTCCACTCAGAAAGGTTCGATCAGAAATTAATCAACTGTAAAAATTTTCACAATGAAATTCACTTGTGAAATAGCATGCGTAAAATGATTCAAATTCAGATATTATACCATACCTGACTATATTTGGATGACGAAGCTCTTTTAATAGAGATATTTCCCGAATTGCAGTACTAGGAACCCCTTCCTCTTCACTTTCTAGTCTGATTTTCTTCATGGCTACCACTTGACCTGTAGTTTTGTGTCTACCCTTATACACAACTCCATAGGTACCTGAAATAGACAAAGTAAGTGTCTGCTATGTGACAACCTCCACAAACTAAAAAAATTTTTAAAAAGATGATTGAATTCCCTAAGGTGTCACATGATAGAAACATCTGCTGTGGCCACAAAGGAAGCATCTCACTCATAATTATACTCTCATCACTTCTGAAAGAAGAGGCTAATTACAACCTAACCTATCTGCAGTTTAGAAAAGCCATATAGTCATCACAGGTTCCCCATACAATTCAAATTACTAGTAATTTTCCAGCACATTTTAGAGAAAAAGGATCATTTGCAAATTGGAATATATGTCCTGTCAAATATCCTACCCAAGGTAGGCATAAAATAAATGCAGGAAGCCTCACATCCATTTGGAAGTTGAGAACATGGATTCCGATGTATGGGCTTTAGCTAATGAGCAGCAATTTCAATATAAGGGATCCTGGGGTGGTTGGGCACCGAATGGAAAAGGCAGTAAGGGAGATGGACTAGTCAGCTAAACACAAGTTCGCATGCATGATATGCTGAATCCCCCAGCTAAGTGATTTTTAATCTGGGGTTGGACAATTTAAGGGAGGTCTTGACTCCCTTAATTATATGAAAATTTTCTTAAATAGCTTTACTATTTTTCCTATGATATCAGTGTAACTTCAAAAGCGATTAGGAGGGACTTATTTATATCTAGGGAAGTCTATTTTATAGTTTTTTAAGAGTTTCTCCAAAACTAGTAGTATTTCAAAAAAGGATAAGAACCACTGACAAATAAATGATCTACTTGTTTGATCAGAATATTAAGGATGGTTTGCTCAGTGACAAACTGATGCTATATAAACTCTTTTTAAATAGAGAAATTCTATCCAATTGTCTGTGTCATGGTGTCATTTTAAAAACCTAACTTAACATAAAATCCATTGTATATTATTTTGATGAAATTTGGAGTAGTTGTGCTTTGGGTAACCAGTTGATCTGGGAATTCCCTGATGGTCCGGTGGTTAGGACTCAGCACTTTCACTCCTAAGTGCCTGGGTTCAATCCCTGATTCAAGGAACTAAAATCCCACAAGTTGCATTGTGAGGTCAAAAAAAATAAAGGAGAACTGATCTTATTTGATCTTCACCACCATCCTTCGTGGGTGGACCTTCTGTACACTTAGAATCTGTACATTTTTCAGATGTAAATTATACTTGCATTAAACACAAAAGTAGGTAAGCCAGTAGCACCCTCACCCAGCACACTGTTAAGACTCAGGAAGATCAGTCATTTACATAATATGGTCAAATTAGTAGTTAATGGTAAATTCAAACTTTTTAAAGTATTCTTACCTCTCACTCAATTGTACAACATTCACCTGGTCCTAAAATTTACTCATAATAGCCACTGATTAACTTATAGTGAACACTCAGTATATACTGAATTGAGTTTTAGACATCGCAAGTGCTCTTTGTCTCTCCTGACTCGCACTTTGAAATGAACTAAGCATTATAAGGAATGGTGCTGAAGCTGAAGCTCCAGTACTTTGGCCACCTCATGTGAAGAGTTAACTCACTGGAAAAGACTCTGACGCTGGGAGGATTGGGGGCAGGAGGAGAAGGGGACGACCCAGGATGAGATGGCTGGATGGCATCACCGACTCGATGGAAGTGAGTCTGAGTGAACTCCGGGAGATGGTGATGGACAGGGAGGCCTGGCGTGATGCGATTCATGGGGTCACAAAGAGTCGGACACGACTGAGCGACTGAACTGAACTGAAGCATTATAAAATTTAAAAATCTTCAATATAGGCAAATTATGGAGACTGAACAATAAACAGAAAAACTGTTAATCAACAAATGGTTATAGCGTATCTGCTAAATGCCAACTAAGGTTCCACATCATGCATATAGTTACGTTCTCTGTGATCTAAAAAGGCAAAAGGGGTTCAAATTATTGCCTGAGTTCAATGAATTATTTTTGTTAACTTAGAAGGAAATCACAGAACAACTTGGTAATGATTGAAATAAGAGCTGATATATTTAAGAAATGAATTAGGTAGTCAAAAACTCAATGTCAAGGGGGAAAAAGACAAGAGGACTATTTTACTCAAAAGACATGAAGACATTAACTACCAAATGAAATACATGACCCTGACTAGTACTTCAGAGAGTATATGCAGACATACTTAAAACTAAAGCACATAATTTCACTGCCCTAACACTCTCAACACACCTACAAAATAGCAATAGTGTTTTTTTAAAAATACACAGATGTATTGCTTTAAGTGTTTAGTATTAGAAGAATGTAAGATTATTGGAGGGATGCTGGTAGGGAGACATGTCAGAATAATTTCAGTGCTCTTGAAAGGTTAACTTTTTTTTTTTGCTTATGCTACTATATATAGCATATATATATGAGAACATATATATTAATGTACTAATGACTGTTGGATACTTTAAAAACTGAATTTGAATATTTACATGTCAAACCATTAAATCATTTTTAAAATTCCTTGTATATTATTAAAGCCACTCACCTTCTCCAATTTTCTCTATTTTGGTATAGTCTTCCATAGTTAATCAGTGGGTACGGTAGATCCTAAAATGAGAAGAAAAGCTTATTTGATCACATGTCACCAATTCAAAGGGTGCTTTTAAGTTATTGATAAGATATTACAAGTAAAGAATTTCCCACTGTGCCTAGAGCAGTACTAACTTTCCATAATAGGACTTCCCTCACGGTGCAGTGGATAGGAATCCACCTGTCAATGCAGGGAACACAGGTTCAATCCCTGGTCCAGGAAGATTCCACATGCCACAGGGCAACTAAGCCCAAGCATCACAACTACTGAAGCCTGTGCACCTTGCTGGTGCACCGCAACAGAGAGTAGCATCCACTTGCCTCAACTAGAGAAAGTCACTTGTGGCAATGAACATCCAGTGCAGCCAAATACAAATAAATTTTTAAAAATTTTTCCATAATATTAGCTATTCTATTAAAACAATATTTACAAGGGGAAGAGCTCAAGACTCTCCCACCTTTCTTAGCTTCTGAAACATTGGAAATATTTGTATATCCTATACCTGGATAACTTTGGTATACTAAGTCGCTTCAGTGTCCGACTCTGTGTGATCCTATGGAGCCTGCCAGGCTCCTCTGCCATAGGATTCTCCAAGCGAGAATACTGGAGTGGATTGCCATGCCCTCCTCCAAGGTACCTTCCTGACCCAGGGATGGAAACCACTGTCTGTTATGTTCCCTGCACTGGCAGGCAGGTTCTTTACCACTAGAGCCACCTGGGGGCTTCTTTCAAAATTAACTTTCAAATTCAGACATCAACATCTATCCGTCCCAAAGAAAACCCTGATGTTCTTTACATAAGACTTCCAAGGCTCATCAATGTGCGCCAGTTATACCCAAATAGTTTAGCAATGAATGCTACTTGAATTTGTAGCTTCATGATACTTTTATGAAGTTAATAAACAATTTTTAAAGACATGAGTAGGGAGCTAAAATGTGGTCACACTGTTCAACCATTAGAAAATATTTAAAGCAGCAAAAGTATATTCATTTCAACTTGCTCAAATGACAGTTTTTATCTTTCTCTTGTTGTCAGGAGTCACGTAACACAAACATGATAAAAAAAAACTTTCAAGATACCTTTTGTAAAGTAGGAAATATCACTAAGCACTCTAAAAGAAAATGGGCAATTCCATACATAAAGTCTAATTATATCCCATGCAATGTCAAGAACAAAGAATGTCCATATACTTGAATCACACACACAAAAAAATGGTTAAGAAAAAAAAAGCCCAAATGACAACCAGATACTCAAGACTTCCTGGTAAGTTTGCCATGGAAACATCAACTTCAGAAGCCCAAACCATCATTTTATATCACTGATAAAATCATAAAGGTCACTGAACCTTAAGTTACATTGACCCTTGAGTTAAATTTCTCACATTCTTTTTCAAAATCATTCCAGACACAAGCAGAGATAAACTTTTTTAAATAAACAAAATTGCACTACTCTGGCCATCTTAAAAATGTTCAATTTTACAAATGGCAATGGATTAGGACTAACTATCTTTTCTTCAATATCCAGCTGTAATATGCCCAAATCACAATGAAACTGTGGAGCTTATTTTAAACAAAATAACTGAAAACTAACTCAATTTCAAAGCTGGGTTCAATTACTCTTTCACCTTTCCCTGGTTGCAACTATTTTAAATAAAGGATGTGGCTTCGTAATGCCTTTTGAATGCCTCCTCTATTCCTAGTGGCAGGATGTAAAATACCAATGGCTTCATCCACCCAGACACCTCCAGGTCTTTAAAGAAAGCAAGACCTGCACGTTAAAACTGATTAAAGGATTTTAAATGACACGTTTCTAACTCTCGGCGTTTCTTAGATTTCCAGTTTTTGCCAATTCCATTGTATGTAACAACCACCAAGCATAAAATAAAATCCAAAAAATCCAAGTTCTCTCGGGGTCTATGCCCAGGATAAGTGTTCTTAAAAGCTCCAGGTAAGCTAGGGTCATGGGAGCAGAGAGGCAAGCTGAGAAGGCCCACAAGTTAGTTCTTCCGGTCGGTTTCCCGTGACCACCTGGGATTAGAAGCAGGCCCGAGCACCGGGCTGAGTTGCAATCTTGCTTTCCACTCCCGGAGGCGAAGCTAGGAGCTGCAGGGCAGAGCCTGGCACTCCACAAGCGCTTGGTGTCGGCGAACGAAGGCACAAATCTGCCTTCCATCAACCCCAGAAAGCCTCCTCAGCCGCCCGCGACCCCAGATTGCAATTCAGAGACCACAGCAATGCCAACCCTGCCTGGCCGGGCTGGGCTCCCCCACGCCTCCCACTGAAGCCGAGGTTGGGCGTCGCTCCATGCGCAGGCCCGGGGCCTCCGGTTAAGGCCGGGCTTGGCGGTACGCAGAACCCCACTGCCCAGAGCCCAGCCTCCCAATTATCACCTGCTTCATTAATACTCCCCCTCCAAGGTCCGCGAGCCAGCCCTTCCGAGTGGACACCCCATAGGCAACACCCTGACCTCACCAACGCTACCCGGCTTTATCCCGCGGCGAAAGCTGCGGCGGCTACCAAGTCGGCGACGCTCTCCCTAACTTCCAAGCGCCAGCTTTGGAGCTAAGTGCGAGCAGTTTCAAACTCACCGCGCTAAAGGGTCCTGGATTCACCAATCAGATAGCCCGTAGACTTTTAAAGGAGCCAATCAGAGCCTAGCTTCCCTTAACGCTGGCCTCCCCGGGTGGCTAGAGCGCGAAAGGTGGAGGAAACGGCGGCTGGAGAAAAAGCAGAAGGGCGGGCGCCAACTGAGTCTGAGCGCAAGCGCGTTCCAAGATAGGGTCGTCTTATTGTTTCTAGTCATAAGAAATCTACTGTCCTCTCAGGGTTGGGTTTTTTTCTCTCCCAATATTGGCACAATAAAAATTTGAGGTATTCAAATAGTTCATCACAGAAGTGGTGCTACACGTAATCCAGATCCCATTACTTTCATTTCTGATACTGAAAGCTAATGTATATTTATGCTTTTCTAAAATAATGAATCTCAGTCTGGGTCAAAGAGCATGATTCTGCATGTCCCAAGGGGAAGATCCCTCATGCTCAACTTAAGACTCAAGGCAGCCAAAAAACAAAACAAATAAAGTTTGTTTTAATAGAAAGAGGTAATAGAAAACTAGGAAAGATGTCCTCAACAGGGTAAAGAAACTTTTCATATATATATAAATATATATATGAATATGAGTTAGATACATTTTTGTCACATTTCACACACATATATGGCTGAGCTGTTTTCACCTCACTGTTTTAAATTTCATTTTTAAAATCTATGTAACATTTTGACTTAAAAATTAAAAAGCAAAATTTTTCTTTTCTTAAATGTTAAAATATTCTCACATCAGAATTTTAAATGTTCTTAAAAACACAAAAATTCACACTTCTGTGGGAGAAGAAAAAGATCTAAATTACACTTTAAATAATCCCGTATCCCCAAACTCTTTCATTGCCCTCCACCATATCCTAAAGAGATTTCTGCACCTGAACATCATTCTTAAGTCTTTAAGAAAATAAAAAAGTAAAATAGAACTGAGGATAGTAAGAGTCTTTCCACTGACTGTATCGAGATCTGGAACAAATACTGATTACCATGCCCTCTACAACTATGTGTTTGATGATCCAGATTAGGATAAGGAATGGAATAAGTTTATCACATGGCCCCCTATATGTGGCACAAACACTCAACCTTGGCAATTTTGTGCTCCTGGGTGACAGAATATTTTAAATTCATAGTAGAAGTACGAGATTTGGGAAAACTTGGCCTGAACCTAATAACTTTTAAAACTTATTTTTAAAATCTCAAATTCACATTTTAAATGAAAACTGCCTTAAATTGCCTTAAATAAAATGAAAACTGTGTTCTAGAGAAGACTATTCTCTGCTAGTTTAGGGTACTAATTTTAAAGAATAAATATATATAGCTTTCCCTCTGAGAGGCTTAAGCAAAGGATTTAATTTATATCATCTAAAAACAGCTAGTAATTCATTATATACATTTGACATTCAGCATAAAGAAGACCACAAGCTTCCACACTTTCATGCTAGATTTTTATTTAAATTTAACTCAGTTATCTTTCTCTATTTTTGCAGCTTGTTTTTATTTGTTTTTAGTTATCTTTTAAAGTTTCAGGTGGGATGAAGCGAAGTGCAAGTCACTCAGTCATGTTTAACTCTTTGCCACCCCATGGACTATACAGTCCATGGAATTTTCCAGGCCAGAATACTGGAGTGGGTAGCCTTTCCGTTCTCCAGAGGAATCTTCCCAACGCAGGGATCGAACCCAGGTCTTCCGCACTGAGGGGAAGTCTTTACCAGCTGAGCCACAAGGGTTCAGGGGTTGTTCTAAATTTAGGCTCTCATCTTGGCAAATACAATTGACTGTTCATTGGGTCAACTTCTATACAATGTCACAAAGATCAGTCAGGTATTTTCCTGCTTGAGATGTTGGGAGTCGGAGAACACAACCATTACTTGTAACTTGCTTCTGGCACTTACGCTGTAACTTATGCTCTAAGGTGACATGAGAACATAGAGGAGGAAATTACTAATTCAAAAAGAGGATGTGACATTTGAAGAAACATTGGATATGACATTCTCCAGGAACACTGGAGAAGGAATGGTGAGGCAGGCCTTCCAGGCAGAAGTTGTATGAGTAAAGCCCTGAAGTCTGCCCATATAATTTAGGGTGCCTTGATCAGAGGGTAGAGGGCCCCTTAGGTGTTAAGCAGGGAAGGGAATTTGGAGTCAGAATCTAAAAGAGCCCTAAATGCTCTTCTGAGAGGCTGCTCGGAAGAGGTTCAGCTTTGCAACAGTATTTTAGAACTAGGGAACTTTCTTGGTATTTCAGCGATTGATTCCTTGTTTCCACTGCAAGAGGCGCAGGTTTGATCCCTGGTCAGGGAACATGCCGCAGGGAGGAACCTGAAAAGTAAAAAATTTTAAATGTATATAAAGTGGCATGGGAAAAAAAAAAAACACAACTAAAACAGAGAGGATAAGAAGGTATGTGCTCCCCAAACTTTCATATTCATATTTTGGTGACCTCCATTTAGAAGAGGGGGTGTGCAGAGATCCATTGCCATTGCACAGAAGTTTTGTTTGGCTTTGAGATACAAGTGTTGCTATGGACTGAACTATGTTTTTCCTTACCCCCCACCCTTTCATTTGTGCATTGCAGCCCTCTGGTGTTAACACACCTCTATATATGGTGGTTTTTAAAATGGGGCCTTGGAAGAGTAATTACTTTTAAATAAGATCATGTGAGTGGAGAACTTGCTGTGGGATGAGCATTCTTATAAGAAGGCCTTATAAGACCTCGATCACTCTGTTTCCTCCGCGTGAGGACACAGAACAAGTCACCATCTGCAAAGCAGGAAGAGAGCTCTCACCAGATCCCACCCTGCCAACACTGTGACCCAGCCTCCAGAATGGTATGGAAATAAATTTATGTTGTTTATCCCACCCAGTCTGCGGTATTTTGTTATGGAAGCCCAAGCAAACACAAGTATTTTTTCAGGTAAAAATGTTTGAGAAACATTTGCTTGTAAATATGTAAAATACCTGGAAGGAGATGCAGGAAACTAATAACTGTGTGCCTGTATGGAGTTGGAGAATGCCTGGGGCACAGAGATGGGAGGAAGGCTTCGGAGCTTTTGAATTTTGAACCATTTGGGTGTGTTGCTGCTGCTGCTGCTGCTGCTAAGTCGCTTCAGTCGTGTCCGACTGTGCGACACCATAGACGGCAGCCCACCAGGCTCCCCTGTCCCTGGGATTCTCCAGGCAAGAACACTGGAGTCAGTTGCCATTTCCTCCTCCAATGCATGAAAGTGGAAAGTGAAAGTGAAGTCACTCAGTCGTGTCCGACTCTTCGCGACCACATGGACTGCAGCCCACCAGGCTCCTCCGTCCAAGGGATTTTCCAGGCAAGAGTACTGGAGTGGGGTGCCATTGCCTTCTCCGTTTGGGTGTATTACCTAGGTCAAAAATGAATAAATGGATAAATGGATGAATGTATGAAGAAATGCACGTATGAGGAAATGAATCTTGCCAAGGCCTCTTTTGCTATGGGATAAAATTCAGAGCAGTTTTTAAAAAAGTATCCAAAAGGAAAAGACTGTTCCTTTTCATTAATTCAGAAAGTAAAATAGTAGAAAAAGTAAGACACACAGTTTTGAAACCTTTTTTTTTTAATTTCTTGGCCACGCTGCACAGCATGTGGGATCTTAATTCCCTGACCAGGGATTGAACCCATGCCCCCTGCATTGGAAGAATTGAGAGTTAACCACCAGACCACCAGGATGTCCCCCACCCCCTTTCCCCTGCCCCTCTTACCGAGAAAGATCCCAAGACCTTTTAATCATGACTGAAAACACTGAATTATCATGACTGTTTCTCAGTTAGGCATTTCTCTGATAACAAAAGTAAAGTGTTTTTTGGAAGTGTTAGATACAACTCATCTTAAACTACCTGTATCTTCAATTTAGCATCTCCTGAGCTGAATCTCAACAGTGTTCATGGACAGGTCACTGGACAGGTGGGAAAGTGTGACTGACTGGGAATTGAAGTAGGAAAAAAAACAGCAGTGTGAACAAACTGTTTAAAATATCTTGTTATACATTTTACAAAGACATGCCCCTGTGAAAACCTCTTTCAGAGACCAGAAGGGGCTGTGCAAAGGCAGAATCCTGATACATAAGTTTCATGAGCTTCATGGAGAACTGAACTCTGAAACTAGCAAGCATTTTCATACATATTTGGAGCCAGGAGAAACTATCAGGGCTGTTGTTTTAGCTGAATATCTGAGATTCTTTTACTAATTTGAATGAATTAGTAATGTCTCTTAAATTTTATCACAATACCATTAATGCCTAGTATAGGGCTTTCTGCCAGAGCTAAAAATTTATAGTGAGAAGTAATTCTTTTTTCTTTTTAGAAGTAATTCTTTTAATCATTCTCTGAAAAGTCACTTTGATAAACCAGGGCAGTGGATTGTAACTATGTCTCTAATCAGTAAGTTAAGGGATTAATGTAAAAGTCTCTTTTCTAGTGGTGTTAACGAAATGAGGTTCTATTTTACCTAAATAAACTGTCATCTGGATTGATACAGACCTGCGATTTCATACCATGAAATATTCTGCTTCAAGCAAAATGTTTACTATAATTGGCAAGTTTCAAAGAGCAAAGTTAGAGTAACATCCTCTTACTGCTAAGATGTTATGAAACATAATTTACTCTATCCTTCAAAATGAGATAGGCCCCTTGTAGCACCCGAGGCTTTCCTCTCTACCATGAACATTAGTTGTTTGGCTCTTGGCTGTGCATCAGTTTATACCAGTGATGTGAGAGTGAAATATGACAACAAACCAAACTCTATCAGCTCCACTCACCAAATATTTGAGTTTCTTCAGTTTATCTTGTATTATTTGGTGGCAACCAAATATCCAAAGATGAATTAGATATCTATTCTCATTGAGCTTGACAGGAGAGGCCCAGATAAGAAAAACGCAGCAAGTGATCATACTTCTTTTGTGCTAATTAAATATCTTCCTTTAGCTGGTACCTTGTGCCAAGTACTGAGGAAATACAAGGTAAAGTGATGTTATTAATACATTCAGATAAGACAAAGAGGCTGTACTCAATATGCCAGCAAACTTGGAAAACTCAGCAGTGGTCACAGGACTGGAAAAGGTCAGTTTTCATTCCAATCCCAAAGAAAGGCAATGCCAAAGAATGTTCAAACTACTGCACAATTGCACTCATCTCACACGCTAGCAAAGTAACTCTTCAAATTCTCCAAGCCAGGCTTCAACAGTATGTGAACTGAGAACTGCCAGATGTTCAAGCTGGATTTAGAAAAGGCAGAGAAACGAGAGATCAAATTGTCAACATCCACTGGAACATTGAAAAAGCAAGAGAGTTCCAGAAGAACATCTACTTCTGCTATATTGACTATGCCAAAGTCTTTGTGTAGATCACAGCAAAATGTGGAAAATTCTTAAAAAGATGGGAATACCAGACCATCTTACCTGCCTCCTGAGAAATATGTATGCAGGTCAAGAAGCAACAGTTAGAACCGGACATGGAACAACAGACTGGTTTCAAATTGGCAAAGGAGTATGTCAAGGCTGTATATTGTCACCCTACTTATTTAACTTATATGCAGAGTACATCATGCAAAATGCCGGGCTGGATGAAGCACAAGCTGGAATCAAGATTGCTGAGAGAAATATCAATAACTTCAGATATGCAGATGACACCACCCTTATGGCAGAAAGCAAAGAAGAACTAAAGAGCCTCTTGATGAAAGTAAAAGAGGAGGTGAAAAAGTTAACTTAAAACTCAACATTCAGAAAGTGAAAGAGGAGAGTGAAAAAGTTGGCTTAAAACTAAACATTCAAAAAACTAAGATTATGGCATCCAGTCCCATCACTTCATGGCAAATAGATGGGGAAACAGTGGAAACAATGACAGACTTTATTTGGGGGGGGGGGGGAGGGGGCGCTCCAAAATCACTGCAGATGGTGACTGCAGCCATGAAATTAAGATGCTTGCTCCTTTGAAGAAAAGCTATGACCAACCTAGACAGCATAGGTAAAGCAGAGACACTACTTTGGCAACAAAGGTCCACCTAGTCAAAGCTGTGGTTTTTCCACTAGTAATGTATGGGTGTGAGAGTTGGACTGTAAATAAAGCTGAGCACCGAAGAATTGATACTTGTGAACTGTGGGGTTGGAGAAGACTCTTGAGTTTCCCTTGACTGCAAGGAGATCTAACCAGTTCATCCTAAAGGAAATCAGTCCTGAATATTCATTGGAAGGACTGATGATGAAGCTAAAACTCCAATACTTTGGCCACAAGATGTGAAAACTTGACTCATTGGAAAAGACCCTCATGCTGGGAAAGATTGAAGGCAGGAGGAGAAGTGGACAACAGAGGGTGAGATTGTTGGATGGCGTTACCAACTTAATGAACATGAGTTTGAGCAAGCTCCGGGAGTTGGTGATAGACAAGGAAGCCTAGCCTGCTACAGCCCATGGGGTTGCAAAGAGTCAGACACGACTGAGAGGACTGAACTGAACTGAAGACAAAGAGAGAAAGATACCGGCTATTTCAATAACATTTGATAACTTTATGAAGCCTTTATTATGCCCCAAGCGCTAACTTGAATAACTGGCCTACAAGCAAGAATCAAATGCAAGTCCCCAAACTTCAAAGTCCAAATGGGGAAACATAAAATGAAAAAGAGGGAAGTAGAGCTTTTCATTCAACAAGACAAGACAAATACCTTTTCCTACCCCAGAAATCGTTTTATATTTCTTCCCCAACCAATCCCAAACAGCACTCTCAAAACGAAAAGGAGGAGGAGGAGACACTGTCTGACAAAAAGCCCCTCTGGAACGGCTAGCTATACCATCGCAGTTAAAGATCAGGCTCCCAATGTTAATAGCAGCACCGTTCACAATAGCCAAGACAGGCGAGCAACCTAAAGGTCTTTCAACAGAGGAATGAATAAGGAAGATATGATACATGTATACAAAGGAGCATTACTCAGCCATAAAAAAGAATGAAATAATGCCATTTGCGATAACATGGATGGACCTAGAGAGAATCATACTAAGTGAAATAAGTCAGATGAAGACAAGTATCATACTCTATCATTTCTATGTGGAATCCAAAAATGATACACAGGAATTTATTTACAAAATAGAAATAGACTCACAGACAGAAAACAAACTTATGGTTAACAACAGGGATAGTGGGGAGGTAGTGGGAGGGGAGTTGAGATAAATTCGGAACTGGGGATTAATATATACTCAGTCCTATATATAAAATAGGCAAACAGTAAGGACCTACTGTTTAGTCTAGGGAACTGTACTCAATAGTTTGCAATAGCCTATAATTTTGGGGCTCCCAAATCACTGCAGATGGTGATTGCAGCCATGAAATTAAAAGACGCTTACTCCTTGGAAGAAAACTTATGACCAACCTAGATAGCATATTCAAAAGCAGAGACATTACTTTGCCGACTAAGGTCCGTCTAGTCAAGGCTATGGTTTTTCCAGTGGTCATGTATGGATGTGAGAGTTGGACTGTGAAGAAGGCTGAGCGCCGAAGAATTGATGCTTTTGAACTGTGGTGTTGGAGAAGACTCTTGAGAGTCCCCTGGACTGCAAGGAGATCCAACCAGTCCATTCTGAAGGAGATCAGCCCTGTGATTTCTTTGGAAGGAATGATGCTAAAGCTGAAACTCCAGTACTTTGGCCACCTCATGCGAAGAGTTGACTCATTGGAAAAGACTCTGATGCTGGGAGGGATTGGGGGCAGGCGGAGAAGGGGACGACAGAGAATGAGATGGCTGGATGGCATCACGGACTCGATGGACGTGAGTCTGAGTGTACTCCTGGAGTTGGTGATGGACAGGGAGGCCTGGTGTGCTACAATTCATGGGGTCGCAAAGAGTCGGACACGACTGAGCGACCGAACTGAACTGATAATGGAAAAGAATCTGAGAAAGAAAAAATATGTATGTATGAAAAACTGAATCACTTTGCTATACATTTGAAACTAACACAATATTGTAAATTAACTATACTTTAATTAGAAAAAAAAAAAAGCTCAAGGCCCAAAGATCACCTGGGGTCAAATCCTTTTAAATCTTGTTTCTTGCCCTTAACTTCTCTGTGGCTTTGAGCAAGTCACTTCATTTTCTGCGCCTCATTTACTCAAATGACAATAGTATTAGCAACCAACTGTGTTGCTTTGAGCATGACATGAGGTAATCCATTAAATGTTTACTTAGATCAATGCATCACCCCTAGTAAACGCTTCACATGCAGGATTTTTCCTGATTGTGTTGATCACAAAAATAGTTCTGGCGGTGGGTACTGAAACAGAGACTTGGGTGAATTGCTAAGGTCACAGAAGAGAAGCAAAAAAAATTGGGGGAGGCAGGTCAGGCTTCATTAAATGACCTGACCCTTGCATTGGGTTGGGAAGGAAAGCCAATTTCAGTTTAAATGGGAATTGAAGGAGACACCTGAGAAGAACAACCAGGCAAAGAGAATAGCATACATGACAGCTGGCATAGTGTCAGAGATGTATCTGGCTTGCGTGAAATTGATGAAGGGAGCTTGATCACACTGAATGAAAGTGCACTTGAGGGACATCCCTGGGTGGTCCAGTGGCTAAGACTCCACACTCCCAATATAGGCGGCCCAGGGTCGATCCTTGGTCAGGGAACTAGATCCCACACGCAGCAACTAAGACCCAGTGAAGTCAAATAAATTTTTTTTTAAGTAAGTAGTGACATTTGAATGGAGAAGGCACTGGCAACCCACGCCACTACCCTTGCCTGGAAAATCCCATGAGCGGAGGAGCCTGGTAGGCTGCAGTTCATGGGGTCCTGAAGAGTCAGACACCACTGAGCGACTTCACTTTCACTTTTCACTTTCATGCATTGGAGAAGGAAATGGCAACCCCCTCTAGCACTCTTGCCAGGAGAATCCCAGGGACGGAGGAGCCTGGTGGGGAGCCTGGTGGTCTGCCGTCTACGGGGTCGCATAGAGTTGGACACGACTGAAGCGACTTAGCAGTAGCAGCAGCAGCAGTGACATTTGAAAGAAGTCTTGAAATGTGAGCATAATTCTGGCAAATAGAGATGGAAGAAGGAAGTTGGTGGGTCGGAGATGACTATTAGAGGCGTCTCCAAGGTAAGCAGAAAGGGAAAGCATAGGCCAGAAGTGGAGAACATCAAGCAGTGGGATTTGGCTGGAAGGTGGGGTGAGACAGGAGGTAAGGGGGTAGAAGAGCAGAAAGGAGAGCCGGATTCTTATCGTGAAGAGTTTCGGAGGTCACGGTGGGGAAGGTTACCAGCAGCACTTCAGAAAGCCCAAAAGGAAGGACTGAAGGTTTTCTCACTCTGTTGAGCAGGGGAGTGATAGGATCACATTTCCCCTTTAAACAGATTGGTCTGGCAGTGCTCCCCAGAAAGGATTAGTGTGGGAAGAGAGAGGAACAGGAAAGAAAGTGAAAGTGAAGTTGCTTGGTTGTGTCCGACTCTTTGTGATCCCATGGACTGCAGCCTACCAGGTTCCTCCATCCGTGGGATTTTCCAGGCAAGAATACTGGAGTGGGGTGCCATTTCCTTCTCCAGGAGATCTTCCCAACCCAGGGAATGAACCCAGATCTCCCGCATTGTAGGCAGACACTTTACCTTCTGAGCCACCAGGAAGAGGAACAAGAATGCCAGTTAAAAGATAGATAACTCCCTCCGGGCATTTCTCATATTCAAGGCTGGGACCAACTCTACAAGGCAGAAATTTATAAATCTCTACACAGACACACACACACTCACACGTGCACACATGCTCTACACGCGTACAAGCGTGCACGTGTGTGTGCGTGCACGTGTGTGTGCGTGCACGTGTGTGTGTGTTAAATCTGGAGGCAATGCTGTAAGGCTATTATGACTACAGTTCCACTAGAGGGTAGTAGAGACAAACTGGTAGACTAGATGAAGCTGTTATCATCTCTACTGGTTACAAGCCAAGTATTTTTCTTGTCTATATTTTGGAATGGTTGTAAGCTTGATTCAGTTATTCCATGGCTAAGAAAAATATGACAAGTACATTTGGTAGATTGTAGCTTTAGACAAACCTAGACAGCATATTAAAAAACAGAGACATTACTTTGCCCACAAAGGTCTGTCTGGTCAAAGCTATGGTTTTTCCAGTAGTCATGTATGAATGTGCAAGTTGGACTATAAAGAAGGCTGAGCGCTGAAGAACTGGTGCTTTTGAACTGTGGTGTTGGAGAAGACTCTTGAAAGTTCCTTGGACTGTAAGGAGATCCAACCAGTCAATTCAAAAGACAATCGGTTCTGAACATTTATTGAAAGGACTGATGCTGAAGCTGAAAGTCCAATACTTGGGCCAATTGATGCGAAGAATTGACTCATTGGAAAAGACCCTGATGCTGGGAAAGATTGAAGACAGGAGGAGAAGGGGATGACAGAGGACAAGATAGTTCGTTGGTTCACTGATGGTCCACTGATTCAGTGAACATGAGTTTGAGCAAGCTCCGGGAGATAGTGAAGGACAGGGAAGCCTGGTGTGCTGCAATTCATGAGGTCACAAAGAGTCAGACGTGGCTGAGTGACTGAACAACAACATCTTTAGACAAGTGAGTAAACTCAAAGTACCCATTTTTAAAAGGTGATCTAGCTGAGTTTGCAAGCCCAGAAAACTAGTCAGTATTTAGCTTCTTCACAATAACCAATATCTAATTATGGCCTTGAATGGAAAGTCTTTTTTTAAAAAAATTGAATCTAGAATATTACATCCAAGTCTCTTATTGATTATTGTAAAGGAAGAAGGAGAAAAAGAAGATGAAGAAGAAGAAAGAGGAGGAGGAGGAGAGAAGAAGAAAAGAAAAATTAGTAAAAGTTAATTTTGGTGTTTTCTCTTGGTTAAATAATTTAAGTGGGAAAAAGTATATTTTTGGTATACTCATTATAGATAATATCCTAAAACATATGTTGCTGTGCTGTATTGCTCTATTTTATACACATACACACACCCTTTTGGAAAGTAACATAGCACTGAAGAGCTAAAATAACCAGGCTGGTTTTTTTTGTTTCTGGAAATTTAGTATTTCCTCCAACATTATTTCATCATAAGGAAAAAATTTTATATGAATAAGAGTCATATATTTGGAAAAGCAGATTGCAACATTTTCTAATAGTAAAAAATTAGAAAAACAATTTACAGCCAGTCTAGAAATCTAATAGGGAAATAGTTTAACCAGTAAATTATGACATTTCCCTTAATCAAATACCACAGACTCAGACACATATGCTATGATAGCAAGTTTATAAAAGCATGAATTTATCCTAGAAAGAAATAGACACAGAATTGTTCTCTCAATGTGATGGAAAGTGTGGTTACTTAAAAGCATTTCCAAATAGCTTTGTGTTGTTTTTACAATGCTGCTGCTGCTATTTAGTCATGTCCATCTCTTCAGCGACCCCATGGACTATAGCCCACCAGGTTCCGCAGTCCATGGAATTCTCCAGGCAAGAATGCTAGAGTGGGTTGCCACGCCCTTCTCAAGGGGATCTTCCCAACCCAAGGATGGAACCCATGTCTCCTGCTTGGCAAGTAGATTCTTTACCACCGAGCCACCTGGACAATGACCACGAACTAAAAGGGAATGTACCGCTACTAAAATGTACTTGCAATTTCAAGCTGCTGCCATTTAACTAACACTTTCCAAGGCTTCACAGTGCAAAGATCACTATATATGAAAATTCATATCAGAACAACTCTCTTCAATGACCTTGTTTTTTACTAAGCAAAAAGAAAGGAAGGAAAGGAAGAAACCAAACTGAGACACCTAGAATGATTATGTCTACAATCAATACATCTCTGGAGTAAAGTATAGTATTTGAAAAGATTTATAAATACCTTCCTCAGCAGTTTAAGGAAAGGAATGCAAAGAAATCAGCAGAGCAAACGGAAATTTCAAATGAAATACGGCACCAGTACTGTGGTTACTGAATATCAAAAATGCATGTTCTAGTGTAGGAGTAGACACTTTGTAAACTTGCCTGGTCATGAAAATGTCTGAGTTGACCATCCTCTTTTATCATTAAATATATAATAAAACTCCAAAACCAAAAATAAGCTTGCTTCCCATTCACTGCCTTCTGAGCATTTGCAAAGGCAATAATCATTTATAAGACAATAAAGTGTTAAAGCTGATGGAGCCTTAGAGATCACCTAATGAGAAATGAAGACAGTATTAAGAAACTAAAGTTTTTACATTTCCCCTGTCTTCAGAGCTCCTAGGACTTATTTGTGTTATTTAAGTTCCAGACAATAAACAGTGTAACTTTGTCAGTAAGCGGGAAATACATAAACATGTATTAATATATGTATATGTGCACTGTGTGTGCTAAGTCACTTCAGTCGTGTCCACCTCTTTGTGACCCCAGGGACTGTAGCCCTCCAGGCTCCTCTGTCCATGGGATTCTCCAGGCAAGCAAGAATACTGGGATGGATGGCATGCCCTCCTCCAGGGTTTCTTCCTGACCCAGGGATTGAAACTGTGTCTCTTACATCTCCTGCACTGGCAGGTAAATTCTTTAACCACTAGCACCACCTGGAAAGCCCATGTTCGTATGGAAAGAGATAAGGCAGTTTAAAAGTTTCAGTATGAAAATATTAGTTACTTTCTTTATAACATTTAGACTTATGCCATGAACTGTGCTAAGAACTTTACATAGTCTTTCTTCAAAAATGCAAGAATTCTATCGGTACAGATTCAGGTTCAGAGGAGGAAAGCAAGATCTAGAGTGGGTAAATAGTTTGCCCACTGTCAGATATTTGATAAGAGGTAGAAGGGAGCCTTGAACCGAGGGTTTTGTGACTCCAAAGCTCAGCTTCTCTACTACCATGCAATCTTCCATGTGCGTGTGAGAAAAAGAAATATGACACTCTAAGATGATAAATTATTGGAAATGTTATTGACACTGATTTTGGTAAATAGGAATGATATATTTAGCCCTCATACTGCATGCCGCAAGGAGAGTTTCATTCTCATTGGTGTCTCCTTAAAGAACAGTAGAAGTATACCGTTTTCTTTAAATAAGAATGTGATTAAACAAGGTTGAATCACTGGGTAATAATAGAGTATTTAAAATGGTTGTTCATTATTCTTGGACCACCACAGTGATTAGTGTCAGATGAAAGGGATGAAAAAATTCAGAGCTCATTCTCAAACAGCCGTGAGTGAAGTAAGTGAAATCGCTCAGTCATGTCCAACTCTTTGCGACCCCATGGACTGTAGCCTACCAGGCTCCTCCATCCATGGGATTCTCCAGGCAAGAGTACTGGAGTGGGTTACCGTTTCCTTCGCCAGGGTATCTTCCCAACCCAGGGATTAAACCCGGGTCTCCTGAATTGGAGGCAGACGCTTTAACCTCTGAGCCACCAGGGAAGATGGTCTGGCTTTTCTCCCCTTACTAGAATTTTCCACTCAAGATAGCTGGTTATTCCTTAACAATGCATTCCAGTATACAGTAGGTGCAGACAAATACTTTTTGACTCCACTTCTATGAGATATTTCAAATAGTCAAATAAATAGAGCCAGAAAGTGTTAACACATGGGTAGACGCCAGAGGCTGGGGGTGGTATAAGGAGGAGGGGGAATGGGGACTTAGTGTTTAATGGGGACAGAGTTTCCGTTTAGGAAAACTTGGAAGATGGATGATGGTGAGAGCTGTGCAGCCATGTGACACTTAGTGCCACTGAAATGTACAGCTAAATATGGTTAAAATAGTATGTTTTATATTATGTAATTTTTACCTCAATAAAAAGTTTTTAGAAAGATATCTGGTAATTTTCAGTGTTTTTCTGGGCGTAGTAATCCACAAGGAAGTGGATGAATGGTTCATTATGCATTTCCATCATTGGTGCCTCTTTAGCCATCTTTATTCATATAATTATTAATTTACAGTAATAATGTAATAAGCACTCATGAAACCATAACCCAGGATCAAAACTGGGATCTTAACAATAGCTTACACATTTGTGATCCTCTGTGTGCCATCCTGTTCCAGCCTCGAGTGACTGCTATCCTGAATCATCATTACTTGTATTTGTGTGTAGTTTCATCTGTACAATCTTAAAGAGTGTGCATATATATTTCCCCTCAACTTTTTATTAAAAACTTTAAAATTTGCTTTGTCTTAGGGCTTTATCTCTGCAGGTGGTGCAGAGATAAAGAATTTGCCTGCCAGTGGGGGAGACAGGGATTCGATCCCTGGGGTAGGGAAAATCACCTCGAGGAGGAAATGGCAACCCTCTCCAATATTCTTGCCTGGAAAATTCCATGAACAGAGCCTGGCAGGCTACACTCCGTGGGTTCACAAAAGAGACAAGGCTGACTGATCGAGCACTTGTATCTTTTCTCTCTCCTTCTCTTCCTCCTTAGATTGTGTAACTGAGCCCAGAAAACGTCAGGGGAGGGTGGGGATGTGTTGGTCAAGAGTCGACTGTCTGGGAATTCCCTGGCAATCAATCCAGTGGTTAAGACTCCAAGCTTGCCCTATAGGGAGGAAGTAGGGGTTGGATCCCGGACCGGGAAACTAGGATTCTGCATGCCCTGTGACAAAAATAAAAACAAAAATGAAAAACCCAGCTCTTCCATGCTGCCCTTTAGTCCAGCACTTTCCATGAGTCTCCTAGTGATTGACAGTTGTTTAGTTTAAGACGACAAGAATGCCAACTATGAGGGCCTGAAGACAGAGACAGGTTATCTCTGAATCCACAGGGATGGGACAGGGCTTAGCACATGGGAATGGTCCAGTAAATGATTCTGTAGTGAAACAGAGATAAGGGTAGGGCAAGAATGGTATACACATACTGATGACAAAGACATATTGGCTATTTAAAAAGACTGAAGATAGAAGGCAAGGCTATAGAAGGAATTTGGGGGGGAAAAGTTCATTAGGTTATTTCACAGAAGTAAAACGGGTGTGGTTCATTATTCATACAGATACAAAAGTCAGACAGGAAGCATGTATTGCTATACATGCATAAATTTGTATGACTTCTATGAGGTGTTCAATATTTTTGGCAATACTTTTTCTTTTGAAACTCTTTTAAAAACTACATCTTTCAAAAAGAAAATTTTTTTAATTAAAAAAAGGAGACATCTTTCTCAATACCACAAGAAAACTCTCTTGTGGTTTTCTTCTTACCACTGGTTTCTGCTCTCTAGTCTCCTTCACTGGTTGATTTCTTTTCTCTCCATCATGGTTCCCAAGGTTCCACCTGGGCGTTCACTTCTCATTCTATTCTCTTTCTTTGCAGAGACAGTCTCATTGAACTCGAAGGTGACCAAGTGCATATTTCTAATCCTCACCTCTCTTCTGAGCTCCAAGCTCACTTCTACTGGACATTTCCACCGGGATTTTCCACTGGCATCTTAACCTCTAATATCTTTCTCAACCAGATATTGCTTCTCCATTTCACCCACTCTGGAAGTTGTGATGGTCTCCTTTCCTCCCCAACCATGTCTAATTCGACATGTACAGTCTACCTTTTCTACCTTTTCTCTCCTTTCCATTCCTATTGCCACTCCCACAGCTTATGTCCTTATCACTTTTTTTTTTTTTTAGTATTTATTTGTCTCCAGGTCTTAGCTGCAGCATGCAGGATACTCAGTCTTCCTTGCAGCACCATAGATCTTTAGTTGTGACAGGCAAACTCTTAGTTGAAGCATATGAGACCTAGTTCTCTGTTGTCATTAGTCACTAAGTTGTCTCTTACTCTTTTGCGACCCCATGGGCTATAGCCTGCCAGGCTCCTCTGTCCATGGGATTCTCCAGGTAAGAATATTGGAGTGGGTTGCCATTTCCTTCTCCAGGGGATCTGACCCAGGGGTCTAACCCAAGTCTCCTGCATTGCAGGTGGATTCTTTACCGCTGAGCCACCTAGGGAATAGTTGTCTGACCAAGGATCCATTCCAGGCCCTCTGCACTGGGAGCTACGGGCAACTGGACCACCAGGTAAGGCCCCCTGTCCTCACACTTCTTGGTTATCATTTCAATAACTGCCTGGTTGTTCTCCCTCCAGTGTCTCCTCTATCTCTATAGCCATGTTAGTACTTTCTTTAAAATTATTCAGTAGCTCTTTGTCACAGAGATAATAGAGCCTAAATTGATTAGCCTGGCATTCTCCTTTCTTTACAGTACAATGCCAGTCTATCTAACCTATCACATCTCCTGATAGCCCTGATGCTTTATGCTGTGCTACATCCCGTCACATCAAACAACTTGGGATTCCTCAATCACATTGTATTGCATTCTTTCTGGAAGGACTATCTGGTTTTTTTAAAAAATTTATTTTTTAAGATTTATTCATTTATTTTATTTTTGGCTGTGCTGGGTCTTCATTGCTACTTGTGGGCTTTCTCTGGTTGTGGTGAGCGGGAGATACTCTGTTAGTTCTGATGGGCAGGCTTCTCAGAGCAGGGGCTTCTCTTGTTGCAGAGCACAGCTGAAGATGCACGGGCTTCAGTAGTTGCAGCGCATGGGCTTGGCTGCTCTGCGGCATGTGGGATCATCCCAGACGTCATCATGCAGATGTCTCCTGCACCCCTGGTTAATGTCTCCTGCATTAACCCATGTCTCCTGCATCAGCAGATGGATTCTCAACCATTAGACCACTAAGGAAGTCCCTGGAATGACTATCTCTTTTACCTATAATTCATTGAATGAGAAAGGTCTACAATGTTCTGGCTAAGAGGAGGAGAAAGGCCTCAGTTTTAGTCAGTAGTAATAGAAGGAATGAATTCAGTAGTTTCTTTTTCCTTTTACTTTCTTTTTTTAAAAATTATTTTTTAAATTTTTGGCTGCACTGTACATGTGAATCTTAGTTCCCCAGTCAGGGATCGAATCCCTTACATTGGAAGCAGGAGTCTTAAACCACTGACCATCATGAAAGTTCTGAACTCAGTCATTTCAAGAGAAACTGAAAGTCAGCCAGAACAGAGAAACAGCAGCCTTAAAAAGTTGAAGGTAAACCAATGAAAGGAAATAGAACAACTAGTTAAAGTTTCACTGTCCATTATCAGGTTCTGGTTGACCTTGGGGATAGGATCATGAATTTAGGGTAATTATATCATAATGAGAAATCTTACATGCAAATAAAGCAGTCATTAGGGATCTTGGCCTAGTTAGCATTCTTTGGAAGAAAGTCAGGGGATAGTTTTGGGAGTGGTCTGTGCTTTAAACAAAGAATGATATCATGGAGGAGAAGAAAAGGGTTTATGTACATACAGGATTAACAAGCCCATGCTAGGGAGAGTGTTCTGGTTCCATACACCTGTGTTTTCCTCACTGTTTTTGCTCAGAGTTGCTGTAAACAAAGCATGTGGTTATAAATATCTCTCAGAGTCTGTTCACATGTTTCTGTTTAGAAGGAAATTCTAGTAATCAAGAAGTTAGACTGGAGGAACTTCCCTGGTGCTCTAATGGTAAGGAGTCTGCCCTCCAAATGAGGGGATCACAGGTTCAATCCCTGGTGAAGAAGTAAGAGCTCACAGGCCACAGTTCAGTTCAGTTCAGTCGCTCAGTTGTGTCTGAGTCTTTGTGACCCCATAAATCGCAGCACACCAGGCCTCCCTGTCCATCACCATCTCCTGGAGTTCACTCAGACTCACGTCCATTGAGTCCGTGATGCCATCCAGCCATCTCATCCTCTGTCGTCCCCTTTTCCTCCTGCCCCCAATCCCTTCCAGCATCAGAGTCTTTTCCAATGAGTCAACTCTTCGTATGAGGTGGCCAAAGTACTGGAGTTTCAGCTTTAGCATCATTCCTTCCAAAGAAATCCCAGGGTTGATCTCCTTTAGAAGGGACTGGTTGGATATGCTTGCAGTCCAAGGGACTCTCAAGAGTCTTCTCCAACACCACAGTTCAAAAGCATCAATTCTTCGGCGCTCAGCCTTCTTCACAGTCCAACTCTCACATCCATTCATGCACAGGCCACAAGGCACCCTCAAAAAGTAAAATATATATATATATGTATAAAATGCATATGTATACATATATACATATGTATAAAATGTGTATGTATACCTATATACATATGTATAAAATGTATATGTATACCTATATACATATGTATACATATGTATATGTATAAAATATATATATGTGCATATATATGTATCTGTTCCTTTTATATATATATAAAAGGAAAGATTGGAAAAAATGGTGGACACATGCTGTCTCCCAGGAATTTGCAACAATCTAGGCAGTTTCCTTGGAGAAGGAAATGGCAACCCACTCCAGTACTCTTGCCTGGAGAATCCCATGGATGGAGGAGCCTGGTAGGCTGTGGCCCATGGGGTCACAAAGAGTCTGACACGACTGAACGACTTTGCTTTCACTTTTCACTTTCATGCATTGGAGAAGGAAATGGCAACCCACTCCAGTGTTCTTGCCTAGAGAACCCTAGGGATGGTGGAGCCTGGTGGGCTGCCATCTAATGGGGTTGCACAGAGTCAGACACGACTGAAGCGACTTAGCAGGCAGTTTCCTGTGTTTCCCTAGTGGCTCAAATGGTAAAGAATCTGCCTACAATGCAGAAGACTAGAGTTTGATCCCTGGATCAGGAAGATTCCCTGGAAAAAGGAATGGCTACCCAGTCCAATATTCTTGCCTGGAGAATTCCATGGACAGAGGAGCCTGGTGGCCTACAGTCGATGGAGTCACTGAGAATCAGATGCAACTGAGCGACTAACACTTTTTCATCCCTTTCAGGCAGTTTCCTAGATTGGGTTGCTCTTCCTGTCCTGTCATTACTAAGCCAGGAAGGGGAGAAGGGGTGTAGAGGGCAGGGTTAAATTCATCTAATCCTATCCTGGGAGACAGTCTATGAGGAACAAATGATATCTGCACAAAGTGTAATCCTAAATTTGTTTGTTTGTTTTTTTAAGAGAAAGCTGAGAGGGAAGTGAAGGGAAAAGAGAGTCAGTTTCTTATGTACCAAAATGGTATCATCTCCCATGTACTGCTATATGAGAAAACAAGATTCAGAACATAAGTATGCAATGCTGGTTTTGGGGTAAGAAGTGGGAAAATAAGATTATATATGGAGCATTTGCTAATAGGTAGTTAGAATAGGGAAAAGGAGTCCAAAATGGCGGTGGCTAAAAGACAAGGAAGGGAAAAGCCTGCGAAAATAGAATAGAGGCGGGTCAAAGGAAGGTCCGAGGACCGGAGTGAGGGCTTCAGGTAGAACAGCACTCCTGGCTAAGCCCAATTTGCATAGGACAGGCCCAGGGGGGAGAAAAAAACATATAAAAAGAGGAGCCAAATGGCTCTCTCTCCCGCTTGCTGGGGCGCTCTTCTCTGCGCGTCTTTGGGTCGACATGCCCTCACAGCTCGAAGATGGATTTTCCTGCCATTATCTAAATAAAATAGAGCTGTAACACGGAGCTGTAACACTGATTTGGCTAAGAGCTATAACGATCCGTTCGAGACCTGAGAGCTATAACACGGTCTGTCCAAGACCCAAGAGCTGTGATGAGCCAAGGGGGGCTTTAATGTCCGTCACTCCAAATCTTTGTTGTGACGAGACAGAACCAAGGAACATACACTCGCCTGACAACACCATGAAGATACATAATAACGTAATCAAAATGATTTTCTATGATGGGAGAAACTGAGAAACTAGATGGAGACAGAGTGTTAGCAAGGTATCTTACTTATGATTTCTATATGGTTTTGCTATTTGAAATATGCAAATGTTTTATCTACTGAACAAAGTAAATAAAGTAGTAAAATAAAATTTAACTGTTGATGAGTAATTGTTCCCTTTGGAAAAAATATCAGATGATTATCAGACCACTGGCAGGAAGCAATGTTCTTTACAGTGTTGATTCTAATAGAACAAAGAAAAATAGCTCTGACAGGCAATCAACTAGATATAATGTATGCAATTATACAATGAATACATGGAACTGTAAAGAGTTATGGTGTAAATACATAATTATTGAGAGTAATGGGGAAATATGATACCAAATAGTAAGCTTAATATGATCTCTCTACAAGGAAATAAAAAACTGTGGAACAATGTGTACCAAAGCGTTCGTTTGAGAATATAGGTGACTTATGTTTAACTTTTGTTTTTCTTTTTTAAGGTAAGAATGGATTTATTTAGAGAGAAACACACTCCACAGACAGAATGTGGGCCGTTGCAGAGGGTGAGGCCTAATCTTTGTTTTCTAATGCGATTAAGTAATGAGTTGGTTTTTTATGTATTAAAGAGGGGAGGAGAGATAAATTAGGAGTTTGCAATTAATTCATACATACCACTTTATAAACAACAAGGACCTACTGCAATAGCAGAGGAAACTACACTCAATATCGTATAATAACCTATGCTGTAGTGGAAAAGAATCTGAAAAAGAATATATACACATGTATGTATAATTGAATCACTTTGGTGTAACTGGAAACTAACACAACATTGCAAATTAACTATATTTCAATTACAATGTATAAATAATGTTGACAAATTTTTAAAAATTAGGCATAAAATAAACAAAGTTTAAAAAAAAATCACCTTTCACTATCCCTGTCTGTACTCATTAAGTAGGACATCCTTTCATATTTTGTACTATTCAAGTAGTGGTAATAGAAGCACTGACATTTACTGAGTGTTTCCCATGTCCAAGGCATTACTGTTAATGCCTTATTTAAAGCACTTACTGTTAAGTGCTTTATAAGGATTATAAGTTAATAATCAAAATAACATTATAAAGTTCTGAAATATTATATGAGTTATTAGGTTTCCATTCTACAGGTAAGGATCCCAGGGCTTGGCAAGGGTAAGTCTCTAGCCCAAGTAACCTTGATAATAATCAATGATCAGTAATCAATGGTGAGTGTCTTGAACTTAGTCTGACTCCAGAGCTTATGATCTCATCACCGCGCTGTCATATCATATGTACCTTTGTTGGGGTCTTATCTCTCTTTGTTATAACAATCTTGGCATCCCTGGTGCTTTCTTCAGCAGTTCTTCAGTTCCTACAAAATCGTTCAGAGCTTGATTTTTAAAACGCAGCTAAGTGTTTGTTGGATAAATGAATGCATTTTTTTCTAAGCCAGAGTAGAAGTTGTCCAACTTAACATATCTCTGGATATCATGGAGGGCAGTGGTTCCTAATCATATCGGTTGGTTGCCTTGCAGGAATATCTGTCTTTCCAGACACATCTCTGTGAATTCCATGTTTCTGACAGTCATGCATTCCTGTATTTTTTTCATTCTATCACTAAGCCTATGGAGGAAAATTGATAAAATGTGTATTTGGTACCTGTTTATAGTATGTAAGAGACTGTCCTGAGCACCAGATGTACAAGGCTTATAAAACCATCAGTCGTTAAGAGAAAGAAAAACATCATATGATATCACTTATACATGGAATCTAAAAAATGATACAAAAGAATTTATTCATAAAAACAGAATAGACTCACAGACATAGAAAACAAACTTATTGATTACTCAGGGGGATAGCACCCACTCCAGTGTTCTTGCCTGGAGAATCCCAGGGACGGGGGAGCCTGGTGGGCTGCCGTCTATGGGGTCTCACAGCATTAGACACGACTGAAGTGACTTAGCAGCAGCAGCAGCAAAGGGGATAGCTAGGGGAGGAGGGATAATTTAGGAGTTTGGTATTAACCTATACACACTACAATATATAAAATAGGAAAACAACAAAGACATAGTGTATAGCACAGGGAACTATACTCAATATCCTATAATAACCTATTATGGAAAAGAATATATATATACATATATATGTGTGTGATTCAGTTATACATAGATATACACTCTACCCTTGAAAGTAATACAACATTGTAAATCAACAATACTTCAATTTTAAAAAACGGCAGTTGTAAGGAACTCAGAGGCAGAGACAGAAGGCAGGGGAGGGAGTTTTCCTAGTCATCACTCGTTTACAACAGAGGGAACCACATGTACTCAGAGAGGCAGAGGATAAACACCTCCCTCTGCCTGGGACTGGAGCATCCCGGAAGACTTTCCAGAGGAGGTGGCAGTCACTGAACTAAGTTTTCATGGACAAGTAGGAATGAGGCTAACAGTAAGGGGTAGATGGATAATATTTTTAACAAGCGCTTGATGTCAAGACAAGTCTGTTCACAATTTTGAGAAAAGACTTCTCTGAGAAGAATCTTAATAATATATGAGGATGTGTCAATTAAAATAGAAAAGTGGAGATTTAGAAATTGTGTGCCAGGGAAAATAAAAGAAATTGTGTGCACAGAGAAGTGTGTGTGTGTATGTGTGTGTGTGCACAAGTGCAAAGGTGAGCCTACGTGATTGTGCAAGATCAGAGTGAAAAGGAAATTACATTTAGTAGAAAACCAGGTCTTCTTTCAGATCACATCTCTTTTCTGACATTTTTAACAGTAATTGCAGTAATTGTGCCCAGGCCAGTCTCCTGAGCGCTGGCTTGGGCACACGAATTCCTTTCGCTGTCTCCTATAGCCTGGTGCAGAGTCAGAGTGATTTCCTCGTGATGACTCATAACTCAGTGACCAGGAAAAAATTAACAGGCTTCACAATAGGTCAATGTTTTATCCAGAGAAAAGTTTAACCCTTGCGGATTTATCAGACCAAATAAATATACGACCAAATATATTCATGACATTAGCGAAGAAAGTAGGCTCATAATTCATGGTCTCCAGAAGCTGAGGCCAAAGCAAAATATCTCTAGGTGTTTCAGTAGGTAACCAGGTGGGGAGCCAGGGAAAAATAACGTGAAAAAAGACTGATCTCGGATTTCCCCTGTGGTCCAGAGGCTTAGACTTCGTGCTCCCAGCGCAGGGGCACTGGATTCTATCCCTGGTCAGTAAACTAGATTCCGTATGCCGCGACTAGGAGTTCGCATGCTGCAGTTAAAGATCCCACAGGCCTCAACTAAGAGAGCTAGATAAATATATATTTTTAAAGACTGAGCTTATGTAGTCAAACCACCCAATCCAAAAAAGACAACTGCTTTAATTTCAATTTACATACAGAAAATGAGTTACATACTGAAAACCATACCCCACATTTCTTTATCTCAACCCCTTTGCTTATGAAGTGGAGGAAGAAGTAGAAGAATTAATTAGAAGTTAATTAAATTTCAGGCAGTTTTAATTAAGGAGTTAAAAAACAATTAAGATAAACTTAGAAATGTTACCTAACTAATTAGAAGAGCAACGAAAATTAGCAAAGTCATCCAATAAACCTATATTTTACCTGCAAATTTTTACATCATCACTATCTAATAAAGTGGACAAAAAATTGGGGGGTGGAGTAGGAAAGAATTATATTTAAGTATGAGCAATTCAGGGGAAAGATACCAGAGTTGGGTGAAAACAGATTTTTATTCTTCTGTACCTTTAGTGAACTGTATTCACAACTCTCTTAATTGAACATCTGGTAGCCATGGGTGATTCTAGACAGAAAGTATTAATAGAGAGATCTTTAGGTTAAATACACAGTGCATCCTTGGAACACATTAAGTGCTAGTCTCCTGGATCTCTCATCACACAAGGTTACAGAGAAGTTCATTACAGGGCTTCTTTTATAATGACCGGCTTTTAACCTTTGCTAGTTAAATGATGAAATGGTACTGGTGATTCAGAATCAGTGTAATTCACGTTTGATGTGCAGAGTGGTTGGTTAAATAGTACATTTCCCATCCCAAGGCTATATATATCCTTGTGTACCACTCCTTGCAAGGCTAGAATTGCTGACCTGAAGACAGCCATTGCCCACCCACTGGGAAAGAGCCAGGTGACTAGATCACTAAGTTCCTTTAGACAGAGAAGATGGGGGTTGTCTATCTGACCTGTTTACTTGATATTACTTTGAATCCAGCCATCAAGTCTTCATCTGGTCAACAACAGCTCACCACTCTCAGTTCTCCCAGTCACTTATAGTCGGCCTCACTTTGACTTGGTAGGAATATTCTAAGATACAGTTTTGCTGCCTGCAAACAAGAGGTTTTCATTCGGGAAGACTGACACCTAAGATGTGACTGAGGTGGGCGCTGTCAGTGCATCTTATCCAAGAGCAGGGTTTCCTGACCTCAGCACTATTGACCTCTGGAGCCAGATAATTTCTTGTGGAGGGCTGTCCTGTGCACTGAAGTTTGGTCAGTAGCGTTCCCAGCCTTTCCTCATTACATGCCAACAGGAACCGTACAGCCTGTGACAATTAAAAATGTCTCCAGACATCACTACATATGGCCTGGGGAACAAGTAACCCCTAGTTGAGAATCAGGATCTTGGATCCATGTCCTATTAGGTGGAAGCTCCCAGGACCCTAGTGCTGTGTGTGCTTAGTTGCTCAGTCATGTCCGACTCTCTGCGACCCCATGGACTGTAGCCCACCAGGATCTTCTGCCCATGGGGATTCTCCAGGCAAGAATAGTGAAGCTGGGTTGCCATACCCTCCTCTAGGGGATCTTCCCCACCCAGGGATCGAACCCAGGTCTCCCACATTGCAGGAGGATTCTTTACCAGCTGAGCCACCAGGGAAGGCCAAGAATATTGGAGTGGGTAGCCTATCCCATCTCCAGGAGATCTTCCCAAACAGGAATTGAACTGGGGGCAGATTGAACATTCCAGGCAGATTCTTTACCAGCTGAGCTACTAGGGAAGAACCCCCCAGGACCTTAGATCCATGTCCTAATAGGTGGAAGGTGGAATTCCTGTGCCCTGGTAAGTGTAAAGAATCTTAGTATCTTATCTTGTGACCTAAGAAGAGAAAGGCATTCTCCCCTACTGCACTTCATAGCCCCCATGTAAGCTGAACTCAAGCCAACCTCCAACAGGAAGCTCCTAAACTGTTTCTTCACAAGTTTGATAAATATCTACTGATGTCACCCTGCAAGCAGTCAGGGTTTTTTCTTTTAATATTTATTTATTTGGCTTCACTGGGTCTTAGTTGCAGAATGTGGGATCTAATTCCCTGACCAGGGATTGAACCAGGACTCCCTGCAATCATTGTTGCTGTTCAGACACTCAGATGTGTCTGACTCTTTTCGACCCCATGGACTGCAATACACCAGGCTTCCCTGTCCTTCACTATCTCCTGGAATTTGCTCAGACTCATGTCCATTAAGTCAATGATGCCAACCAACCATCTCATCCTCTGCCCACCCTTCTTCTTTTGCCTTCAATCTTTCCCAGCATGAGAGTCTTTTATGGGTCAGCTCTTCCCATCAGGTGGTCAAAGTATTGGAGCTTCAACATCAGTCCTTCCACTGAATATTCAGGGTTGTTTTCCTGTAGAATTGGCTGGTTTGATCTCCTTGCTGTCCAAGGGACTCTCAAGAATCTTCTCCAGCATCCCAGTTAGAAAGTATCAATTCTTTGGCACTTAGCCTTCTTTATGGTCCACTTGGAGTCTTAACTACTGGACCACAGGGAAGCCCCTCAGGTTCTCTTGTAATGATTTTGCTGCTGGGACTCCATCTTCCTTTCCTTGCTCTTCTGTGAATTTTTTTCTCAGGTCTCTAGGTTTACTGGGATGCTAGATTTTTTCCTATATAGTCCATGTTTCCCTGTCACGTGGATTGAAATTATTCTCTTTGCTGTCACCCAAAACCACACAGTCTTGAATCCTTCTGAACTCTCTCCATAGTATTGTCCATATGATTTTATCCTTTGCTGATTGCTTCTCCTATGACAACTGCATATCCTATATCCTTGAAGTCATAGTCTAGACCAGAGCTCTCCATTCTAAAGCACCCAAGAAGAAAACCCTTAGATGTAATCATGTCCATGGTCATTCTCAACTTGGGAAGCAAACCTTGCCCTTTTCTCCTGCCCATCCGCCCCATTCATCCCAGAGAAGTCTGGCATTGACTTAAGGAATTGGTTCTAACCCTGGAGCTGACATCATCAGGGGCTATTGATACAGATTGCTGGGCCCCAACCTCAGACTTTGGATATGGTAGGGGGTGAGGTGCAATGATTTGCAATTGTAGTAAGTTCCAGGTGATCTTATCTTATGCTCCAGACACCACACCTTGAGAACCACTGCCGTTAGGTGTGATGGCAGAGGAAAAAGCCCTCCTGGTGAATCTGGTTGGGTGGGGCGCCCAGTCAGTGCAGAATCACTGGTTAATTTTTCCTTTTTCCCCCAGAGATCAATGTTTCTTGACAAGTTTCATATCACCAGCAATGCCAGCTGAGCTTGTAGGAACTGTGAGAAAGCTTCCATACCTCAAGGAACAAAGGTAGTAGGCTCAAACAAAAATACCCAGCATTTATATTTAAAATGGAGAGCCAACAAAGACCCTCTGTACAGCACAGGGAACTCTGCTCAATATTATGTAACAACCTTAATGGGAAAGAATTTGAAAAAAAAATAGATTCGTGTATATGTAGAACTGAACTACCTTGCTGTACACCTGAAGCTAACATAGCATTGTTAATCAACTACACTCCAATATAAAATAAAATGTTTTTTAAAAAAGGTACAAGCCTTCAGTTGTATAACAAGTAAGCGACAAGAATGTAACATACAGCATAAGGAAGATTATGGTCAATAATATTGTAATAACTTTGTATGGGGACAGATGATTACAGATGATTACTATTATGATGATCATTTCATAAAGAATGCCAATATCAAATATTATGTAGTACACCTGAAACTGTGTACAGTTTGATACTGTGCATCAGATGTATTTCAATTAAAGATAAATATATATCTAAAAAAAATGCAGCAGTACAATACATATAAACTTCAGTTTCTTCACCCACAGGTGGATTTCCAGCTGTGCTGGCTTTTCAAAAGGAGATGCTTTGCCATATTCTTTCTATGAAAGAGAGAATATTTGCTAACACTGAAACTTGTAGATATTTATTAGGCAATTATTTTCAGAAATAGGGGAGAGAACAGGAACCTTAGAATGGAAGTACCTGGGCTCTAGTCTGGGTTGCCTCCTGACATTTTACAAATACTCAGTCTTCTCATCTATAAGGTGAGGGACCTACATTTCTTCTCAGAGGGCCCTAGCAGTGCTATGATTCTAGAAACACTTTCTTAAAAAGGAAGGAAGGAAGGAAGCCTATAGGATCCTACTGATTTGAACTTTCCCAATTTGATGTGCCAAAGGTCTGGTCTTGATGTGCCTAGCTGGTCTCTTCTGGTAGGCTCAAATGAGTCTGCAGCATCACTCTTAAAAATGAGGCCATTCATAGAACATTCTAACATATCCATCATGGTAGGCTGAATAATGCCCCGCCTCCGAAACGTCCAGATGCTATTCCTGGAAAATGTGAATAGTATATGATAATGGGAACTTTTCAGATTTCATTAAGTTAAAGAATTCTGAGATGGGGAGATTAGCCTAGATTATCCGGGTGGATCTAAATGTAATTAAAAGTGTCCTTGTAAGAGGGAGACGGAAACGTGATGAGAGAGGAGGAGATGGCCATGTGGTGGCGGAAGCTGGGGGAGAAAGCATGACGTGATGTGAAGACATGAACGGAGGAATCAGGACAGCCTCTAGAAGCTGCGGAAGGCAAGGAACAGATTCTCACCTGGAGCCTCCCCCCGACACTTGACACCTTGGTTTTCCTCCCTGAAGATTCATTTCAAACATCTGCCCTCCAGAACTACAAGAGAGAAAAAAAAAGTATTCGGTTATGAGCTGTCAAATTTGTGGTAATTTGTTTCACAGCCATGAAAACACTAATATCTGTTTATGGAACGCCTCCTAAGGGGCAGGTACTTTACACACAGTATCTCTAGTTACTGCAGCACCGAAGCAGTATGGATATTATAATATCTTCTAATACATAAGTTAACTGAGACTCAGAGAGGCAGACTATTATAACCCAAACCATACTGGTAATCAGTGATGCAACCCAGATTCAAGCTGAGGTCTGCCTGATGCCAAAGTCTTTCCCTTTTGTTATATGTTTCTGACCACAAGAAAAATGTACTGCAAGTACTTAGGACCATGTTTGGCATATGGCTAGGTCTTGATTAATGTTAGCTTTTACTATTGTCATTTTATGTCTGTGTCTTTGACTACAGCTGCCAGCCCAAGTGTACATGGAGCATAGTCACCCTACAGCCAGAGTGGCCTAGGGCCCAGCAGATGGAAAGGGTCTCTTTGGCCTTTCCATAACCCATGTCCTGGAGAGCTTCAAAGCCACAGAGATGCTCTTCTATTTCCACATCTTTCTCCTTCCACATATCCCGCTGTCTCTTTCTTTTTTGTTTTTGAGATTTTTTTGATGTGGACCATTTTTAAAGTCTTTACTGAATTTGTTTACAATATGGCTTCTGTTTTACGTTTCAGTTTTTTATCCGCAAGGCATGTGGGATTTTAGCTCCTTGAACAGGGATTGAATCTGCATTCCCTGCAATGGATGGAGAAGTCTTAACCACTGGACCACCAGGGAAGTCCCTCCCACTGTTTCTAGAAATGAGAAAAGGAAAGGAGCTACAGCCAAAAGGAGAATGAGTGAGAAAATGTACACAGAGAGAAGACCTCTTAGACTGAACCTCTTTAAGCTGGTATCCTGCTAAATTGATTCTTTCTCTGCCTCCCTTTAAAGGCCCCCAGGTAGACCTCTGTGCCTGCATTGGCACTCTCCTGGAAACTCCACACCCTTACTTTCAGGCTCACACATACTGCTGTCTGAGAAGCAGAGGGACTAAAGAGCAGCGGGATATAGGTAGAAAGTGAGAGAACCCTCTCCTAAAAACAAATACCTCTTCTTGTTTTCTTCTTCCATCTTGCTACTGGAATACCTCAACATTAGTTTATATCAATATATCAAAAAGAAGATATTTTCATGTGAAGAGATGTAAAATTTGAAGTGTGACAAAATGTCCTTATTATGGTGTGGGGAAACAGGTCCCTAAGAGATCTGAGCAGATAAAGGAAGTGTGTGACATGCATGGTTCCCTTCCCCCAGCTCTGACCTGTGGCAGGCATCACTAGTTGATCACAGCACTCTTCTCTACTGAACCCCGACGAATTAATTAGAGATGACACTATAAAGGACACTTACCTGGGACTTCCCTGGTGACCCAGTGGTTAACACTCTGAACTTCCAGTGCAGGGGGTGCAGGTTTGATTCTTGGTCAGAGAACTAAGACCCCATGTGCCACATAATGTGGTCCCAAAAAGGAAAAAAAAAAGGACACTTATTTGGCATGCTTGCAATATGACATAGCTTTGAAGATTAGGAACTCTGAAAACTCTTCCTCAGTTGCAATTTACTTATCAATTTTCTGAATTCTTTCTGAATTCTCCCCCTCTATTAAAGTCCAGGTCTCATCCTACCCACTCTGGGGAGCCTCCTTAATCACGCTCATGTTAAGCTTCCCTAAATCCCTCTCCTTAGCTACTGATATATTCTGGAGAGGATCCAGATTTTGTGGGGATAGAAACTTGACAATAGCATTGTAATATTTTTTATAGAGAAACTGGAAAGACTAGATATTATTTTCATTTTTAATGAGAGCTTTGAAGAATGGCACTTTAAGAGTTAAATCATTTCAGCAAGCTTGCTTCTCTAAACAATAGAATTTTAACCACATCAAGTTTGGGCTGTTGCTTTCAAGGGTATTCTTTTTTTTTTTTTTTTTTCAAGGGTATTATTCTTTAAGTGGAACATATCATCATCTTTGGTCATTGAACAGACTGGCCAAACATTGTTGGTGTATTTTGTTTTCCTTTGCTTATGTCCTTGGGGTTATAAGTTAGGGATGTGACTGGAACAACACAAATCAAATACTTCCCTAACCAAATGCTATGATGTGTCTTATGGGAAATAACCTCAGTCAGTCCAGGGAAGTGGTTTAACTGTGAAAAAGAACATGAGATTCTTGTTGACAAGCACTCATTCAGCAGATACTGATAAATATCAATATTAAGCCTGCCAGGCTCCTCTGCCCATGGGATTCTCCAGGCAAGAATACTGGAGTGAGTTACCATTTCCTTCTCCAGGGGATCTTCCCGACCCAGGGATCGAACCTGGGTCTCCCACACTGGAGGCAGATGCTTTAACCTCTGAGCCACCAGGGAAGCCCACATTTGAGTCTTTACTATCTGCCAAACACTATTGAATACTCTGATGATATAGTGGTGAATAAGACAGAAAGATATTCCTGCTTCTAGGGAACTTGCATTCTGGTAGGATAGATAGGCACTGAACAATAGCCTAAAAAATTCCCATAGTAATGAGAGCTATGCAGAAAAGAAAATGGTGGATGACAAGGCATAGACCAGTCAATTCTAAAGGAAATCAACTATGAACATTTTTTGGAAGCGCTGATGCTGGAACTGAAGCTCCAATACTTTGGTCACCTGATGCGAAGAACTGACTCCTTGGAAAAGACCCGGATGCTGGGAAAGACTGAAGGCAGGAGGAGAAGGGGACAACCAAGGAGAGGTTAGTTGGATGGCATCACTCACTCAATGGACTTGAGTTTGAGCAAGCTCTGGGAGATGGTGAAGGATACGGGAGCCTGGTGTGCTACAGTCCATAGGGTCCCAAATGGCCAGACACAACTTATTGACTGAACAACAACAACAACAAGGCATAGATTGGATAATCACGGAAGATTTCTGGGGGAAAATGATCTTGAGGCGAAGACAAGAAGGAGGCCACTGTGAAGACCTGGAGGAAGGGCAGAGAAGATGCTCCAGGCAAAGGAAGCATTGTGTGCAGAGATCATAAGGGGCATTAGGACCTGGGCTTGTCTCAGAAATAGAACTGAGGCTGTTGAGGCTGGGACCTGCAGGGGAAAAGGGCAGAGAGTGAGGTCAGGCAGGCAGGCAGGCGGGAGGGGGTGGGGGCACCATGTCAGGCTTGGCAGGCAGGATCAGGAATTTGGTTTTAACTCCAAAGGCAATAGAAGCCACTGGAGGGTTTTAAGCAGGACAGTCATGGGATCTAATTTACATTTTGTTTTTTTAAGCTGGGCCACTTGGCTTCTGAGATTTTACCAGGGATCAAACCTGGGCCCAGGGCAGTAGTGAAAGCACAGAGTCCTAATCACCAGGTTGGCAGGGAGTTGCTTAATTTTACATTTTTAAAAGAACATTCTTGATGCAGTGAAAAGAGTGAATTATAGGGAGGAGAGACGGCAACAAGGAAACCTGGTTAGGATTGAAGGACAGTATTCTGGGCAGGAGATGGTGGCCTCAGAACAAGGATGGGGCTACTGCACAGACAGACCAGGCTACTTGACGCAAGAGCTAGGAGAAGTCACTCAAGTCAACATCTGTATGTACTAAGTCGCTTCACTTGTGTCCAACTCTTTGCAACCCCATGTACTGCAGCCCACCAGGCTCCTCTGTCCATGGAATTTTCCAGGCAAGAATACTGGAGTGGGTTGCCACGTCCTCCTTCAGGGAATCTTCCAGACCCTGGGGTCAAACCTATGTCTTTTAGGTTTCTTGCATTGGCAGGTGGGCTCTTTACCACTTTACCTGGAAAGCTCCAAGTCAGCTTGAAAGTGAAAGTGTTACTTGCTCAGTTGTGTCCAATTCTTGGTATCCCCTATGGACTGTAGCCCACCAGGCTCCTCTGTCCATGGGGTTTTCCGGAAAAGAATACTGGAGTGGGTTGCCATTTTCTCCTCCAGGGGATCTTCCCTACCCAGGGACTGAAGCTAAGTCTCCTGCATTGCACGCAAATTCTTTACTAGCTGAGCCACCAGGAAAGACCAGGTCAACTTGGTAAAACCTAATTTCCTCACCAATAAAAAGTGGAGAATACTATGCATCTCAGAGATTTGTTGTAGGGGTTAAATGCACCCAAAGGCTAGGGTGCTGGCAGTCTCCATCAGGAGTCAGCAGACTCGGGCCCCTCTGGCCCACCACGTGTTTTATTGAGCATTGCCACGTCCATGTGTTAGGTATGATTCATTTCATGGAGCAACAATAGAGTTGGGTAGTTGTACCACAAACCACATGGCCTATAAAATCTCAAATAAGTATTCTCTGCCCTTTACAGAAAAGTTGATTGACCCCTAGATTAGAATGAAGAGTAAGAAGAATCTGAGAGACATGCTAATCTATACACCTAG
This sequence comes from Ovis aries, assembly GCF_016772045.2. Lineage (NCBI taxonomy): Eukaryota > Metazoa > Chordata > Mammalia > Artiodactyla > Bovidae > Ovis > Ovis aries. Next base: position 15,784,123 of record NC_056078.1, on the reverse strand, counting down.
CAGGCAGTGCATTTGGAGAAATGTTAGTGGCATGTCATGGATGGTATTTTTCAAGTGCTCTGCAAAAGAGAAGGCCCTTGCTGTAAAGAGGTGATTCATAAAGGGATGCAGCTGAAATGAACTTCAAATGTCATTGTTGCATAAATCAACCAATAAAACCATGTAACATTTATATAGTGCCCCTGTATTTCCATTCTATTTATCAATACTTTTATTAAAATAATCTACTCTGGATTTATAAATTTAGTGTGAGACAGGATAAGCAATGGAAAAGATATATATCAATAAATTGGAAGAACCATAAACAGAATACAGAGTTCAGCTAGGTGCTCAACAAACATAACTTTAGCCTTCTTTCCTGAGCACCTTTGACTAAAGTCAATACCATTCATTTCACTGGGAATTCAAGTAAGGGTCATAGGAGAAGTTTGCTTTTCCTTATTACTGTGTAGCTGAAAGTCACACATTTATTTCAAATTGCTAACTAGTTTTGCTTCATGTTAACTTTTTATATGTATTTCTGCGGATTGATATTACTATTATTCACATTGCTATTGTTCAGTCGCTAAGTCATATCTGATTCTTTGGGACCTCATGGACTGTATAGCCCAGCAGGCTCCTCTGTCCATGGGTTTCTCCACGCAGGAGTACTGGAGTGGGTTGCCATTTCCTCCTCTAGGGGATCTTCCCGACCCAGGGATTGAACTCGGGTCCCTGCACTGGCAGGCGAATTCTTTATCACTGAGCCACCAGGGAAGCCATTATTCATATTACCATCACTTTATGTATTTTGAAGCCTCAGACCAAAGTAGAGAAGAGGAATTAATGAAAAGTCGCTAAAATCTAAACATGGAGATAGAATAGACTTAACCTTTTTGTTTTCTTTTGTAACTTTACTATGAAGTTTATTATTATTATAAAGATTATTATCATGATGAAGTTTATTAGGCCCATGTCATAAAGTACTTTGTGATTAGTTTCTTTTCTCTTTTGCAAATAAAGGGGTTTATTCTCTAGCTTTTGAATACAAAGCCCTGTAGATTAATGTGACATATAGTTTTAAAATATGAAAATTAAATGTTTCTTTAAAAATATCACTTGTAGAAAAATAAACCCCAAATAAATTGATACATATAATATAACTAATAACTAATGATCTCTAATTAGGGTCTATTTTCCCTTAGGCATCTAAAATGTTTTTGTTAAAGTATAGTTGATACAATATTGTGTTCGTTTCAGGTGTAGAACAAAGTGATTCAGTTATACATATATATATTTTTTTTTTCAGATTTTCCATTACAAGTTGTTACAAGATATTGAATATTATCCCTTGTGTTATATGGTAAGCCATTGTTTCTTATCTATTTTATATATAGCAGTGAATAGCTATTAATCCCTTACTCTTAATTTATCCCTAATCTCCACCCTTTCCCTTTGGGTAACCATAGTTTGTTTTCTCTTTGTTAGTCTGTTAAATTTTTTTAAATTTATTTATTTTAATTGGAGGTTAATTACTTTACAATATTGTATTGGTCTTGCCATACATCAACATGAATCTGCCACAGGTATACATGTGTTCCCCATCATAAATAGACTCATTTGCATTATTTTTTAGATTTCACTTATAAGTGATATCCTGTAATATTTGTCTTTGCTGTCTTACTTCACTTAGTATGGCAATCCCTATGTCCACCCATGTTGCTGCAAATGGCATTATTTCATTCTTTTTTGTGGCTAAGTAATATTCTATTGTATATATGTACAACAGAAGCCTCTTTACCCATTCATCTGTTGATGGACATTTATGTTGCTTCCTTGTCTTGACTACTGTAAATAGCACCTCTATGAGCATTGGGGGTGTGTGTATCTTTTTGAATTACAGTTTTCATCTTTTCCGAGGAGTAGATACTTGAGTGAATCTGTGGGATCATTTGGATGACTGGGTTTTTAAAATCAATAATTAGTTATCTTAAATATGTTGAGTCAACAATACTTCTCATTTCTTGGGGGAATGTCAGAAAAAAAATCTCTATTTTTTTTGAAACATTTAAGGAATTAAGAAATGGAAGTAGATAATTAAAATAAATTACTTAACCACGTTCTACATGGGATTGCAAAACTTAATACATAAACATTATACTCTCATTCCAGTTGACTTTGATAAAAATATTGCTAGGCCATAATCTTTATTGTGTATTTAGAAGTATGAGTTTCTACCCAGTTGAGACCATAAATAGGGGAGAGAAAGCCAAAAGCCACAAGAAAGAAAACATTTTGGTTCAACTTTGTGCTTGGTGAGCTGTTTTCCCTCATAAAAATTTACAAATTAAGGGACATATTTCTGCATATGATCACAGTCCCCATGGGTAGGGGTAACCAAATACAGAGAGATATTTCATTTTTATCTGAGAAATGCTTTTCTATTACTTGCTTCTTTTATGAAACAAATACACAGTTGCTAAACATAATTTCCTGAACTTTAAAAACATTTTCTCACAGGCTAAAAACTTCTGTATTAACTCTTGCTTCCTTGTTGATTCGAGATTGCAGGGACACCACGTGAGAAAGCAGCCTCTCTCTCGCTAATGGTCAGGTGGAAAATTCCTCCTGTTTAAACATAGTCATGAGTTAGAGACTAATTATAGTAGGAATTACTCTGGACAGAATAGAGTGTCCAGTTGAAGTTGTGGAGAAATATCATAAGTGTAGAAGCAGAATGAGGAAAAAAAGAGAGGAAAGTTTGTATGGTCTTCCTTTTGCTGTGGTTCTTGAGCTAACAGTAGGTGGCTTAAGGATAAGGCATTAAATAATATCGAATAAGAATGAGTTATTACCTTTTCAGGTTTTTTTCACTCCATCAGCTAACATTAAAGAGAAAGATCACATCTAGCGGCAGTTTTCACATCCACTTAACACTTATTAAGTCTCTCTGTTTTTTTTTAACAAAAAGTGAGGTTCTCAGCAGAATACAGAATAAAACAAGGAATTAACATTTTGTTATATTTTGTTTCAATCATATTGTTTATTGCAAGGGAAAGTGATTTTCCATTAAGGTGAGAAGAAAAAGTTTCTTTTAAAAATAAATGTGTTGGGTCTTCCTTGGTGGCTCAGTGGTAAAGAATCTGGCTGCTAATTTAGGGGACATGGGTTCGATCCTTGGTCCGGGGAGATCCCACATGCCGAGGAACAAATAAGTCTGTGCCTCACAACTACTGAACCTGTGCTCTAGAGCCCAGGAGCCTTAGCTACGGGGCCCACAAGCGGTAAATACTGAAGCCCATGAACCCTAGAGACCATGCTCCACAACAAGAAAAGCCACTGCGATGAGAAGCCAGTGTACCGCAAATAGAGGGTAGCCCCCATTCTTTGCAACTAGAGAAAAGTTTTTGTAGCAGTGAAGACCCAGCCTAAACAAACAAACAAACAAACAAATGTGTTTAGCTAGAAAGTAAGCTAATTTAAATAAAAATATTATGTAATGAAAGTGATGCACAAATATAACCAATGTTATAAAGTGGCAGCATACTATGTTTAGAATATACTATAGGAGTATATTATAATATACTATAGGAATTTAATATAGGAGTCCTCTAAATAGAGATTAAATCATTTTCACCCAGACTTCTTCCATTCTTCCCATTTTTATCTTTCTTTCTTTCTCTCTTGCCCACTGTCCTTTTCTACCTTCTATCATTCAACAAGCTGTATTGATATGATGTACAATACAAGATGTATTGCATATAATGTGCCTGACATTGTGCTGGGCACAATGAACCCAGAAATACAATGATTAATATGTAGTTATCTTTGCTTTGTTGGAAGCTCAGTCTCACTGGTGACACAGATATGCAAGCTGTTATTATACAATGAGAAATCTGGTGTGTGTGCAGGGTATCCAGAGAAGGTATATGATGTGGGAAGCAAGGGAAGGTATCAGGTTTAAACCTTGGGAATCAGTTCTATGAAATACAGTCTAAGTTCATAAATATCAGTATATCCTTAATTTATTCAGCAAACCTCTCTAGAACCAGAAATTACATTAGATACTGGGGATTTGGACATGCAAAAAGACACAGTTGAAGCTTCAAGAAGTTTTTGATTAGAATGGGAGAAAGACAAAGAAAGCAATGATTATATATGTCTATATCTCATAACTGAAATCTTTGGATGTAGATGTGTTTCCTAATTCTGAATTTTTAGAATGTTGATAAGGTGTACAAACTCTGCATTACAAAACACTCATAAAAGAGTCTGGGGCAGGTACCCCATAATGAAAACACATTCAATCATCTTAAATGGAATAAAGATGATAAATAGCCTCACATCAATTCAGTGGAGGTTGTTGGCTTTTGTAATGTTTAAGGTTTCTGAACTGCAAAAAATGTAGACCTATTCTTAATGATAGGGGCTTGCTTTTTGAAATTCACAAAGCTTAAATATTACTACAGTCCATGGGGTCACACTCTTCAAAATAACTAGAGGTATGCTGCTTTGCAAGAACAAAGAAAGGGCGATGAGCCACATTTTAATATCAATAGAAAAGGGGTCAGGGAAGGCTTCCTAAAAGCTGTAATTTTTCGCCAGGGTCTTGCTGGATGAATAGAAGTTAACCTGACAGAGATGTGTGAGGGTGACTCAGTGGTATAGAATCTGCCTGCCAATGTCAGAGACAAAGGTTCAATGTCGGAGACAAAGGTTCAATGTCGGAGACAAAGGTTCAATGTCAGAGACAAAGGTTCGATCCCTGGGTCAGGAAGATCTTCTGGAGGAGGAAATAGCAACCCACTGCAGTATTCTTGCCTGGGAAATCCAATGGACAGAGAAGCCTGGCAGGCTACAGTCCATTGGGTCACAAAGAGTTGGACATGATTGCTCATGCATGCAAGCCCGACAGAGATGATGGAGGGATGGAGGAGGCAGAGTGTTGGAGGATGGGGAGAAGGGTTTTCTAGGCGGCAGGGACAGCCTGTAGAAAGACAATGCACTTGGTGTTTGGGGGGAACTGCAAATAATTCAGAATGGCTGTGTGTGTGGTGTGCTGAGACCAAGATGAGGCAGAGCACGGAGATGGAAATGCTGAGGAAGAAATGCTGAGATCAGGTGGGAGCAGCAGGCAGGGGACCCCCGCTAAATCTGATCTTATCCTAAGGATAAAGAGAGATTTGAGAGGTTTTCAAATCATGTTTGTAGTCATGCGAACAGATTTGAAATTACAGAACAATCCTAATATTGGATGACAGAACTGATGCACTACCCGAAACTGAGGCAATTGTTGGTCTCGGTGAGAGATGATGAGGAACTGCAAATCGGCATGGTTTGGCACATAGTAATTGCTCAATAAATCATGGCACTTTGAAGGGCAAAGACTGGGCTGTAGTGGGGATGGCTAAGAGGGGACAATTTAGAGATAGTGGGAAGAATTATCTGGGACTCATTATCTGATTGGACTTACAGGGAGCAGGGGTTAGGGCGGGGAGTCTCCTCTCTTCCAAAACCTCCATGTCTCCTCTCTGGCTTCAGGGTCTGTGTTGCTTGGTGTTTCTTTTCTTTTTTTTTTTTTTTGCCTCAAGTCATGTGGGATCTTAATTTCCCAACCAGGGGATCTAACTGGTACCCTCTGCAGTGGAAGTCTTAACCACTGGACCACCACCAAGGAAGTCCCAAGGTGTTCTATTTTGGAAATGATGAAATATGGGTTTGGGGTTCAGGGAAATTAAGTTGGATTTGGGAGATATTATGTGAAAGCTGTGAGACTTCCCTGGTGGCTCAGAGGCGAAGAATCTGCCTACAGTGCAGAAGACCCCTAAGTTGAGAAGATCCCCTGGAGAAGAAAATGGAAGCCCACTCCAGTATTCTTGCCTGGAGAATCCCATTGACAGAAAGAGGAGCCTGGGGGGTTACAGTCCATAGGGTTCCAAGAGTCAGACACGACTTAGCAACTAAACCGTCAGCACCACCATATGAAAGCTGTAGCCTTCATGTGGGTTGGATTAAAGAGAGACAGTGCAGGTCTCTCTTGAGAAGTTAGGAAGACTGAGGTCAAAAACCTAGAAAAGACATAAGGGGAAAGGAAAGGAACTGTCAACCATGTTAAGTGCCCTCAACAGATAAACTGAGACAAGAGATGGAAAAATCCTTGATGGACATGGCAAATAGGAGGTCAACGGTGATCCGAGAAGAGCCCTTTCCATAGCTGAGGAGGGACAGAAGCTGGTGACTCTGAAATAAAGGAGTGTGCAGGTGAGGAAGCAGGGACATAGGGCTGGCTGCTGTCCTTTTAAGACACGGCTGTGAATGGGGGCGGGCACACAGAGGACAAAATTAGAAACAGTCATGGTCTGTATGGAAAGGGTTTGGGGAGGAGAGATGCTGCTCCACTCCCAGTAGTCAGCTTTTTTTTGGTAGTGCTGCAGCTGGCTTTTGGAGGAGAGTCTTTAACCTGAACAGAAGGATTTCTCGGAAAGAGATGGCCACAGAAAGAGACTGGACTGGAATGGATTTGCAGGAATGCACTGTCTTTCTGGGCTCATATCCCACGTGCTGCTGCTTGTGCTAACTTCCTGTAAAGCTTTTGCTCCTTCCTCCCTCTATTGTCTACCTGGTTGGCTGCTTGCCACTTGTTTAAGATGGCTCTTAGGACTGTGTGGGTGCCAGGGAGCTGGCTCGTAAATTAGCTGTGCGTGCACGTGATTTACCAAGGTGATGCTCTTCCCTGTCGCCACTAATTGTTTTTTAGCTTATACTTTCTTCATCACACTTTTGATTTAGTTCTATCAGTTCCAATGAGCGGCTAAGGACATGAAGGGCTTCCCTGGTGTCTCATTAAAGAATCTGCCTGCAGTGTGGAGACCAGGGTTCGATCCCTGGGTCAGCAAGAGCCCCTGCAGAAGGGAATGGCAACCAACTGCAGTATTCTTGTCTGGAGACTTCCATGGACAGAGAAACCCAGTGAGATACAGTCCATGGGGTCGCAAAGAGTCGGAGGGGATAAAACACCAGTCTAGGCAAAGTAGGCAAAGTGGAGACTGAAGAAAACAGGGCCTTGTCTTCGTGCATCTTATAATCCAAATCAGGCACTGTCTTCTAAATAATGATGATAATGGCTCTTAAAATGTAGATCTTTCTGAAAAATTGATGAACATCAGATACCTTGTTTCCATGAAACAGCACAAAGAATTTAACATAAGCTTTCAGAGAGTTTGTGGACTTGCTAAATTCCAAAGTGGTTTTTCAAATTCAAGTTGCTGCTAAGTCGCTTCAGTCATATCTGACTCTGTATGACCCCATAGATGGCAGCCCACCAGGCTCCCCCGCCCCTGGGATTCTCCAGGCAAGAACAGTGGAGTGCGTTGCCATTTCCTTCTCCAATGCACGAAAGTGAAAAGTGAAAGCGAAGTCACTCAGTCGTGTCCGACTCAGCGACTCCATGGACTGCAGGCCACCAAGCTCCTCTGTCCATGGGATTTTCCAGGCAAGAGTGCTGGAGTGGGGTGCCATTGCCTTCTCCAGCACAAATTCAAGTTAAGCATGCCCAAACTATAGAGTTGATGGTGCTCCATTATTTCATGACCTCGGCTAAAATAACATTTCTGAGCCTCTGTTTCCAGTTTGTGCTGCCTGTCTTGCGAGGATTTTGTGAGGACTAAATGAGATGTTATGAATATGGGACTTAGCACAGAGCCCACCAGAGCTGATGCCAGTAAATGTTATTTCAGCTTTCAGCGTGTTATGGAGGAAGTGAGCTAGGTGTTCAGCCCCAGGCACAGCTAACTCACGGCTCTCTGGTGCAGGAGTTATTCCAGGATTTCCTTGTCACTAGTTGGTGAAACTGCCAACTAATGTCAGTTTCCCATAATTCAGTCGTTCCCTAGTGTCTCTAGAATTCTTGCTTTATCTTAGTTCCACCCAAACGATTACAATCTTTATTTATATAGATAAATAATAGATAGTAAGACATATATTATTATCATTATATAATGTTGTTGCACTTACACATATGTGCTTAAAAAGAAAACTTTGGATCCCAACCATCAGTAAAAAACACCTCTGTCATTTGCCGTAAACGGAAAATAACAGTAAACAACGAAACAAAACAATGAACATTTAGTTAGCTACCAGTGCTTACCTAGGGTTCTGAATCTGGGCCCTGATAAATAGAAAGTTTAGCCAGTGTTTGAGAAAGAATACTTTCCTCTAGCAATCAGAAGAGCTGAGGAAGAATTGAAAAATAACTTTCTCTCCAATATGATTGGCTGTCCCTTAATGCCTGGGCTGCTCCCTGTACCTGACTCTAGCGAGGCTCTCCCCTTTGGGAGGCCTTCTGCGAGGGCCAGTTGCCTCCCTCTGCACCCCACCCTGAATAAGCTCTGTGGGAGCGGCGTCCTGAATCCAACTGTCTCCCAGGACAGGAGCTCCGTGAAGCCTTGCCATTTGAGCTCCCAGAAACAAGGACACTCAGAGGTCCTGCCCCCTATTTCCTTGATGGATCAGGCTCAGTGTCTGGCTCACACACGCTCACACCCCGACGACGACTCCAGAGTTTCATATTTTCACTAGACAGGTAGCTGAGGCCACCCAAGTGCCGCTGGGACCCCGGATGGGTGGGAAGGAGGCTAGGGACAGTATTTGGAAACTGCCTGCGCCGCAAACGCTGTTTCTCCATGGGTTGCAAGCTGTGGATTAAAAATAATAAAAACGCCAAAGAAAAATTAACTACAGATTTTATTCACTTAGCGCTTGAATAAGCAGCCCTTGAGCCAGTAGAGATTACTGTTACTAGCGGTTTTATTAGTTTGTTTTAATGGGATAATATAATTCCTATAAACTATCATTTTGTTATTATAATTCAGCAACCCGCAGGAAACAGGGCCTGCCCCCCCCCGCCCCCGGTCCCTTCCCGGAGCCACCTGCGCCCCCCTCTTCTCAGGTGAGCACCCACCTCCATCCCAAGGCCCGGACACCCGCTCCTCCTCCCCGCCGCCGCCCGACTGGGCATGCTCCTCGCGGCCAGCGGGGAGCGGGCTCGGCCGCCCCGCGCCTTTACCTGAGCGGGGCCCGCCCCCCGCGCACCGGTCCCGGCGGGCACCTGGCGGTCGCCGGGGACGCGGCAGAGGGGAGGAGACGCCGCACGGGGCGGGCGTTCCGGAGCCGCCGCCGAACTTTTCTCCGAGAAGTCCCACGTTTGGGGGCCGGAGCGGCAGGGCGGGGAGGGGAGAGCGGAGTTCCTGGAAGGAGCCGCTCGGCGCCGCGCTGCACAACATGGCCTCCTCCGCCTCCTCGTCTGCGGCCGGCGCCGAGGGCACCCCTCCTGCGCAGGTGAGCGCCGCGCCGCCCCCTACCTGTGGCTTCCTTCCCGCCCGGGCGCGCGGGGATCGCGGCGCGCGGGAGACCGGGGGGTCGGGGGGAGGGTCGCCGCCGGCAGCCTTGCGCCCCTGGGGGCTGCCGGACGGCGACGGCGAGGCGAGAGGAGGGGACCCTGCGCGCGGTCGGGGATCCGGCGGCGCCTGAGGGCGCGGGACTCAAGTTGCCGTTCCGGGCAGAGTCCGGAACTCTCCGTCCGCCCCGGCGTGCGAGCATCCTGGGGGAGGAGGTAGGGCCCCGAGATATAGGGGGTCTCTGCTCGGGGACATTTGCCTCCGCGCTAAGAAAAGCGCGGCCCAGGGCTCCGGACGCCCTCGCCGCGGTCTACCGTCTCCGGGCTTCGGTGTTCTGGGCTCGCCGCTCCAGTGATTCCGTGCCAGGCTGAACCCTTCCCGAGGACACGCGCACCTTGGCGGGGAAGGGAGGAAATCACCTGGTTCTGAAAGTTACCTTCAAAGTATTAGCCTTTTCTTTTTTTTTCCCCCGCCTCCTTTTCTTTTCTGAAGGTGAGTTGAGACACTACATGTAACCCAGTGAGAATACAAAATCCACTTTAAAGATTGAGACATGCAGAAAGTGCTGGCCAATGCGGATAGGTAGTGCAGTGCCAAGGGCTGGCTAGCGGTGGGTTTACCTTCTGCCCTGGTTTTGAGAGACTTCCATTGGCGTGCAAGTCAAACACCCACAAAGTAAGAACCGGGTGCATGCTGTGCAAATCCGCAGCTTCAGGATAGCTTCTCTTTCCTCCCACCCCACACCCCTCCACGGATTGCCACCCTGAAGCCCAGAGGCGTTTAGTAGCAATTTTGCAGCTGCCACTGTGTGTGTGTGTAATAGAGGATAATTGGTTTAAAACACTCGGGCGTATGTTTGCATGTGCTTGGAAGTCTACGGAAGGGGACTTAAACAGAAGTTGTCCTTGGGAAGGGAGCTGGAGGACGGGTGGGAGGCAAACTTGGTTTCACGTGTCTTTGGGGACTTTTTTTTTTTTTTAAACCATGTGCATAAGTTATCTGTGATAGAAAAAGAAATACTACCATTCCAGAAACCGAGGCACCTTTGTATAGCTTTGACAGCAGTAGTTTATCTAGTTTCAAATTATTCGGAATTGCTCTTGAAACACACAAACCTCCTAGCCCCTATAATATCTTTCCTTTCCTTGTCATCACTCAAAATCCTGTGGGAATCAAGGAAGTCTTTCAAAGACTCCTAAGTCTTGACCGAGTCCATTGGTGTGTTTTATTGTTACCTTGATTCTGAGTTTTCCTTTTGCTGTTTTGAGAGCCTGTGTGGCTTGTCTACTTTTGGAAGAGGCAGCTTTCTGGTAAAAGCAGAGGCAGGGGACACGGTAGGGTTCTACCAGGACTTTTTCCAGGAGGGTAGGCCACGGCCAGTAGGCTCTAGGAGGGAGACAGTTTCAGAGTGGATAGGAATTGCTGGCAGAGCAGTTCAGGCATCTTTATAATCTGCTGACCTGGGCTCAAATGGATGCATCTTCAAGGAAGCAAAATGTCAATACTGAAAGTGAATGTAAAGTTAAAACCACAGCTCTGAAACAAAAACTGGCTGAAATCAAGCCATCCACCAAGCAAGCTGGTCTTCAACCAGCTACTGATACCTAGAGGGCTGATTTCTCCTAGTTCTCAAATCCGTGAAGGATGGATAAGTGAGTTGTGAAGCTGGACTGTGGTGAAATGGTTATTTATGATGAACCATTTATGCCAGTTCTCACTGTTCTTTTTGTTAGAGCATAAATAAACATCAGTTTCATAATCTGCACAGCCGTGTGTGAGGCTTCATAACAAGGAATGTGGCTTAGTATCATGCAGACAGTATAAAGACCAGTGGTGTGTTTTGGAATCCAAGGAGACACTGTGGATTCTGAATTTGTTTGCATTTGTGTGGCAGTAGTTTCCTTAGAGCTGTGGTTTTTCCTTTATTCAGTACTTCAGTTTTCCCTCCTTTTACAGCATTAATGCATTGAGTCTGCCTAATTCTAAAATAGGATTTTGGTAATTGAAAATACTGTAATTGCTCTGGACTCTCAGTGATTGTTCTTAGGTTGATTTCCAGTTAGTAACATTTATATTTTAAAGTTATGCATTTTTTTATGCACAAAATGTATGTTTGTATATTTTTGTAGAATGTGCTTCTGCAGTTACAGGAAATCATTATAATCCAAATTGGTGATCATGTAAAATTCTAGCTTAGATAAATGTCATTTTTACTTTTTTGAATAAATACCTGAAGTGGATGAGACAGGCTACCTGACACTTTTACATAAGAATGGTTCTGAGTTAATTAATTTTAAGTGGAATGTTTAGCCTTGTTACAAATGTCTCCAAACTTCTTAAAGTCTACCCTTCTGAAAAGATCAAGGTTACTAATCATCTAATCAGATCTGAAGTAACCTTTCCTTGACGGTGTTGACTGGGCTGTTGTTCATATAACTCTAGCCTTGGATTTTGCAAATGTAAATGCCAGCGAGATGTTGGGTTAATGCTAATGGAACAGTAGGGACATTTAATCGTGATTTTTCATTTTCATCCCATGTCAATATGTGAAAACAGCTTAAAATTTTTAAATTAATTCATGATATCATTTTAAAAGTTATTTTGATATTGTGTGCTTTCTATTCGCCATGTTTTTAAGTTCTAGAGGCACAGCTGGTTTGGAGAGGGAAATGGCAACCCACTCCTATATTCTTGCCTGGAGAATCCTGTGGACAGAGGAGCCTGGTGGGCTGCTGTCCATGGGGTCGCACAGAGTCGGACACGACTGAAGCAACTCAGCAGCAGCAGCAGTGGCACCTGCGGTTAGTTATAGATTCGAAGTTCTGTGTTCTATCTAAGTTAGGTACTGTGTGTATGTGAGCAGATTTTTCCTGATTGGACTATAAAGGATGTAGAAAATCTTCAAAATCTGTATTCATGGTTGAAATACTTAGACACTTGTCCTTTGTGTTTGATGTTGTGAGCAAACAGTATCTTCCAATAGATTTGTTTGTTCAAAAGGATGTAGGTTTTTCCAGGAACCAGTTAGGTTCCTGCTTGACCATGGGGGTGAGATCAATGGCACCAAAGTATTAATAGAACCAATTCTTCGATGTTTTCTGGAAATTACTCCTGAATTTCCTCTCTTGGGACAGTCCAGTGTCTCAAGAGGAAAGCAATCACAAGAAGAAAGCAATCACGTGAATATGAAAGTTACATGTTTTCAGAACTGAAGTGGTATTAATATTTTTTTGTAGAAGAAGCTAGTAATAAATAAACATTAAGTGGACTAGTGTTTGGAGTTAGAGCTTCAAAATGTGGAATAAATTATTTTGGGATTCTTTCATCAGATGATGCTTAGTAACTGCCGTTTATTTTTTTTTCAGATAACGATAAGAAAAGGGAAATATTGAAAAATTGGCCATAACCTACATTTTGTTTTCTGGGCAGGGCATGAACATTTGGACCTGGTCTGGTAGCTGAAAGGAGCAGAATGGAAGTTACTTTAAATACCATTGTAGGCTAAAGAACTGTGTGTGACTGACTTGGTAAGGCTGTTTCCCATAGAGTTTTAAAGATACCTATGGTGATTCACTAGTGGCTGTGATGTCCCTCCAGCGTGGAACTTCACTGCTGCTCTGCAGCCCCTCTGAATGATGCCATGACTCAATGCCAAGGGTCTGCTTACAGGTGTGGGGCTTCTCCTGTCTCTCTCTTTTTTTCATGTCATGACATTTTATATGGAATCGGACAAAAGGCAGTTCTGGGACTGCAGCTTTGCTCTTTAACATCAAACACAGGGCTTGACCCACCATAGGCCTTCAATTAATATTTGATGATCAAATAAATGTTGAGAAGGATCCAGCATTCAGATTTAGAATTGGCATTAGCCATATGAACAGTACTTTGCACTCCTATCATGTGGAAGGCACTCCCAGCTACATAAGAGTCTTTTTTGAAAAAAAGTATGTATTTTTGGCTGCGTTCTCCGGGTCTGTGTTGCTGTGTGGAGGCTTTCTCTAGTGGCAGCCATCAGGGGCTGCTCCCTAGGTGTGGTGGCCTCTCTTGCTGTGGATCGCAGGCTCTAGAGCGAGGGCCTCATTAGTTGCAGCATGTGGGCAGTCTTTGCGGCTCCTGGGCTCTAGAGTGCAGGCTGGGTAGTTGTGGTGCACGGCCTTTAGTTGCCCGAAGGCATGTGGAATCTTCCTGGACCAGGGACCGAACCCATGTCCCCTGCATTGGCAGGAGGATTCTTAACCAGTGGACCAGCAGGACAATCCAGTCTTGGTTTTAACTCTCATAATCCAAGTGACTTTGCGTTTACATCAGACAGCGCTCACAGAGTGCCAGCACTAGAAATTTTCCAGGCATAGATCTTTGGGATCATTTAATCAGGTGCCTCATATTTAGAGTGGGCCTTAGTGTATAGTTAAGAAGGAAAATGTAGATGAAGATACCTAAGAATTTAAGGAGAGGTGCATCAGGAAATACACTTACCGGTTTCTTTACTGCAAAGTGCCACAGAATGGAAACCTGTACCAAAAAGGATAGAGAAATGTCTGAAAAAGTGATCTAATTTATTCTCATTTATGGTGACCTAATATTCATGGTGTGGCTAGACCGTAATTTATTTCATAATTTCCCTGTTAGCAAACATTTGCCTTATTTCTAGTTTTTTGGTACCTACAGACAGTGCTGTGGGTAAATATCCTTATATGTTAAAAAAGTTCATGATTTAGTTGAATAGAGAAGACATATGCATCTTTAATAATAACAACTGTGACTTCTTGTACCTCTCCTGGTAGATATTGTATACTTTAAAACAAATTGTGGAGTAGAAATTAGTAACTCTTCTTGTTTTATATACAAGGAAACTGAGCTTCAGGAAGGCCGCACAAGTTATGTTTGGTAAGGGCTGAAACTGGACTGGAACCCCTGTTGGCTTGAGCAATGGACATAGCCATGATGATGAAATCAGGAGGCCAGGAATGGAGTCCCCATCTCCCAAGGAACTTTAGCACTGGAACCTCAGAATCTTATCTCATGGGCTTCCGTTTCTCCACCTGGGAAAGGAGAGAGTTGGAGAAAACTATTTTGAGGGCTTATTCCAGCTGAAATAGTCTGTGATTCAAAAAAAAAAATGAAGAGTTTTTTCTTTTTACTCTAAAAGAGGGATAGAGATAATTAGAAATAAAGTGATACAGAAGCACTTTCCTACTCCTGTTTTGACATTCTTGATTTTAGGATAATTTTCCAAATGTTGGGAACTTTCAAGTTTATTTTGTATTGTTTAAGTGATTTATTTTCTCCTGAAAACCTGACTTTAAGGAAATTGTGCTTTTTGCAATTCATGATGATTTAGAGCATCAGGAATTTATTAGTTCCAAGGGGAGATAACCAGACAACTCAGTGGATCTGGGCTGGTAACTGAACACTCACCAAAGGCAGGGGATTTGATTGGGAGTGATGTGGGACACTTCACTTAGGTGGAGAGCAGTGGGATAACTGTTTGACCTCTGTGGGTCCTTTAGGTTTTCTCTCGATTCTCCTCCTCCTGCACCCCCCCATTTCCTCCTTCCTTCCCCCTCTCCTCTTTCCTCTTCACCCTCTTTCTCCCCTTCATCCCTCCCACCTTCTTCTTTCTTAAATTTGACTGATCAGTAATATGCTGTAGACTGTGTCTCAGAAAACAAAGAACAAAACCAAATGCCCTGATTTATAGCATTCGCCCAATTCTGCAGTGAAAATGCAACTTTTGGTGATGAGTTCCAGTGCATGTCTGGAGGGTCTAGGGTTTCCCCCACATTAAGCAAGCAGCGCTCTGACGTCAGCAGGGTGTCCTGCTATTCAGCTCAATTCTGAAACTATCTACCGTGAGATAGCCTGAGATTCCACAGGTTAAGGGCTTAGGTCCACGAGCCTGCCCCCCACTGCCCTGCCCATTTTCAGGTGCAGACCATGAACCCAGCTTATCACATGTGCTTCTGACCTGCTGGCTATAGATTAGAGGTTTCAGCAACCCCTTCCTGGGTTTGAGTAATTTGCTAGAGTAGCTCATAGAAGTCAGAGAAGCATTTTGCTTACTAGATTACCAGTTTATTATAAAAGAATATAACCCAACAACAGCCAGATGGAAGAGATGCATAGGGCAAAGTCTGTGGAAGAGGCTTGGAGCTTCCGTGTTTTCTCAGAGGATGCAGCTCTGCCTGTGTCTCCCCAGCAAAGCTGCATCTCCATCCTGGAAGCTCTGCTAACCCCCCTCCTTTTGGGTTTTTATAGAGGCCTCGTTATTCCACGGACAGAGGAGCCTGGTGGGCTACAGTCCATGGGATCACAAAGAGTCAGATACGACTGAGCTGCTAACACACACACATTACAGAGGCATGATTGATTAAATCCTTAGCCATTGGCGATGGCCTCAATTTCCAGTCCCTTTTCCCTCCCCTGAGGTCGAGGGAGTGGGGTGGATGGGGACTTTCAGTCCCAACCCTCTAAGCAGATGGTTGGTTCCACTGTCTACTGACCTCCCTTCCCTAGGAGCTTTTCAGAAGTCACCTTAATAACATAACAAGACACCTTTACTGCTCTCAGGGGTTTTAGGAGCTTTGTACTGGGAACAGGGACTTCCCAGGTGGTGGAGTGGTAAACAATCCTGGCAAAGCAGGAGACGTAGGAGCTGCAGCAGACGCAGGTTCTATCCTGGGTTGGAAAGCTCCCTGGAGGAGGAAATGGCAATCCACTCCAGTATTCCTGCCTGGAAAATTCCATGGACAGAGGAGTCTGATAGACTGCAGTCCAGGGGTCACAAAGAGTCAGACATGACTGAGCGACAGCATGCATGCATGTGCCAGGAACAGGTTGAAGACCAAATAAATATTTCTTTTCTTTTAAAATAAACCCCCATTTTATTTATTTTCAGAGGCAGATGGGATCATAGTTCCCCAACCAGGGATTGAGCCTATGCCCCTTGCACTGGAGATGAGGTGTCTTAACCACTGGACCATCAGGGAAGTCCCTATATTTCTTATTATAAATCATAGTATCACAAAAGACTTTCATTGTGGCTTATTTCAAGCTGCTGGTGCAAGGTGAACGTGGAGTTGGGAAGAAATGTACAGAGTTGGCTTTCCTGAAAGCTGATATTAGCTAGTTCCAGCACATGACTTATATATTGTGCAAAGCACTGAATTTTTTTAGTTGGACCAATAAAATCTGATTATCCAAAACATATTTGGCACTTAACAGATATTAGGCATACAGCATGGGTAAATAAGAACTAGTTTTTGCTTTCCAGAATCTCATAGTTTAGTAGGCTGTTTAAATGAACTTTCAGTAGAGAAAGGACTCTTGTGCTGAGAATGGTAGATCGGATCTCTTTTTCCACTGGGGACAGAATAAATACCAAGTAGATCCTGAAATATCTGGATTAGAAGTGAGAGAACCGGATGGACTTGAGATTGTTATACTGAGTGAAGTGAGACCGAGAAAGACAAATATCAAATGCTATTGCTTATATGTGGAATCTGAAGAAATGGTGCAAATGAACTAATCTGCAAAACAAATGGAGTGGGAAACAACTTGTGGTAACCAAGGGGGAAAGGATGGGGTGGGGAGGATAAATTGAGAGATTGGTATTGACATATACACACACTGTTGTCTATTAAATATACACACACTATTATCTATTAAATATTATCTATTTAAATAGATAGCTAATGGGAATCTACTGTAGACACACCCATCATTTAAAAGTGGGTATTTAATTGTATTTCCAAATACATGGGGTCTTTCAAAG
Source organism: Ovis aries (assembly GCF_016772045.2). NCBI lineage: Eukaryota > Metazoa > Chordata > Mammalia > Artiodactyla > Bovidae > Ovis > Ovis aries. Next base: position 15,766,975 of record NC_056078.1, on the reverse strand, counting down.
TATCTTTGTATGTAGTTTCCCCAAATACGTGGATTTTTAAAAAAGTATCTGTGATATTAATTTCTCATTTAAATACTTTCTTCTGTACAGTCAGCCTGTTTTTTTCCTTCTTCTCACATTATCTAGGCTTTCAGTGGCTAAGTCAAGGCTCTCTTGGAAAGTGTCACATTGCACTTGAAAATATATGGGTTATTTTCCGATTTCTTTTGATACTGATGTCTAACATAATTCTGCAGTGATAAGAGAACAGAGTGTGTGATTTGAATACCTTTAGACCATGAAATTTTTACACCTTGATTTGTGTCCCTGGATATGTCCCACTGTCTCCTAGTTTATAGTGTGTGGGAACTTGAATAGAATTTGTATTGAACTGTTGTGTGAAAAAGAAAAAAAAAAGAACCTGCTGTAGTATACGTAGCACAAGGGACTCCGATCAATACTCTGTAATGTCTTAAATGGGAAAAGAACCTAAAAGAAGAGTGGCTATATGTATGCATATAACTGATTCACTTTGCTATGCAGCAGAAACTAACAGAATGTTGTAAATCAAGAATAGTCTAATAAAAATTAATTAAAAAAAAAGAAATGAGAGAACTGAGGCCTGTAACTGGATTATTAGATGTTAGAAGGGTGTAACTGAGATTTTTAAGATTCTGTTGCTTTGGAGGTCAAGTTAAGCATAATAGATTTTTTTTTCTCTTGTGTATGTATTGGTGTGTGGAAGTTTATTAGTCATTTTTATTGAGGTATAATTTATATATATATGATAAAATTCACCAAATTTAAGTGTATAATTCTCCCACTCTTACAAACATTTTACCTCCTCATGACAGACTGTTTATCATCCTAAGAAGTTCACTTCTGTTCTTTCCCAGTTAAACTCCCTCCAACCTTCCAGGCAAACACTGCTTTGATTTCTTTTACCATAGATTTGCTTTACCTACATGTTTTCCTGGATTCTTTCCCTTAGCATAATCTTTTTGATATCTATCCAGGCTCTTGTAGGTATTAGTAGATTATTCCTTTTTGTTGCTGAGTAATATTTCATAGTGTTAGTCACTCGGTGGTGTCTGACTCTTTCCCTGCCAGGCTCCTCTGTCCCAGGGATTCTCTAGGCAAGAATACTGAGGTGGGTTGTCATGTTCTTCTGCAGGGGGTCTTCCTGACCTAGGCATCAAACCTGGCTCTCCCCCATTGTGGGCAGATTCTTTACTGTCTGAGCCACCTGGGAAGGCCAGGTGGCACTAGTGGCAAAGAACGAGCCTGCCAATGCAGGAGACGTACAGATGCAGGTTTGATCCCTGGGTTGGGGCGATCCCCTGCAGGAGGGCATGGCAACCCACTCCAGTATTCTTGCCTGGAGAATCACTTGGACAGAGGAGCCTGGTTGGCTATGGTCTATAAGGTCGCAAGGAGTTGGAGAGGACTGAAGTATTTAGCACATAGCACAATATTTCATTGAACAAGTATACCATAGGTTGTTCATCCATTTGTCAGACATTTGAATTGTTTTCAGCTTTGGCTATTATGAGTAAACTGACTATTATGAATATAGAAGTTTTTGGATAGGTCGTTTGGTTGACACAGATATTCCCCCAACCACACCTATGTTGTGTGTATAGGAGTTTAAATATCAGGAGTTGGAGAATCAAAAGATAGTGTATGCTTAACTGTACCAGTAAAAGGCATCTCTAGAGAATGAATTATCTCAGATCAAATTTGGGGGGGAGGAGATTTCATTCCAATCCCAAAGAAAAGCAATGCCAAAGAATGCTCAAACTACCACACAGTTGTACTCATCTTCACATGCTAGTAAGGAGAATGCGATGGCACCCCACTCCAGTACTCTTGCCTGGAAAATCCCATGGATGGAGGAGCACGGTAGGCTGCAGTCCATGGGGTCGCGAAGAGTTGGACACGACTGAGAGACTTCACTTTCACTTTTCACTTTCATGCATTGGAAAAGGAAATGGCAACCCACTCCAGTGTTCTTGCCTGGAGAATCCCAGGGATGGGGTAGCCTGGTGGGCTGCCATCTGTGAGGTCGCACAGAGTTGGACACAACTGAAGCGACTTAACAGCAGCAGCAGCACATGCTAGTAATGTTCAAAATTCTTGAAGCCAGGCTTCTACAGTGCATGAACTGTGAACTTCCAGATGTTCAAGTTGGTTTTAGAAAAGGCAGAGGAACCAGAGATCAAATTGCCAACATCCTTTGGATCATCAAAAAAGCAAGAGAGTTCCAGAAAAACATCTACTTCTGCTTTATTGACTATGCCAAAGCCTTTGACTGTGTGGAATACTACAAACTGTGGAAAATTCTGAAAGCGATGGGAATACCAGACCACCTGACCTGCCTCTTGAGAAATCTGTCTGCAGGTCAGGAAGCAACAGTTAGAACTGGACATGGAACAGACTGGTTCCAAATCGCGAAAGGAGTATGTCAGGACTGTATATTGTCACCCTGCTTATTTAACTTCTATGCAGAGTACATCATGAGAAATGCTGGACTGGATGAAGCACAGCTGGAATCAAGATTGCCAGGAGAAATATCAATAACCTCAGGTATGCAGATGACACCACCCTTATGGCAGAAAGTGAAGAACTAAAGAGCCTCTTAATGAAAGTGAAAGAGGAGAGTGAAGAAATTGGCTTAAAACTGAACATTCAGAAAACTAAGATCATAGCATCTGGTCCCATCACTTCATTGCAAATAGATGGGGAAACAGTGGAAACAATGAGAGACTTTATTTTTCTGGGCTCCAAAATAACTGCAGATGGTGACTGCAGCCATGTGATTAAAAGACGCTTACTCCTTGGAAGAAAAGTTATGACCAACCTAGACAGCATATTAAAAAGGAGAGACATTAATTTGTCAACCAAGGTCTGTCTAGTCAAAGCTATGGTTTTTCTAGTAGTCATATATGGATGTGAGAGTTGGACTCTAAAGAAAGCTGATCACCGAAGAACTGATGTTTTTAAACTGCGGTGTTGGAGAGGACTCTTGGGAGTCCTTTGGACAGCAAGGAGATCCAACCGGTCCATCCTAAAGGAAATTAATATTCATTGGAAAGACTGATGTTGAAGCTGAAACTCTAATACTTTGGCCACCTGATGTGAAGAACTGAGTCATTTGGAAAGCCCCTGATGCTGGGAAAGATTGAAGGAGGGAGGAAAAGGGGACGACAGAGGATGAGATGGCTGGATGGCATCATCAACTGAATGGACTTGAGTTTGAGTAAACTCTGGGAGTTGGTGATGGACAGAGAGACCTGGCATGCTGTAGTCCATGGAGTTGCAGAGTCAGACACGACTGAGTGACTAAACTGAACTGAACTGAACTGAACTGAAAAATAGAGGCTTGTGGGATCATCTTGGACCAGGGATCTAAGCTACGTCTCCTGCATTAGCATTTACCATTGAGCCACGAGGGAAGCCTGTATCTTTATAATTTCTGTGGCATTTTTCTCATATCCTTATAGCTCCTGTGATAGTCTGCCCTCTGCTGAAGGTACCTTTGAACATATCTTTCAAGAGGAAATGAAGTGGTGTGGAAAGAGGAAGCTTGGTCTGTTGCCAATTAATTACCATTTAATTACTCTATTAGGTAAATCACTTAACTGTGTTTCTTTTTTCTTTTCTTACTTGAGGAGCTAATAACATCCTCCTTGCAGGACTGTTCTAAGTGTTTCAGGAAATATATATGATACATTGATACAGTGGGTGGTCAGTAAATAGGAGCTGTTAGGTTATGAAACCAGAAGCTACCGACTTTGAGGTAGTTCCATTTTGGGGTTATGTACAAAATTTAAGACATAGATGGGAAGTTTGTTTATGTACTATGTACATATTTGCGCTACAATTTTTTTTAATTTTACTACTAGCAGAGTGCCAGTCCTTAAAAGCTTTGATTAGGTAAGCGCATTGTTGTTGTTTAGTCGCTAAGTCCTGTCCAACTGTTCTGCACCCCATGGACTGTAGCCCACCAGTCTCCTCTGTCCATGGAATTCTCCAAGCAAAAATATTAGAGTGGGTTGCCATTTCCTTCTCCAGGGAATCTTCCCAACCCCAGGGATAGAACCTGCATTTCCTGCATTGCAAGTGGGTTCTTTACTGCTGAACCATCAGGGAAGCCCCAAGCAAATGCGCAGATGAGTAAATAAAGGAGAAAGTGTATTTTCCTCATTCTGTTTCAGTCTCCCTCAATGTTTAGGTATCCAGGAGAAAGTTTTATTTTCCAAGGTTCAAGTTTATTCAGTTATCTCTTCTCTTTTGGCAGAGGTGTGTGTAAATTTATGGGGGTGCAAGATATTTAGAAATTATCATAAGAACAAAAATTGCAGCAATGTAACTGCTTACATTTGTAGACAACTATTTATATTCCTTAAAGTACTTGCATGTTATTTCAAACATTTGTTCCTCGGAACAACCACATCAGGCGGTTGGAATAAATCGTCTAAATTTAGTGAAAAGAAAAGCAAGGTTCAGAGGTTGACTTGTTCATGGTCTTTATGAAGCTAATATGTGGCAAAATTGAGGGAGGGACTTGGGCAGTAAACAGGAAACCCTGTGTATGGATGGTGGGAGCACAGTCTGGGGCAGCTGTTTTGGAAAGCACTCAGGCATTATTTAAGCAAATTAGCTAGGTAGTTGCTCTGTGACCCAGAAATTCCATTTCTACAGTCAGACATTGGAATGTGTCCTCCAGGTCTCCAAGAGAATGTGAGCAAGGTTATTCACGGCTGTATTATTAGTAAGGGTGCTGGTGGTGGGGAGGTAACTGGGTGAACTTTGTTGGGAGGGATGGACTGATGGGTGCGCATCGTGGAGTTGTCTGCAACCATTAGCAGCGATCAGTTAGGTAAACAGAAGCACCATGGATGGATATGAAGACTATCGTGCTTGCTAAAATGTAAGGGGTGGAGGTATATTTATCATTCATCTGAATTAAACATTTATAATGGGCTTCTCTGATGGCTGATAGTAAAGAATCTGCCTGCAATACGGGAGACCCAGGTTTAATCTCTAGGTCGGGAAGATCCCCTGGAGAAAGGAATGGCCACCCACTCCAGCATTTTTGCCTGGAGAACTCCATGGACAGAAGAACCTGGTGTGCTATAGTATATGGGGTTGCAGAGAGTCAGACATAACTGGGGACTAACACACAAACTGAAAACACTCAAGCACAGCACGGTACGCTTCTTGTAAGAACACTTACCTAAAGGACTCACTAAGCATGTCAGAATGGCTGCCTGTGGGGCCCAGTGCATGGGAGTGGGCTAAGGAGATAAAGAGAAATAAATAAGGAAAGAAAATAATGATAGTGCACTCAGTGAGTATGGCTAATTCAGCCCTCTGAATGGTGAAGTTAAAAATCATACTTTATTTAATGTCAGATTGATGATATTCTTTGCAGCCAAAGTTGGAGAAACTCTATATAGTCAGCAAAAACAAGACCGCAAGCTGACTGTGGCTCAGATCATGAACTCCTTATTCCCAAATTCAGACATAAATTGAAGAAAGTAGGGAAAAGCACTAGACCATTTAGGTATGAGCTTAATCAAATCCCTTACGATTATGCAGTGGAAGTGAGAAATAGGTTCAAGGGATTAGATCTGATAGACAGAGTACCTGAAGAACTATAGATGGAGGTTCTTGACATTGTATAGGAGACAGTGATCAGGACCATCCCCAAGAAAAAGCAATGCAAAAAGGCAAAGTGATTGTCTGAGGAGGCCTTACAAATAGTTGTGAAAAGAAGAGAAGCAAAAGGCAAAGGAGAAAAGAAAAGATACCCATTTGAATGCAGAGTTCCACAGAATAGCAAGGAGAGGTAAGAAAGCCTTCCTTAGCGATCAATGCAAAGAAATAGAGGAAAACAATAGAATGGGAAAGACTAGAGATCTCTTCAAGAAAATCAGAGATACCAAGTGAACATTTCATGCAAAGATGGGCACAGTAAAGGACAGTAATGGTATGGACCTAACAGAAGCAGAAGGTATTAAAAAGAGATGGCAGAATATACAGAAGAACTATACAAAAAGATCTTCATGACCCAGATAATCACAATGGTATGATCACTCACCTAGAGCCAAACATCCTGGAATATGAAGTCAAATGGGCCTTAGGAAGCATCACTACAAACAAAGCTAGTAGAGGTGATGGAATTCCAGTTGAGCTATTTCAAATCCTAAAAGATGATGCCTTGAAAGTACTGCACTCAATATGCCAGCGAATATGAAAAACTCAGCAGTGGCCACAGGAACAGGTAAGTTTTCAATCCAGTCCCAAAGAAAGGCAATGCCAAGGAATGCTCAAACTACCACACAGTTCCACTCATCTCACATGCTAGTAAAGTAATGCTCAAAATTTTCGAAGCCAAGCTTCAACAGTACATAAGCTGTGAACTCCCTGATGTTAAAGCTGGTTTTAGAAAAGGCAGAGGAACCAGAGATCAAATTGCCAACATCTGTTGGATCATCGGAAAAGCAAGAGAGTTCCAGAAAAACATCTACTTCTGCTTTATTGACTATGCCAAAGCCTTTGACTATGTGGAATACTACAAACTGTGGAAAATTCTGAAAGCGATGGGAATACCAGACCACCTGACCTGCCTCTTGAGAAATCTGTCTGCAGGTCAGGAAGCAACAGTTAGAACTGGACATGGAACAATAGACTGGTTCCAAATCGCAAAAGGAGTATGTCAGGGCTGTATATTGCCACCCTGCTTATTTAACTTCTATGCAGAGCACATCATAAGAAATGCTGGACTGGATGAAGCACAGGTTGGAATCAAGATTGCCGGGAGAATTATCAATAACCTCAGGTACGCAGATGACACCTCCCTTATGGCAGAAAGTGAAGGAGAACTAAAGAGCCTCTTGATGAAAATGAAAGAGGAGAGTGAAGGAGTTGGCTTAGAACTGAATGTTCAGAAAACTAAGATCATGGCATCTGGTCCCATCACTTCATGGCAAATAGATCGGAAAACAATAGAAACGGTGAGAGACTTTATTTTTTTTTGGGGGGGGGCTCCAAAATCACTGCAGCCATGTAATTAAAAGACACTTACTCCTTGGAAGAAAAGTTATGACCAACCTAGACAGCATATTAAAAAGCAGAGACATTAATCTGCCAACCAAGATCAGTCTAGTCAATGCTATGGTTTTTCCAGTAGTCGTGTATGGCTGTGAGAGTTGGACTGTAAAAAAGCTGAGTGTTGAAGAACTGATGCTTTTGAACTGTGGTGTTGGAGAAGACTCTTGAGAGACCCTTGGACAGCAAGGAGATCCAACCAGTCAATCCTAAAGGAAATCCGTCCTGAATAATTCATTGGAAGGACTGATGTTGAAACTGAAACTCTAATACTTTGGCCACCTGCTGTGAAGAACTGACTCATTTGGAAAGCCCCTGATGCTGGGAAAGATTAAAGGAGGGAGGAGAAGGGAATGACAGAGGATGAGATTGTTGGATGGCATCACCGACTGAATGGACTTGTTTGAGTAAACTCCAGGAGTTGGTAATGGACAGGCATGCCTGGCGTGCTGCAGTGCATGTGGTCACAAAGTGTTGGACACGACTGAGCTACTAAACTGAACTAATGTAGTTTGAATACCTTTTATACGATGAACTCTGTTACCACTAGGCTTAACTAAAGAGACCTCATTATCATTATATATAGGGCGAATATTCCACGTAAAATAAAATTTGAATTGTTTTCTAAAGTTTCAGATGTACTTTTGCACAGAGAAGAGCATCTTTTTCTTTTTAAACATTTATAATACCATACTGTTGAGTTGGTATAATTTAAAAATTAACTTCCTTGTTTATTTTATGTTTTGGATAATTGAGACTGATATATCATGTGGTACTGTCAGTTTTTTTTTTTTTTTTACAAAATTCACGTGTAATATAGTACTACATATTTAATTATAAAATGATACTCAAGCTGTCCTTATCATTCTTCATGTGTTCAGAAGGTGTGCAGTATCCTATTATATCTAGAAATAGTTGTCTTCATGTGTATTATTATCCTTAAAGAATCTAAGTGTGTAGTTTTGTTTTATTTTGCAGATATATCCTGGAATCTGCCTGCAGTGCAGGAGACCTAGGTTCAATCCCTGGGTCAGAAAAATCCCCTGGAGAAGGGAATGCTCACCCACTCCAGTATTTATGCCTGGAGAATCCCATGGACAGAGGAGCTTGATGGGCTATGGTCCATGGGGTCACAAAGAGTCAGATATGACTGAGCGATTAACGCTTTCACTTTTAAAAAAAAAATTGTAATGTTTTCCAAATTAAATTTGAAGTATAGATCACTTTTCTGGCTTAAAACCATGCATATGTATTATGGTGCCGCTCTGGAGGTCTGGGGCTTTCTTGGTAGCTCAGCTGGTAAAGAATCCACCTGTAATGCAGGAGACCCCAGTTCAATTCCTGGGTCGGGAAGAGTTGCTGGAGAAGGGATAGGCTACCCACTCCAGTATTCTTGGGCACCTCTGGTGGCTCAGCTGGTAAAGAATCTGCCTGTAGTGTGAGGGACCTAGGTCCCTCTTTTGTCTTTTGTCTTGTATGTATTATACATTTTTATAACAGCAACTATCCTTCCTGTGGAACAGAGTCATAATGGTTAAAAATTCAACTCAAAATGATCAACCTTTGAAAGTGTTTATCCATTACTATTGTGGAGGTGTCATATTCAGCAAGCAACTCTGCTGGGGATGAGAAAGTTACCCAGTGATTTTAATAATAGGTGTGGAAGTTGGAGAGAAATTCATTACACCATCAGTAATCCCAGTGTCTACCTGTTTGTAAGAGATGTTCAGAGGAGAATTTCAGGTTTACCTGTGGTGTGCAGATGAAGCGTAAGTCCTCTGTAAGAGTTTGATCTGCAGTACCATGCAGCAAAATGTTGACAATAAATAAATGGTTTTATTTTTTTTTAACAGACTGCAAGTCAGCTTCAATATAAATTATTTATTTATATTTATTTATTTATTTAACCACACTAGCCCTTAGTTGTGGCATGTGATCTACTTCCCAGGGATGGAACCAGGGCTCCCTGCATTGGGAGCTCAGGGTCTTAGCTACTAGACCACCAGGAAAGTCCAAGAAATGATTTTAATGTTGTGTTTTATCTCAACAACTCAAAATGTAAAGAAAAAGGAATCATTTCTACTTAGTGGAAGGGATATAAACTTGGAGTCAGAAGATATGTGAGAATATAAGTGTGATTCTGAACTTACCTGCAGTTCAAGTTCCTCATCTACAAAATGAGGATAATGATAATGCCTGCTTTATGCATCTCAGAGTTGTAAGGATCAAATTGTATGATAAGGTAATTTAATCAACTTGTTTAGTGCTGTATAAATATATATATTTATTTATATATTGTTTTTTAACATTTTTATTTGTTTATTTACAGTTTTTACTGTATTGGATCTTCATTGCTGCATATGGGCTTTGTCTAGTTACAGCACACAGGGGTTACTCTTTTCCAGTTAATGTATTTGGCTGAGTTGGTTCTTAGTTGTAGCAGCCATGATCTTTTGTTGGGGTGTAGGGACTCTCTAGTTGTGGCCCATAGACTTAGTTGCTCTGAGGCATGTGGGATCTTAGTTCCCTGACCTGGGATTGAACCCATGTGCCCCAGATTGCAGGACAGCTTTTTAACCACTGAACCACCCGGGAAGTCCTTACACATTGTATTTTAAATGTACTCTTCTTTTTTAGTGTGGTAGCTTTTCCATGGAACTAATTTAGCATCTTGCTAAATACAGGTAGTGGCAAATTGATTGGAGAAGGCAATGGCACTCTACTCCAGTACTCTTGCCTGGAAAATCCCATGGACGGAGGAGCCTGGTAGGCTGCAGTCCATGGGATCGCTGAGTTGGACATGACTGAGCGACTTCACTTTCACTTTTCACTTTCATGCATTGGAGAAGGAAATGGCAACCCACTTCAGTATTCTTGCCTGGAGAATCCCAGGGACAGAGGAGCCTGGTGGGCTGCTGTCTCTGGGGTTGCACAGAGTCGGACACGACTGAAGCGACTTAGCAGCAGCAGCAGCAGCAAATTGATACCTCAGTGGTGATCCAATATTTTGAAGTTGATTTCTTGAGATTTGAGGTTTTTAGCATCTCTTTAAGATTTTGATAACTTTTAATCTTATTAAAGCATTAGGAGTGCCGGGCAACTGTGCTACTTTAGTTTTCTGGGTCTAATAGAACAGGTATATAAGCAGTAATTAAAATCTTGTGGTCCGTGCTGCATTTTGCAAAGTCTGGTTGGATTTCAAAGCTGTTGCTGCTGCTGCTAAGTTGCTTCAGTTGTGTGCAACTCTGTGCGACCCCGTAGACAGCAGCCCATCAGGCTTCTCTGTTCCTGGGATTCTCCAGGTAAGAATACTGGAGTGGGCTGCCATTTCCTTCTCCAACGCATGCATGCATGCTAAGTCACTGTAGTTGTGTCCGACTCTGTGCGACCCTATGGACAGCAGCCCCCAGGCTCCTCCGTCCACAGAATTCTCTAGGCAAGAATACTGGAGTGGGTTGCTATTTCCTTCTCCAAAGCTGTTACCAGGTTTGAAATGGCATGGCTTAGATTGTGTGGATGTCTACTTAAGTCTCCAGTGAATCTCTCAATATGTGGAACTGATCAATCTGGAATTCTCCAGGTGTTTGAAAAATCAGTGTAATAAATTGCTCCCTGAGTTGGAAAATTTTGATTCAGTCTGTTATTCAGAATATACACAAGCTTGGTCAAATCATTACACTTTTACTCAGAGTATCTCCCTAACCTGTATGAGTTCTACCTGCTTAAAAATTGTCTATGCTCCCAAACTGTGGTGAGGTGTCAATCAGAATGGTACATGGTATTTTCCAGAACCTTCCAGTGAGCTAAGTCTAAGCTCAGAAATTGATGAAGACTGAAGGGATGAGTAAATACCTAATACACATTTACACGGAGTCCTGAAGAAGCCTTTTGTCTATTTGTAATCATTGCTTTAAATTAGAAATCTGAGTCATTAATGAGACTTTTCTTCTCCTCTCATTTAGTGAGATACAAATACTTGCGATTCTGCCTCCTACGTGACTTTCAAATCTAATCCTCTCTTCAGCTGTGTGCCACTGCTTTGGTTCTGGCTCTCATCATCTTTGACCTAAGCCATTTCAACCAAGCCACAGTTGCCTAAATTGTCTGCTTGCTTCTACACTGTCTTTTAATGGACAGCTGGCTTCCTTACTTATCCTTGCAAAACACAAATATGATGTCTTTCTCCTGTTTAAAAACCCTTTATCATATCCATCATAAATAAAGTCCAAAATCTTAGGGTTGCACAAAAAGTCTTTTATCAGCTTGTCCCAGTGCAACTTACCGTTTTTATCCTTCATCTTTTTTCCCCTGGAACATCTGACTTTCTGACCATTCTTATTCTTTTTTCTCCAGCCTTTCCCCAAATGAACTCTGCCCTTGCATTTGTCCATATCTTTGTACAAGTTTTCTTTCTGCTAGTTTGTGCCATTCTCATTTTTACTTCCTGGAAAAACTCTACAAACCCTTCAATACCTAGCTCAAATGTTGCCTTTTCAGGCACACTTCCTAGACTTCTGCAGATGGTGACACTCTGTCTTCTGCAGTGTTACAGCATTTCATGGATATTTAGCAGTCGTGGCATTGATCACGTTTTATTGGAACTATTTATTCTGTCTTCTCTAAATAGCTGAACAGTGGGCACCTAGAGGGCTTATTTACCCTTTCCCCCCTCCATTTTTGTGTCTGCCTTCCCCTGTCTAGGATCTAGCATAGCTGATGCTCTGTTTATTCCTGTTGAACAAAGAGAAATTTGTCAGCTGGACCATATTTGCTAATGTGATTTCCTATAAGATAATGTTGAGGTTACATTGACATTCAAAAACCTTCAAAGGATAATCGTATATAAGTCAGATATAGGTATATGATAAGATTTTAGAAATATGTCAGCAGTCTGGCAAGAGTATGTATGTATGATAATATCTAATAATATTTTTGTCCTTTGGAAGGTTTGACCTCACACCCATTTCCTGCTAAATAGCATAGTGTAGTATTTAGATTTTATAGTAACTATGTGCTTTGGGTGAGTGAAATTAACTTCTCAGAGAGCCTCATCTTTTAATGGAGATACATAGATCCTCCATGGAAAGCACATAACATAATGCCTGGCACCTAACAATAATATTGAGTTTATTGTGTGTGTGTGTGTGTGTGTAATATCTGTGATAATATATGCTAATAATATGCATTTCTACAGTTCATTATCCTAGTAAGGAAGGGACTGTTCTCATAAATTTTCATTTGTGAAAGAACATAACATTCTTTTACATAAGCTTCCTCCTCTTCTGTCTTCCTTTTACCATAAAATGGTGGGAATTTGTCCAAATTTTTTCTTTAAACTGATTTTTGAAAACAGGGATTATTGACATAATCTGTTGATGATAAAATAAAGCTAACCTCTGTCCTTCTTGCTTCTGATAGGCAGCAGTCTGTGAAGGTTCTAGAGATCTCATATATAAAGCAAAAAATACCATTGTCTGCTTCTTATAACCCCTAATCCAATGCTGTATTCTTTGGATTGGTTTGTAAAATTTATAACTAAGTAATATAGCAAATGAAATCATAATTGAAGTCCGAAGAAAGATTAGGAGAAAATATTTACAGTGTTATGACAAGATATTATATCCCTGGTCTGCAAAGAGCTCTTAGACATTGTGAAGAAAAGGACGAAAGACCAAAAGGAAAAATGGTCAACTATGTGAACAGAAGATGAAACATAGCCTGCCAGTGAGCATGTGAAAGATGTTGTGTTTATGTCTGAAGGAGATTAAATGACTAATTTCTATTTGATAGCATTTAATCTATTTGGCAAAAAAAAAAAAAAATCCTCTTTCAAGTGTTGAGGATATGGTCTCTTCCAAATGTTGCTGATTTGAGTGTCAACTATACAACTTTTTTGGGGAGCAGCTTAGGCACAATATTAAAATAGAACAAAAACATACTTTCCTTTTTGCTTGCTTACTTACTCTTTGCTCCAGCAACCCAGTTTTGGGAATCTCTGCTATAGAAGTTAAAACCTTAGTATATAAGGACATTTTTACAGGGGTATGTATTGTAACAATGTTTGTAAAGCAGAAACACTAGAAATTTACTGTAATAGGACTGGTTGAATGTATTATGGATTTTTGTTATGTGGAATGAAACTATGATCATTTAATAATGAGTTAGAGCTACACATAGTAAACTGGAAGGATGTACATTTTTCTTTATGAGTATAGTCCAATCCAATTTTGTAAACAAAAGGAAAAAGAATAGTCATGCTATTTGTCGGAGCATAGGTTGTTGATGGATTTGGTTACCTCAGGGATGGACTTATGAAGGGAGGGGGGGAATCATTTGATTTTCTTTTTGCTTGATAAAATGAGCATGTATTTTGTAAGAAAAAATTCAATACATAAAACAAAATTAAGGAGGGAAGATTTTAAGTTAAAGGAAAAGCAGAAAGTCTTATTCCCTTGGACAGCTTACATACATTTTTATACAACCATTTATTGTACTTACAAATGTTTCTTATTCACATAGTCACAGAATTCCACTCTCTAAAATATCTTGGTGTCTGTACTTGTGGAAATTTTCTCAGCTCTAATTAAGATTTGGTTTTTGTTCCTGTGCACAGGCCTACTGTATAAGACATTATACTTAACACTGAGCTGGAGCTATATAGAATTTTTGCTTGGATTTTGATAGCATGTACATGTTTTTAGAGGTTGGAGTTAAGAATGCTTATTTTCTTCTCCGTTTTATGCCCCAAACTGAGGTAACTTTAGCCTCATCCTTTTTATTTCTAGGTAAACAATGTCCTTGCCTCATTGACTTCTCCCATTTTTAATTATTGCTCTTGATTAAGTTTAAATTTTTTAAAACAACTTTTTTATTATAAAAGCAAATATTTTTCATTCCTGAAAAAAATCATAAACATAGTCAAGTAAATACCAACAAACCCCAACTCCCTTTGTTCCAAAACAAAAAATCTCACTCATTTGATGTTGGTCTCTCAATTGCTTTGTAACTTTTTTTCAGACAATTCACTGCAAATATTATCTGTAAAATAGTAATAAAGATCTAGGGTTTTAAGTGTCAGATTATGTTGTAAGGAATGATGATGCTACTCGAACATGGTTTATTTATTTATTTATTTTTGGATGATCAATTGCTCACAGGTGTGGAACGACAGCTCGGAGAGGTGTATGAAAGTGAAAGAAATGTATCATATTTACGAGTCCTAGGAGAGTGGGACATGGTGGGACATGCAGAGGGGTGAATGGAAGGAGTTTTAAGAGGTCAGGATGGATTATGCAAGCCAGAGGCATGCGGGGATTTCACGGGTGTGTTTGAAAGTCACTGGGTCACAGTTAAGGTTGACAAGAGGAGAACTTGTGGCAGAGACCGGCCTTATCACACTGGTGCGCCTGGCACCTGGGTGGGTTATTCATGCCCTATTTGTGAAGATTGTAAGGTGTCAGGAGAATATGAAGTATGAGAAATCTGCAGAAGACAAGCTATCTGAATTCCTCTCCCTAGGGTTCATTAATTGTATCTTAGCTTTCTTATCTGGAAAGCAGGCATAATTAGTAGTACTGTAGAGTTGTTCTAAGCATTAAATCATAAAGCTCCATGCTTGGTTCATAGTTCTTTTTATTGCTATGTTTGTTTCATGTATATTTACTAATGCTGAAGCTCCAATACTCTGCCACCAGACTCACTGGAAAAGACCCTGATGTTGGGAAGGATTGAAGGCAGGAGAAGGGGGCGACAGAGGATGAGATGGTTGAATGGTATCATTGACTCAATGGCCATAAGTTTAAGCAAATTCTGGGAGATAGTGAAGGACAGGGAAGACCGGCATGCTGCAGTCTGTGGTGTCAGAGTTGGACACGACTTAGCAACTGAAGAACAATAACCGTATTTATTACTGTGTTTATTGCAGAAATAGTACATGTTCATTATAGAGGCATCAGTCACTATGTTTCTGAACTTTTTTTTATAACATGGCACAGGGGTCAAAGGACCAGGCTGCTTCCAAACGCAGGTGGCACTGTGCAGCTGTGGCCCTTCTAGGCTCTTTTTCATTGCCTTAAAGACTGAGGGGTCATAACTGTTCATCTCCAGGACCTTTGGAGCCTTATAATGTTGCCCAAGTGAAACATGCACAAAGGATATAGGCATTTGTATGTCCCTTTTCTTTTCTGAGTAGAGCCACATCTTCCTTCAGATGATCCATTATTCCAGTTTATGGGCTTTCCCAGTGGCTCAGGGGTAACGGACCTGCCTGCAACACCAGAGCTGCAGGAAACGCAGGTTTGACCTATGGGTTGGGAGGATTCCTTGGAAGAAGGCAAGGCAACCCACTCCAGTATTCTTGCTTGGAGAATACCATAGACAGAGGAGCCTGGTGGGCTACAGTCCATAGGGTTGCAAACAAGTTGGACATGACCGAAGTGACTTAGCACACATCAGGTTATATCTCAAGAAAGTATTCAAGAGGGCCTACTTCCTGACCTTCCCACATGACAGTATTACTACTTTCTTCTTTACCTTTGCAAGTGTGATTGGTGGAAACTAGCCCTACATTGTTTTACTTTGTGATCACTCATTTTTGGTCAATATAACAGTAAAATGTGGAATGCCAGCTTTTAAGAAAGGGATAAAGGGATAAAGTCTGGGAACACTAATACCTGACAGCCTGGTAAATCACTGGCTGGATAAGAAACCATGGTTGGTCTCTCCTCTTTATAGTTGTCCTAGAAGCTTAGCTTGGAGAAGAAAATGGCACCCCACTCCAGTACTCTTGCCTGGAAAGTCCCATGGATGGAGGAGCCTGGTAGGCTGCAGTCCATGGGGTCCCGAAGAGTCGGACACGACTGAGCGACTTCACTTTCACTTTTCACTTTCATGCATTGGAGAAGGAAATGGCAACCCACTCCAGTGTTCTTGCCTGGAAAATCCCAGGGACGGGGGAGCCTGGTGGGCTGCTATCTATGGGGTTGCACAGAGTTGGACACGACTGAAGCAACTTAGCAACAGCATCAGGAGCTTAGCTACTCACATTACATTGTTATGCCTTATACTCTGGTCAAGGTTGTATAGTCTCTTAACTAAATTATGATTCAACATGGAAATCTTTATTCTGAATTTTTAAAAAAATATTTACTTCTTTATTTGGTTGCACCAGGTCTGAGTTGTGTCACATGAACCTTTTCAGTTGTGACACACAGCATCTCCAGTGACAGCATGCCAACTTTCAGTTGTGGCATGTGGGATCTAGTTCCCCCCATCAGGCTTTAAACCTGGGCCCCCTGCATCGGGAGTGCAGAGTCTTAGCCACTGTACTACTAGGGAAGTCCGCATTGTGAAATTTTTTCCCTTTAGTATTGACAAATGTGAAATTCTGAGACAAGAGAGAACAATCCATGACTTGAATGGAAGGTTGAGACTTAACTTTCCTAAGTAGATACCCACAAAATTGTCCTTACTAAGTTTGAAATTTTTTTAAGTATTTAATCACATAATTTACTTTGGCAGGACAAAGTTTGTTCCTTCAAATGCTTGCTCTATTTATGAGAAGCTATACTTAAATTGCAGCTTTCACTTTTTTCACACTTTTTTCATTTCCCTGCAAGAGATGGCGAGAAAATTCATAAAGAAGTTAAGATTCAATATTTAGAATGTCATTTTCTAACTTTAGGTTTTGGTGTTAAACTTAATGGAACATTGTATTAATTATTGTTGATAAAAATTATTTTCATGGCATATTCATGTTTAGTAATAGGTGTACCAGAAACTTGAATACGTGACTACGTATTATAGGTAAGTGTCATGTGTGATTATTTTAAGAAGGGTATGACATTTCTAACTCACCACCCAATATAAATTACCTAATGTTGGAGCTAGATTTATTGTAATTTGTGCATACACTCTTCTTGTATTTCTTGTACTAGGGACAGTCTTTTGTTAAGGAATAAAGCCAAGCTAATTTGGTCAGCATGGTCCTCGGATTTCATTCTTGTGATCTTCAAATCAGAACCTTAATGTCTTTTGGCCAAAAGCCACTGAAAAGCTTTGGTTTGAAAAGAGAGAAACAAAGAAAGAGACAGCATGAAAACTGTTATCGTAATATCCATGATAGAGCAGAGTTGTAAAAGTACAAAATTAGCATTTAAGAGTAAATTTTGTAGGCTGTCAATTTAGCCTTTTAATTGCAATATCTACAATAACTTTGAGGTCCTCAGAATTTATCCTTTTGCCTGTTCCCCAAATATACCTACTCCTTGTATCTGTGCTTTTGTTCAAATCATTCTTTGTATGTCCTACCACCCTTATCTGCCTGGGGGAGGTCTCTTGTACTCGATGCCCATCTTTTGAATATCATCTCTAAATTAAGAGACTTTGTTTTCAAAAGAAGTTTTAGGTTTGCAGAAAGATTGAGTAGGAAGTATAGAGACCTCCCATGTACCACTGTCTCCCCCAACCCCACACAAAGTTTGCTGTTATTAACATCTTGTACTTTGCATGCCGCATTTGTTAAAACTGATGAATACATATTGGTACATTATTACTAATAAAACCCATAGTTTTCACTAGTGTTCACTTTTTATATTGTATAGTTCTATGGGTTTTGGCAATTGTATAATGTCTACTTTGCTAATGGACAATTTTAATAGTATAGGGTCCCTAAGGTGATTGTCTTATGTGCTGTTTTCCTGACCTCTTAGGTTCCTTGAATGTAGCTTTTCCTGTCTTCTGTGCTTTCCAAGGAAAGAAGATAATTATCTAGATATTTAAATTATTGACCTCAGTTGACAAGGATGATTTTTAAAAATAGCTCATTGAAATTTGTTACATTTCCCTCCTCCTCCTTTTTTTTTTTTTTTGAAATGGTAAGATATTTACTGAGAGTCCTCTATGTGCCAACTGTGGTTTTACGATCATTAGTTGTATTAACTCATCTGATTTTTACAACATTGCTATGCTGCTGCTACTGCTGCTAAGTTGCGTCAGTTGTGTCCCACTCTATGTGACCCCACAGACAGCAGCCCACCAGGCTCCCCCGTCCCTGGGATTCTCCTAGCAAGAACACTGGAGTGGGTTGCCATTTCCTTCTCCAATGCATGAAAGTGAAAAGTGAAAGTGAAGTCGCTCACTCGTGTCCAACTCTTAGTGACCCCATGGACTGCAGCCCATCAGGCTCCTCTGTCCATGTGATTTTCCAGGCAAGAGTACTGGAGTGGGGTGCCATTGCCTTCTCCAACATTGCTATGAGGTAGGTGTAATTATTGATACCATTTTATGAATGAGGGAGTTGATGATTAGAGAGATTAGAGCAATGGCTTATTAAGAGATATTAAGAGACAGCTGAATTTCAGTTCCAGACAGTCTGGCTCTGATCTCAGAGCCCATGAGTTTTTGCTATA
Organism: Ovis aries; assembly: GCF_016772045.2. Classification (NCBI taxonomy): domain Eukaryota; kingdom Metazoa; phylum Chordata; class Mammalia; order Artiodactyla; family Bovidae; genus Ovis; species Ovis aries. The sequence goes on along the minus strand of NC_056078.1, from coordinate 15,748,472 downwards.
TCCCTGTACTACCTTATTTACATAAGTATTCTTTAAAACAACTCACAAATATAAATGAATTTTTTTTTCAGAAAGGAAACATCACTATTGTAATTGAGGATCCTTATGGCTTTTCTGAAATAGAAAATGAACATAAAGAACATGATGAAAATAAAACAGTGTTACAAAATTCTCTCTAGGCTTTGGTCCAAGAACTGCTTTCTGTATTTTTTTTTAAGGCAAGATTAGCTGTTTGTTGGAGGGCTTCCCTTCAACTTTAGCAGTAAGGAATCTGCCTGCTGATGGAGAAGATGCAAGTTCCATCCCTGGGTCAGGAAGACCACCTGCAGAAGGAAATGGCAGCCCACTCCAGTGTTCTTGCCTGGGAAATCCCATGGATGGCAGAGCCTGGCAGGCTGCAGTCTGTGGAGTCACAGAGGAGTTGGACACAACTTAACAACTGAGCATAAGCACTTGTTGAAGTATTAAAGTCTCCAAACTAAACCAAGTTTCTCCTTCATGAAATAAGGATTCAGAGACTATTGTAAAGGGAGTCATTTCATCCCTAAGTGATTCTGTATATATAAGCTCCTTCCCTTCTGTTTCACTGACTTTGGGGAAACTACACACCTGTTAAAGTCATACATAAAATGCAGTCATGTATTGCTCATTACACTTAAGAAGCCTTGAGTACAATGGAGTGGCGCATATGCACACAAAGATAATTTAGTAAACAGTTGTTACAATTACTGTTAAAATTCAGAGATCTTATTATGCCTAGGGACTGAATTGTAAAAATAGTTTTGTTAGAATTTAGTTTCGGATTAACCTACCCCAAAGGTCTTCATTTTTTCCCTCCCCATTTGGATGTCACTTTCTTCTTCCATATATACAGCATACACCTATTTCTACTTCCCCAGTCCCTCCCCCTACCCAGGAAAAAAACAGCTTTTGTGTTCTTAAATTATTTGGCACTGCTGTTCCTCACTGATTCAGCAGTGCCCAGAATTAATGAGACAAAGGAAGCATATAAGGCTAGATGTATTTATTATATAAGGTGTATTATATATTATATAACATATTATATATTATATAATTATATAAGGTGTGGACTTATGGGAGCTGATCATTTATGTTGCAGATAAGACTCAGTGGTGCTGATGTTTACATTTCTTATTGTTTTGATGATTAAACTAACATATTCATTGTGGGAATGTGGAAAGGACAGATATAGGCAAAGTAAAAGTGATTCTGTCACTCAGAAGTGAGCATGTCTAAACGGACCACAGGCTTTCCTGGAGGGGTAATGTGCTCTTTTCCCCTCTTTTTCATGGCTCCTTCACTCAGCTTCATCCCTGCAGGCTCTCTTCCATCAGGGTAATATCTTAGTAACTAGGTGATTGTGAGCAAATTACTCTGCTGGGAGGAATATCAATAACCTCAGATATGCAGATGACACCACCCTTATGGCAGAAAGTGAAGAAGAACTAAAGAGCCTCTTGATGAAAGTGGAAGAGGAGAGTGAAAAGTTGGCTTAAAGCTCAACATTCAGAAAACTGAGATCATGGCATCCGGTCCCATCACTTCATGGGAAATAGATGGGAAATAGTGGAAACAGTGAGAGGCTTTATTTTCTTGGACTCCAAAATCACTGCAGATGGTGACTGCAGCCATGAAATTAAAAGACGCTTACTCCTTGGAAGGAAAGTTATGACCAACCTAGACAGCATATTAAAAAGCTGAGACATTACTTTGTCAACAAAGGTCCATCTAGTCAAGGCTATGGTTTTTCCAGTAGTCATGTATGGATGTGAGAGTTGGACTATAAAGAAAGCTGAGCACCGAAGAATTGATGCTTTTGAACTGTGGTGTTGGAGAAGACTCTTGAGAGTCCCTTGGACTGCAGGGAGATCCAACCAGTCCATCCTAAAGGAAATCAGTCCTGGGTGTTCATTGGAAGGACTGATGCTGAAGCTGAAACTCCAATACTTGGCCACTTGATGTGAAGAGCTGACTCATTTGAAAAGACCCTGATGCTGGGAAAGATTGAAGGCAGGAGGAAAAGGCGATGAAAGAAGATAGATGGCTGGATGGCATCACCGACTCGATGGACATGGGTTTGGGTGAACTCCGGGAGTTGGTGACGGACAGGGAAGCCTGGTGTGCTGCGGTTCATGGTATCGCAAAGAGTCGGACACGACTGAACAACTGAATTGAACTGAACTATACTGTAGCTTCCTCATCTGTAAAAGGACATTATAGTTTGTCTCACTTTATTATTGTGAGGATTAATTGAGCAGATGCATAGAAAGCATTAAGAATAGTGTTTGCTAAACAACAAAGTCCTACTGTATAGCACAAGGAACTATATTCAATATTCTATGATAAATCATAATGGAAAAGAATATATAAAAATATATTTAAACCATAATTGAAAAGGATATAAATATATATACAAGCCAAGGGTCTTCCTAGGTGGCTCAGTAGGTAAAGAATCCACCTGCAATGCAGGAGACGTGGCAGACACAGGTTTGATCCCTGGGTCGGGGAGATCCCCTGAAGGAGGGAATGGCTACCTCTCCAGTATTCTTGCCTGGAGAATCCCACGGACAGAGGAGCCTAGCGGGCTATAGCCCACAGTGTTGCAGAGAATCAAGGACGACTGAGCACACACACAGATGTAACTAAATCACTTTGCTATACAGCAGAAATTAACACAACATTATATTCCACTTTATTTCAATAAAAATAATATGGTTAAGGGTGTCTGAGACCCAGCAAATTCTAAATCAATGCTGGCTTAGTCAATAGAATTGTGCTCCCACCAAGAAAGACAGCTCTCTTGCCTGGTGGTGAGAGCTCATGCCATCGTTTTTAACTGGAAAGTCCAGCTCTCACACCATGTCTAGCTTTCAAAATTCTGCTCATTCTTCAAAGCCTATCTCAAATGCAGTTTCTTCTGTGAGGTTCTGTTTTGGCTGACCCTTCCTATAGGTTTTATTTTTCCCACCTTAAATGTAACTCTGGCATTTTGAAAATATGAAATGCATTGAATTACAGCCCCCTTTTTTGTTTTGACATAAAGAGGGAGTTTTTATGTAGGTAGGCTGGATTGTCAGGTGTAGCAGCAGCAAAGCAGGTTCTAAAGTAGGTGGAAGTTAGAATATAGGTTACTGTGTTTCTAGACACTGCCAAAGTTAGCGCTAAATATGGTAAAACTTCCGGGGTAGAGTTCATGACTGGGAAAGAAAATTCCAATAGCAAGATGTACAAATTCCTAGGGTTTTAAAAAATTGTATACAGAGAAATTATTCTGATATCTACTTGCATATTTTTAAATTGGCATTTTCAGTTCCATAATCATGTCTAAGTTTATCAGATTCGTGTTTTGTTAAGTTTCAGGAAAACTTTCTAAGTTGGCCCAAGTCAGGGTGTCTGCGGTTCTGCCACATCCTACTAATCATTATAGCACTTTTACTCCATAACTTAATTTTATTTTTTAATTAAAAACATGTGTTTTTTTTTTCTTTTTGCCACACCATGTAGCATGTGAGATCTTAGCTCCTTGACCAGGGATCAAACTCATGTCCTTTGTAGTGGAAATATGGGGTCTTAACCACTACACCACCAGGAAAGTCCCAACTCCATGATTTTAGACTTCAGTCTGTTTAGCAAGTTTAGACTTGGGCTTTTTAATTTTTCTTATCTGCCCCATACTATGTATATATTAATTTAGGTAAGCAATGTCTTAAGTCAATTGAAATGTGAAGACCTGGGTTTCAAGGTGAATGGTTAACACACCCTCTCTTAAATGTAGAGTTTCATATTGGCTTTTGAGGGTTCAGATTTCAAAGATGAAATAATATAATGTCACTTGCTAATAATTTTATTTAGAACCTCAGTAATCTGACATTTGATTTTACATGATCCAAATTAGTTATAGTAGTAATGCTGACTAGAACATTAAGGTGTTTTTATTTTGGCAAATGTGGCATTGCATTAAACCTTAATTGTGAACTCCTGGAACATTTTGTGGAGAAATACATATCTGAACACATGTATATATTATATATATGTGATACATATCTGAGTGTACATATATGAACACATGCGTTCATGCTCAGGAATATTTATTGTGGGACTTCCCTGGCAGTCCAGCAGTTAAGACTCTGAACTCCAAATGCGAGTGGCACAGGTTGGATCCCTGGTTGGGGAGTTAAGATCCCGCATGCCTGGTGAGGTGGCAAAAAAAAAAAGATTTATTGTTATAAATATTGCCTTTGTTTGTGTCTCCTTAGTATCACAACAGTTTTTATTTTCTTTGATTTCAAACATAGAGTTGAAGTATGTACAAAATATTTCAGTGAGTATCAAGTACAAATGAGTTTACAGACCTGAGTTTATTTACTCTTAAGTATTTATTGTATGTTCTTCAAGGGTTTGACTTGATTTTGTTAATTTAGTCCAATAAACCTGAACAGCTGTCCCCCAGAAACAATAATTGGTGTGCAATCTTGAGAACATACAAGCCCTAGGAAAAATGCAGTTCTTATCCATGAACACCTAAAGTTTTATTAAGCCAGTTGTATCCATGTGTGCTTAGCTGCTCATTCGTGTCCGACTCTGTGCGACCCCGTGATCTGTAGCCCACCAGGCTCCTCTGCCCATCTAATTTTCCAGACAAGAACACTGGAGTGGGTAGCCATTCCCTTCTGCAGGCGATCTTCCTGACCTATGAATCGAACCCGGGTCTCCTGCGTTGCAGGTGGATTCTTTATGGCTGAGCCACCAGGATGTATTTTTAGAGTGTAGTCTAAAATACAATGTGAGGGAGAGGGAAGCAGGATTCACACTCCTGCAGAGTCAGAACTTAAGAACCTGTAGCAGAAAACGAAAGTGAGAAGGTGCTTTCATGGTGCCCCAGGCCAGCACCTGTGACCGCTCATCCCTGTGATTGATGTGCTTGCACTGGAGCTGCTTGCTGCAGGGTACATAGATACTCTGTGTATTCCTATTTTGTGGGAAAAATGCACGGCTACTCGCTGTCCCACCTCCCAAATTAAAATGAATGTGAAATCTGAGTGGAGCAATCACTGTCTAATGTATCTGGATTCCTTCTTTCATTCATACTCATTTCATTGAAAGGTCTTTGTATTTCCTTTTTATAGAGTTTCTTTGTTGGAAAAGGTCAGGGGGACAGCCTTATTAAAATTCTTTGTATCTCTCTCAGTTCACCATAATCTATTACTTTTTCTGAAGTTATCTTTTCTTTTGAGTTTTAGGCTAAAGGTCGTTGACTGTAATTGCTGTGTGTTTTAGATACTTGTGTTATGTGTAATTACACATCTCTTTCAGAATTTAGGCATATATTGATTTCTGCTCATTATGCAGGCTAAATAATCAATCAGCATTGATTAACATGCATTCTAGAGCTGAGGTTTTTCTTTAAAAATTTCAACTAATATTAAATTGAGGTAGTATAAAAAAAGAAACTAATACTGTTGTGAAATAAAATGATAAAAATACTGTATTTGACATTGACATTAATGATACTGTATTGTTAAGCTTCTTGGAGGCTTAATAGCATATTTTTGACTTTTGTTTCTACTTCCATGTTATTAGGCTTATATTTATTTGGCTATTCACTCTTAACTTTGGAAAAGCAGGAAGGCATAGGGGTTGAGAGCCCAGAATCTGGGGTTGAAGTCAGAATCTGCCATGTGTTTGTTCTCTGACTTTGAGCAGGTACAGTTGAACCTTGAACAGCATGGATTTGCATGGGTCCACTTATATGTACATGTTTTTCAGTGGTAAAGCTACAGTACTACATCCCTGGTTGGCTGAACCCAGAAATGCAGAGTCTTGGACAGACAGTGAGTGAGTGAGTGAAGTCGCTCAGTTGTGTCCTAACTCTTTGTGACCCCGTGGACTGTAGCCCACAAGGCTCCTCCATCCATGGAATTTTCTAGGCAAGAGTACTGGAGTGGGTTGCCATTTCCTTCTCCAGGGGATCTTCCCAACCCAGGGATCGAACCCGGGTCTCCTTCATCACGGCCAGACGCTTACCATCTGAGCTGTCTAGTTTGGCTTGGACAGAGAAGGACTGCATATATGGAGAGCCAGTCTAAATTATGCATGGACTTTCAACTGTCGCGCTGACACCCTTAACCCCAAAAGTACTCAAGAATCAGCTGTACTTAACTCTGGTAATCCTCAATAAAATGGAGATAATAGTATTCCAGATTTCACTATTATTGTTATTATTATAAACTTTTATAGTATCTTCATTTCCTTCAGATCCACTGGTCTACAGATTAAATTCCAAAACCAAAGTTGTCTTGGAATTTTGCTTGAATCTCTCAGGAGCTCATATGAGAAATGTCAAAGTTTAATAGTAAAAGAATAATCAGATAATATATGTCTGGGCCCAAATGCTTGTAAATATCTGGGTAATCATTGGCATTTCAGGGCTTTTTAATATTTAGCCCTGGAGTACTTCATACATGCCGTCACTTTGTAGAACTTAAAAATGTTTCCAGTGAACCTCCTCGCCTCCGTCCTTACCTCCCCATTTCAATTTGACCTTGTTTTACTCTGGGAGAAAGCTGTAGTTAATGTACTCTTTAGGATCTGTTTTGTTATTTTTCTGTGACTAGAGAGTTCAGAGTCAGACACGACTGAAGCGACTTAGCAGCAGTAGCAGCAGCAGAGAGTTCAGATGATCTTGAAACCACTTTCTCCTCTTCCCCTAGTCTTTCTTTTGTGCTTGTGCTAAGTCACTTGTGTTTGCTGACTCTTTGCAGCCCTGTGGACTGTAACCTGCCCGACTCCTCTGTCCATGAAATTCTCTAGGCCAGAATACTGGAGTGGATTGCAGTGCCCTCCTCCAGAGGATCTTCCCCATCCTGTGACAGAACCTGTATCTCTTATGTCTCCTGCACTGGCAGGCAATTCTTTACTGCTAGCTCCACCTAGGAAGGGGATCTTCAAATTTCAGTGTTCTTTCCAGGGGATCTTCTCAACGCAGGTCTCCTGCATTGCAGGCAGATTCTTTACCGTCTGAGCCACCAAGGGAAGCCCAATCTTTCTTTTAATCTGTTGATATATGTATCTGGTGGTAGGGGAATAATTGTTTCTGTTTTTCTTACTAGACTTTGCCTGATGCTATTTTAAAGGCTAATCTCTGCCTGTTCCTCTGGGTCAATCTTAGGGTGTCTATGGATTATTTCTCATCTACTTTAATGTGTTTCTCTGCTCCATGAGATGAATTTGGTAAATAAGGTTATGGCAATGGCTGGCAAACTTTTTCTGCTAAGGTCCACATAGTAAATATTTAGGCTTTACTGCCTGTAGGGTCTTTGTCACAACTATTCAGTTCTGCTGTTGCATCTTCAAAACAACCAAAATAAAAGATAGTGTTCATAAATAATACAGAAATCAGTGAGCAGGCCTGTGTTCCAAAAAAGTTTTATTTTATTTAGGACACTGAAATTTGAATTTCAAATAATTTTCATGTGTCACGAAGTACTCTTTGTTTTTTCCTATCACTTAAAAACATACTATTATTCTTAGCTTGCTGGGCTGTACAAAGGCAGGCAGATTTGGTGCATACATCGGTGTTTGCGGACCCCTTGTCTGGTATCTCATCTTTGTGATAAGTGCAGTGGTAGAAAAGTGTCCGTAAATATAGTAGGTATTTTTGCAATGAATATTTCCTCCATTAGAGTATTTTACTTTATTAATAGGTAGTAAAAGTATAGACTAGTAGTATTCTGTTGTGTAAAAAAAAAAATCATTTGCAAGCTTAGTGGCTTAAAACATCAACTTTTTTCTTACCTCTCATGGTTCTGTTGATTGAAAGAAAGCTGTTGGTTCAGCTTTCTTGGGATTTCTAATGCAGATGGTGGCTGGGATAAGGGCTCTGCTGCACTGGATTTCCAAGGCACCTGGCTCCTGTGGCTGATGGTTGCTGTTGGTGCTGACTTTCAGCTGAGAGCTCTGTCTTTGCATGGCCTTCCCATGAGGTCTGGACTTTTCACAAGGCAGCAGCTGGGCTCCAGAAAGGAGGGACCTAAGAGTCAGTGTTGTACTAAAGCCACGTGGAGGTTTCAAGGCTTCTTATGACTCATCCCTTAAGAAGTCACATAGTATCAGTTTCACCACATTCTACTGATCAAAAGTGAGTCATGGGGCCAACCCCAATTCAAAGGTCTACACATGGGCTTGACCACCTAGAGAGATTGTTCATTGGAGAGCTTTCTTTGAAGACCAGTTTCCATATGTGGAACTATTCATCATTGGATTCAAATAGTGGTAACCTTTGGAGAGGGTAGAGAGAAGTAGACAGAAGAGGAATATAATTTTGGGAAACATAGTATTTTTGATATTTTATAGTAGGTGGTCACAAGATAGCTGTTGGTTTTGTTATTTCTATTTAATGGTTTTTGAAATATTTCATAATAAAACCATATATTTTTTAAAATTTAATTTTTATTGGAGTACATTTGCTTTGCAATGTTATATTAGCTTCTACTGCATAGTGAAGTGAATCAGCCCATACGTATACATATGTCCTCTCCTTTTTAGATTTCTCTCCCATTTAGGACACCACCGTGCATTAAGTAGAGTTCCCTGTGCTACCCAGTATGTTCTCCTCAGTTGTCTGTTTTATATGTAGTATCAATCCTGTACACGTGTCAACCCCAGTTCCTCTCACCCCACCCCTTTGACCTTTGGTATTGATACATTTGTTCTCTACCTTTGTGTCCCTATTTCTGCTTTGCAAATAAGGTCATCTGACCTATTTTTCTAGTTTCCACATATATGTGTTAATATAGGATATTTTTAATACCATATATTTTCAAAAAGAGATTTGTAGTGTTTTAGTTTTGAAGAATGGAGACGGCAATGGCACCCCACTCCAGTACTCTTGCCTGGAAAATCCCATGGATGGAGGAGCCTGGTGGGCTGCAGTCCTTGGGGTCACTGAGAGTCGGACACGACTGAGCGACTTCACTCTCACTTTTCACTTTCCTGCATTGGAGAAGGAAATGGCAACCCATTCCTGTGTTCTTGCCTGGAGAATCCCAGGGACGGGGGAGCCTGATGAGCTGCCGTCTATGGGGTTGCACAGAGTCGGACACGACTGAAGCGACTTAGCAGCAGCAGCAGTTTTGAAGAAGGGCTCATAGCTAGAAAGCGTTCATCAAAAATACATTTGCTGTTTGGAAGTAGAAACCAAAAGCTTTGGTTAGTTTTTTATTGTAGGAAAAATTTAAACATATAAAAATTAATCAGAATAGTAGAATGAACTCCCATTTACCTATCACCTAACCTTAACAAGTACAGACACAGGGTTAATCTGGTTGCATCTATACCCCACCCATTATTTTGAAGAAAATTTAAGCATTGTAACTTTCAAGCCCTACATTATTTTCCTTGTATCTCTGAGAGAGAAGAATTTTAACAATTAAAAAAAATAAAACTGTCATTTGTAGCAACATGACTGGGCCTAGAGATTATCATACTAAAAGAAGTAAGTCAGAGAAAGACAAATATGTCATTTATGTATGAAATCTAAAAAAATGATACAAGTGAACTTATATACCAAATAGAAATAGACTCACAAAGAATAACACATTTCTGATTACCGAAAGAGAGGTTGGGAAGTTTAAATTGAGTATGGGATTAACAGGTACAAACTAGGATGTAAAACGGATGAACAGCAAGGAATTATGGTATAGCACAGTGGCTCAGTGGCTTTCCTGGTGGCTCAGCTGTAAGGAATCCTCCTGCAATGCGGGAGACGAGGGTTCTATCTTTGGGTTGGGAAGATCCCTTGATGTAGGAAATGGCAACCCACTTCAGTATTCTTGGGAAAATTCCATGGACAGAGGAGCCTGGTGGGCTGCAATCCATGGGGTCACAAAGAGTCAGGCATAGCTGAGCATGTATGCACAGGAAACTATATTCAGTATTTTATAATAACCTATAATGGAAAATAATCTGAAAAATATATAACTAAATCACTTTGCTGTATACTTGAAACTAACACAATATTGTAAATTATCCTTAAAAAAATTCTAACCTCACTTACAGTATTGTAAATCTTAAATTACACTTAAAACTTAAATCGCACAGAAAGTAATTCCTTAAATTAACCAGAACATTAAAATTGCCTCTAAATATCATTATATATATATATTTGTTTTGGGGGGCTACACTTGGTCTTTGTTGCTGCATGCAGGCTTTCTCTAGCTGCAGTGAGCGGGGGCTGTTCTCTAGTTGCAGGATCCAGGCTTCTCGTTGTGGTGGTTTCTCTTGTTTGGGTGCACAGGCGGTAGGCGCAAGGGCTTCAGTAGTCACGTTTCTCAGGCTCTAGAGCAGGGGCTTAGTAGTTATGGCACACAGGCGTAGTTGCTGAGGCATGTGAAATCCTCCCAGACCAGGGATTGAACCTGTGTCCCTGACATTGGCAGATTCTTAACCACTGGACCACCAGAGAAGTCCCTATCATAATATAATATTCCGTTTTTGAATCTGATCCTGAGAAGATGCATACATTGTGTGATTGGTATCTCTTTTAATCTATTGTTTGTTTTCTCCTTCTCTATCCCCCCTCCCCCCAATTTATTTGTTAAAGAAACTAAGTCACTTGTTTACTGATTGCATCCCCTGATTTCATGGCATTTGGTGGTATCATTGAATTTTATTTTGTACTACTTTTATTAAATTGGTAGTTGGATTTAGAAGTTCTGTCAGATTCAGATTTTTCTCTCTGTTTTGTTTTCTATTGGTAGAACTTCTGCTTAGGTTGTGTGCTATGTTCTTCCATATGGAGGCAAAATAATGAATGCTTGATTATCTCTTTATTGAGGAAAAATGCACAGACCATTACTTTTTAGGAAGTGCAGAATGCTGTTTTGATTGAAGAATTCATTGTGCTTTTTAAAATGCATAATTCATTTTTGAGGGCAGAAATATTTCTATCAGGAGAGAAATCCTTACATCCCTTGTTTGCTCATCTTGTGGTACGGTTCATGTATAGGAAGTTTTCAAAATACAAATTAGTTCACTTTTCTCCTTCAGTCTTATAGCTGTATCTCTTTCTTCATCACCAGAATCAGTTTTCTAGGCCCCAGAAATGATAGTATTAGAGTATCAAATAATTATCCTTTTGATTTATTCCACAGTGTACACTCAACAGTCTCAAAATAGTAATACCAATACTACCAATACCAGTTCAACAATATGATTCCTATAAAGTATGTTTTGTTCCTAAATACTCTTTACCTTTATGTATATCTCACTTCGGATATACAAATTGCTTGTTTTAAAATTGCTTAGCATAGTCTCTTTCTGTATAGTTAGACCTCCAACTGGCCACATGTTTAAATTCATTTGTATCATTTTTGACTTTTAGGAATTCCTGCATTAAAATTTAATTTTTTATAACTATGTGACATATATCTTATTTGTACTCTCTTCCTTCCCTTCTCCTTTAATTATAATTTTAAGTTTATAGTTTAAGCTTTTTCATTGTTTTTTAACATAATAGGCCATTTTTGATGTGTGTGTGTATGTATATATTTTCAGCCTTTTTAAAAAATATATATACAAGCTAGCATGCCGTACACATTTCCTCCATGTGATCTTTTGAGTTAATAAGATATTCCTGAGATAACTTCAGAGCTGTAGGGAACTCCACTGTGAGAAGGTCCTATAATTTTGTTTAGTTTGCTGCCTCTTCATTAACATTTGTATCATTCCAAGGTTCTCGCTATTATAACAGTCCTTCCATGACTTTCCTTGTCTTCTCATTTTTTTTGATCAGTGTATGTCTTTTCATATATTTGCTACTGTGTCTTTGAAATTAATGTCTAAAACAAGATTGATGGGTCAAAGAACAAATGAATATGTAATTTTACCAATTATTGCCTAGTTCTCTTTTAAGGGGCTGTATTAAATATTTTGTGTTTCACCAACATTTTTAGAATGATTGGTTTCTCATAACCTTACCTACAAAGCATGTTATCAAACATTGTTTTTACCTGTTTAATAGATAAAAGAATTAATGTCTTCATAGTTTTAGTTTTCACTGCTCTTAGGAAGAATAGTGAGGATTTTTTCATATGATTAACAGCCATTTTACTTATTTTTCAGTTATTTTTTTTCTAGCCCAGTTTTTGTATGATTATTTGTCCTTTTCCCCTCTATTTTTAGGAAATATATAATTATATATATTTATACACACACACACACATATATAAAATGTATAGTCCCATCAAAGAAGGTCTTTGATGAAGTCCCATCAAAGGTCTTCTATACAAAGAAGACCTTCATGACCTAGATAACCATGATGGTGTGATCACTCACCTAGAGCCAGACATCCTGGAATGCGAAGACAAGTGGGCCTTAGGAAGCATCACTGTGAACAAAGCTAGTGGAGGTGATGGAATTCCAGTTGAGTTATTTAAAATCCTAAGAGATGATGCTGTGAAAGTACTGCACTCAATATGCCAGCAATTTGGAAAACTCAGCAGTGGCCACAGGACTGGAAAAGGTCAGTTTTCAGTCCAATCCCAAAGAAAGGCAATGCCAAAGAATGCTCAAACTACCGAACAATTGCACTCATCTCACATGCTAGCAAGATAATGCTCCAAATTCTCTAAGCCAGCCTTCAGTAGTACATGAACTGTGAACTTCCAGATTTTCAAGCTGATTTTAGAAAAGGCATAGGAACCAGAGATCAAATTGCCAACATCTGTTGGACCATTGAAAAAGCAAGCGAATTTCAGAAAAACATCTACTGCTTCATTGACTATGCTAAAGCCTTTGACTGCGTGGACCACAACACACTGTGGAAAATTCTTCAAGAGATGGGAATACCAGACCACCTGACCTGCCTCCTGAGAAACCTGGCTGCAGTTCAAGAAGCAACAGTTAGAACCTGAGATGGAACAACAGACTGTTCCAAATTGTGAAAGGAGTATGTCAAAACTGTATATTGTCACCCTGCTTATTTAACTTATATGCAGAGTACATCTTGAGAAATGCTGGACTGGATGAAGCACAAACTGGAATCAAGATTGCTGGGAGAGACATCAATAACCTGAGATACACAGATGACACCCACTTATGGCAGAAAGTGAAGAAGAACTAAAGAGCCTCTTGATAAAAGTGGAAGAGGAGAGTGAAAAAGTTGGCTTAAAGCTCAACATTCTGAAAACGAAGATCATGGCATCTGGTCCCATCACTTCATGGCAAATAGATGGGGAAACAGTGGAAACTGAGAGACTTAATTTTTTTGGGCTCTAAAATCACTGCAGATGGTGACTGCAGCCATGAAATTAAAAGACACTTGCTCCTTGGAAGAAAAGCTATGACAAACCTAGATGGCATATTAAAAAGCAGAGACATCACTTTGGTGACACAGGTCCATCTAGTCAAAGCTATGCTTTTTCATGTAGTCATGAATGGATATGAGAGTTGGACCATAAATAAAGCTGATTGCCGAAGGATTCATGTTTTTGAACTGTGATGTTGAAGAAGACTCTTGAGAGTTCTTTGGACAGCAAAAAGATCAAACCAGTCAATCTTACAGGAAATCAATCCTGAATATTCGTTGGAAGGACTGACTGATGCTGAAGCTGAAACTCCAATTCTTTGGCCACCAGATGTGAAGAACCAACTCCTTGAAAAAGACCCTGATGGTAGGAAGACTGAAGGTAGGAGGAGAAAGGGATGACAGAGGACAAGATGGTTGGATGGCATCACTGACTCAATGGACATGAGTTTGAGCAAACTCCAGGAAATGGTGATCAACAGGGATGCCTGGCGTGCTGCAGTCCCTGGGGTCACAAAGAGTCGGATACGACTGAGTGACTGAACAGATCATTTATTATAAAACTTGTAAAGACTTTTTCCATTTTGTCATTTTACTTTTCTTGTAGTTTTTCTTGCCATTTGGTTTTTATTTTTATAGTTAGTAATCAAAGTTATCTCTCTGTTTCATTATTTGTAGAGTTTGAATCATAATTAGAAAGGTTTTCTCCATTTCTTGGCTATAGAGGAATTCACTCAGTTTTTTTCTAGTATTAATATGGTTTCATTTTCTTTAATGTTTAAATTTATGATCCATTAGAATTTATCTTAGTGTATGAGATAAGGTATGGATTCAGTTTTATATTTTTTCTATCTGGTTATTAAAATGTTCTTCCCTCCCATGAGAACTGATCCTTATGAAATATTTCATTCGTGTTTGTAATTGGAATTAATTTTAGATTTCATATTTTGCTTGATTGGTCTGCCTAATCCATGTGTCAGTACTAGCCTGTTTTAATATGAGAGACTTTATAATATGTTTTATTATCTGTGATAGGTAGCCCCCTCAACTTCATCATCTTTTGCAGGATTTTCTTGGCATTGTTGCGTCTCTGCTCTTCAGTATTAAATGGTCTAATTCCAGGAATTTTTTTTTTAAAGCTGGAACATCTATTGTTCCATCCTAAAGGAAATCAGTCCTGAATATTCATTGGAAGGACTGATGCTGAAGCTGAAACTCCAATTCTTTGGCCACCTGATGTGAAGAACCAACTCCTTGGAAAAGACCCTGATGCTGGGAAAGATAGAAGGCAGGAGGAGAAGGGGATGACAGAGGACGAGATGGTTAAATGGCATCACCAACTCGATGGACATGAGTTTGAGTAGGGTCCGGAAGTTGGTGATGGACAGGGAAGCCTGGCGTGCTGCAGTCCATGTCACAAAGAGTCGGACATGACTAAATGACTGAACTGAACGTTTATTGGGATTCTCTTACACTCATAACTGACCTCTTTGTGATGTTGACTCTGTCTAATCAAGGCATGTTTTTACATGTCCAGTTCAAGTTCACTTTCATGGTTTTCAAGTGTATTTTATATTATTTTATTTGTTTTAGTTTTTTTTAATTGAGCAACTTAAATTGGACAGCTTAAAGTTGTCTTTGATTTATAGACATCTATAAATTAAAGCATTAATTTATAAATGCTTTAATTTATAAGACATCTCATAAAACTTACTGTATTAAGCAGAAAATTTAAGGATTATTGTTTTAGATATTGTGTTTTCTCTTTTGTAAAGATAACATTTGGTTTTTTCTTTAGACTGCACTGTGTTTCTGTGGCTTTGTGCAGGCTTTCTGTAGTCACGGAGAGTGAGGATGGTTCTTTGTTGCAGTGGGCAGGTTCACTGGCCCTAACGCGTGGCGTCAGTAGTTGGCAGAACCACTGGCTTCAGTCGTTGTAGCACACGGGCTCGATATTGGTACACACTTGCTCTAGAGAACGTGCTGACTACAGTGTAGGCACATGGGCTTAGCTGCTCCGCGACTCGTGGGATCTTCCCAGACTGAGGATGAAACCAGTGCCCCTTGCATTGGCAGTCAGATTCTTATCCACTGCATCACTAGGGAAGTCCTGTATTTTCTCAATGTGGGAATTGTTTATGTTATTGATATTTTCTGCAGTAGATCTTTTGTATTTATATGTAGTCTCTTCAAGTCATTGTAAATGCCATGTGCTTAGGAATCAGCAAGCTGTACACACTAGTCTAGTTAAAGAAGAAGAACAACAATAAAAATAAAAAACAAAGGCTGTGAGAGGCAGTGGGTATGGGAAAGAGAGAGAACTGTACAGAAACCTAGGCTGTGAATATTGTCTTCATTTAAGTACATTAATATGAACTTCTAAGCCTGTAGTCTTTCTGTCTCCTAAAATAATTTTGAAAAACTATTTGCCTTTTTGCACATTTTTTTAGTTGACATATAACGTTTTGACCATAAATGTAAGCTGCTGTAAATGATGCGAGTTCCCATTTATGGTAACTGTTGTCACTTAAAAATGATATATCGTCCTTTTAAATGTAGCCAATGAAATCAAAATAACATAGCAATTTTAAGTCCTCTGGTCATCCATTAAAAGCTATAAACATGGTCTTTAATAGCCAAATTTAACATTTTACAGTTTTTTCCTTAATTGTGTATTCCTTCACTTTCCTGTACAGAATTACATTGTAGTGAAATACACCTTTTTGCTAAATTATCTTTTTTTGAAACTGATCATTGTATTATGCTTTTTGGCAATAAAACTGTATATGAATTTAAAATAATGATTTAAGAAGGGAGGGGCCAAGATGGTAGCGCAGGAAGACCCTGAGCTCACCTCTTCTCATGGGCATACCAAAGCTACAACTATATACAGAGCAACTGTTGATGTAAAAGATTGAAAGATTAATAGACAAGATCTTGTACAATTAAAGATGTAAAGAAGGAACCCCAGGCATGTGGGTAGGAGGTACAGAGACACAGTACAGTTAAGATCTATACCCCTAAGTGGGTGATGCACAAACAGGACTATAATTATTGTTGCAGAGATTCTCCCCAAGAAACAAGTGGTCTGAGCCCACATTGGGCTCAATAGTCCAGGGGTCCTGCATCAGGAGGATGAGCCCCCAGAATGTTTGGTTTCGAAGGCCAGTGGGGCTTACTTGCAGGAGAGCTCGAGTGCTCTGGGAAGTAGAGACCCTCACTACACAGTTACAGTCATCAGAACAGCATGGTACTAGCACAGCAGCAGACACATAGATCAGTGGAGCAGGAGGGAGAGCCTCAAAATGAACCTGTCCTTATAGGGGCGATTAATGTACAAGAAAGAAGGCAAGAAGACACAATAGGGAAGAGATAACCTCTTCAATAAATTATATTGGGAAAACTGGACAATTGCAGGGAAAACTGGACAACTGCAGGTTAAAGAATCAAATTAGACTACTCTTTCATATTATGCATAAAAGAAATTCATAAGAGATTAAAGACTTAGATGTAAGACCTGAAATCATGAAACTTCTAGAAGAAAACATAGGCAATGTACTCTTTGACATCAGTCTTATATTTTTGAGATATATCTCTTCAAGGCAAGGGAAATAAAAGCAGAAATAAACAACGGGGACTACATCAAGCTATAAAACCTTTGCATAGCACAGGAAAATATAAAAATTAAAAGGCCATATACTGAATAAGAGAAGATATTTGCAAATGATATATTTGATAAGGAATTAATATTCAATATAACCCAAGCAACAAAATCCAAAACCCAAGAAGCAACATGATTAAAAAATAGGCAGAGAATGTAAGTAGACATTTTTCTAAAGAAGATGTACAAATGACCAAAAGACACATGAAAAGATGCTCTCAACATTACTAATCATCAGGAAAATGCTAACAAAACCCCCAATAAGATAATAGCCTCATACCTGCCAGAATGACTATTATGAAAAAGACAGTGAGGATATGGAGAAATGGGAATTCATGTGTACCGTTGGTGGGAATGTAAAAAGCTTCCACTATGAAAGTTTCTCAATAAATGAAAAATATAACTACTATATGATTCAGCAATTCCATTTCTATTTATTCAAAGAAATAAGAAACACTAATTAGAAAAGATCTGTGCATTCCTTGTTCATTGCAGCATTAGCCATGATATGGAAGCAACCTAAGTGCCTGATAGCACTTGAGCCAAGTTTATAGGCTTATTCTTAGTTGGTCCTCACTGAAGTAACACTCATGTCATGTCATGTGTTAAGCTGCTTGGTCGTTTCCAACTCTTTGTGATCCCATGGACTGTAGCCTGCCAGGCCCCTCTGTGCATGGAATTCTCTGAGAGTGGGTAGTCTTTTCCTTCTCCAAGGGATCTTCCCAACCCAGGGCTTAAACCTGAGTCTCCTGCTTTGCAGGCAGATTCTTTTACTGTCTGAACCACCAGAGAAGCCCAGTGTGTGAGAGCAAGGAGTAAACACAGACTGTTTAAACCTGCTGAGTCTCTGTTCTTGACCATTGTATTATGCTGCCTTGAATTGTTTGAATAAAACTTCATAAAGCAGAGCTTCTAAAGCTGTGTGCCATAGCACAGTGGATGGGTATAGATACATAGATCCTCTCAGAGTTGGCAGAAGCTTGCAGGCCAGTTTGCCTATCTCAGTGAGCAACTTTTTCTTCTTACCAGGAGTGCTAGTTTAAATTTTTAAAATTTTAATTAATTAATTAATTTTTTGGCTGCACCACATGGCATGTGGTATCTTAGTTCCCCAACCAGGGATTGAATCTGCACCCTCTGCAGTGAAAATGCTGAGTCTTAACCACTTGACTGCTAGGGACGTCCCAGGAGTGCTAATTTAAATATTGTTTTCTATATGCATCAAGGAGTTGAAAAGACTGGGAGATCTAAAGGATCTTTGGGCAGATGCCATAAGTGGACTATACGCCTACTAAAATGAAAGAAAGATACATAAACAAATTGACTTGAAGAATGAAGTTATCAGTAATGTTTATCTGAATGGTGAAGCAAATCTGTATGATTTAATCCCAGAGTTATAAAATAGTGGCCTATGGCTAAATTTATCCTGGAAAACTCTATAAACAACCTTTTGGAATAACCCGAGCACAATTATTTAAACAAAAATAGAATGTGCTTTCCTTTTCATGGGCCAAGAGAATGTTCAGTAGTCTGTACTGCTCCTGTATACCTAGAAACTTGATACTTTTACATTTTCCCACCTGGTTTGTGGAGGCTTTTGGGTGTGCTGCTCTTATTAAATCAGTGAAAAAGTGGTGGGTCATACGTGGTTGGTTGTGGTTGTTCCATTGATAAGTCGTGTCCAACTCTTTGTGACCCCATGGACTGCAGCACGCCAGGCTTCCCTGTCCTTCATTATCTTCCGGAGTTTGCTCAAACTCATGTTCATTGAGTCGATGATGCCATCCAACCATCTCATCCTCTGTCACCCCCTTTCCCTCTTGCCCTCCAATTTTGCTGGAATCAGGGTCTTTCCCAATGAGTTGGCTCATGGTTGGTAGACTGTATTAATCATCTTTTTGTTATTTTCATCAGAGGTCTGTTGGGGGTGAGGGAGAGCGAGCATCAACACTGGAGTTAACCAGTTGGCAGATTAAATGGTGATCTCAACACCAGCACCAAAACAACAATAAAATCATTCCTTTCTTCTTCTTTTTGAAAAATTGTTTGGAAAAAATTTAGCTCATGTTTCATTAAAAAAAAAATCAAAGTAGTTTTAGGAAACTCCATTGCTGCTTGTATAAATAAGTGCTCAAGAGACTGTGTTGATTTCTGAAATTATTATTGGTAAATTCAGAGCTATTTTGGGTTTCCTTATACCAATATTGCAGTGTTATTTTTTTGTCTGAATTTTGAGAGCCAAGAATACTATAATTCTTGCATTAGAGAAGTAACTATCTCCCTTGGGAAGGTGGTTTCTCTAAAAGGATATCCAGCCTGTAAAGTAGCTTCAAAGTGCAAGTCTGTATAATGTACCTGACTTCATTATTATTATGGGTTGTGAATATTTAGCATAGCACACTAACCTGGTTTCCTTTAAAAAAGATTTTTTTAAGCTTTCTGATACATACATTTATAGTGAATATGAAGGTGATCTATGAATTCACCAATCAGCTTTATGAGATCTTACTTTTTTTTGCCTCATTTGCTCCAGATATTTAAGTTATGTAAATATTTTTTATCTTTGTTATTTATCCTGTTTTCTTCTGATTTCTTTCTCATTGTGTGCCCAGAAAATGTGTGTCTTAAAGTTAGTATTTGCTGTTTTTCATACTATTGTGGCGAGTTTGCATCTGTTAAGAGTATTGTCTCAAACTTCATACAAAATGGTTTCATGTTCTACATATAATTCAGCACTTTTTTTCCTCCTCAGTATTATGAATTTGAGATGTATTCATGTTGGTGCATATGACTTCAGTTCATTTTTAACTATTTTATATAGTCATTCATTCTCTGTTGATCAATATTTCATTTGTTTCTTTCTCTTCCGATTACATCAGAAACTGAGAGTCAGCACTGTATAGGGGCTAAGGCAGGGACTCTGAAAGTCATGTCTGGTTCAAATACTTGTCTTATCATTAACATAATTAACAAACTCACTAACAGGTAAAAGTTGGTCCTGCGTGGATTACAAGGAAGTGATGTCATGAGCAAAGGGTACTGATTAATCCAGTGTTGTATACACAGGTCTGAAAATGAAAATAAAAGTAAACAGATGGTAATCATGGAGTTGTAATGAAGATGAAATGTGTTAATATTTATGAAAAAAACAGAATAGTGCCTGGTACATAGTAAGTACTAAGTAGACATTTGTTATGTAAAAATTGTAAAATAAGTCACAGCAATGAAAGGTGTTGAAAAATCTCTCCTTGGGTACTTGAAATTGAGTTTTTCTAGGATATATTATTAAGAGTAGGAGAATTTGCTGTCTGAGGGTAGACAAATCTGTCTTTTTTGAAACTATAGAGGTTTTTTTAATCCCCCCCTCAAACGTTATTGAAGTTTGATTGGGAGAAAAATAGTATATGTTTAAGGTATACCATGTGGTATTTTAATGAGTATACATATCTTTAACTTTTCAAGCAGTTGCCAGATTGCTCTCCAAAGTATTGGTACTAATTCAGTTTTCTGTCACCTCTCATCACCCAGGTCTGTATAGAGATGACAGACATGTCTCCATATTCTTTCACCACTTGAAATGGTAAAGTTATGAAAATTTTGGTCAGTTTTTGATTGTGCAGTGAATGCCTTTGTGCTTTAGTTTATTAAATTTCCCTGATTTCAAATGAGGTTGAACTACTTTTACATGTTAATGGCCATCTTTTCTAGAGTGCCTAATTGTTCTCTTGACTCTTTTTCTCCCTCTTATAAGTTTCTTTGTGTTTTTCTCATTGATTTCTGGGCCATCTATCACAGTTTCTTCTTTTGACATTTTAGTCTTTAATGCATCAGGAATTGACTTCTAGGGAATTTCCTGGTGGTCCAGTGGTTAGGACTCTGTGCCTTTGCTGCCAAGGGTGTGGGTTCAATCCCTGATTGGGGAACTAAGATCCTGAAAGCCATGCAGCCTGGCCAAGGGGAAAAAAAAAAAAGGAATTGACTTTTGTTTAGGGAGTAATTGACATTCAACTTACGGGTGTGTGTGTGTGTATGTGTGTGTGTGTGTGTGTATTGCTCAGACGCTCAGTTGTATCTGACTCTTTCCGACCCCATGGAATGTAGCCTGCCAGGCTCCTCTGTGCATGAAATTTTCCAGGCAAGAATACTGGAGTGGGTTGCCATTCCCTTCTCAGGGTATCTTCCCGACTCAGGGATCCGACCTGCGTCTCTTCCGTCTCCTGCCTTGGTAGGCAGATTCTTTACCACTGTGCCGCCTGGGAAGCCCATCTCTCTCTCTCTCTGTATTTTTACCATTATATATCCTCGTTTGTTCTTTTCTCATTTATTTTAGTTATGCTTTGGTCACATATTGAGTTTCTATGTATGTGTATTTAGGTCTGTTTCTGGGCTTTCCATATCGTTTTAGTGACCTGTTTTTCCCTGTTTTAATACCACATTGCCTTAAATTCTATGATTTTTAAGAATACATTTAATATGTAGGGCAAACTCTGCCTCATATTTAAAATGACCTGAGTTATTCATGCTCTTTTACAAAATTTTTTATTAATTTGTCAATTTTCATGAGAAATTATAATTTAATTATTAAAATTGTTTTTAATATATAGGTTAATTTGGGGGATAATAATTTATAATTTTCTTTATTAGAGTGTCTCATCCATGAGAACATTTTTACTTAGGACTTTTTTGTTCTACTTTATTAAAATTAATCTGAAATTTTCTTTGTTCTGCACGTTAGCAATTCTGATTACATATTACTTTCCATTTTGACATGTTTCGAGCAGATGTGGTTAATTGGTGGGTTTATGGCTTCACTGGAAGTTCTCTGTTCCTTCTTTACTTTTTTTCCTTCACACATCTGATTGGCTTTCAGAGTTCCAACTATCACCTCTTTGTCAGTGACCCTTCAGTCTGTCTTCATAGCTTATCTAATCTTGCTCTTAATTCCCTTGGTCATCATTCTAGGCTAATTTTGCATTCCCATTTTCAATTGTGAATAGCATTATTCATTCTAAAGTGTACAATCAATGCTTTTTAGACTAACTGAAGTTTTGCCAGTCTTCTCTTCATTGGTGTGAGTCATTTTTATAATAAACTTATAGCAGATATTTGAAAGTGTGTTAGTCACTCAATCATGTCCAACTAAGTGTGACCCCATGGACTGTAGCCCACCAGGCTCCTCTGTCAATGGGATTCTCCAGGGAAGAATATTGGAGTGGGTAGCCATTTCTTTCCTCCAGGGGATGATATTCCTGATGTGGGGGTAGAACCTGGGTCTCCCACAATGCAGGCAGATTCTTCACCATCTGAGCTGCTAGCGAACGCTAATAACTTAAAATTGACTATACTTTAAAGCCTCTCAGACCAACTTGATACAGTGACAGAGCTTTTTATCAAGGGGAATGAAAGCAACTGGACATCAAATATTGTTGGCCATTTTGCCTTTACGTTGATTTTTGAAAGTGTGTTTAACTCTTATGATCACAAACATGAAACTTGCAGACCCATCTCTGCATTTCTGCATTAAGGAAACATGCAGACAGTATACGTGAGACTATGATTCTTGTGTCTGTTCCTCAAAAATGATAGAACTTCCTGTGTGCTCTTTTTAACTCAGCTGTGTTTTATGACGGAGCAGCTGCATTTCTTCATAAAAACTTTGAGCAATATTGCCAAGAAAAATGGAAATGATTTAAAACACACTCTCAGACTGGAACGTTAACAAGCATTTTCTGATAATTGAAGGAGGAGCACTAAAAACATGCCACATGTTTTAACATCTTAGGCCTTTAGTTCTGGCAGTACCCTTCAGGAGGATGACAGGATAGTAATGAGGAAGGCTGGTAACCAACATTATACCCTTCAGGAGGATGACAGGATAGTAATGAGGAAGACTGTTAACCAACATTAAGGGCTATCATATATGTCAAACTGGTGCCCCTTCATTTCCAAGAGCATGATTGTTAGTTCTCTATTTAATACTTTTCTTGCCACCTCCAAGATGGCACATTTAGTGCCATATAGTGACTTGAGGGGCTTCCCAGGTGGCTCAGTGGTAAAGAATTTGCCTGCCAAGCAGGAGACTCAGGTTCAATCACTGGGTCAAGAAGATTCCCTGGAAAAGGAAATGGCAACCCATTCCAGTATTCTTGTCTGGGAAATCCCATGGACCAGAGGAGCCTAGCAGGCTGCAGTTCATGGGGTCACAAGAGAGATGGACATGACTTAGCAACTAAAACAGCAACAGAAGTAACTTGACAGATAGTTCTGTTGGTTTTGTTTAGTGAAACAAAAATAATTGAAGACACATAACTTAAAACTATTCTTAGAGAAGGCGTATCCTGAATTTTAAGGAGTAAGTTAATCGTAAAATATCTTATGCCCACTACCTCCTCCCCTTTGCTAATTAAAATACATGTCTCTGTAAATTATACAGGCAAGGCACATTGACATGGAAATTGAATGGTCTGTGGTTCCAGTTTGGCTGCTTTTAGTCTCTGCATCTTACTTACTTTGTTAATTTGGAAAGTGAGGTGGTTGCTTATGCAACTAAGGGAAGAAATGAGTTTAAAGGAGTTTAGAAAGTAGAGTAATTTTGCCCCCACCCCTCCTCCCCCTTTTTTTGCTGCACTTGTATCTTGTGAGATCTTAGTTCCCCATCCAGGGACTGAACCTGGGCCCTTGGCAGTGAAAACACTGAGTCCTGATCACTGGACTGCCAGGTAATTCCCTATTTTGCTCCTTATAAATTCAAAATGGAATTTTCATAGCTTTCTGGGTTTAATGGTGAAGTTGGGAGAAGGCAAGCTCTGTTTCTAAAAGGAAACCCCACTTGTAAAATTTTTTCAGAGTGAAATTTAAGAACTCTTTCTAGTTCATCCTCTTTATTGGGGATAAGGGCAGGGTGCTGGACTGTGTCGCATGGTGAGAGTGATATGGCTGCAATTAGCCTCCCAGTAATTAGCAAGTTTGATGCTGTTGTTTTGGCTCCTCTCACAACTCTACTGCCGCCCAAAAGGCCCCTGGTTGGTCAGAGTTGGTGACTGTTCCAGATATGGGTGGATTGTTTCAGCACTTACTGAATACTTTCAGAAGACCCTAGATTCTCATCTTTAGAAAATGTTAGCAATGACCTTCCTATGCAGATACTGTAATTGCCATTCAACTGATATTAAAAAAAGAGAGAGAGAAACCCATGAAGTGTTACTTTCTTAAAATCCACAAGTATTGGGATTTCCCTGGTTGTCCAGTGGTTAAGAATCTACCTTTTGATGCAGAAGATGCGAGTTTGATCCCTGGTTGTGAAAGAAGTGAAAGTCGCTCAGTCATGTCTGACTCTTTGCGACCCCATGGACAGTCCATGGAATTCTCCAGGACAGAGTACTGGAGTGGGTAACCTTTTCCCTCTCCAGGGGATCTTCCCAACCCAGGGATCAAACCCAGGTCTCCCACATTGCAGGGAGATTCTTTACCAGCTGAGCCACAAGAGAAGCTCTTGTGGGTAGCCTTTCCCTTCTCCAGCGGATCTTCCCAACCCAGGAATTGAACCAGGGTCTTGATCCCATGTACTATGGGGCAGCTAAGGCGCTGCGCCACAATTAGAGAAAGCCTACATACCACAGTGAAGAGCCTGTGCAGCTCAAAGGAAACAAACAAACACCACAATACATGCAAGTGGGTGAATCATGATTAGAGACCAGGATATCTGATGCAGAGTTGCATATGATTTCCACTGGAAGACATCGTGCATTGGTCTTAATAATATGGGCTTCTAGAATGCGACACCACAACCTAGACCTTGGGCACGTTATTTAATCTTTCTAAGTCTCTGTTTTCTCATCAAGAACAAGGAGATGCTAATACTTTTTTTAAGGGCAGTTTCTGGGCTTCTACCCTCCTTTCTCCCCCTTTTCCTTTCTCTGCCATCATCATTACTGAGGTCTTGACATGTCCCCTCCAATCTGCTCTATCCTGGGACACAGTTTTGGACAAGGCAACCCTTCCTTCTGTCTTCATAGACTTTGCAGTTTATTGGAGATCCTTATTACACGGCAGTACAAGCAGTTAGGATGGCCTGGGTTGGAGGGCTGCTGGACAGGTAGAGAAGACTTCCTGGTGGCTGAGACTGAAAGATAATGAGGATTTAGCCAGGTGAGGAGGAGGGGAAAGAATGTTCCAGGAAGGGAAAATGGTAAGTGCAAAAATGAGAAGATGTGAGAGCTTGTGGTGTTCTCCCAGGAGCTGAAAGCAGTTCAGCCTTTTGCAGGTGTGGGGAGTGATGGGAACTGAGAAGGTTCAGTAGCAAGGCCACCCCACGAAGGACCCTGCTCATCATGTTAAGAGTTTGGGACTTGGTTCTGAGAGCTTTGGGAAGCTACTGCAGGAGTTGAAGGAGACTTCCAGGTGACGCTAGTGGTAAAGAACCTGCCTGCCAATTCAGGAGACATGAAACGTGGTTTTGATCCCTGGGTTGGGAAGATCTCTTGGAGAAGTGCATGGCAGCCCACTCCAGTATTCTTGCCTGGAGAATCCCATTGACAGAAGAGCCTGGCAGGCTGTAGTCCATAGAGTTGCAAAGAGTTGGACATGACTAAGCAACTTAGCACTCAGCAAGCGTGCCAAATGGTAAGATTCATATTCTGGTTATTGTCTGAAAAAATAGATATGGAGAGGTTGAGAATGGAGGCCAGTTTGCAGGCAAGAGATGGTGGGACCCCAGTTAGGAACAAAGGAAGTAGGAATAGGAAGTAAGTATCGGGATCCCTTGATGGTCCAGTGGCTAAAGACTTTGCCTTCCAATGAAGGGCGTGCAGGTTTGAGTGCCGGTTGGAGAGCTGGATCCCCGCACGCCTTGCAGCCAAAAAACCAAAACAGAAAATAGAAGCCATATTGTTAGAAATTCAGTAAAGCCTTTAAAAATGGTCCACATTAAAAAAAAATTTAAAAAGGAAGAAGTATCTTCCACTGATGCTTATGTTGGAGAATGGCAGGCCTGGATGTGGGCTTCCCTGGTGGCTCAGGAATCTGCCTGCAATGTAGGAGGCCCAGGTTCAATCTCTGGGTTGGGAAGATCCCCTGGAGAAGGGAATGGCTACCCACTCAATTGTTCTTGCCTGGAGAATTCCATGGACAGAGGAGCGTGGCGGGGTACAGTCCATGGGGTTGCAAAGAGTTGAGAACAGCTGAGTGACTAACACTTTCAGGGTTGTTTTTTTTTTTTTTTTCCAGAGCATCAGGCTTGGGTGTGGTAAGTGGAGAAGTGGGAAGAGTTGAGCATGGGGTCAGGTTTTTGATTTGGTCAACTGCCGAGTGGGTGGTAGTGCCTTTCCCTGAAATACAGGCTATCAGGACTGGGGAAGAATACTATTTCTTACTCTGAAGATCTAGTACTTCCTGCATGCTGTTCCTGGTTCTAAGCAAGTGTCTTATGTTGACCATATTGCTGAATTCTCACCTTGGCTCTAGGAGGTGGTCATGTCTATTGATTCCCATTCTATTGATGAGGAAACTAAGGCATGGAGAGGTGAGCAGTCTGCCTCAGAACACAGGGCCAGAAAGTTCTAGAGTCAGAATTCAAAGCAGGCAGTGAGGCCCAAATCCAGGTTCTTAACCACTGCACCCTACTTTGTCTTCCCAGTGGGGAGGATAAGTTCATTGTTGGTTGGGGGGACCATCAAGACATAGAGAAACCCAGGGGTTTAGAGTTTAGAAAAAAAATTGCGGCCATGACATAGATATGGGAAATGCCTGGAGTACCTGTAATTGAACTGTGGAAGGAAGCGTAGAGTAAAAAGAAGAGAAGGCCTCTGAGTTCAGCAGTGTTCTAGTTGTTCCCAGAAGACTGACGTTAGGCACAGCCACAGAGTTAGCAACAAGACCAGGAGAGGATGGGTAGACTGTCTCTGACATCTTGATGAGGATACCTGGTTTTAGCAGGACTCCAGTCCCACCTCTGCCCTCCCTCTGAGACTTGGGCCCCTCTGGGCCGTGCTGACACTCACTCCTTTTCCTTGGCCCTCAAGATACCCCTATCTTTGACTGTTGCTTGTTCCTGCTTCTTGGGTCTCAGTTACACATTACTGGATTATCTCATCTCCCAGACCAAGTTCTCTGCCTGCCTGTCCATGCATCATTTTGTGCATTTTACTAGAGTGCACGCAGTCCATGGCACTTTTCAGTCCATCACTCTCCCTGGTTGTATAATCTGTAGACCTGTGTTTTAACTCTGTGTCAGGCTGGGCACTCTGCCTGAGTCCTCTCTGAGCTCTGATCTCCACCCTAGCTTTTCAGTTCCATCTGTGATCAGCCATTCAACTTCTGAAAACCTAGCCTTAGACCCCTCTCATTAACCATCTTCCATGTCTAAGTCCCAATATTGTGGGGTATTTTTTTTTTTTTTTTTGGCAATACTGCATGACACCGTAGTTTCCTGACCAGGGATTGAGCCTGTACCCCTGCAGTGGGAGTGCTGAGTGTTAACCAGTGGTCCACCAGAGAAGTCCTTCAGTTCCAAAATTGAATTAGGCCTATGGTTGGCTTGCTTGCTTTCTTTTTCGGGGCCTCAGAACACTAATGGGGAAAAAAATCATATAACTGCAATGATTTAGTCTCCAAAAAAAAATCCCTTTTTGTATTTCTGAAACTTTGAAGTCTAATAATGTATTTCATTTTGTCTTAATATTCAGTCATCTTTAAATGAATAATTTACACAAAGACTGAATAAAGCAGAATAAAATAACTCATTTGCTGGTGGTAACCTGACAGCATTATTCACGATAAAAGGGCTTATGTAGATTTCATTTCATAATATTGAATTCTATTAAGTAAGGTATTTTATACATTCAGTTCAGTTCAGTTCAGTTGCTCAGTCGTGTCTGACTCTTTGCGACCCCATGAATCATAGCACGCCAGGCCTCCCTGTCCATCACCAACTCCCAGAGTTCACTCAGACTCACGTCCATTGAGTCAGTGATGCCATCCAGCCATCTCATCCTCTATCGTCCCCTTCTCCTCCTGCCCCCAATCCCTCCCAGCATCAGAATCTTTTCCAATGAGTCAACTCTTCGCATGAGGTGGCCAAAGATGTTTTGTACATTAAACATTTTAAAAGATATATATATTTTAATTTCAATAAGAAGAAATCTATATTCATTGTTTAAGGTAGGTAATAAGATAAATTTTGTGCTTTGTTTAAATATAGACTCTTCTGTATACTTATGCATTGGGGTTTTAAGGCTACCCCAGACTTTCTTATTTTTATTATTCTGACTCAATGTTTTGAAATTTTGCTCTCTAAATTGTATCGTAAGTAATCATCTGTTTTCCCATTTTTTTACCATATGAAAACCAATATAACTGTCAGCAAAAGATATCCTGTTATTATTAAGCTGACAATTTAATTCTCACAAAAGCCTTATCCATTCATTTTCTTGTTGTATTCTGCAACCTTAATATACTTTTAAAATACCATTTCCTTAGGTTATTTTTTAAATATTAAAACTAACTCTCAGGACTATTATTATTCCCTTCATGTTCATGGAGAATTAGAAAATTATTCTAAAGTTCTATTGCCTTTTTTTCAACTTGTGTCTTACATCGTTTGTTCTCCATCTAGGAGGATAAAACCACAAGCTTGCAGATAACTGCCTCATTTCCATTGCTTCTCTGACTGAGTGTGGGGAAGTACTGTCTGTAAGTAGGGCAGTCTGAGTGGATTTGGGCAGCTGGGGTGGAATTTAGCTTCTGTGACAAAGGGCCAGTAGAAGTCTAGCAGAGCCTGGCATTTGGAAAGAGTGTTGTACTTCATCATATAAGGAAAAGCTAGTAGTATTTGGTGTCTTTTTTTTTTTTTTTTCAGTTAGGAAAAGATTACTTTGGAATTTGGTCTCTAGGTGAGGTTGTAAGAAACAGCTTGGAATTTGAGAATCTCTGGAGACCAAGCTTCATGCTTGATTGGAAAAGCTGGTGCTTTCATCAGTCATAAATAATTTTAAATGTTCTGTAACCGTTTCTATATCTAAGGCATTCAGATAGTCCACGTACACTTGTTTCTTTGAAAACTGGAATGGTAACTTTGTGATTTTGTAAGCTGCTTATTTAAGTAGGAAAACTAAATGTAATATTTAAAATCAGTTAAAAAAATAATCTAACTCTAGCCTCCAAACCAAAGATTTTCTTTGTTTGGAGATTTTAAACATTTAAATAACATGAGGCGTACTAGTGTCTTTGGGTAGTAACATGTACTGATTCAAATCTAGACGTAAAGTGATGTTTCTGCTGCCATAGGACTACAAATAAGTATTGTTCCTCTTTTTCTTGTCTTAGCTCACCTTTCACTTGAATGACTTACTATGTGTCTCATTGTATTGGAGTCAGTCATTTCTTAGAAACAGCAAGGTGCTTAGAATATTGCTGCTGGTTCTTTCATATAATTTGTCTAAGAGTGTTGCTAATCTGTTTTCTCTGGTCTATGATTTCATTACACTCAGGAGCACCAGGTCTCAGCCAAGCCTGTGTCTTCAGCCTTGAGCAAGAATCATAATGGCATCACTTAACCCTCGAACACTTTTGAATGGACAACGAACCACTGTGCTTCCATTCATTCTTTCATCATTGTTAGGTGTCTTTCATTGTTGGTACTCTCTTTAGTTTTCCTATTTCAACATGCAATGATTTTATAAGTATACTGTAGCTTGAGATGTGGAATTTGTTTATGTTTGTATTTCGTGATTAAGTATTTTTATTCTAGAAATGGAGATAGATTCTTCAACAAATTGATGACTTGCTGGTATATGTCCTGAACACATGTTACTGGAAATGTGTATAATATATGTTAATTTATAATTTTATTAGCATTTACTTGTAATGATATACCTGTAATATATGTTAAAGTGACGGCCTAATGTATATTTGAAAACTTAATACGCTTGTGAACATACATCCTTTGAAGTTAATTTCAATTAGTTTTGTTCCTTTTTTACAATAAAAGGTAACTCTTTTCAAATTACTTGCAAAAGTCATCTGCTATTAGTAATTTAAAGTTTTCATTTAAAAATGACCAGCTCTTTTGCTTTGTTATAGCATTTTCACTTATTTTATTGACTTTTATGATGTCCTATCTTGGCATGAAATGTTCCCTAGGTATCTCTAATTTTCTTGAAGAGATCTCTAGTCTTTCCCATTCTGTTGTTTTCCTCTATTTCTTTGCATTGATCGCTGAGGAAGGCTTTCTTTTCTCTCCTTGCTATTCTTTTGGAACTCTGCATTCAAATGGGTATATCTTTCCTTTTCTCCTTTGCTTTTCGCTTCTCTTCTTTTCACAGCTATTTGTAAGGCCTCCTCAGAGAGCCATTTTGCTTTTTTGCATTTCTTTTCCACGGGGATGGTCTTGATCCCTGTCTCCTGTACAGTGTCACGAACCTCCGTCCATAGTTCATCAGGCACTCTGTCTATCATATCTAGACCCTTAAATCTATTTCTCACTTCCACTGTATAATCATAAGGGATTTGATTTTGGTCATACCTGAATGGTCTAGTGGTTTTCCCTACTTTCTTCAATTTAAGTCAGAATTTGACAATAAGGAGTTCATGATCTGAGCCACAGTCAGCTCCTGGTCTTGTTTTTGCTGACTGTATAGAGCTTCTCCATCTTTGGCTGCAAAGAATATAATCAATCTGATTTCGGTATTGACCATCTGGTGATGTCCATGTGTAGAGTCTTGTCTTGTGTTGTTGGAAGAGGGTGTTTGCTATGACCAGTGAGTTCTCTTGGCAAAACTCTTGAGAAACCTATATGCAGGTCAGGAAGCAACAGTTGGAACTGGACGTGGAACAACAGACTGGTTCCAAATAAGAAAAGGAGTACGTCAAGGCTGTATATTGGCACCCTTTTTATTTAACTCATATGCAGAGTACATCATGAGAAACACTGGGCTGGAAGAAGCACAAGCTGGAATCAAGATTGCCGGGAGAAATATCAATAACCTCAGATACACAGATGACACCACCCTTATGGTAGAAAGTGAAGAGGAACTAAGAAGTCTCCTGATGAAAGTGAGAGTGGAGAGTGAAAAAGTTGGCCTAAAGCTCAACATTCAGAAAACGAAGATCATGGCATCTGGTCCCATCACTTCATGGCAAATAGATGGGGAAACAAGTAGAAACAGTGTCAGACTTTATTTTTGGGGGCTCCAGAATCACTGCAGATGGTGACTGCAGCCATGAAATTAAAAGACGCTTACTCCTTGGAAGGAAAGTTATGACCAACCTAGATAGCATATTCAAAAGCAGAGACATTACTTTGCCAAGAAAGGTCCATCTAGTCAAGGCTATGGTTTTTCCAGTAGTCATGTATGGATGCGAGAGTTGGACTGTGAAGAATGCTGAGCGCTGAAGAATTGCTGCTTTTGAGCTGTGGTATTGGAGAAGACTCTTGAGAGTCCCTTGGACTGCAAGGAGATCCAGCTAGTCCCTCCTAAAGGAGACCAGTCCTGAGTGTTCATTGGAAGGACTGTTACTAAAGCTGAAACTTCAATACTTTGGCCACCTCATGCGAAGAGTTGACTCATTGGAAAAGACTCTGATGCTGGAAGGGATTGGGGGTAGGAGGAGAAGGGGATGACAGAGGATGAGATGGCTGCATGGCATCACCAGCTCGATGCACATGAGTTTGGTTGAACTCTGGGATATGATGATGGACAGGGAGGCCTGGCATGCTGCAATTCATGGGGTCGCAGAGTCGGACATGACTGAGTGACTGAACTGAACTGATGATATCCTATATCATAATTATGTGGTAGTCATAATTTTTATAATTTCTAATGTACAGATGAGATGTACAAAAAAGCAATGTTTTGTTTTTGAAGTGAACCTGTGTTTAGATACAAAATCATGAGCTGTTTAACTTTTAGGTTACTATAGATTCTATCTCCCCCCTTTGCAAATTATCTCAATATTTCAGCTTCTTTGTTGGCTATGTTCATTGGGGTCAGTGGCCCCAAAGAATCCAGGAAATCTAAGGGAAACAAAAATTTATACTGTTTGCTGCATAGATTCAGAGAAGGACAAATTGTGTGGCCTGGAACATTCTTAGGTACATTGGGTTGAATTAAGCTTAAGAAGATGGGGAAGGCAGCCGTAAGAAATAGGTAATGCTAGCTTGGCTGCAAAGATTTAGTAATGAACTCAAAACCTTAAATCCTTGTACCTTCAAAGGGAGATAGCTAAATCCTTTTAGTATGAATTTATAGACTAAAGAAGTGTTTTTCAAGTTTGTGTAATGTAATGACTCCTTTTAAAAGAAAAAAATAGTCATTGTGACCTGTTAGTGTTGACTTATATTTTAAAATTTCACATTACTTAAATAGGTAAAAGCACAGAACTTGGCTTGAACACTTTATGCTTGTAACTCTTGTGCAACCGTTTTACACATCCCATACACACAGACGACCCAGAGAATGGTAATGAGACTTTGCTGCAAATAAATCACCACTTCTAGTGAAGCTGTGGTGCTGGCCACTAAGCCGTTATGGCCTGGGTTCTTTTGAGTTCAGCTTGCCCACAGTACTAGAACTTAAATGTATGGCTTGTGCTTTTGTCTTATTTTTTGTCAGCTTACAAATATTTGAAATATTACTACCTGATGTCAGCTTGATTGTGAACATGAAATGGGTATACTATACAGTTATAAGACGATTATCCAGATGATTCAGAAGTTATTTGTAGTAAATTTTTAGAGTTTATACTTGGTATGGTTCAGTTCAGTTCAGTTCAGTCGCTCAGTCGTGTCTGCCTCTTTGCGACCCCATGAACAGCAGCACGCCAGGCCTCCCTGTCCATCACCAACTCCTGGAGTCTACCCATACTCATGTGCATTGAGTTGGTGATGCCATCTAACCATCTCATCCTCTGTCGTCCCCTTCTCCTGCCTCCAGTCTTTCCCAACATCACGGTCTTTTCCAATGAGTCAACTCTTCGCATGAAGTGGCCAAAGTATTGGAGTTTTGGCTTCAGCATCAGTCCTTCCAGTGAACACCCAGGACTGATCTCCTTTAGAATGGACTGGTT
This sequence comes from Ovis aries, assembly GCF_016772045.2. Lineage (NCBI taxonomy): Eukaryota > Metazoa > Chordata > Mammalia > Artiodactyla > Bovidae > Ovis > Ovis aries. The sequence goes on along the minus strand of NC_056078.1, from coordinate 15,715,425 downwards.
GGATCTCCTTGCAGTGCAAGGGACTCTCAAGAGTCTTCTCCAACACCACAGTTCAAAAGCATCAATTCTTGTCAGCTTTCTTTATAGTCCAACTCTCACATCCATACATGACTACTGGAAAAACCATAGCCTTGACTAGATGGACCTTTGTTGACGAATTAACAGACATCAAAACTGGCTAAGGGGTAAATTACTTGGGAAGAGAGCACAAGAGAAATTTCTGCGGTGATAGAAACTGTTATATCTTAATTTGGGTATCATTTTCATGGGTGCACACATTTCTCAAAACTCATGAAATGGTGTGTTTTAATTCACTGTGTGTAAATTTTACCTTAATTAAAGAAAAAATTATATGTAAATCTTACCTTAATTAAAGAAAATTAAAAGCACAAAATTAAACATTTCTTTTGATAAGAATTCTCTTATTTTGGGAATAGATCCATGGATTTCCGTTTGGGATCCACCATCAAGTAGGACAGTTTAGGCTATTGAATAACATTTATGATGACATGTGACTTCGCCCCAGACCCATGTGCTGTTTCATACTGTGTGAACTGAACTTGGCCATGCGTGAGCAGTGAAGACTGAACCCAGAGTAAAGAGACTAAAGAGTGTGACTTAATGCCAGCAAGCCCTTGTGCCATCTTGATTCCAGCTCAGCCTTCTAATTCTCAGATATTCCTGCGAACATGCCTCCTTCCATCTTTGTAGCCGCATGGGAGAAAAGAGAGGAAGGAGGGTTACCTGAATGATGCAGAGGGGAATACACTGAAGAGAGCAGCTTTCAAAAGGAGATGAGAGTTTATTCGATGCTTTTGTCCTCAAAAATCTTTATTTTCACAGTGAGCACTTTCGGGGAAGGTCAGAATTTAAAAAAGAAACTGTTCTGAGGAGAGGTCAAATTTAAAGGCAGTCTTGTGAGTTATTTGCTGTTTTATGGTTTTTCACCTGTTGAGGTGGAGGGATGGGACCGTTTGTGTCTCAGGAGTGCTTTTTCTCTGTTTCTTATTTTTTGTTGCCTCGCTGGGTCTCCCTTGCAGCGCATGGGCGTTCTCTAGTTGCAGCGCTTGGGGGTCCCTAGTTGTGGAGCACGGGTTCTAGGCTTCGTGGGGTCAGTACTTGCTGCACACTGGCTCCCTAGCTGTGGCATGACGGCTTAGTGGCCCCGCAGCATGTGGGATCCTAGTTCCCTGACCAGGGATTGAACCTGTGTGCCCTGTATGGGAAGGCAAATTCTTAACCACTGGACCCCCAGAGAAGTCCTCCTTTTCTTTTTTATACCTATTAAAAAATGTTTTTTAGCAAAACATGTTTGCAGCAGTAATTTTTAAAACTTCAACAATTAATTCATCATCCTATCACGGAACTCTTCCAAGTTTTCCAGGTTTTAGGTAGGTGGGCATTGTCTACATGCAAACATGATTGTTGCCAAATTTAAATGATAGAAATGTGTATTAGTTGTCTTTGTTGAGTAAAAAAATTGCACCAGAACCCAGCAGCTTAAAACAGTAAATATTAATTATTTCACACAGTTTCAGTTGGGTAAGGGGTCCAAGAGCATCTTAGACCGCTAAACGTGAATTTGAGCAAACTCCAGAAGACAGTCAAGGACAGGGAAGCCTGGCGTGCTGTAGTCCTTGGGGTTGCAGAGTCAGACACGACTGAGTGACTGAACAACAGCAACAGCATCTTAGCTAAATTTTTCTGGTTTGTGATTCCTCATGAGATTACTGCCAAGATCTTAGCTAGGACTGCAGTTTTTCTGCAGACTTGACTGCAGATGGTACACTCACATGCCTGGCAAGATAGTGTGGGTCATTGGGAGAAGGCTTCCCTTCCTCACCATGCGGACTTGATAGGTGCTTGAGCATCCTCATGAGGTGGTCCTCCCCACTGTACTGCTGGGGTATCCTTACAGTGTGGCAGCTGCCTTCCCCTACCGCGAGTGATCCGAGAGAGAGTGAAGATGGGAACTGCAGTGTCTTTTATGATTTGACCTCACAAGGCACATTCTTTCATTTTCACTGTATTCTTGGCTGGACGGCTACTGGGTTCTATTGGTGAGTGAGAAGCACATAGAAACACACTCCAGAGCTTACAGCTGATAGCCCACCCAGGGGAACACGCACCTCTTTATTTTTTAAAAAATATTTCTTTTTAGAATTGTTGTTAATCTATTTGTCTGTGCTGGTTTTTAGTTGCAGCATGTGGGACCTTTAGCTGTGGCATGGGAACTCTTTGTTGTGGCATGTGAGATCCAGTTCCCTGACCAGGGATCAAACTCACTCCCACTGCGTTGGAAAGCAAAGTCTTAACTAGTGGACCACCAGGGAAGCCCCTCCCAGGTGGCTTTGATGCTGTTGGTATGGGGATCGCACTTGGAAGACCACTGCATATGAGCAGTCCTCTCCCCTGGCCTATTCCAAATGACCCTATTTCACTTTCTAAGAAGAGGGAGAAGAAGGAAGCTCACATAAGGGGACATAAGTGCTCCCTCTCCTCCACGGTCCGTGTGTATGGACTATATATCTTTAAAAAAAATACACATATATATTTTGTCAGAGTATAGCTGATTTACAATGTTTGAGGTGCACAGTAAGGTGATTTCAGGTATACATATACACATATATTATTTTTGAAATTATTTTCCATCACTTTGACTTTTCACTTTCATGCATTGGAGAAGGAAATGGCAACCCACTCCAGTGTTCTTGCCTGGAGAATCCCAGGGACGGCAGAGCCTGGTGGGCTGCCATCTGTGGGGTCACACAGAGTCGGACACGACTGAAGTGACTTAGCAGCAGCACGGGTTATTATAAGATATTGAGTATAGTTCCCTGTGTGAAAGTGCTAGTAGCTTAGCTGTGTCTGACTCTTTTCGACCCCATGTAGCCCACCAGGCTCCTCTGTCCATAGAATTCTCCAGGCAAGAATACTGGACTGGGTTGCCATTCCCTTCTTCAGGGGATCTTCCTAACCCAGGGTTCAAATCCACGTCTCCCGTATTGTAGGCAGTTTCTTTACCATCTGATCCACCAGGGAAGCCCATAGTTTCCTGTGCTATACAGTAAGCCTTTGTTGCATGTTGCATATTGATTTTTGAAGTTAGAAATCCTGCATTTTATTCATACTAAGTCAAACAAGTGGAATCAAAATTTATAAATTTTTTAGTTTGGCAAAAATTCATGTTTTCTTAAATATATATTATACCTATTATTTATATATATGTATACAAAAGCATTTCTACTATGCTTGATGAAGGCTTAGCAAAGAATATCAAAAGAGATGGAGAAATTGGAAATTATAAACTAAATGAAATAGGAGCACTGAATATGAAATAGAAAAAGTGAAATAAACTAGATAAAAGTAAAAGGTCATCATATGTGGACCATGAAAAGTGAAGGTGAAAGTTGCTCAGTCGTGCCCTTTGTGACCCCATGAACTATACCGTCCGTGGAGTTCTCCAGGCCAGAATACTGGAGTGGGTAGCCTTTCCCTTCTCCAGGGGCCCTTTCCAACCCAGGGATCCAACCCAGGTATCCCACATTGCAGGTAGATTCTTTACCAGCTGAGCCACCAGGGAAGCCCAAGAATACTGGAGTGGGTACCAATCCCTTCTCCAGAGGATCTTCCCAACCCAGGAATTGAACTGGGGTCTCCTGCATGCAGGTGAATTCTTTACCAGCTGAACTACCAGGGAATCATCATCTTTGAAAAACGGAGAGTTCTTCACCATAGGAAACTTAAAACCCTCACTAGATCATTGAGAGGGGCCGGATGGAACCCATGAAATGAGTTTAAGCTGCTGCCTGCCAGAAAGAATAGCTTTTGGAACAAAAAGATGGTTTCCACTTTCTTTACTCAGAGTTGTCAGGTGGCTATAGTAGTGAGAAAGCTGCTCCAGAAAAGTGCCCTTCTCTGCTTGTAGCGCCCAAGTACCATCAGTTCAGCTGGGTATGTTTGTGACAGCACCAGAGGTCTGATCATTGAGACCCTTTCTCAAAGCCAAGAGATCATAGGCAAAAAAGTACAGGCCCTCAGAGCTGCAACCACTTCACTTCTTGTGTTTGAAGAGTCTTTTTTTTGTTTTTGTTTTAAATCTTGGACAATGGTTTCCTCTTCTTCTTCTTCTTTTTTTTTTTTTAAGGCTGTGTTTTAAAAAATATTTATTTTTCTTTATTTTATTCATTTAGCTGTACTGGGTCTTAGTTGCAGTACACGGAATCTTCGATCTTCATTGTGGTATGCGGGATCTTTAGTTGTGGAATGTGGATTAGTTGCGGCATGAGAACTCTTTAGTTGCAGCTTGTGGGATCTATTTCCCCACCCAGAGATCGAACCCTGGCCCCGTGCATTGGGAGTGTGAAGTCTTAGCCACACCAGGGATGTTCCTGGACAAAACTTTCTTGACAGTAATGAGCTAGGCCTGGTTGATACATACTAGCTTGAAACTATTTTTCTGTGAAAGTGAAGTTCCCAATGTCCTTTCCACACTTCTCCTATCTAGCACAAATGAATAATATGCTATGATTAAGAAGTTCCTGGCACCTGGGAGCAAGAAGAGCCCACCCCCTGATGTCAATGATGTAAAAGCAGTCCACCAGATCTTTATGTTGTAAAGCCGGTATTTATATCTGTGAGTCGGTTGGCCTCTGTGGATGGCTGTGTCCCTTAAGTACTATAATCACTGCCACACTGCAGTGGTCCCCAGACCTATGAATAGTTACTTCCTAAGTTGTTCTTACATTTCAGGGGCACCTTCTCCACTCGGAATCTAAATTTTGTCATGAGTAATTGGGAGAGAAGGCAGGCCAGGCTTTAAATCCCCCCTAATCTGATGAGTTATTTCTGGCTCCTGTGGCTTCTCCTTTGCTGTGAGGAAAGTGAGCACTTATGTTCCTTGAGCTTCCGCCTTCTCTCTCCTCTCAGGAAGTGAAATAGGTCATTTGGAAAAGGCCAAGGGACAGGATTGTCATATGCAGTGGTCTTCAAAGTGTGATGACCCAGACCAACAGCCTCAAAGCCACCAGGAGAGACTTCCCTGGTGGTCTAGTGGTAAAGACTTCGTCTTCCAGTGCAGGGGCTGCGAGTTCGATCCCTGGTCAGGGAGCTGAGAGCCCGCATGCCTGTCGGCTGAAAAACCAAAATGTAAAACAGAAGTAACACTGTAACAAAAATTCAATAAAGGCTTAAAAATAAGTGGTCCATATCAAAAGCATATTTAAAAAAAGCTACCTGGGAATTTCCTAGATATGTAATTTTTTTCATTCCAACCCAAATCTACTGTATTCAAAGAGGATGGGGTGAGGGAGTGGGGAGTTGGTTCTTAGCAGCCTGTGGTTTAACAAACTCTTCAGATGATTCTGTTGCAAGCTGAAGGTTAAGAAGCACTGTCTTAATCAAAAAGAGACTCAGGGGTATTCCAGAAGAGGGGAAGTTCATATCAATTGCTGGAGACAGGGTTGACTACGTTGCATGGCAGTACAGGCTCTGAACCTACTCTTGAGGCTCTGGAGATGTCCCCAGTCTGCCTCTGTGCTCAGTGGAAAGAAAAGGAGAAAGGAGAAGGAGTCGTGGTGGGAATATGAATTGGAGTGGTAGAAATGGAGACAGTTTGAGTAAGACATATGGGGTTATAAGGAGGAAGGGAAAAATGACAGGGTTGTAAAAGTGTACATTGAGATTTCCCTGGTGGTCCAGTGGTCCGTGCTCCCAACAGGGACTGGGGTTCAATCCCTGGTCAGAGAGCTAGATGCCACATACCGCAACCAAGAGTTGTGTGTGTGTGTGCTGAGTTGCTTCCGTTGTGTCCAACTTTTTGCAACCCTATGGACCAGGCAGCAGTACTGGAGTGGGGAGTGAGTCCCTCCTCCAAGTTATCTTCCCCACCCAGGGATCAAACCCGCATCTCTTACAGCTCCTGCATTGGCACCTGGGTTCTTTACCACTAGAACCACCTGACAAGCCTGCAGCTGAGAGTCAGCATGCTGCAACTAAAGGTCCCATGTGCTGCAGTGAAGACCCAATGAAGCCAAACTTTAAAAATATAGATACATGTATATATGTACAATCCATTAAAGACCTTCCAGAAGACGTCCCACAATCCTATATCTAAGACTTGATGTATCTTTAGACATGAGATATTTAATTTTTATGAAAATTGAAAAAAATCATTTCACTGCTTTTTTAATACTCAAAAAACAGTAAGAATCGTTCTGTTCGGCAAAATTTGCTTTGAACGTGAAAATGTTTTATTTAATTCAACAACCTCTGTAACACATTTTTGCTTTTATTTGTAGTTGAGAACATTCTTATTTGACTGTGAGGAGGAGGCCTTTCTACCTCCTCTTAGGAAGAATTGTTTTCTGTCTCTAACATCTGGCTCATCCCTGCAGTGGGTTCTCCTCCTGACTCTCATCTCTGATGAATGATAACCACATGTCTGTCCTATTTCCATGGATGTGACAGGATCTGAACCCCATTCCAACTGTGTAAAGACATATAACAAAGGAAGCTGCAGCTGCTGCGTTAGCCAGGACGAGGGAAGGGGGTAGACTGCCTCACAGCCTTTTCACTGTGAGTGTTGCGTGCTCAGTAGCTTAGTCATGTCTGACTCTTTGTGACCCCCTGGACTGTAGCCCGCCAGGCTCCTCTGTCTCTGGAATTATCAGAGCAAGAATACTGGAGTGGGTTTCTATTTCCTTCTCCAGAGGATCTTCCCAACCCAGGGATGAACCTGAGTCTCCTGTAGCTCCTGCATTGGCAGGCAGGTTCATTACCATTGAGCCACCTGGGACTCTGCCAGTTAGTACAGGAGATGTAAGAGACACGGATTTGACCCCTGGGTTGGGAAGATCCCCTGGAGTAGGAAATGGCAACCCACTCCAGTATTCTTGTCAGAATAATCTCATGGACAGAGGAGCCTGGCAGGCTATAGTCCATGGGATTACAAAGAGTTAAATAGGACTGAATGAGCACACAGACACATTTTTCCAAAGCATAGAGACAAGGGAATTAGATCTGTAAAGATCTCAGTAACTTGCCAAAGAAAATGTAAATTAAAAAATGTTAGAGAGTGAACTTTGATTTTACACCCAGAAATCTAATCCATAGCTAATAGCATAAGTGAAGAAAATGCGTTCTTAAAAATATGCATAATGATCTTGTTTCCTGGTTAAGGTAACGGGGCACTTGTGCATTTTCATGTCTTAGTATGCGAAGTGTTGTTGCCTCATCACTTTGCTGCCTTTGATTTGCTGAGTGTAACTTGTGTTAAGAGCATATGCGTCACATGATTCAATTTCTTTTTGATCTTTTTCTTATTAAAATTTTTATCCAGAAATAAAATTGAGAAGAAATTGAGGTTTCTTCTTTGGCTGAAGCTGCTAGGTTTGCCAGCTTTAGCAAATAAAAATAGAGGGTGCCTAAATTTGAAATCAGATAAATGATAAATAGGGTTTTGTTAAGTATGTCCCATGAAATATTTGAGACATATTTATATTAAACATTTTTTCTTATTTGAGATTTAAGCTTAACGAGATGTCCTGCATTTTAATGTCAACCCTAAATTCCTAGTAACTATAGAATTATGTCTAACCATTATAGTCATTGCAAATCGCTGGAGCTGGTCACCCCCCGCCCAAATTTATTTACTTACTTATTTTTAATTTGTGGCCTCATCCTGCAGCATGTGGGAGCCTAGTTCCCTGACCAGGGATCAAACCCACATACCCTGTATTGGTAGCCAGAGTCTTAACTACTGGACCATTGGGAAAGTCCCCGAACTATTAAAAGTTTCCTGAATTATTTATAGCTTCTGCCACAGTGGCTCAGATGGTAAAGAATTTGCCTGCAACGCAGGGGAGCCAGGTTCAATCCCTGGGTCGGGAAGATCCCCTGGAGAAGGAAATGGCAACCCACTCCGGTATTCTTGCCTGGAGAATACCTGGCGGGCTACAGTCCATGGGGTTACAAAAAGTCAGACACGATTTAGCAACTAACACTTAGATTAGATTGATTGTGGGCTATCTATAGTTTTAAGCACCCACTGTTTTCACTTGTCAAGAAATCAGGCTAGAAAGCAAGGAATGAGAGTGATAGATTATAGGGATCATCCTGAAGATGTTCTGTATTTTTTACGCAATAATTTTTGAATAGGTTATACAGTCACGCCTCTTTCCCCCCCTGTTTTAGGTTTTCCAAGCTTATAATAAGTGACCCATTGGTGTTTTTTTTTTTTTGATTGTGATGAAATATACAAAACTTAAAATTTGCCATCTTAACTCCTTTAAGTGTACAGTCTAGTGGCATCAAGTACGTTGACACTATTGGGCAACTACCAGCATCATCCACCTTCAGAACCTTTTCGTATTGCAAAACTGAAACTCCATACCTATTAAACATTAACTCCTCATTCCCCCAGCTCTGTCCAGACCCTGGCACACACCATTTTACTTTCTGACTGTATGAATGACTGCTCTAGGTGCTCCCACCTTTCGGCCATTGTGGATAACGCTATGAACATGGGTGTAGAAGTTCTTTGGGTGTATACCCAGAGTGGAAATTGCTGGATAGCTGCATAACTGAGGTTATTGATATTTCTCCTGGCAATCTTGATTCCAGCTGGTGTTTCTTCCAGTCCAGCCTTTCTCATGATGTACTCTGCATACAAGTTAAATAAGCAGGGTGACAATATACAGCCTTGATGTACTCCTTTTCCTATTTGAAACCAGTCTGTTGTTCCATGCCTTAAACAGTAGTAAACGTAAAACATAAATTCTTGCCCTTCTCATAGTAGAAGCTTTCTTCTCAGTTTGTTGATGAGGAGCCAGAAGCTTGGTGCTCTTCGGTACCTTTGCATAGGGAGAATCTGAGCACCTGATTGGGCTGAGCAGGGAGCTACGGAGTCATTCCCATCCACATTCTTCCCATCTGGAGAGGAAATGCTTTCTGTGTTCCTATTTTATGACAGGTCCTCATAACATTTATCATTGATTGATTCTGTGGCTGTCTTAAGGCTTATTCTACGTGAATTGCATATTAGATACAGAAATAATTCAAACTCGTCTTATTTTATTCTTTTTACCTTCTCTTAATCAACCTTTGGCATCTGTGGGCTTAAACATATTTCAGCTTGGACTTCCCTGGTGGTCTAGTGATTAAGACTGTGTGTTTCTACTGTGGGGGACATGGGTTCGGTCACTGGTTGGGGATATTCCATATGCTGTGTGATATGGCCAGAAAAAGTATTTCAACTTGATTTCAAAATTAATTATTACTTTATGATTAAATTGAGCATTATCATATATATGGCATGTAGCAAATACCTCTACAACATCTTCTGAAAATATTTTATAGGTACCTTATTCAACAAAAGTCACTATTAGAATTTTGAGTTTTTACACTTCTAAATGGTTCCTAGAGTCAGTGATTTTTTAGATTTTAGGTCTTTCTGAATTTTTGAGTGTTCTGTTAACCATGTTGGTCTACAGTGGTTTCTTTTAAACTAATTTATTCTGGTTTCTCTCTGTGCTTTGAGATTTTGAATGGCTAACTCTGCATGAAACAAGCTTATACCCGGACCATCTGGTGTATCAAGGTGACCGATTCTTAACTTATTTGATTAAATGTTTCTCAAATATTCTCTGCTATATGCATACGCACATATTTACCTTCACCTAGATATCTTGGATTGTATCTTAGATTTAAGACAAGGTCATTGCTTCTCAGTTTTCGGCTCCTTGTTTCACAGAATGTGATGACAACAGTCAGTTCAGACAAATTATAAAATCATGGCACAATAAAACCTCTTTTGCACTTTGTCCCAACTTGCCAGTATTAGTACAGGAAATGTGACACTAAACTCTGCTTGTTTATGAATCCCAAATACTGAGGTTTGAAATTCTTAGAAGTGCTGGGTTGGATTTTTGGCTGAGTTAGCATCAGGATTGTGCAGCCTCCTGTGTCCTGTTAGGCCTTCCTCCCTGACAGCGCCTATGGGAAGCTGTGTGGGTGGCTGAATGTTAGTTTGCCTTTCTATTCGCAGCTCGGCTGTTTGACCTGGGAACCAGCACAGCACAGTGGGGGAAAAGCACTGCAGTAAAAGGCAGATGACCCAACGTGCATTTGGTTTTGAGTTAGCCCCTTCATCTCTCTTTGTTTCCTGATTTTTAAATAGTACCATCTGCCCTGCTCTAATTACCTCACTGCTACTGTTGTAAGGATAAATATTATTTGCAAAGACTTTTTGTAAATTCAAAAGCCCTATACACAGATAATTTTTACGTGTTAATTTAGAGAAGGAGAAGGCAATGGCACCCCACTCCAGTACTCTTGCCTGGAAAATCTCATGGACAGAGGAGCCTGGTGGGCTGCAGTCCATGGGGTCGCTGAGGGTCGGACACGACTGAGTGACTTCACTTTCACTTTTCACTTTCCTGCATTGGAGAAGGAAATGGCAACTCACTCCAGTGTTCTTGCCTGGAAAATCCCAGGGACGGGGGAGCTTGGTGGGCTGCCGTCTATGGGGTCACACAGAGTTGGACACGACTGAAGCGACTTAGATATATATATAGATATAATTTAGAGAAATGGGTTGATGTACCATCTACTTAGGGCTTTCTGGGTGGCTCTGGAGAATTCATAAAGAATCCTCCTCAATGCAAGAGATGCGGGTTCAGAGGGTTTGATCCCTGGGTCGGGAAGATCCCCTAGCAAATGACCCCCCCCCACTCCAGTACTCTTTTTTTTTTTTAACATTATTTTACTTTACAATACTGTATTGGTTTTGCCATACATTGACATGAATCCCCCACAGGTGTACATGAGTTCCCAATCCTGAACCCCCCTCCACTCCAGTACTCTTGCCTGAAATCTCGTGGACAGAGGAGGCTGGTGGACTACAATTCATGGAGTTGCAACGAGTCAAACATGACCGAGTGACTAAACAAACCATCTATTTAACATGAGAGAATTAAACTAATTTATATTAAGTAATGTTTTTACAATTTCAAGATGTTTCACATATAGGTCTCATTTGAACATTTTAGCACTATTGTGAAGTAGGAAGAGATGCTGATATGACCAGACCTATTCTGGGAATAAGGAAACTGAGGATGTTGGTACCCTGGCTGACAGTCATTCCATCAGGAGCCTCACGGTTAAGATCCCAGGGTCTCTCTGCAGCCCTGGGTCACTGTCATCACCTCTGCTCTCTCTTCATGCTCCTGAATAGGTGGAAGAAAGCCATCATTGGGTGGTTTTGTTATCTCCTTTCAGCTGACCCCTGTAACACAGGAAAAGATAGAGCTGCTTGGGTTGAAGCAAGAGACAAGGGGCTTAGGGGCCTGTAGCTTCAGACCTGGAGCCCTTGCACTGGCCTTTGTCTCTGGCTTCTCCCTATGACCATTCTATGAATTTCAGGAGCCAGCAGCTTTTCCTCATGTGATGCTTCTAGCAGCTTCTTGAATCAGAAATTTACACTTCTGATGGCCAAGAATACGTACCAGGAAGGGCTCAATGGCAGAATCTGTTTGGGGACAGGGGAGGAATGTGGTTATTTGCATAGCAAACATCTTTGCATGGATTAGCCATTTATTGGGGCGGAGTAGTAACATGGTAGGAGGAATTTCTGGAAGGAATAGGAGGACAGGAAGGCTTGAAATTACCTTGGACTCTTATATTATTTGACTTGACTTGTTTCCCTAAGTAGATTGTTCGTTAAGACTTCTCAAGGACCTTACGTAAGGCTTGTTTATATATCTCACAAGGTCCTACAGGGTGACCAAATGAATAAAACATAGAGGAAAGTACTGGAATAGTTTAATAGTTTGTCTTTTTAAAAAATTTAATTGTTAATTGGAGAATAGTTGGTTTACAATATTGTGTTAGTTTCTTCTGTACAGTAAAGTGAATCAGTTATACATATACACATATCCACTCTTTTTCAGATTCTTTTCCCATGTAGGTGATTACACAGAGTATTGAGTAGAGTTCCCTGTACTATACAGTAGGTTCTTATTAATTATTGATATCAATTTTATATACAGTAGTATGTATGTATCAATTCCAACCTCCCAATTTATCCTTCTCCACTATCCCCTTGGTAACCGTAAGTTTGTTTTCTACGTCTGTGACTCTATTTCTGTTTTGTAAAAAAGCACATCTGTACCATTTTTTTTTCAGATTCCATATATAAGCATATTTCAGTGTCACATCTTTTTGCCTTTTCATACTGTTCATGGGGTTCTCAAGGCAAGAATACTGAAGGGGTTTGCTATTCCCTTCTCTAGTGGGCCACATTTTGTAAGAACTCTCCACCATGACCTGTACTTCTTAGATAGCCATAAACGGCATAGCTCACAGTTTCATTGAGTTAGACAAGGCTATGGTCCATGTGATCAGTTTGATTAGTTTTCTGTGATTGTGGTTTTCATTCTTGCTGCCCTCTGAAGGCTTGTGGAAGCTTCCTGATGGGAGAGACTGACTGTGGGGGAAACTGGATCTTGTTCTGATGGGTGGGGCCATGCTCAGTAAATCTTTAATGCAATTTTCTGTTGATGGGATGGAGCTTTGTGACATTGTACAGAAGGCAGTGACCAAGACCATCCCCAAGAAAAAGAAATGCAAAAAGGCAAAATAGTTGTCTGAAGAGGCCTTGCAAATAGCTGAGAGAATAAGAGAAGAGAAAGGCAAAGGAGGAAAGGAAAGATACACCCATTTGAATACAGAGTTCCAAAGAATAGCAAGGAGAGATAAGAAAGCCTTTTGTAGTGATCAATGCAAAGAAATAGAGGAAAACAACAGAATGGGAAAGACTAGAGATCTCTTCAAGAAAATTGGAGATACCAAGGGAACATTTCATGCAAAGATGGGCACAATAAAGGACAGAAGTGGTATGGACCTAAGAGAAGCAGAAGATATTAAGAAGAGGTGGCAAGAATACACAGAAGAACTATACAAAAAAGATCTTCACAACCCAGATAACCGTGATCGTGTGATCACCCATCTAGCGCCAGACATCCTGGAATGTGAAGTCAAGTTGGCCTTAGGAAGCGTCACTATAAACAAAGCTAGTGGAGGTGATGGAATTCCAGTTGAGCTATTTCAAATCCTGCCAGCAAATTTGGAAAACTGAGCAGTGGCCACAGGACTAGAAAAGGTCAGTTTTCATTCCAGTCCCAAAGAAAGGCAATGCCAAAGAATGTTCAAACTACCACACAATTGCACTCATCTCACACACTAGCAAAGTAATGCTCCAAATTCTCCAAGCCAGACTTCATCAGTACATGAACTGTGAACTTCCAGATGTTCAAGCTGGATTTAGAAATGGCAGAGGAACCAGAGATCAAATTGCCAACATCTGTTGGATCATCGAGAAAGCAAGAGAGTTCCAGAAAAACATCTACTTCCTTTATTGACTATGCCAAAGCCTTTGACTGTGTGGACCATAACAAACTGGAAAATTCTTTAAGAGATGGGAATACCAGACCACCTTATCTGCCTTCTGAGAAATCTATATGCAGGTCAGGAAGCAACAGTTAGAATGGGACATGGAACAACAGACTGGTTCCAAATTGGGAAAGGAGTATGTCAAGGCTGTATGTTGTCACCCTGCTTATTTAACTTATATGCAAAATACATAATGTGAAATGCTGGGCTAGATAAAGCACAAGCTGGAATCAAGATTGCTGGGAGAAATATAAATAACCTCAGATATGCAGACGACACCACCCGTATGGTAGAAAGTGAAGAGGAAATAGAGCCTCTTGATGAAAGTGAAAGAGGAGAGTGAAAAAGTTGACTTAACATTCAGAAAACGAAGATCATGGCATCCAGTCCCATCACTTCATGGGAAATAGATGGGGAAACCATAGAAACAGTGACAGACTTTATTTTTTGGGGCTCCAAAATCACTGCAGATGGTGACTGTAGCCATAATATTAAAAGACGCTTGTTCCTTGGAAGGATAGCTATGACCAGCCTAGACAGCATATTAAAAAGCAGATAGATTACTTTGCCAACAAAGGTCTGTCTAGTCAAGGCTATGGTTTTTCCAGTAGTCATGTATGGTTTTTCTAGTAGTCATATAAAGAAAGCTGAGCACTGAAGAATTGATGCTTTTAAACTCTGGTATTGGAGGAGACTCTTGAGAGTCCCTTGGACTGCAAGATCTAACCAGTCCATCATAATAAAAATCAGCCCTGAATATTCATTGGAAGGACTGATGCTGAAGCTGAAACACCCAATACTTTGGCCACCTGATGCGAAAAACTGACTCATTGGAAAAGACCCTTATTCTGGGAAAGATTGAAGGTGAGAGGGGAAGGGGGCTACAGAGGATGAGATGGTTGGTTGGCATCAACAACTCGATGGACATTAGCAAACTCTGGGAGTTGGTGAAGGACAGGGAAGCCTGATGTTCTGCAGTCCATGGGGTCACAAAGAGGTGGACGTTATTGAGCAACTGAACTCAGTTGATTGATATATAAGCATATCATATCACACTTGTCTTTTTCTATCTGACTTCATTCGGCATGACAATCTTAGGTCCATTCATGTTGCTGTGAATGCGTTATTTTGTTCTTTTTTATGAGTAGTATTGCTTGGATGTGTGTACCACATCTTCTGTTCATCTGTTGGTGGACATTTAGGTTGTTCCCATGCCCTGGCTATTGAATATATTGCTGCAATATTCAGGTATATGTATCTTTTAGAATTATGATTTTTTTCTGAATTTATGCCTAAGAATGGGATTGCTGGATCATATGGTACATCTGTTTTTCGTTTTATAAGGAACCTCCACACTGTTCTCCATAAGTTCAGTCACTCAGTCGTGTCCAACTCTTTGCAACCACATGAATCACAGCACACCAGGCCTCCCTGTCCATCACCAACTCCCAGAGTTCACTCAGACTCAAGTCCATCGAGTCAGTGATGCCATCCAGCCATCTCATCGTCTGTCGTCCCCTTCTCCTCCTGCCCCCAATCCCTCCCAGCATCAGAGTCTTTTCCAATGAGTCAACTCTTCGTATGAGGTGGTGAAAGTACTGGAGTTTCAGCTTCAGCATCATTCCTTCCAAAGAAATCCCAGGGCTGATCTCCTTCAGAATGGACTGGTTGGATCTCCTTGCAGTCCAAGGGACTCTCAAGAGTCTTCTCCAACACCACAGTTCAAAAGCATCAATTCTTCGGCGTTCAGCCTTCTTCACAGTCCAACTCTCACATCCATACGTGACCACAGGAAAAACCATAGCCTTGACTAGACAGACCTTAGTTGGCAAAGTAATGTCTCTGCTTTTCAATATACTGTCTATGTTGGTCATAACTTTCCTTCCAAGGAGTAAGCATCTTTTAATTTCATGGCTGCAGTCACCATCTGCAGTGATTTTGGAGCCCAGAAAAATAAAGTCTGACACTGTTTCCACTGTTTCCCCATCTATTTCCCATGAAGTGATGGGACTGGACGGATGCCATGATCTTTGTTTTCTGAATGTTGAGCTTTAAGCCAACTTTTTCACTCTCCTCTTTTAGTTTCATCAAGAGGCTTTTAGTTCCTCTTCACTTTCTGCCATAAGGGTGGTGTCATCTGCATATCTGAGGTTATTGATATTTCTCCCAGCAATCTTGATTCCAGCTTGTGCTTCTTCCAGCCCAGCATTTCTCATGATGTACTCTGCATAGAAGTTAAATAAGCAGGATGACAATTTACAGCCTTGACATACTCCTTTTCCTATTTGGAACCACTCTGTTGTTCCATGTCCAGTTCTAACTGTTGCTTCCTGGCCTGCATACACATTTCTCAAGAGGCAGGTCAGGTGGTCTGGTATTCCCATCTCTTTCAGAATTTTCCACAGTTTATTGTGATCCACACAGTCAAAGGCTTTGGCATAGTCAATAAAGCAGAAATAGATGTTTTTCTGGTACTCTCTTGCTTTTTCCGTGATCCAGCGGATGTTGGCAATTTGATCTCTGGTTCCTCTGCCTTTTCTAAAACCAGCTTGAACATCTGGATGTTCATGGTTCATGTATTGCCAAAGCCTGTCTTGGAGAATTTTGAGCATTACTTTATTAGCATGTGAGATGAGTGCAATTTCTGTGAGCAGTGTAGGAGGGTTCCCTTTTCTCCACACCCTCTTAAAAGGCCAGTTGAGTGTTAGACTTTATTCTAAATTTTTTGAACACCGGTTATATGTTAGACATTGTTCTAGAGACTCAGATAATATAATGAGCAAAGCAGATTCTTATACTCTTGGAACTAGCATTTATGTTTTACTTTAGAAAACAGATATAAACATCGGGAAGAAATTAATTGTGAAAGATGTTCATTCTAAATACAACTTGCTTGAGAAAATTGTTAGTGTTTTTATATATTTGTCTTAATGAATCACATGTTAGGTACATGTTATAAAGTGATGACAATAATGAATATGTATGCACATACATGTATGTGAATTTAGCAGTTAATTAGATCACTAGGATCTGGTTCTATGGATCATACAGCTTTCAGTTTCTCAGTTTTGTCCAGAATTTTACAGCAGAGAGGTTTATAAAGGAATCCTTGTGTTCTATGAACTTCACGTTATCCATTTATTGTTTAAAAAATATTTTAGTGTATAACAAATGTATTCATCAGATATGAGTTAAGCACACACTAAATTGAATTTAAATCTCAATATATCATTGGTACAGTTGAAAACATTTCTGCATTCCCTCTCAGCAAGGCAGCTGCACAATTAAAATGGGCTAGTATGTCATTTGTTTTCTTGATCCTTTATTTTCATTCATTTTTATCAAAATACAAAAGACCAGTAAAAAGGAGGTAAAGAATGTGTCCACACATTTCCTGATTTATTTATAATTCATATCATTTTAGGATATGTTCTGATGGATTTCACTTAAAAATGTTGCTGCATAGTTTTAAGATCACATCTTAAGCCTTTATTCCCACTCCTGACAGCCTGTGTGGTATAGCAGTTTAGAGCTATGACTCGATCTGGTTCAGATCCCAGTCTGGCTTTGACTGGGGGATGAAAGTGCACACTGGTGTTAGAGTCAGCTCAAAAATTGAGTTTAGAAGAAGTAATAATGCATTTGTAGCTGGACTGAGCCAGATGGAAGGTGATGGTGCCAAGGAGCACCTCGTGGGTGGCAGGCATCATGTGCATAGATGTGGTTTGGGGATGCTTTTTCTTGAAGCTACAACTGGAAACAGACTATTGGTCATTCATCTGGGAAATGGCAACTTGGGTCCTTTAAGTCTGTAGCATTACAAACAGTGAGCAGATCCTTAGTGTGGTGGGAATTCAGAATCCAAAGTTAAAGAGACAATGGGAATAGATAAGAAGCATAAAAGTTAGTAAAATCTCTCTGGAATGGACTGTTATCCACAACAGAGGCATAGAATAGACACCTGAAAATAATACAGTTTTTATAGGCTTAAGGAAACTAGAGGGCAAATGAATAGGGCCTTATAATCTGTATCTCTAGGCATGGTGCTTTTTATAAACTGGTTGAGATTCCCTAAAGTATATTATCTTGGTAGAAGAAAAGGAATGCCTAGAAATTATAGTATTATTTCTAGCTCTTGTTTTTTTTCATTTTCTGAGCAGCTGTTTCTTAGGATTAAGGATTTAGAAGATTAGACATACTATTTCAGTAATATTTAGTTATATATTTATGTTATTTTCATCATTGAACATAAAACTGTAACCTGGACATTGTAGATAGTCTTTTAGAAAAAAATAAGCTTCCTTGTTTCTACCCAACTTCCGTCATTATTACTTCTCCCGTCATAGTCTTTTACATTGCCACCAGAATCATCTTTCTGGTTATTTTACTGTCTTAAAAAAGAAACATTTTTTAGTGTTTCCCTATTTTCTATAAACCTAAGCCTGAACTCCTTGGTACATTTTCTGACTTGGTTGGTTGGATGTCATTCAGTGATATGCCTGTGCGCACAATGTGTGTGCTGTTTTTAAAACTCCTAAGTGTTTTCTACTGTTCTCTCAATATTTTGAGGCAATACCAACTCCTGATTTCTGAGATAATCCTTGAAATTGAAGACAGTGGAGAAAACCACCAGACCATTCAGGTATGACCTAAATCAAATACCTTATGACTATACAGTAGAAGTGAGAAATAGATGTAAGGGACTAGTCTGATAGGCAGAGTTCATCAGGGACTAGCCTGATGAACTATGAATGGAGGTTCATGACATTGTACAGGAGACAGGAATCAAGACCATCTCCAAGAAAAAGAAATGCAAAAAAGCAAAATGGCTGTCTTAGGAGGCCTTACCAATAGCTGTGAAAATAAGGGAAGCAAAAAGCAAAGGAGGAAAGGAAAGATAGACCCATTTGAATGCAGAGTTCCAAAGAATAGCAAGGAGCAATAAGAAAGCCTTCCTCAGCAATCAGTGCAAAGAAATAGAGGAAAACAATAGAATGGGAAAGACTAGACATTTCTTCAAGAAAATTAGATATCAAGGGAACATTTCATGCAAAGATGGGCTCGATAAAGGACAGAAATGGTATGGACCTAACAGAAGCAGAAGATATTAAGAAGAGGTGGCAAAAATACACAGAAGAACTGTACAAAAAAGATCTTCACGACCCAGATAATCACGATAGTGTGATCACTCACCTAGAGCCATACATCCTGGAATGTGAAGTCAAGTGGGCCTTAGAAAGCATCACTATAAACAAAGCTAGTGGAGGTGATGGAATTCCAGTGGAGCTATTTCAGATCCTGAAAGATGACTCTGTGAAAGTGCTGCACTCAATATGCCAGCAAATTTGGAAAACTGAGCAGTGGCCACAGGACTGGAGAAGGTCAGTTTTCATTCCAATCCCTAAGAAAGGCAATGCCAAAAAATGTTCAAACTACTGCACAATTGCACTCATCTCACACACTAGCAAAAATAATGCTTAAAATTCTCCAAGCCAGGCTTCAGCAATAAGCGAACTGTAAACTTTCAGATGTTCAAGCTGGTTTTAGAAAAGGCTTAGGAACCAGACCAAATTGCCAACATCCACTGGATCATCAAAAAAGCAAGAGAGTTCCAGAAAAACATCTACTTCTGCTTTATTGACTATGCCAAAGCCTTTGACTGTGTGGATCACAATAAACTGTGGAAAATTCTGAAAGAGATGGGAATACAGACCACCTGACCTGCCTCTTGAGAAATGTGTATGCAGGTCAGGAAGCAACAGTTAGAACTGGACATGGAACAACAGACTGGTTCCAAATAGGAAAAGGAGTATGTCAAGGCTGTATATTGTCACCCTGCTTATTTAACTTCTATGCAGAGTACATCATGAGAAATGCTGGGCTGGAAGAAGCACAAGCTGGAATCAAAAGATTGCCAGGAGAAATATCAATAACCTCAGATACACAGATGACACCACCCTTATGGCAGAAAGTGAAAAAGAACTAAACAGCCTCATGATAAAAGTGAAAGAGGAGAGTGAAAAAGTTGGCTTAAAGCTCAACATTCAGAAAACGAAGATCATGGCATCTGGTCCCATCACTTCATGGGAAATAGATGGGGAAACAGTGGAAACAGTGTCAGACTTTATTTTTTGGGGCTCCAAAATCACTGCAGATAGTGATTGCAGCCATGAAATTAAAAGACGCTTACTCCTTGGAAGAAAAGTTATGGCCAACCTAGACAGCATATTCAAAAGCAGAGACATTACTTTGCCAACAAAGGTCCATGTAGTCAAGGCTACGGGTTTTCCAGTAGTCATGTATGGATGTGAGAGTTGGACTGTGAAGAAAGCTGAGCACCAAAGAATTGATGCTTTTGAACTGTGGTGTTGGAGAAGACTCTTGAGAGTCCCTTGGACTGCAAGGAGATCCAACAAGTCCATCCTAAAGGCGATATGTCCTGGGTGGTCTTTGGAAGGACTGATGTTGAAGCTGAAACTTCAATACTCTGGCCACCTGATGCAAAGAGCTGACTCGTTTGAAAAGACCCTAATGCTCTGAAAGATTGAGAGCAGGAGAGAAGGGGACGACAGAGGATGAAATGGTTGGATGGCGTCACTGACTTGATGGACGTGGGTTTGTGTAGACTCCAGGAGTCGGTGATGGACAGGGAGGCCTGGCGTGCTGTAGTCCATGGGGTTGCAAAGATTCAGACACGACTGAGCAACTGAACTGAACTGAACTGAAACAGTTCTGTTGTTCAGCTCACACCGTTTTCTTGGTGTCTATAATGCTCTCTTCTCCTCTGTCTGGAATCTTACTTCTGCTTTAAGACCTAGCTTAAATGTCACCTCTGCTGTGAAGCCTCCCTAATTTAATCCAGGTTGAGAATTAATAAAATGTTCCTTACTTTATGAATTTTCTGCCATAATCCTCAGAA
Source organism: Ovis aries (assembly GCF_016772045.2). Lineage (NCBI taxonomy): Eukaryota > Metazoa > Chordata > Mammalia > Artiodactyla > Bovidae > Ovis > Ovis aries. The sequence continues at coordinate 15,695,057 of NC_056078.1, read as the reverse complement.
GAGCACAACAAAATCCAGAGTAGCTACAATATATTATGTCATTAGATTGGCAAAGAAACAAGAATATTTGACGCTATACTCAGGCAGAAGGGAAATGACCCTGCAGACAACTCAGATCTATGAAAGAAGGAAGAGCACAAGAAATGGTAAATAATGTGGGTAAACACAAATATGATTAGTGTTACAAATTCAGGTGTAACCAGACAGGTGTTTTAGGTAGTTGTAAGCATGATAGTATTAATCCCTAGACTAAGAGGAGCAAGGCTGCTAGCAGATGCATTTTTGCATCTAGAACAGTGCCACTTATACAAATAGACAAATAGATATTTGGTATACTCATATAGATAGATGTGTATTCAATAAATGTTTTAGTGCTTACATGTGGTAGGAACTTCAGTAGATAAGAGGCAAGTAAAAGAGGATCCCTGCTGTGCAGCAGTTCAAAGTTTAGTATACAAACAATTATCTTCTAATCAGAAAAGTAGATGCCACAGGCGAGGCATAAATAGAGTCCAGGAGGAGAAATATCACCACCTACATACTTTACCTGTTTTTCTATCCATATAACAAAAGTGGAACAGGCAGATCACTGATTAGATTAACAAAGAAGAAACCATGAAATTTAGCAAAAGATTTGAGGATTTTTTCTCTTATTTGTTGCAAATTCTCCTGGACATATAAGGACCATGTTCTCAGATTCCTTTGGACCCCCATCTCTTTCATAAGCTTTATATCTCTTAATTTCGCTTTGTGTACAGTATTGTCCTTTCCTGCCCCTAGTTTTTTGTTCCACTGATTTCATACTTATGACAATCTGCCTTAAAGCAAGAGGCATCCTTTTCCTCATTAACTTTAGTGATTATCATGTTTTTTATATTTATGATAAACTAAGGATATATTTTGTACAGTCACTATGGCAATTTTATAAAGGCCAAATGGCCACTATGTACTTTAGAGTTTTAAACTTGTACAACTGCCAACAGCTTCTGAGACAGATGGAGGAATGAGATGGTCACCCAAACCATCTTGCAGATGGCAATGATAAGAACAGAGGAAAATAATGCTTAAAAATAAGAAACTATAATTATTTAAAGATTCTGGAATGTATTATAGAGCAGAGAGAAACTGGAGGAAAAGTCAATCTCAGAGATCTGATTGGAGGGGTTCAGAATTGTGAGTTTGTAGCTTCCTGTGCAGTAGTGCTTTTCTTTGTAATAACTGCAGGGACATATTGCAGGCTCACTCGCTAAAAGGAGCAGAGATCAAAGATCAGGGCTGGAAAAGCATCTGGAAATTTAAAGGGAAATCCTAGCAGCAACAGAATCATAGAAAGTATGTATCTTAATGCATATATATCTATGGGAGACTCCAGGGAGCCTGGTCAAAGAGCTCCTGTGGAAATAAATAGAGACTAGAGACAAAATTACTTACCTCCTAAAAGACAGAGCTATGAGGAGCCAAGTCTGTGAAGGTCATGCTTGTTTTAACTGAGTGTTTCTCAATAGTTTTGAAGCTTATGGCCTTGAAATGGCAGAGAAAGCTGGGAAATTTGAGTAAATATTATAAAATCAAGAAAATCACAGCATTTCAGCCCCATCTTTGCCAGAGTCTTTGGCTTACTGACAAGTTACCCAGCATAGGTGAGAACCTCAGTGATTAATGTAAGAATATTTTCAGTGGGAAGCCACAAGAACAAAGCAAGCTATCAGCAGCTGCACTCCACATACAGAGGCATATACAGGAGGCAGGGTTTGCAGGGGGTATTCATGTTAGTTAACTGCCTACTCGAACAGAAGACCAGTAATCCTCAGAGGAACATAACAGAAGCCAGAGTCAGTACAGTATGTCATCCCACTAGACATGCAAAGAAACAAGAACATTTGACCTTCAAGAAAAATTCCAGGTAGAAGGAAAATGACCTCAGAAGCAAATTGTATCAATAGGAAAAAAGAGTATCAGAAATTATAAATATGTGGGAAAATATAAAGCAAAATTATAACTGTATTGGTGGGTTTATAATGTATATAATTATAATACATATGATAATAGCCCTAAGGATGGAGGCAGGAGCAGATAAGTAGAAATATGCTGTTGCAGGATTGCTATGTTTATCTGATTAAATTCAATATTAACTATAGTTAAGGATATTTAAAAATGCATATTTAGTTTTTATTTATATGTTTATTTGTGAATTTTAAATTATTTTTACTTGAAGTATAGTTGATTCATAATGTTTCAGGTATACAATTTCACACTTATATAGTTTCAGTTTTTTTCCATTATTGGTTATTACAATATAATGTTTTCCTTTTTAGGTTCTTTCCCATTGTAAGTTCTTACAAGATATTGAATATCTTGTAATATAGTTCCTTGTTGGTTATCAATTTTATGTGTAGTAGTATGTATCTATTAATCTCAAATTCCTGATTTATCCTGCCCCTTCCTCTTTGGTAACTATATTTCCTATGTCTGTGAATTTATTTCTGTTTTGTAAATAAGTTCTTTTCTATCATTTTTTTTAGATCCCCCATATAAATGGCACCCCACTCCAGTACTCTTGTCTGGAAAATCCCATGGACGGAGGAGCCTGGTGGGCTGCAGTCCATGGGGTCGCTAAGAGTCGGGCACGACTGAGCGATTTCACTTTTGCTTTTCACTTTCATGGATTGGAGAAGGAAATGGCAACCCACTCCAGTATTCTCGCCTGGAGAATCCCAGAGACAGAGGAGCCTAGTGGGCTGCCATCTATGGGGTCGCACGGAGTCGGACACGACTGAAGTGACTTAGTAGCAGCATAGAAATGATACCATATGATATTTGTCTTTGTCTGACTTACTTCACTTACTATGATAATCTCTAGGTCCATCCATGTTACTGCAAATGCATTATTTAAATGTTATGGCTAAGTAACATTCCATCTTTATTGATTCATGTGTTGATGGACATTTAGGTTGCTTCCATGTCTTGGCTATCGTAAATAGTGCTGCTATGAACATTGAAATACATGTGTATTTTTGAGTTACAGTTTTTGTCTTTTGCAGCTCTCTGCCCAGGAGTGGGATGCTGGATTACATAACTTTATTTCTAGTTTTTTAAGGAACTTTCATACTGTTCTTTTCAGAGCTACACCAGTTGGCATTCCTGCCAAAAGTCTAGGAGGGTTCCCTTTTCTTCACACCCTCTCCAGAATGATTACATTCTGATCAGTGTAAGGTGACACTTCATGGTAGTTTTGGTTTGCATTTCTCTAATAATTAGCAATGTTCAGCATCTTTTCATGTGCCTGTTGGCCATAAAGATGCACATTTTAATTCCTAGAGTAGCTACAAAAATTGTGTAGAGATAAAGCTAGAAAATCTACAGCAAAAATAAAATTGATTTAAACATTTTTGATTAATAGAAAAGAAAGCAGGAAAGTAGGAAAAACAGAATCAAACAATGATGGGACAAATTAACAAATACTAAAAGGCAGGCCTAAATATAATCTCATTAATAATTACATTAAATGTCAGTGGACCAATCAAAAGCAGAAGTTATAAGACTAGCTAAAATAACAAATGCTGACTAATGCTCTCATGAAACATGCATTTGTAATAAGTAGGTAAAATTATATTAGCAAAAAAGACTGTAAAAAGATACACCATACAAATAGTAAACGAAAGAAAGTTGGCCTCTTTGCCTAACATGGAGTGCTAACTATAAGGCTGATGTAAAATTATATCTGCTGGGACCTCCACATGGGGGGAGCGCTGTGTGAAAGTCATCTCACTGAGAAAAGCGGTGCTGAGAGATGGGGGAAAAAAGGTTGGATTGGGTGTAGACTTCAAAACAAGAAGTAATATTAGAGGTAAGGAGGCATATCTCATAATGACAAAATGGTCGATATAATAGGAAGATATAACAAGTATAAATGTATATGTGTCTAATAATAAAGTTTCAAAATATAAGAAGTCAAACCTGGCAAAACTCAAGTGAAACATAGATATATCATAGTTGGCACATCTCTCATAACTAACAGAACCAGACCAAAAAAATCAGTAAAGATATGGAGGAGCAAACTAACATTCAAAGCCGTCTTAATCCAACTGATACTTGTGGACACAATATTCAGCGGCAGAATACTCGCTGTTTCCGAGTGCACATAGAATCTTCCCCAAGATAGACCGTATACTGAACTACAAAACATGTTTCAATAGATTTCAAAAGATTGAAAGCTCACAGAATATGTTCTCTGACTGCAGTGGAGTTATATTAAAAATCAACCAGAATAAAAATCTAAGAAAGCCCCAAATATCTGGAAATTAAGTACCTTGCTGCAAAATATTCATGGGTCAAGAAATAAAAAGGAAGCTTAGGAATATTTTGAATTAAGTGATGAGACAACATATCAAAAAGAATATTATGACAGGTGCAGTCACAGTAGTCCTTAGAAAGAAGTTATAGCTTTACATGTTTATGTTAGGAAAGAAGAAAAAAAAATTAAAATATTGACCTAAGCTCACGCCTTCATGCCTTAGGAGACCATTCAGCAGTCGAAACAGAAGGATAGGCTGTATTGTGGTAACAAAGAACCCTAAGATCTCAGTAGCTGTATCCACCAAAGTTTGTTTTTTGCTCCCTGGTGGCTCAGACATTAAAGAATCTGCCTGCAGTGCAGGAGACCCGGGTTTGATCTCTGAATAGGGAAGATGCCCTGGTGCTGGGGTCCAGCCCCAGTGAATCCAGGGTATTTCGAAGTAGGGATGGCGTGGCGAGGAAAAACTTATTTATTTAGAAATATAATGAGAGATTAGGAAGAAATAGTATAGTAGGAAAATTTAGTGGAGAAAAGAGGCTGAATAACTTGGTTTACGGGGAAAGCCAATAAAACTTCAGGACAAGAAGTTTGCACCATCTACGCTAGGCCACCGGGGTCTGTTTGAATAGCGGAGAGTGCCCCGCCTTGGGCTTCCTCTCTCACAGATCTTAGAAGCCGGGGCAAGTAAGTAGACATGGTCAGCCTCCATGCCCCAGATGGGAATTCAGCCAGAAAACAGAGCAAGAAAAGAAGACATGGGGGATACCAGTCCAGTGACCGGCCCCCCCTCTATTGTCTGGAAAGGCCTTATATACTCTTGATTTTACATAGAGATCAATGGATAATGCAAAATTATGCAGCATCAGCAGCCCTGACTCTTATCGAGACCAGGCTTTCTCTCTGCATACTTAGTCGTATACACAAGTCTTAGGTGATTTACATCATCTTCTGGCCAGAAGGCCAATTAACATTTTACAGCCCTATTCTGATAAGGGTTTGTCAACCAGAAGACTTATTTGTGTTGTCCTTCCCAAAGTCTGGTGCCACTCTCAGAAAGCACTAAATAAAGTTACATTCTTACATAGCAAAGATACAAGAATTTATAACAAGTAAAAGGAGTACAGTGATTTATAACAAAGAGAAAAGTAATTAACTCATAAGTCTAGTGTTGCCAACATCAAAACTACCATATTCCTATTTCTGTATCCCGATTACATTGATTAATATCCTCCCAGGTGCCTAAAAGATAAAGAATATGGAGGCCTGGCGGCAGTCATTGAATCAACAGTGAAAACTCGTCACCAATATAATTTTTAGCTTTTTAGAAAAGGCTCTGTATCTTTAAGATGCTTTAAGCTTTGTGCCTCTCTTGGCTGGGGGGCTGCAAGCAATTAGCAAGTTGTAAAAAGTCCAGGGGAGCCTGTCAGGCAAGTTAGAGAGCCATCAGAGGGGTTTGAGCTGAAACATTCCTTTCATTTGCAGGAGACTGGAGCCCTGAGTTAACTTTTTCCAGAGAATGTCAGAAGAGTGGAAAGCATAGTACAATAAAGCAGGCTGACTCTGGTTTTGGGGGGTAGATGTTCAGGAAAACCCAGGGGGAGCCCCTGAAGCTAGATCACACCTTTGTGTGTGTCTGGCTTCCTTCCTCATGACCTTTGCCATGGACAGGATTCCTCATGCTGGCTCCTGGCACCCTGGAGAAGGGAATGGTTACCCACTCTAGTAATTTTGCCTGGAGAATCCCATGGACAGAGGAGCCTGGTGGGCTACAGTTCATGGGGTCACAAAGAGTCAGACACGACTGAGTGACTAATACTTTCATTTTCTGTCCAATGGGAATTGGATTTCTGCTCATTCTAGACACTCAGGTCCCCAGGCTTATGGGCTCTACAGCTGCACATGTGCTCCCATGCAGCAAAGGAGGGCACAAGTGTCAGAACATGGACTGTCCTCAAAACTTCCACCTGGAGGTGGCACATATCATTGGCTGGAATAGGTTCTGTGGCCACACCTTGCTACAAAGAGAAAAGGATATGCAATCCTGTTGTGAACCTAGGTGGCTTGATGGTTTAGTTGCTAAGTTGTGTCTGATTCTTTGCGACCCTATGCACTGTAGCCCACCAGGCCCCTCTGTCCTTGGGATTTTCCAGGCAAGAATACTGAAGTGGGTTGCCAGTTCCTTCTGCAGGGGATCTTCCCCACCCAGGGATTGAACTTTGGTCTTCTGCATTGCAGGTGGATTCTTTACCAGCTGAGCCCCCAGGGAGGCCCTAGAACCTATAAGAAAGAGAAATGGGATATTTGTGAACTACTCAAGAAATCTTAAGAGGAGGATGAGACATAAACCATAAAACAGCATTAAAATATATGAATGAGAGTTCCTCAGCCAGAAGCTTGGATGGGGTGGCTAGAAACCCTTCCCAAAGTCACTCTGAGGGGTCTCCTAGAGCTTCATAGATTATAGCTGGAAAACCTCTACTTTAAAGAAAACCTCTAGCCTAACAATCTGGAGAACTAGTTTTAGGTTTCAAAGATGTGTACCCAAAACAAATTGAGCTGAATTGATTTCACATTAGATATTGTAATTTTTGAAGCAATTCAGTGACTTTGTTGAACTTTTATATTACTTCTTACCTTTGGTATTATATCTTAAGAGACTTACCCAGGAAGTTGTGGAAAAATACTAATTATTATATACTATATATTACCATTATATCATTATATTAACATATAATATTAATATAGTATTGTTATCTGTGCTTTAATAAGTTAAATGATTATTATGGTAAAATAATTTTACTGTTATAAGAACTGTAGAGACAGTTAACTTTTTTTTTATTTATTTATTTATGGTTGTGCTGGTCTTCGTTGCTGCATGGACTTTAGTTGCGGTGAGCCAAGGCTACTCTTTTTTAAAATAATAAATTTATTTATTTTAATTGGAGGCTAATTACTTTACAGTATTATATTGGTTTTGTTACTCAGCCATGAAAAAGAATTCATTTGAGTCAGTTGTAATGAGGTGGATGAAACTGGAGCCTATTAGACAGAGTGAAGTAAGCCAGAAAGAAAAACACCAATACAGTATACTAACACATATATATGGAATTTAGAAAGATGGTAATGATATCCCTGTATGCAAGATAGCAAAAGAGACTCAAATGTATAGAACAGTCTTTTGGACTCTGTGGGAGAGGGAGAGGGTGGGATGATTTGGGAGAATGGCACTGAAACATGTATAATATCATATAAGAAACGAGTCACCAGTCCAGGTTTGATGTAGGATACAGGATGCTTGGGGCTGGTGCACTGGGATGACCCAGAGGGATGGTACGGGGAGGGAGGTGGGAGGGGGGTTCAGGATGGGGAGCATGTGCTCACCCGTGGCGGATTCACGGTGATGTGTGGCAAAACCAAGGCTGCTCTTTGTTGCGGTGGGAAGGCTTCTCATTGAGGCGACTTCTCCTGTTGCAGGCATGGGTTCTAAGTGCACGGGCTTCAGTAGTTGCAGTGTACAGGCTCGGCTGCCCAGAAACACGTGGCTTCTTCCAGACCAGGGTTCAAATCTGTGTGCCCAACATTGGCAGGCAGATTGTTAACCACTGGACCACCAGGGAAATCCGACAGTGAGCTTTTAAAACTAATTTTTATTTTAATTTTTTGACAGTCTACTTTTCCCTAGTTTTATTGAAGTATAATATATATACAAAATGCATATAATTAAAGTATGTAATTTGGTGAGTTTGGACATATGTATATACTTGTGTTACTGTGACTATGATCCAGGTCATGCTGCTGCTGCTCCTGCTGCTAAGTCACTTCAGTCATGTCCGACTCTGTGTGACCCCATAGACGGAAACCCACCAGGCTCCCCCGTCCCTGGGATTCTCCAGGCAAGAACACTGGAGTGGGTTGCCATTTCCTTTTCCAGTGCATGAAGGTGAAAAGTGAAAGTGAAGTCACTCAGTTGTGTCTGACTCTTAGTGGGCCCACAGACTGCAGCCCACCAGGCTCCTCCATCCATGAGATTTTCCAGGCAAGAGTACTGGAGTGGGGTGCCATTCAATACAGTGTACTTTTGACAGTGTACTTTTCCCTAGCTTTATTGAAGTATAATGTGTATACAAAATGCATATAATTAATGTGTGTAATTTGGTGGGTTTGGACATATGTATACACTTGTGTTACTGTGACTATGATCCAGGTCATAAACGTATCTATCACCTTCAAAAGTTTCCTTGTGTCTTTTTTTGATTTTGTTTTTCTTCTTTTCTTCTTCCCTTCCTTTCTTTCTTTCCTAATAAGAACACCTAACATGAGATCTAAAAATTAACATATTTCTAACTGCACAATTTCTTATTGTCAATGACAGGTCATAGGCAGTATGTTGAACATCAGATCTTTTGAACTTACTCCTTTTATGTAACTATAACTTTGCATTTTTTAATCAACATGCTAGGGGTTGGTGGTGATACAGGTGGTATTTGGCGTATGGCAGGGCTCATCAAAGTCCAAATCTTGCCTTACTGTTTTGCCTTCTTGTGGAGTTCCTGGGACAGCATACACCAGGAAAATTGTAATTTGAGAAGCAAAGTGCTATCTCTTAATAACCAGGAGGCTGTGTTGGAGTGGTTTGTATCTGTGTCATGGGACCAGTGAGGTTAAGTGCTTCAGCATGTATAATTAGCCCAGAATATCCAATTCCCAAGTGAGCATAGAGTCCCATTACCCTTTCTGATGGATAAAACCAGGAAAAGAGACTTGGAAAGATGTCTTTGAACCCTCTAAAGGTACAGTGACTTGGCCACTTGGTTATGGTTGCCCTGGGCTTTGGCCCATAAGATTAGCAAATTCTCCTGGGTTGGGGGGAAGTGGGAGCAGGTTGAGCTTGGAAATAGATGGATCAGACAGAGGTGTATGTAGGTGGGAAGAGGAGCAGAAGTGCTAGCTTCTCCTAACAAGATTTTAAGGAGCTTTCCCCCAAGGCAAACTATGTGTTTCTTTTAAATTTTTAAAATCTGTTCTCAGTTGAAAGGGGAAAATGAACTGAAAGTCACTCAATTGTATCCGACTCTTTGTGACCCCATGGACAGTATGGTCCATGGAATTCTCCAGGCCAGAATACTGGAGTGGGTAGCCTTTCCCTTCTCCAAGGGATCTTCCCAACCCCGGTCTCCTGCATTGCAGGTGGATTCTTTACCAGCTGAGCCACAAGGGAAGCCCAAGAATACTGGAGTGGGTAGCCTATCCATTCTCCAGTGGATCTTCCTGACCTAGGAATCAAACTGGGATCTCCTGCATTGCAGGTGGATTCTTTACCAACTGGGCTAACAGGGAAGCCTGAAAGGGGAAAGGTTTTCCTTTATTCTGTAATGTATAATAAGCTTTACATATTTTTATATTGTAATTTGTTATTTTTTATCATTTATTATTATATCCATAGTTTATCATTATGAGCAGTATTAAAGACAAATTTTCCTCCCATTTAAAAATCTACATAGTATAGACTATAAAACTATCAAAGGCAGTTTTTTTTAACTCTTTTTAGACACTGTGAATTTGAAAGTTTATTAAAATTGACCTTTTTAAAAATAACATCTAAATATATTGTCTAAACTTTATATGCCATTTATCAGATATTTTCTATCCCAATTAATAGTCGATGGTGGTATCTAATGACCTATAAGTAAAAAAAAAAAAAAAAAAAAAACTGTCAAAGAAAATTTGAGGAGCAGCCAGTAGATGGTAGCATGCTATTACATTTGAAATGAAGCTCTGCCAAAGATGTACAATATTTCAGCTGCAATTTGGCACTATTGGGATGAAATGACTTCATATTTCACTTAGAAAGCTACATTTTAATCAACAGGCAAATAGCTTTTAAGCAAATTTTGAGCAAGCAGTTTATTCTTTGCTTATAATCTATATTTGCATCGTTTTAGGCATAGTAGCTTTGCAAAGGAGATAGCTAGCATTGTGCAGTTAGGAATAGCGTACTGTAACTTTTCTCTCTTCTTTCCACAATGCTCAGCACAGTGGAGGCACATGATTGCTCAAGTACTTGATCAGGAGTGTTTAAGTGCAAAAATAATTCAAATGTTTTAGTAATTATACTTTCTATTCAAAGTATAGTCCTGTAGATTCCTGTATGATCTGTAAAGACACACGTACCTGCAGCACACACCAGTGTAGCTCCGTGACCATGCTGTGTAATAGAACTTTATATTAGAAACTTTACTCTTTGAGCCTTCCATTCTCTGCTTCTACCCCATCTCTTCTCTGCTTTCAGCCAAACTTTTTTTTTCTTTCTTTTTTTTTAAATTTTACTTTATTTTACTTTACAATACTGTATTGATTTTGCCATACATCAGCCAAACTTAATACAAGTGCCGGCTGCCTGCCCTTGTCTGTATTTCTTGCTAACCCCTGATTACTGTCCATCCTTTTCAGTTTGGCTTTTGCCCTTATTGTGCCATCAAACTGCTTTTGGTGAGGTTTCCAGTATCTCCCTGTTGCTAAATCCAGGGGACACACTGTAGACCCTGTCTTCCTTGCTCTCAGCAACTTCTCATGCTGGATCCCTGGGCCTACCATGTGAGATTCTGTGTTTTCCTATTTGTTTTTCTTTCTCCAGCTGCAGCTGCTCAGCATTCATGAGATTCCTCGTCTTCTGTCTGAGCTAATGTGGAGGTTCCTCAGGTCACAGTCGTCTCTGACAACTTTCTTTCAAGTCCCCCTTTCATGCCACCAGCTTATCTCTATCATTGTGGCTTTCCCCACCCGCCAGGAAAGCCGACCTTTGCACCTGGGTCACACAGTCATCTCTTAACTGTCTCTCTAATGTCCAGACTCACTTTCTACCAGTCCCTTCTCTGCATCTCTCCAGAGGTTGTCAAAAGCAACCTCACTTCTCTTAGTGAGACCACTCGCAAAGCTCTCCTGAAATCCTTACCACTACAGTGTCTATTCTAGTCTCACCTACATTTTTGGCTCAGTCCTGAGCCCTTCTCCTCCATTCAGTGTGCTCTAGCCCCAGTATCCAGATTTTCCATGTCAGCCTTTTGGCTAAGATCATGTATAGTTGGGGGCGTCCCTGGTGGCTCACTGGTAAAGAATCCACCTGCCAGTGCAGGAGACGCAAGAGACGCAGGCTCAATCTCTGAGTTGGGAAGATGCCTTGGAGTAAGAATGCCAACCCATTTCAGTATTCTTGCCTGAAAAATTCCATGGACAGAGGAGCCTACTGGGCTACAGTCCATGAGGTTGCAAGAGTCAGACACGCCTGAGCAGTTGAGCACATGAACATCCTTGGCTAACTGCCTGCAGACCTCTCAGCAATTCTCTGCCTGATTCTCTTTCAGGACCCCCAACCTCATCTCAATTTAAATGTCTCTTCCTCAAGAACTCCTTCCCTGTCACCAAAGACAGTCTCAGGTCCTCTTGTGACAAGGTCTCATTTCATTTGGCATTTATTTCAGAGCCTTTAACACAATTCCAATTAAATAAAATTTTATATCATCATGTGTTTCGTCCTAGACTGTAAGCTGCTGCTGCCTGGTTCTCTGTTGTATCCTCATTCTTAGCAAAATACCTGAAACAGACTAGGCTGGTATAGACATGTGACCAACTGCATTTAATACATGCCTCAGGAATCAGAAACATTTTATTCTCAATTTCCAAAGCTTAGCTTTTCATTGTCAAAGATTATGTATCAACTTCTCAGACTAATAACTTTAAGAATATGGTTACTGGAAGTTTATTCAGAATTACTCATGTCAAAATGAACTTTTTAGGACCAAGTGTATTTTTTAAGAAGTGGCTTAAAAACTATGCTTATTGGAAGTTGATAGTTTTTATAGACTATGTACCACAATCTTTTCTTTTGGCCTTTTTAGCAGTCGCTGGTAATTATGGTTGATACCAATTAGATGACTAGAAGAGTTTCAAATGCTGAGCATCCAAGGAAAACCCTCATTCGGACATTTTTTTGTTTTTAATGTGAGTATATGTGAGAATTATATACAGCCTAGCCCACATTTTCAGACATATTTTCAAATTAAATGAAAAAGACATTAAGATATTTGTATAATGGCCCCAATTATTTTTAAGTAAATAACAGTCCTAGTCAATTAGTCCTTGTAGGTGACAATTACTTCTAAAAATATACCTAACTTTTAACATCTAAATTTGAGCAAAGAAGAGCAGCAATGACTCAACATTTTTCTTTTTTTAAACTGAAACTATCTAGTTCAGCTCAATCCGAGAGCATTCTCTTTTCCTAAATCAACATCCTTGGATAGCTTTTCTTTTTGATTTTAGAGTGATCTGTCAGCCTAATAAGTATTGAATACCTCCCAGCTATGCTACTCACAATTATACTTTTCTGTAAGATACACTGTCTCCTCCATTATCAAATGTGGGAGAAGAGAAAGGGGATGTGTGAAGAGGATCAGTGTGTGCCTGGAGTATCATTATTAGCGAGTATAGTGTAACAGTCCCATAAACCAGGCTGTAATAATTAAGAACTCTATTCTGACGGTGATTAGCTTAATCTCTGTGCTACATTTTTCCACATTAGAGAAATATAGTATTTTCTTCTTTGTTTTTTGGCTGTGCCACGAAGCATGTGGGATCTTAGTTCTCTGATTAGGGTTAGAACTCTTCCCTCCTGCAGTGGAAGCATGGAGTCCTCACCACTGCACCACCAGGGAAGCCCCAGAAATACAGTACTCTTAGAGAGTTATTTCTTCACTTGGTTCAGAGGATAAATGAAAACATTCTGTTTCCTATTAGGGATATATTGATTTACCTAGAAATCTATATAACAGGGAGGAAAAAATATTCATGGCTTTACAATGACAGTTAAGGAATCTTGTTTCATGCTACATGAAAGCATTTTAACGAATGAACAGAGACATAATTTAAATGCTGAAATAACATTTGGAACAATCTGCCATTTTTTGTTGCTGTTGTCATTGTTTCTGTTGTGTACCAATTCTCTTTATGTTGAATGCTGTTGTATATATCCTGCTGCTGCTGCCGCTGCTAAGTCACTTCAGTCGTGTCCGACTCTGTGCGACCCCATAGGTGGTAGCCCACCAGGCTCCCCCGTCCCTGGGATTCTCCAGGCAAGAACACTGGAGTGGGTTGCTATCTCCTTCTCCAATGCATGAAAGTGAAAAGTCAAAGTGAAGTCGCTCAGTCGTGTCCGACTCTTCATGACGCCATGGACTGCAGCCCACCAGGCTCCTCCATCCATGGGATTTTCCAGGCAAGAGAACTGGAGTGGGGTGCCATTGCCTTCTCCGTGTATATATCCTAGAGGTGGTTTATTCTTTCCTGGGATCTTCTTTTAAGAGAATGGTCATGACTTTATGACAGGTGCATAGCTAACACCATACTCAGTGATGAAAAGCTGAAAGCATTTCCTCTAAGATCAAAAACAAGACAAGGATGCCCACTCTCAGTACTTTTATTCAACATAGTATCGAAGTCCTATCTCCAGCGATCATACAAAAAAAAGCAATAAAAGGAATCCAAGTTAGAATGGAAGAAGTAACACTGTCACTTTCTGCAGATGACATAATACTATATATGGGAAGCTATAAAGATGCCACCGAAAAGCTATTAGAATAAATACATTCAGTAAAATTTCAGCATATAAAATTAATATACAGAAGTCTAGGGCTTCCCTTGTAGCTCAGTCGGTAAAGAATTTGCCTGCAGTGCAGGAGACCTGGGTTCAATCCCTGGGTTGGGAAGATCCCCTGGAGAAGGAAATGGCAACCCACTCCAGTATCCTTGCCTGGAAAATCTCATGGACAGAGGAACCTGGTGGATTGCAGTCCATGGTGTCACAAAGAGTCGGGCACGACTGAGTGACTAACACACATCATGTTTCTATATATTAACAAAGAACTATCAGAAAGAGAAAATAAGAAAACAATCCATTTACAGCCACATCAAGAAGAATAAAATACCTTGTAATAAATCTAACTACAGAGATTTAAAAAAACCTGTACTTGGAAAATTATATAATATTGATGAAATAAATTGAAGACAACACAAAAAAATGGAAAGATTCTCTGTGTCCATGGATTGGAAGAATCAATATTGTAAAAATGACCATACTACCCAAGGTAATCTAGAGATTCAGTGTGATCCTTATCAGAAACCAATGGCATTTTTCATAGGACTGGAAAAAATAATTCCAATTTCGTTTTTTTTTTGTTTTTTTTTTTTTTTGTGTGTGGAAACACGAAAGGCTCTGAGTAGCCAAAGCAACCTTGAGAAAGAATAACAAAGCTAGAGGTATACTGTGTCTTGTTTTCAAACTATGTTTTGCAAAGTTACAGTCATTGAAACAGTATCGTACTTGCCCCAAAATAGACACATAGATCAGTGGAACAGAATATCAAGCCCCAAAATGAACTCACACATATATGGTCAATTAATTTACAACAAGGGAGGTAAGAAAAACAATGGGGAAAAGAAAACCTCTTCAGTAAAATGATGTGGAGAAAACTGGATAGCTACATGCAAAAAAATTCAAGTTGGACTACTTTCTCATACCATATACAAAAAATATTCTAAAAATGGATTAAGTACTTAAATGTTAGACCTGAAAATTAAAAATCCCAGAAGAAAGCATAGACATTAGTCTTAGCAGTATTTTTTTGGATATAACTCTTCAGGCAAAGGAAACAAATGGGACCATATCAAACTAGAAAGTTCCTGCACCACAAAGGAAACTATGAGAAAAATGAAAACACCACTTATTGAATGGGAGAAGATATTTGCAAATGGTATCTGATAAGATACACCAACATCTAACAAACAAGCAGCTCAGGCAATCAGGGGCAGATGAGCTGAATAGGCATTTTTCCAAAAAAAAAAAGGATTTCCATACAAATGACCAATAGGCACATGAAAATATGTTCAGCATTACTAAATATCAGGAAAATGCAGATAAAAACCACAACGAGTTATCACCTCATGTCTGTCAGAGTGGCTGTTAACAAAAAGACAATAAATAGTAAGTGTGGGCAAGGGTGAAGAGAAAAGGGAATCATACACTGTTTGTAGAACTATAAATTAGTGTAGGCTTTATGGAAAATAATGGAGGTTCCTTGAAAAATTAGAAATAGAACTGTCATACGATCTAGCAATTCCACTTCTAGACATTTTCCAAAGAAAACAAAGACTCTAATTCAGGAAGACTTATGCACCCTGATGTTCACTGTAGCATTTTTACAATAGTCAAGATATGGTAGATAAATGGCTAAAGAAGGCATATGTGTATGTGTGTAGGTATGTATGTGCTCTCACACACAATGGTTTATTACTCAGCCATACATAAGAATAAAATCTTGCTATTTGCAACAACATGGATGGACATAGAGGATATTATATACTAGAACTAAGAGAGAAAGACAAATACCATATGATTTTACTTGTATGTGGAACTTTAGAATGAAACAGAAATAGCCTCAGAGATACAGAGAATAAACCAGTGGTTGCCAGGGGTCACTAGAGGGGACATGTGGTGGGGATGAGTGAAAAAGATGAGAGAGGATAAGAGGTACAAACTTTTAGTTACAAAATTAAAAGAGTTGCAGTGATGAAATACACAGCATGAAGATATAGTCAGTAATATTTAATATCTTTGTATTGTGACAGATGGTAACTAGGCTTATTGTGGTGATCATTTTGTAATATATATAAATGCTGAATCATTATGTTGTATAACTGGGACTAACATGGTGTTGCAGGTCAATTAAACTTCAAAAAGAAAACAGAGAGAGAATGCCCATGCCTGATTATCCAGTGCCAGTCTGATGGGCATAAACAAAATCAAGGAAAGAGAAATCATCTTACATTTGTTATTCCTTTCTCAAAAGAAAAATACAGACAAGCAAAACAGAAGAGTTGGATTATTCTTTTGGACTATATTTTATTGTTTTGTGTTAGTCTGGATTCTTTGGTTTCCTGTGGCAGAGACTGTACTCAGATAAACTTAGACTAATTTCATTTTTTCCCTGCTATTCCTATTCTACACATGCTAGACTACTTGACCTGGTTCCATGGGTCACTGATGCTCTGTTCATTTGTTCAGTCCTCGCCTATCTGTGCTTTGTTTTGGATAGTTTCCAATTTTGTCTTTCTAGTCATCGATATTTTCTTCTGCAAGGAGTAATTTGCTGTTAGTCTCAGCTAGCATAGTTTTGACTCTAGAAGTCATCTAGCTTGTTTTCATGTGTATAAATTTCATCTGGTCTTTGTGTGTTTCTCCATCTATCTGTTCTTTCATGTCCTTGAGAATATTAAAAAAAATACATTTATAATAGCTCTGTCAACATTTTGTCTGCTAATTCCTTCATCTCTGTTATTTCTGGGCCTGTTTCTACTGATTGCTTTTTTTTCTTCCCCTGGTTGTAGGTCATATTTCTCTGCTTCTTTATGTGCCTGGTAGTTTTTGATTAGATACTAGACATAAAGGGTTTCACAGTGTTGGATTTTGTTGTATCCCTTTAAATGTGGTTGATCCATTTGTTCTGTCATGCAGTTAAATAACTTGCAGATTAGTTTAATCTTTTGAAGCTGCTGTTAAGCTCTGTTAGGGTGGGTCCCGAGTAGCCTTTGTTCTTCCCTGGTGGCTCAGACTGTAAAGTGTCTGCTTGCAATGAGGGAGACCCAGGTTTGATTCCTGGGTCAGGAAGATCCTCTGGAGAAGGAAATGGCAATCCACTCCACTCTAGCACTCTTGCCTGGAAAATCCCATGGACGGAGGAGCCTGATAGGCTACAGTCCATGGGGTCGCAGAGTTGGACACGACTGAGCGACTTCACTTTCACTTTCACTAAGGTGTGACCCTCCTAAGGACTCTCTCCAACACTCTATGTATTACATGGTCTCTCCACTCTGGTTGGTAGAGGCATGAGCTGTTTCCAGCCCTGCCTAAGCTCTAGGAATTTTTTAGTCTATTGGTTCGTTTCTCTACCTCGTGGAGTTACGCCCCATACATGTACAGATCTGTAGTCATTCATGGTTCAGTGAGCCTCTTTGCGCATCTCCAGAGCCTTCTGTGCGGCTCCTTCCTCTTATACTCCGTTTCAAAATCTAGCAGAGTCTGTTTTCTCCACTTAGTATGTCTACTGTGCTACGTTTGAGGTCTCTCTTCCTGGTCTATGGCTCGAAACTACCTTCAGAGTGTGTGTTGAAGCATTCAGACTGCTGAACTCACTTTCCCCCTTCACTTGGGGATCATATTTCAGCACTGCTTATTTTCCAATATCTGAAAAACATTTTTTTTTCACATATTTTGTCCAGTTTATGAGCAGAAAGGAAATTTCTGCTCATAGCAGTTAATCCTTTAAGGGTAGAAGCAGAAATTTAAAAATTATAGAATTGAGTTCATTTTATAAATGAATAATTCATTTAATATTATATCATTAAAAAAATTTCCCCCTTGCCATTAGGTGTCATGTCCTTTTGTTCCATCCAGAAGATTATGTGTGATTTACTTAACTCTTACCCTATTTTAGGATATTAAACCTGTTTCTGATTTTCTACCATTTCAAAGAAGACTATGTGAAACATCCTTGGATATGAATCTTTGTTTTTTTTACATCCAGTTATGTCTTTTTTTTTTTTTTTTTTTTACGAATTGAAAAAAAAAAGCTATCTGACTGTGTTGAGTCTTAGTTACAGCACGCAGGATCTTTTATTGTGTCTCAGGGGCTCCCTAGTTGTGGTACATGGGCCCAATACTACAGCGCACAGGCTTGGTTGCCCTGCAGCACATGGAATCCTAGTTCCCTGACCAGGGATCGAGCCAACATTCCCCTGCATTGCAGTGAGGATTGCTAACCACTGGACCATCAGGGAAGCTCCGTCTACTTATGCTGTTGTGATATATTTCTTGAGGTGGTGTTACTGGGTTCAAAGATTTGAGAGTGTTGCTTTGCTGTACTGCTGTGCTAAGTCGCTTTAGTCATGCCCGACTCTGTGCGACCCTGTGGACTGCAGCCTGCCAGGTTCCTCTGGTCATGGGATTCTCCGGGCAAGAATACTGGTGTGGGTTGCCATGCCCTCCCCAGGGGATCTTCCCGATCCAGGGATGGAACCTGTGTCTCTAAAGTCTCCTGCATTGGGAGGCAGGCTGTTTATTACTATTGCCACTTGGGAAGCCCTTGAGAGTGTTCAGTTCAGTTCAGTCGCTCAGTCGTGTCCGACTCTTTGTGACCCCATGAATTGCAGCACACCAGGCCTCCCTGTCCATCACCAACCCCCGGAGTTCAGTCAAAGTCACGTCCATCGAGTTGGTGATGCCATCCAGCCATGAGAGTGTTAACACCCTCCAACTGTATTGCTGGGTACTATTTGGAAAGATTGTACCAGATCTCCATTGGCATTGTGTGAGAGCACTCATTTTGCCACACCCTCAACAGCAGAGCACAGCCTATTTTATTCTTTCAAGTGGTGTATATTGAATGCAGTTACAGTGTGAGGTCTGTTACCAGGAAGATAAAGTACAGCCTCTTTCCCTAGAGGGCTCATAGGTGGGTGATGGAGAGAGACGGTAAACCCATCACCAGAATATGATAAATTTTGGAAGGAGAGATCAAACTTTGCCTAAGGAAACCTTCATACGTTTTCATCAAATATTTGAGGATAGACTGTTTTTAATAAGGTCACACAGAGAAAAAAATGTCAGAAGGGTTAGTAGGACATTCAGAGTTGACTCATTGGAAAAGACTCTGATGCTGGGAGGAATTGGGGGCAGGAGGAGAAGGGGACGACCGAGGATGAGATGGCTGGATGGCATCATGGACTCAATGGACACTGAGTCTGAGTGAACTCCAGGAAATGGTGATGAACAGGGAGGCCTGGCATGCTGCGATTCATGGGGTTGCAAAGAGTCGGACGCGACTGATCGACTGAACTGAACTGAACTGAAGTGTGAAGTCAGTGTAGTATATTTATTGAATAGTTTTGCTGGTACCAAGATTGTGTTAGGAGTGAGAATGTACGAGGAAATAAAGTAGAATTTGGAGGCAGAAAGCAGATAGTGAAGGGCTTTGTATGGTCTTGAGCTAGTCAAACACACACTCCAATCCTGTACATTTCATGGGTGTACTGGAATCCTTATATGTAGTCAAATTTAACTTGCTACCATTGGCTTTGTTTCTCTTATTCCTTACAGAGGTTGCCAAAATCTTTTCATAACAGGAGTCCTATTTCATCTGAGAGTTAACTCCAGCCTCTAAATACCACAGTGACCCTTTTTTGTTTGTTTCTTTAGAGATCGGGCTTCCCTGGTGGCTCAGAGGGTAAAGCATCTGCCTGAAACGCAGGAGACCTGGGTTTGAACCCTGGGTTGGGAAGATCCTCTGGAGAAGGAAATGGCAACCCACTCTAGTATTCTTGCCTGGAGAATCCCACGGACAGAGGAGCCTGGCAGGCTACAGTCCACGGAGTCGCAAAGAGTTGAACAGGACTGAGCGACTTGACTTTCACTTTCACTTTCTTTAGAGAATAGTTTGAGTTCTTGTCTGCTCTTGTCAGTTAAATAGGCTTGATTCTTTCTTGTCTCCTGTATAGCAAACGGGACATTCTGTGCAGGCCTGGAGCTGTCCTGCCTGCCTGTTCTTGAGCTGAGCACTTGATCCATTCTGTATCCTGTGTTAGGAGACAGGCCTAGTTTCCAGTATACTGAATGACTAATAAGTTGTACAATCTTGGTTAACACTTGTGTCTTTGGGTCTCTACTCCTTGATTAACAAAATGACATTTGGGTTCTCTACCAGTTCAAACTTTGACTGTATAAACAAAGGTTAAAAAAAGTTTGAAAGGATTTTGAAGGAATTAAAACCAAATTTCTTCATGGATATAGACATGAACTTTGTGTTTTGTACTAAAAGCAACATTTAACTATATTCTATTATGATCTAAGTTTCTAGAGAACCAAAGACCTTTAATGAACACAATTCTAATTTTGTACTTAATTATCTTCTCACCTTGATGTGTCAACATAATTTCTGAACAGAGGATTGAGTTACTTCTCATTTGTCTTAGATTCATAGCAGGTATTTAAACTTAAGATATTTTCCTAGGAATATAAATTTCTTAAATGAGTGTCAAATACTTTCTTAAGAGACTTCCAATTAATTACATGGGTTAAAGTCAGAATAGCTGTTTGGTTGTAAACATCTGTGGCCTCTTTCCATTTCCGCTTCTGCCATAATTCTAAGGCTTTCATTTATTTTATAATGTGAGGTGAGAAGAAAAGGCTCTCTGTATATTCTAATTTTTGCTTAAAGTACTATTAATTTGGCACTTTGGCTTAAATAGGTTATTTTCGGCTTACATCGGCTTTTTGCGTGCTATTTTGGGCATGCTTCTACTGCTAAGTCATGTCAGTCGTGTCTGACTCTGTGCAACCCCATAGATGGCAGCCCACGAGACTCCCGTCCCTGAGATTCTTCAGGCAAGAACACTGGAGTGGGTTGCCATTTCCTTCTCCGGTGCATGAAAGTGAAAAGTGAAAGTGAAGTTGCTCAGTTGTTTTCAACTCTTTGTGACCCCATGGACTGTAGCCCACCAGGCTCCTCTGTCCACGGGATTTTCCAGGCAAGAATACTGGAGTGGGGTGCCATTGCCTTCTCCATTTTGGGCATAAGCTATAATATTTTTTTAATGACTAAGAACATTTTGAGTCCTATTACAGATTATGCTTGCTATTTGGGCAAATGCCTCAGCGTAATTTAGAGTCTGTAGAGAGCGTATTTGGAATGTCCAGTGAATTTTGCAGCCATTGTAATGAAATCAGTTATAAACTGATACAGTGTTCAGAAACTTTTCATGAGGTTAGCTACACCAGTCCTTAAAAGAGAGGTCCTAGTTTGTTGTATTTCTAGCTATCCTATCCACTTTCACAGGCTTTTCTATTAGGTATGTTTGCTGCTCTCAGGGGATTATAACACACTGTAGAAAGCTCTTAAAGAGATGGGAATACCAGACCATCTTACCTGTCTCCTGAGAAACCTGTGTGTGGGTCAAGAAGCAATGGCTAGAACCCTGTATGGAAAACCGATCGGTTCAGGATTGAGAAGGGTACAACAGGGCTGTCTGTTGTCACCCTGTTTATTTATGCTGAATACATCCTTTATGTTTATTTATGCTGAACACAACCTTCATGCTGAACACATCATGAGAAATGCTGGGCTAGATGAGTTACGAGCTGAAATAGATGGGAGAAACATCAACAGTCTCAGACACGCATATGATACCACTCTAATGGCAGAGAGCAAAGAAGAATCTCTTGATGAGGGTGAAGGAGAAGAGTGAAAAAGTCAGCTTAGGACTGAATATTTAACAAACAAACAAACAAACCTAAGATCATGGCATCTGGTCCCATTACTTTATGCCAAATGGAAGCAGAAAAGGTGGAGGTAGTGACAGATTTCTTCTTCTTGGGCTCTAAAATCACTGTGGCTGGTGATTGCAGCCGTGAAATCAGAAGACAGTTGCTTCTTGGCAGGAAAGCTATGACAAACCTAGACAGTGTGTTGAAAAGCAGAGACATCACTACCAGTAGAGGTCTGTATAGTCAAGGCTCTGATCTTCCCAGTAGTCACATACGGTTGTGAGAGTTGGACCGTAAAGAAGGCAGAGTGCCAAAAGAATTGATGCCTTCCAGCTCTGGTGCTGGAGAAGACTCCTGAGAGTCCCTTGCACAGCAAGGAGATCAAACCAATCACTCTTAAAGGAAGTCAGCCCTGGATACTCATTGGAAAGACTGATGGTGAAGTTGAAGCTCCAGTATTTTGGTCACCTGATGCCAACAGTTGACTCATTGGAAAAGTCCCTGATGCTGGGAAAGATTAAGGGCAGAAGGAGAAGGGCAGAGGATGAGATGGCTGGATGGCATCACTGATGCAATGGACATGAGCTTGGGCAAACTCTGGGAGATAGTAGGGGACAGGGAGGCCTGGCATGCTGCAGTCCATGGGGTTACAAAGAGATGTTCATCACTGGGTGACTGAACAATACAATAATTGCCTTAAAATGTTGTGTTAGTTTCTGCTGTAGAACAAAGTGAGTCAGCTATATGTATACATGTATCCCCTCTCTCTAGAGCCTCCCTCCCACCGCCCCGTCCCGCCATCCCCTGCTTCTGGGTTATCACCGGGCACCAAGCTGAGCTCCCTGGGCTGCACAGCAGCGTCCCACTGGCGCTGTTTCACACCACGTGGTGTGCACATGTCAGTGGTACTTGCCAAATTCATCCCACCCTCCCCTCACCCACGTGTCTGCCTGTCTGTTCTCTATGTCTGTGTCTCTAGTCCTGCTCTGCAAATAGGTTCAGTGGTACCATTTTTCCAGATTACATACATATGCATTAATATATGGTATTTGCTTTCCTCTTTCTGACTGACTTCACTCTGTGTGACAGACTCTATCACAGTGTCACGAGCTGCTCTCATGTGATTTATGCTGTGATATATCCAATTGTTGTAATTAGTTCATATTATAAGGAAAGCAGATGTAGAACCTGAGGAAGTCTCCGAAAGACCACCCTACACATAGGTGGACAGTATTTGGGTGTAACCACCATTTTGAGTGATGAGAGATCTTACCACCAAGACTGTACCTGGCTGGAGATGTGAGGCAGAGTGGGGAATTGGGGTAATGTGCCTGATGTATAGCCCTGGGTTAATGAAGTGTTAGAAATGCCTGAGCTCCCAAGATTGTGACAAAACTTCGTTGACCATTCAAATAACCCAGTTTCTTACTAACTGATTTATCTACTCAAGGGTATAAATCATAAGGTTGGTTTATGGAAGAATTTTGGAATACTTGACTGACAGTCTTGTTCTAGTTCCCTCTTCCTGTTGAATCGTCATGTGCCTTCATAAAGTATATTCCAACTAAGCAAAACCCAAACAGAAATAGTGGGTGAAGAACTTCCAAAGTAATTTCAAAGATTTTAAATTGTCCTGTAGTTGTAAAGCTTGTTAGACAGAATGAGTGAAAAAATTGTGGCTAACCACTCCCTCATTCAAGTAGTTATAACTGAACTCAGTGCAGATTACAATTGAGATCTATATCTTTTGTAGATTCAAGTGCTAGAGTTTATTCAAATTTAATGAGACTCCTGTCCTATTTCTTTGCTCATCTTATGTTAAACGGTGCTCTCCTTTGTATTTGACCCTAAGGCAGGAAACATCGGGAAAACTTGTTAGGCAGAAATAATAGTTTCCATCCAGTGGAAAGCATAGACATTTCAACTGAAGAGAAAATGAACATTTGAAAGTTAGAAAAAAGTAGAATTAGATCTGAACACTTCAGGTGGTGTGGACTTTTAGAATAGTAGCCTGCCAATGATTCTTTTTGTGTGTTTATAAATATCATCCAGAAAATCAAACATCTTCACTCATCCCCATCCAAGCTCAACTCCTTTTTCTTTGTTCAGTTTCACTGGATTGGCCAGGCAAAATTTAAAGCAACAAGGCGTGACCATGTTTGGAATGACTGCATTGTTTTGCATATCCTTTAAAACTTGATTTAATCTATGTAGAAATCCCATTTTATTTTTTGTGGTTGTTACTAAACCCAATGAGAATAATATCAAACTTCCAAACATGACTTTATTAGAAATTTTAAAATTTGGACCCAGTGTAGAATCCATGAACAGTATTCTGTCTGGAAATGTTAGAGATAGTAACCTCAAAATAAACTTAATAATTCCTAGAGCTTTGAATTTATATAGTTAAAACTGACTATCAAAGCAACATTGAATAGTCCTAAACTAGAATTTCTAAAGGAGATCAGTCCTGGGTGTTCTTTGGAAGGAATGATGCTAAAGCTGAAACTCCAGTACTTTGGCCACCTCATGCAAAGAGTTGACTCATTGGAAAAGACTCTGATGCTGGGAGGGATTGGGGGCAGGAGGAGAAGGGGACGACAGAGGATGAGATGGCTGGATGGCATCACAGACTTGATGGACGTGAGTGTGAGTGAACTCCGGGAGTTGGTGATGGACAGGGAGGCCTGGAGTGCTGCAGTTCATGTGGTCACAAAGAGTCGGACGTGACTGAGCGACTGAACTGAACTGAAACTAGAATTTACTGTCTTGAACATTATGCTTTTCTGATTTTTATTTTCCTTTTGTTAATAGTCAAGGTTTTTAAAAAGCAAATGTTTTGAACTGTTGGACTCTACTGAACTGTGATATAGAATTTTAAATACTATATATGTGTTATTTTATAAATAAACAAGGAAGAATTGAAAACATAATTGAAGGGCTAGCATCTTGCTGGCTAAGGGAACAATTTGGGTTTCATCTAAATCAATGTGTAGCATATGAATTACAAGGTAATACAACACTAAGTTTAAATGGTGTTTTAAAAAAGAAAGTGTATCTTATTTGTGCTTAATGTCTAATTTGGCAGATACAGAGTTTGTGGTGGATACAGTTGGTGGTGGGGAACTGGTTTTGGTGAAGATGAGCATTGCAAAAGGTTGGCTTGACCCTCTTCAAGGATCTGCTCCATCTTTATGTCTGGAGTTAGATTCATGGCCAGTGCTAGACTCTGAAGCACTTGATAATAACTGGGCACCTAGGTGTTATCCCTTAGTTCATTTTAATAGTTTTGAAACGCAAATTTTAGTTTTCTATAGCTTTACCACAGCTAAACGCACACAGATAAAAGAAAGTTAGTCTTGGGGCTTCCCTGTAGGTCCACTGGTTAGGATTCCACACTTTCACTGCAGGGGGCACAGCTTTGATCCTTGGTCCAGTAACTAAGATCCCATATGCCTGGTGACGTGGCCAATAAAAGAAATAAGTCTTATCATAGTTTTATTCTATCCCCATTCTGTGCTCTTCAGTCCCACTGACCTTGTAATAGAGTACTGCCCTGTACAACCCTTAACATGTAGCCGTTTCTGTGTGCCATTCCCTCCCCCTTCCCCCTGTTACCTGGCAACAGAACTATTAGTGGTCCTGCTCAGCCATTGGTTGGTGCTGCAGTGGGCTCCTCCCCCAAGCAACCAGCTGTCAATGAGTGACTGTTAGTGGTCGTGCTCAGCCATTGGTTGGTATTGCAGTGGGCTCCTCCCCCAAGCAACCAGCTGTCAATGAGTGACTGTTAGTGGTCCTGCTCAGCCATTGGTTGGTATTGCAGTGGGCCCTTCCCACAAGCCACCAACTGTCAATGCGCAACCATTAGTTAAGTACCTGTTCAGCCAGTGGTTGGTGGAATGGCTGTTGTGAGGTGGAGAGTAAGTTAAGAGGTGAATCCTGGCCTTCTCTCTGGGGCCCTCTAGGTCACCCAACCTTGAATTGGTGGATGAGCTGGGGGGACCATGGAACAGGCAGGGGGGCTGCATCCTGCAGGGCTCCAAAGCCCTCACCAAGACCACCTGCTGACCAGGCCCAGGCCTTGAGGCGGCAGTGAACCTCTCACCACCCCTGCCTCTGTGACCTCATGGCAGTGGCAGCCTGCCTGGGTCACATTCTGTGGAACCTGCCTCTCTCCCACCCCATATTTGGGTGGCCTGAGGAGCCTGAGGGCCAGTTGGGCCCTGGGCTCCTGGTTCCCTCAGCGATGACAGCTGGGCAGGGCCTGGGAATCTGGCCCCAAGGGAGCTGCCGACTGAGACCTGCCTCCTCTTAGCCAGCACCTGGACCTCCCAGGGTGAAGGTTGAGCCTTGGGACCTTGCCCTTTCTTGTCAGAACAGAGAATCACATTTGTCTGATGGAGGTTTATGGGAACATCATTACCTGACCGTGACCTGACCTCAGAAGCAAAGGATCTGACACCAAGTAGTTTGCAAGAACTAAGCACGTCCCTCCTTCACCTTTCCTAAAAAACGGGCTTTGCTGAGAGCTTTTGGGAGTTTGGGGGTTTTAAGGCAGGAGCCTCCTGACTCCTTGCCTGGCCCTCAGTAAACCTTTCTCTGCTCCAAGCTCTGATGTTTTGGTATCGTGTGGCCTCATGTGGAGCACATGGACTTGTGTTCTCGTAACAGTCTCTGTGCCATTTTGTCAACACATAGAGTACTTTCCTACTTCATGGTCTTCTGATGGCTATCACCTCTGTTCCCTAGTTCTTTCCTCCACCTGGCTGGCTCTTTCTTGTCTTGGAAGTCTCATTTCTTACTCCCTTCTTCCTTCCTTTGGGAGGACCGACTATAAAAAGACTTACACTAGCTCATCTCTTCCCCAGATATTTCTGATCACTTAGCTCTGATTATTGCCTCTGTGACACTTTCATAATCCTTTACTTCTTGATATTCTGATGTTTTCTGCTAGAACATGAGGTTTATGCATGTAGGGATCTTCCTGTCTGTCTTTCCTTTGCTCTAATACTAACAACTGGCAGCATAGTGTTAGTCGCTCAGTCATGTCCAATTCTTTGCAACCCCATGGACTGTAGCCCACCAGCTCCCCTATCCATGGGATTCTCCAGGCAAGAATACTGGAGTGGGTAGCCATTTCCTCCTCCAGGGGATCTTCTTGATCCAGGGCTCACACCCACACCTTACAGGTGGATTCTTTACCATCTGAGCCACCAAGGAAGCCGGTGGCATAGTATGTGCTTAGTAAATAATTGTACCTCAGAATAGTTTGTAATGTGCATGAATTTTTGTATTGATCTTTATACTTAACTCCAACCTTTTACAATAAAAATATAAACATTTTAGTTCTTTTTTTCTTTAACTAAGATGATACATTTAATCTTTTCCCAGAGTGCTCAGGTATATTTACAATATGTTGTAGGCAAATTGGTATTGGGGGAGGCAGATAGGAAATTGACACTCAGAGTAAGTGATATTGCACATCCATTTGCTGGGAGATGATAGAATAGGAATCATAGACGCTTTCATGTCTTTTAAATATAACATCCTTTCTGAAAAAAGATAAGTTTAAAGTTTGGAGATAGGTTTTGATAAAGGTTAAATGGTCAAGGTTATGTAGCTGGAACTCTTGAAAACAAGGAACTAGGGAAAGAGTAAAATCCAAAGAAAGTTCTCTGGCGTTGCTTCTTGGGCTCACTTTGCATTATATAGCATGTGAGACTTCTGCAACTGAGAAAATATTTCCATTTTTATTAAAAATTATGATCCTGTGTTTTAAAATATGAATTGCATGTTTTCACGTTTAATCGTATGTTGGTGTGCATCCTTTAAATACCATAGGCATTAGGGTTTTTTCCTCCAGAAAATACTTCAATTATGCCTTTTATGTCTTCTAGCTAATATGTCTCAGCATACTGATATTGTTTGTTAAATATACAAAGGCACCTGTAACATTTGTAATAAATGTTACATGAGCTTTTCAGTTTCTAGACATCATCTCTCTAATTCTCTGTTGCTATGGGTTT
This sequence comes from Ovis aries, assembly GCF_016772045.2. Lineage (NCBI taxonomy): Eukaryota > Metazoa > Chordata > Mammalia > Artiodactyla > Bovidae > Ovis > Ovis aries. The sequence goes on along the minus strand of NC_056078.1, from coordinate 15,667,366 downwards.
TCATTAGTATTCCATGGAGCCTGGGTTGCCATAGAAAATGTGTAGTTGTAGAGGAGTTACCATGACAACAGTCCACCATTATGTATTTTTCAATATCAGCTAGCTGGAGATGATAGTGAATCTGAGGATATTTGTTTTGGAGTCCAATAATTTTAAAAGAACAGAACATTTCAATATCCTAGTTATCTCCAACATATATTTTAAATATGTTAGTTATCCTTTATTCAAATAAACAGAAATGAGCATGATTTAAAAGCTAATTTTTAGCCATTTAGCTTGGTCTCCAGAAATTCTAAAAATTTAAATTGCCTTAAATCTTTGAAACATATATAAACCCCCATATCATAAAGCTCATGTCAAATAGGCATAAGTTTTTGTTTTAATCATCTCCTGGCTCTCTCATGACCTCAAAGAATAGCAGCTCAGGTGCATTATGTCAGAAAAGAGAGGAGGAAGAGTAGCTTTTATCTTTGAAGTAGAACTCAGAAATAAAGAAAGGAAATCACCTGGTGACTCACTGCTCAATGTAGCTTTTTTAAGAAAGGAAAAAAGCAGAGAAACTATTTTCAGTAAAGTGGCAAATCCCTTGGTTGAAGAGAAATTTTAAATACACTATTTAAATTGGAAAGCTTTTGATATATCCAACGCTTGAACAATCATTTTGAAATTCTTTACCTATTAGCAGTGTTAGGCATATAATGTCAGTTGTCTTCAATTTACTTTCCTTATTGGTACCCTGATAGAGTAATACAACATTATTTTGTCACAGGGCCAAGTAGAATAAATGTTATAATAACAGTTCAGCAAATTAGATCTATGTATATCAGAGATTTTGAAACGATGAGCGACCTTCAAGTTGTACAGTTTTACAATCTGGCTTAAAAATTTTTGTTGTTGTTGTTCTTAATTGTTGCTATGATCGGAATGCTTCTGTCCCCTGCAGATTCATATGTTGAGACCAAATGCCCAATGTTATGGTATTAGGACTTGGTAATCTTGGGAGGTGATTAGGTCCCTTATATAAGAGACCCCAGAAAGCTCTCTTGCCCCTTCTATCATGTGAGGACATAGTGAAAAGATGGCCATCCATGAACCAGGAATTGAGTCCTCACTAGACCCTGAGTCTGCTGGTGCCATGAACTTGACTTTCCAGCATCCAGAAGTGTGAGAGATAAGTGTCTGTTGTTTATAAGCCCACCAATCTCCAGTATTCTGTCAGAGCAGCTCTGATGAACTTAGACAGTTGCCAAGCCTTTCTTTAAAGCTGTGGGAAGATATGATATTGGGTCTTCTTGTTTTTGTATTCTTTTTAAAAACTTTTTATTTGAATATAGTTGCTTTACAGTTTTGTATTAGTTTCTACTATACAGCAAAGTGAATCAGTTATATGCATACATATATCCCCTCTTTTTTGGATTGCCTTCCCATGTAGGTCACTGCAGAGCACTGAGTAGAGTTTCCTGTGCAGGACAGGGGGTTCTCATTAGTTATCTGTTTCATATACATGATAGTGTATATATGTCCGTCCCAATCTCCCAATTCATCCCACCCCTACTCCCCCCAACACCACTACCACTACCCTCATGTCCCCTCTTCGTGTCCATACGTTTGTTCTCTATGTCTGTGTCTCTCTGCCTTGCAAATAGGTTCATCTGTACCATTTTTCTAGATCCCATATATGTGTGTTAGTATATGATATTTATTTTTCTCTTTCTGACTTACTTCATGTTGTATGACAGTCCCTGGGTCCATCCACATCTTGTTTTTGTATCCTTGAGGCCATGTAATATTGGAGCTTTCCAACATCTTTCCCTGGAAACTTTTCCTCATGGGACATGTGAAGATAGCCGCTCCTATAGCAGACTAGACGTCCTGCACAGAATCATGGATGGTAATTCAATATTTCAAAGGATCAGTGAATATATTAATTGTTTCTGGATAAATGTGGGGCATCCAAGAGAAAAAGATAAGACCAAGTAGTGTTTCACTGGGTAGTTTCATAGCAGAGGTAGGTAGAGTTTGATAGAAAACATTTAAAAAGCTGATCTTCCACTCCATGCTGCTACTATATCAAGGATATAATTTCCCCTTGCATAAGATCAGGGTCTACTCAAGAACTTCCACTGTCCTCTCCTAGTGGAGTCATATAGACAGGATTTGTGTCTCCTGTAACACAACTCACTCAAGCCTTATTGTTTGGAGTTTTCACTGAGGCTCGTGGACACAGGCACCCCCCATAAATCACATTGTTACTGTAGTGTGTATGCTGTGGCCCCAAACACCCGGGTAAACACCACCACCCTTATCAGACAGGTATTCGAAGAGCTTAGAGGCCGTTGCACCAGGTTCAAGGGCAAAGCCTAGCCCTCCTTTCTGACAAAGTTAATCCTTTACTACAGACTTGCTTTGTCTCTTTCCCTCTCCATCCGTTCTAACAAGCTCTTGCCAGATCAATCTTGCTAATCAATAGTCTTAGTCATGCCACTTTCCTGCTGAACAACCTGTGAGGTCTTGAACTTTGATCCCTCTGCTCTAGGTGTTGCAGGTGTTTCTGATTATAGATATTCTCTTTTCTTGGCCCCATAATCCAGTAAGATTTCAAAGTTGTCCCAAAGTACTTCGTCACCCTGTGTTCCTAACTGTTCTTTATTCTTCTTGCCTCCTCAAACTCTGATGCCCTTGCCCATTCAAAATCCTTGTGGGCTCATCTTACTATCGTAGAGCCTTAATTGCTTAAAATAGGTTTATTTGATTCCTTTCTGGGTCCCTTTCCTTGTACCTCTCCATGACATTTGCCTTCCGTTGTTGTTGTTTTTGTATTTGTCTTATTCTTTATTATACAGGATGCTCCTTCAGGGTAAGTGTTGTGCCTTATTCCTCCTTATAGTCTCCCTAGAGGCTAAGAAAATGCTTGGAAACTGGAAGGGACAGGATATGCGCAGAACGTCATTCTTGTCTTGTGGAGAGGATCCAGCAAACAGCCAGTGTCATAAGAGCAGACTGCTTAAAATGATGGCTTCTCTGTTGTACTTAAAAGCCAAAAGAACATTATAGACCCTCTTAGGGTTCATAGTAGACTGGGGTTGTTAGGGAGCTTCTTCTGTAGATTCAGCTTTATTTTGAAGAACTGAATTCACATGAACAGATAAACACATGGAACAAGCATTTGTGTTGCTTGGTCCGTCTGAAGCACTTGGCACCATCAGTGATTTGAGAATCTACCCTCAAGGAATCAGACTGAGTCTTATTGGTTCCAGTGTGAAAAATAACCTTATAGAATTCATTTAACCTCAGTTCTAGGCCTTCGTCTCCCTCTCATGTTAAACCGTCTCTCTTCCCCCTGCCAGGATTCCCGTATACCTTATGCTGAGAGAGACAACTCTTTTAATGTATTTGTTCATGTAATGATTTGGCGTGTACTTAATGGACACGTATTTATCAGGCCCTTGGTCAGATGTTGAAGATACAGTGGTGAACTAGATAGAAATAGCCCTTGTCCTGATTTTCTCCCGTAAAAAAGATTTTAAAACTCTAAGGAACATTTTCTGTTGGTTTAGTTAACTTCCAGCTCATTAATTTCCTTATCATGCATGTGAAACGGGAGAGCTAAACGGATAACATCAGCAGATGTTAGTTGAGCATTTCTACTGTGTGCTAAAAAGCAGTCTAGGGGCTGCCCTGGTGGCTCAGTGGTAGGGAGTCCGCCTGCCAATGCAGGTGACACGGATTTGATCCCTGGGTCAGAAAGATCCCCTGAAGGAGGAAATGGCAACCCACTCCAGTATTCTTGCCTGGGAAATCACATGGACAGAGGAGCCTGGCAGGCTACAGTTCATGGGGTTGCAAATCAGACATGACTTAGCATCTAAATAACAACAATAAACAGTCTACTACCATTACCTTGTTTTAATCCTCCCGACCCTTGGGGAGCAGCCTAATTGTCATTAGATTATAGATGTGAAAACTGAGGCTGTGTTTTAGGTCTGACTCTTTAAACCTTTCCTGGTGGCTCAGCTGGTAGAGAATCTGCCTGCAATGCAGGAGACTTGGGTTTTATCCATGGGTTGGGAAAATCCCCTGGAGAAGAGAAAGACTACCCACTGCAGTATTCTGGCCTGGAGAATTCCATGGACAGTATAGTCGATGGGGTTCCAAAGAGTCGGACACAACTGATAGACTTTCACTTTCCACTGTTGATGTTGAACTTTGCACCACTGTGTAATGGATTGCCACTCAACTGAGTAAACCTTCCCACCTTTTTCTATGGTGACTTTGATCTTTCACTGTTATGCTTACCAAGAGATCAAACAGCAGCTCTTGCCTGTGCTAAAATTCACACAGGTGGCCCCTACAGTATTAGCTGAATGAATGGATCAAATCTATTACCTGTTCGTAGCAACCATGTTTATCTTTGTTATATTACTTATTATATTGCTTGAATATCATCTTGGAAACAAAGAAATAGGTGACATTAGAAATGTTTTTTAACTAGCTGCAAGTTGCGAACAATAATTGTGCCACTTGGAATTTTATGGTAGTTCATTCCAAAAACATTAGTTGGTCTGAGCTCAACAACTTTTATCGACACGTGCATTGACATTAAGCTTCTCAAACCTCCAACAAATCACCTGACTCCTGAATGGGCTGGAATGGTGGTTTGTCAGTGACAAATTGTTTCACTGCTCTCTGAGGCAAGGATATTATGAATGTTCAGCATCTCAGTTTATTTACTCAAGTATATTTGAAATGATGTATTGGGAGATCTGTGTTTTCCAAACTTTATGACAGGCTTATTTCTCGAAGGAAAGATAAATAAAATGTCAAATTCATGACTAAACAATCTAGAATTTTAATTATCTAAGTGAGTGAGGGAAATAGCATTTCTTTATACTGTTTCAACCACTGTCTCCTCAAAAGGTCTTCAGAGAGTTTCATTCCAGGAGACACTCTGCTTGAACATATTGGGCAAGTGCATTTGTGGATGTAAGTGAACACATTACATTGTGTTTATTTGCACAGTTGCAGTGGGGAAATATTCACCCAAATTGCTTTTCTCTCATTTAAACTGTTATTTCAATAGAGTAGATTGAGGGCAGGTTAGTAGAATAGTTAAGAGGAAGGCTCTGATGTCAGAATTGGGTTTGAATGTCACCTTCACTACCAATAAGCTGTGTAACTGGGCAATTTAGTCTAGGTGTCAGAATCTTCATCTATAAAGTGGAAACAGTAATAATTAGCACCTCATATTATTTAAAGAGTTAATCATGTTTTGTGTTGGACATATATTAAATAGCCACTAGCTCTAGAAGGCTGAATGAGTGAGTGAAAGTCACTCAGTCGTGTGCAACTCTTTGCGACCCCATGGAGTATACAGACCATGGGATTCTCTAGGCCATAATACTGGAGTGGGTAGCTGTTCCCTCCTCCAAGGGATCTTCCCAACCCAGGGATCAAACTCAGGTCTCCCGAATTACAGGCGGATTCTTTACCAGCTGAGCCACCTGGGAAGCCCAAGAATACTGGAGTGGATAGCTTATCTCTCCTCCAGTGGATCTTCCCAAACAGGGAATCAAACTAGGGTCTCCTGCATTGCAGGTGGATTCTTTACCAGCTGAGCTACCAGGGAAGCCCCAGCTCCAGAAGGCTAGCTGTTGTTTTATTTATTTATTTTTTAATGTTGCTTTATTTTTTTAAAAAAGAAATTGTTACTTTCTCGAATAAAAATAAATAAAATAACAGCCCCAGAAGGCTAGTTATTGTTTCATTTATTTTTATTGGAGAAAGTACCAGTTTCTTTTCTTATTAAAAATTTTTGAATTCATGCTTAATTCTTGGTAGCAAGTGAAAATCTTTTGGAAACTACAGAGTATTGAAATTCTGTGGACTATGGAGCTAAATTGGAAAAGGAGTATGAGAAGGCCGTATATTGTCAGCTTATTTAACTTATATGCAGAGTACATCATGTGAATTGCCGGACTAGATGAAGCACAAGCTGGAATCAAGGTTGCTAGGAGAAATATCAATAACCTCAGATATGCAGATGACACCACCCTTATGGCAGAAAGTGAAGAGGAGCTAAAGAGCCTCTTGATGAAAGCCAAAGAGGAGAGTGAAAAAGCTGAATTAAAACTCAACATTCGAAACACTAAGATGATGGCATCCGGTCCCATCACGTCATGGCAGATAGATGGGGAAACGATGGAAACAGTGACAGACTTTATATTTTCGGGCTCCAAAAATCACTGCAGATGATGACTGCAGCCATGAAATTAAAAGACGCTTGCTCCTTGGAAGAAAAGCTGTGACCAACCTAGACAGCATAGGTCCATCTAGTCAAAGCCGTGGTTTTTCCTGTAGTCATGTATGGATGTGAGAGTTGGACTATAAAGAAAGCTGAGTGCCAAAGAGTTGATGCTTAGAACTGTGGTGTTGGAGAAGACTCTTGAGAGTCCCTTGGACAACAAGGAGATCCAGCCAGTCCATCCTAAGGGAAATCAGTCCTGAGTATTCATTGGAAGGACTGATGCTGAAGCTGAACCTCCAATACTTTGCCCATCTGACATGAAGAGCTGACTCATTTGAAAAGACCCTGACACTGGGAAAGATTGAAGGCAGGAGGAGAAGGGGACAACAGAGGATGAGATGGTTGGATGGCATCACCAATTCAATGGACATGAGTTTGAGCAAGCTCTGGGAGTTGGTGATACAGGGAAGCCTGGTGTGCTGAGTCCATGGAGTTTCAGAGATTTGGACACAACTGTGACTGAACTTCTGATGGTGCTATAGCACTTGAGTTCAAATCTAAGCTTATTTATTTACTGTCAATTATTTACTGTAAAAGTTTGGGCAAGTTACTCACTCTCTCTGTGTCTGAGTTTCCATGTATATAAAAGGAGGTAATAGAAATACCTGCCTCATTGTGTTAGGTGAGGATCAAATGAGGTAATAGTTATGAACCCTTTAGAACAGTACCTGGCACATAGTAAGCACTATATGAGAACTAATTTATTATTTTATATTGATGATAAAATACAACTAAACTTGATTTCTAACTATAAAGATGGATATGCATATTGAATCATGAATGGAATAAATATTTATTATTATAGACATTGACTAACATATACATAAGGAATATATCAGATATGGAAAAATCTCAAATTCAAGATCTCCTTGGAAATAGGGTCCTTATTTAAAAGAAACCATTCATAAAATTATACATAGTTATTGTAATTGATATTGAATCTTTTTTTTTTTTTTTAGCTAATGTTTATACCTATGTAATAACCTCCAATTCTTCTTTTGGGGCTTCCCAGGTGGCGCAGTGGTAAAGAATCTGCCTGCCAAGGCAAGAGACTCAGGAGACTGGAGTTCGATCCCTGGGTGGAAGAGATCCCTTTGAGTAGGAAATGGCAACCCACTCCAGTATTCTTGTCTGGGAAACCCCATGAATAGAGGACCCTGGCTGGCTGTAGCCCCTGGGATTGCAGTCAGACACGGCTGAGCACACTCTCACAGAATCCTGCTTTTGTAAACTCAGATGTGATTTGACCTGTATTTTCCTGCTTGTTACCTTAAGAGATTACTCAGTCAAGGAAGAAACGAGAATGGTGTAGGACAGTCTCAAAGTAATTATCATGGACTTCAGAATAGCACTGCTGGAGAGTAATTGCTGAAAAATGAACCATGATGCTTCTAAGAGTAATTGTAAAAGTTCAGTAATCATGGTTCTACAGACTGAAGGTCAGTTTCAGGAAACAGGAATGATTTTGGATTCAACAACAGAAGTCCCAAGTTCCAGTTCTATTACAGCCACTCATTAAGCATATTCAGTTCAGTTCAGTTGCTTAGTCATGTCCGACTCTTTGCGACCCCATGAATCGCAGCCCGCCAGGCCTCCCTGTCCATCACCAACTCCCAGAGTTTACCCAAACTCAGCTCTGGTTATTTCACTTATTTCTTTGTCATCACTTTCCTCTTATAAAACAACAGTGATAGTGTCTATCTTCCTTTCTCACAGGATTTTTTTATGGGCTCAGTATAAACTGTGAGAGGCAGCTGTGCTCACCGCTGTACCACAAGGTGGGAGGGAGAGATACATTAGGAAGTTGGGAGTAACATATTACACGCACACGACTACATATAAAATAGATAAACAACAAGGACCTACTGTAGTACAGGAAACTATACTCAATGTTTTATAATAACCCATACAGGAAGAGAATTTGAAAGAATATATGTATGTAACTGACAGCTGAAACTAACATAACATTGTAAAGCAACTATATTTCAATTTAAAAAGTAACGAGAAAAAAACATGCAGGTTTAAAAAGTTAAATATATATATATGTAATGCGGAATCCCTGAACACATAATTGTGCTTCTCCTTTTTATTAATGTCAAGACAAAGATGAAGAATTAAGCATCTTTGTTTCTCTGTAGAACTGTGGAAACATGGTTTGGGCTATGAGAAGAGAATAGCAGAGGGATATTTTCTATTTACATTTTATTAAATTTAATTATAATTAATTCTTTTTAATTTATTCTAATTCTATTTAAACATATCACTTTCCCTCATAGCATATGGTTTGACCTATATGGCAGAATGAGAACAGGGAAAGAGGACCTTGGGTTGGGGGTTGGGTTAATAGAGAGGAGGAGGCCCTGATGTAAAGCTGAAAAAGACATGTGTGGATGTGTTTTGTCAAACCTTTTTTAAAATTTTAATTTTTTTTACAGTAGATCCTTGTTGATTATTTTATTTTTTATGCCATTTTTAGATTAAGTTCATTTCTTTTTAAATGAAACAAAGATGAATGTTTTTAATGATAAAAAGTACAATTCACAAAGAATATAGACATCATAGACCATTAGACACCTAACAACAAAGAAATAGAGACACATAAAGCAAAAATCAGAAGAAATGTAAGGGAAAAGGACAGAATATATAATCATAGTGAGACATATTAACATTTCTCTGAGGATATTTTATCAATTGCAGAAAAAATTAGGAGCATCTTGAATGATGTCATTAATAATTTAAATATAATAGATTTATATTTATATTAATCTTAGATCCTACACACATATATTTAAAATTTTGTATCTCATATGTTGTTATTAGATGTCCACAGGACATTTAAGAAAACTGTCAAAAAGATAAACATTTCTAAATTTCAAAAAGAATTTTTTTTGTGTGTGATTCAGTTATACATATACACATGTATTATTTTTGAAATTATTTTCCATTGTAGGTTATTATAAGATATTCACTATAGTTCCTCGTTCTGTACAGTAAAGTTGTTGTTTTTTGCATATCTACTTTTTAAATTAGAAATCTAGCATGTTATTTATACTAAGTCAAACAAGTGGAATCAAAATGTCAAACATTTTTTAGCTGGGCAAAAATTCGTAAGTTTTCTAAAGTATATTTTGTTGTTCAGTCACTCAGTCGTGTCCAACTCTTTGCGACTCCATAAACTGCAGCACACCAGGCTTCCCTGTCCTTCACCATCTCCTGGATGTAAAATATATATATTATTATATATATATTTTATATATATATGTATACAAAACTTTTCTACCATGCTTGATTAAGGCTTGAGAAAGAACATCAAAAAGCAAAGGAGAGATGGAAAAATTGGAAAACATAAACTAAATGAGATGAGAGCTGCTGCTGTTGCTAAGTCACTTCAGTTGTGTCCGACTCTGTGCGACCCCATGGACAGCAGCCCACCAGGCTTCTCTGTCCACGGGATTCTCTAGGCAAGAATACTGGAGTGTGTTGCCATTTCCCTCTCCAGAAATGGGAGCACTGAATACGAAATTGAAAAAGTTAAACAAACTAGATAAAAGTAAAAGATCCTCATATAGCCCAGTTTTTTAAACAAGGCTGCTCATTAGAAACATATCTGGAGCTCTGACAAAAAAAAAAAAAAAAAAAAGCACTACCTGGACATTTGTATTTTTTAAAAAGTTCCAAGATAATTTTGATATGCATCTTGATTTTAAAAAGTGATTACAGGGTTTTCAATTAAATGGTAGTTTTGATGAGATAGAATTCTATTATTTTTCTATTGACCAGTCATGATTCAATGGTATTGGTGGTGGTGGTGGTTTAGTCGCTAAGCCGAGTCCGACTCTTGTGACCGCATGACTATGGCCTGCTAGGCTCCTCTGTCCATGGGATTTTCCAGGCAAGAACACTGGAGTGGATTGCCATTTCCTTCTCCAGGGCATCTTCCCAACTCAGGAATCGAACTGGGGTCTCCTGCACTGCAGGCAGACTCTTTACTGACTGAGCTATGAGGGAAGCCCATACAATGGTATTAAATGAGTAATAGTTACATAATCACAACAGTGAGAGATATCTATCAGCTTTCATACTCACTAGCCAGACGAAAAATAAAAGATAGTTACAATTGCAAGCCATAATGGGAACATGATTAACCTAACAATATAAAATAATTACATACAATTTGGGGAGTCAAGCAGAGTGATATGGTAAGTGGAAGTGCATACATGCACATGTGGTTACGTATTTTAAATATAGCAGTGTGTGCATGTCAATCCCAAATTCCCCATCTATATCCTTTCTCCCCACCCTTTTCCCCGGTAACCACAAATCTGCTAAGCCTGTGAGTGTTTTTCTGTTTCGTAAAGTTCATTTGTGTTATATTTTAAATTCCACCTCTAAGTGACATCTTATGGTATTTGTCTTTCTCTTTCTGACTTCCTTCACTTAGTATGATAGTCTCTAGGTCCATCCATGTAGCTGCGATTGGCATTATTTCATTATTTCTTATGACTGAGTAATATTTCATTGTATATGTGTGTCACGTCTTCTTTATCCATTTCTCTGTCAGGATGTTTAGGTTGCTTCCATGTCTTGGCTATTTGTCATTCAGATGATGTCTTAACAAGATTCTCAGGCTTCCTCTGGGAGGAAAAGGGATCAGATGGTAAGAGTAATATGTTTTAGAATACAGACAGGATTGAGAGGGGCAGCATCTAGGGTTCCTGTTAGGGAGAAGGAAGGAGTATGGCTGATGAAGGAGCTCTCCCAGGAGGGGGCAGAACTACCCAGAGAAAGATTATGGTTTGGATAATTACCTTCTAGAAAGCACAAGAGTCAAATTTATTTGAAGTTTTTAAAAGCTGCAACTTTCTTTTATCCAGTTTGTCAATAGCAGTTTTTTAATAATTGCTAGTTAAATTATCCTAGAGCAGCACAAAAAGATATGTATTTATTTGGGATCAAGCCAATAGAAGGAAAACTTGTCTTTCCAAAATGCAGTGAGTCAAAGGGAAGGGAAGAACTTGGATCAGAACTTGGGTGGTAGCTATGAGAAGGAAAGCATATGAGCCGAATCTTATTCAAATTTAGCTTTTAGTCTATTGGGCACTTTCAACCATAATGGGTGTACAAAGAGAAAAGAAAGGCTATTCTACTCTGGTGTGTTCCTTCTATCCCCCTTTTTTTTAATCACCATTTCCATCTCCTCTGCTAACTCCCAACTCTCTTTTTACAAGAGTTTCTATTTTGCTTTAAAATCCTGTCCTTTTTCACTTCCAGTGTTTTTGCTCTCAGTGGACGAAAGTTATGAAGTTCTTTGTTCTCTCTGTCGAACTGATGGTCAGGAAGGCTTCTCAGCCATGTCTCTGTATCTCCTACTAAATTCTCTTTCCAATACAAAATCAGCGAGTCTTGAAATATTTCTTCAAATAATAATGAATGATCTACATGTTTGGAAACAAATCTTTTTTGAAGGTGATAGTGAAAGTGTTATTGTTTAGTTGTGTCTGACTCTTTGCGATCCCATGAACTGTTTCTTGACAGGCTGCCCTGTTCATTGGATTCTCCAGGCAAGAATACTGGAGTGGGTTGCCTGCCCTTCTCCAGAGGATCATCCTGATCCAGAGATTTCTACTGTATTGCAGGCAGACCCTTTACCATCTGAACCACTAGGGAAGCCCAATTTTTGAAGATATTTTAAAATATACAAGTATAAATAACCCCCATGTGTTCATTTCCTGGATTCTACAGGTATCAACATTTTCCCAATCTTTTTTCATCTTCTCCCAATGCTGCCTTTTTTTTTTTTTCTGAACTATGTTTTTTTTTTCTTTCTTTTTTTTTTTTTTAACATCGTTTACAGTATTGCTTTACAGCTTCAGTGAAGTGAATCAGTTGTTGTTCAGTCACATAGTCACATCTGACTCTTTGCTACCCCATGGACCGCAGCAGGCCAGGGTTCCCTCTCCTTCATCATCTCCCAGAACTTGCTCAAACTCATGTCCATTGAGTCGGTGATGCCATCCAACAATCTTGTCCTCTGTCGTCCCCTTCTCCTCCTGCCTTCAATCTTTCCCAACATCAGGGTCTTTTCAGATAAGTCGGCTCTTTGCATTAGGTGGCCAAAATATTGGAGCTTCAGCATCAGTCCTTTCAATGAATATTCAGGACTGATATCCTTTAGAACAGACTGGTTGGCTCTTCTTGCAGTCCAAGGGGCTTTCAAGAGTCTTCTCTAACACTACAGTTCAAAAGCATCGATTCTTTGGTGCTCAGCTTTCTTTATAGCCCAACTCTCACATCCATATATGGCTACCGGAAAAACCATAGCTTTGATTATGTGAACCTTTGTTGGCAAAGTAATGTTTCTGCTCTTTAATACGCTGTCTTGGTTTGTCATAGCTTTTCTTCCAAGGAGCAAGTGTCTTAATTTCACGGCTGCAGTCACCATCTACACTGATTTTGGAGCCCAAGAAAATAATCTGTCACTGTTTCCATTGTTTCCCCATTTATTTGCCATGAAGTGATTGGAATCAGCTATATGTATACATATATCCCCTCCCTCTTGGACCTGCCCCACCATCCCACCCATGTAGGTCAGCACAGAGCACTGAGCTGAGCTCCCTGCACTATACAGCAGGTTCCGACTGACTGTTTTACATATGGCAGTGTATAAATGTCACTCTAATCTCCCGATTCATCCCCCAACAGTGTCTACACCTCTGTTCTCGACGTCTGTGTCTCTATTCCTGCTCTGCAAATGGGTTCATCTGTACCACTTTTCTAGATTCCACATATACACATTAATATATAATATTTGTTTTCTCTTTCTGACTTACTTCACTCTTTATGACAGTCTAGGTCCATCAGCATCTCTACAGATGACCCAGTTTTGTTCCTTTTAATGGCTGAGTAAAATTCCATTTTTTATATGTACCATATCAGCTAAGAAATGAGCTATCATATATTGCATTACTTTTTTAAGAGGCTGTTTCATAAGGTCTAAATGAATTTATATGTCTAAGTTTGGGACAGAAGACATTGCTGAGTTGCGGACTCACTGCTTTATGGAGTCATAGGATGGTTGCAATGGAAAATGAAAAGGTATTGAAACCAGAAAACTTGGGTATACATTCAAGCCCAACTATGACTTTGGGCAACTCATGTTACCTCTTTAAAATTCAGTTTTCTCTGTGGGATGAAAACAAAAATATTCAGCCTCAAAAGAATAGGAGGGTGCTTCTTCAATATCATAAGAACTACCTATTTTAATTCCATTGCCAACATCCAACTCATCATATGAGACCCTATAATTTTAATTAAAAAGGCTGAGTGCCTAGAATTTTAATAACAAAGGCTGAGTGCTTTTGTTATTAAAAAGGTTGATGCTTTTGAACTGCGGTACTGGAGAAGACTCCTGAGAGTCTCTTGGACAGCAAGGAGATCAAACCAGTCAGTCCTAAAGAAAATCAGTCCTGAATATTCATTGGAAGGACTGATGCTGAAGCTGAAGAAGCTCCAACACTTTGGCCACCTGATGTGAAGAGCCATCTCACTGGAAAAGAGATGCTGGGAAAGATTGAAGGCAAGAGGAGAAGGGGACAGCAGAGGATGAGATGGTTGGATGGCATCACCAACTCAGTGGATATGAGTTTGAGCAAGCTCTGGGAGATGGTGAAGGACTTCCTATGCTGCAGTCTGTGGAGTCACAAAGAGTTTGACACGACTGAGTGACAGGACAACAGCTAGAATTTTAACATGTTAATCAGTTAAACAACAAGGATATTTGTGCTCATCATGACTTTTAAACATTTTTGGGAAAGTTTTGTTCTTTGTGTCATGGTACGGCATATCAAAAAGAGAGAGAGTATGAGAATGGATTATGGGAGGAAAAGAGCATCCTAAGAGTAACTGAAATGAGAAGTGGGCTGGGCCTACGTAGAGAAAAAAACGGGTGAGGATAGGCAAGAAAATGTAGAAAAGAGGTTGGAGATACTTCTCCTATCACATGCTATGTGTTATTTCAAATTTACACTGTGAGACTAAGATGTGACGGATAAATCAGAGGGAGAGAAATAGCCCTGAATCTGATGTTCATCCACTGACTTGTTGAGCACAGGTGCTGTGTTACACTGAAGTAAGTGCTTTTTGTAAGTTTTCTAGCTTAATCCTTACAAAAAACTGTGAGATAGTGTTTTCTCTTTTTACTTTTAAGGAAAAATAAGATTTAGGGTAAAAAACACTTAACCTGAACATTAGAGCTCAAATTGTACCTCAAAGCAGCTACTCTCACAGTGAATCTTGTACAAGTGAACTGGGAAGGAATTAGTGATTTTTACTCTGGTGTTGGGGGAACGGGCTGAGAGAGGGAGTCATCAGAAATCACAGAAGCACTTGCCTCATGCCATACCTACAATAAATTCTACACAGGTTTAAAAAAAAAAGGAACCAAGGGTAAAAGGTGATAGCAGAGCTGGAGGACAAGTAAAAGAAAATGTAAGTAGTTATTTCATTGAGATTAAAACTTTGAAAGTGGGGAACTTTCTCAGCATAGAACCCATGAAAGAAACCACCAAAGAAATGATTGATATGATTGGTTACATGAAATTTCAATTTCTGTGCATCAAAAACCATTATAAGTCAAACCTAAATGCAGAAAATGAGCTGGGAAGGCAAATGAAAATGTGTATAAAATTGTGATACACAAATGATTAATACCTGTATTGTCTAAGGAGCTCTTACAAATCAATAAGAAAACCGCAAATTTCCTAAGTTAAAAATAGTCAAAAGTAATAACTGGAGAACTGTAAATTTTAAAAATTACTTAGAAGCAGTGATAAGAAGAAATAACTAAAATTAAAAGCAGATATTATTTCTGCTATTAAATAAACCTTTTATAAAGTGTTAGGGTTTATCTGTGAACATTTTTGGAAATGGGAACTCAGCTGCTCCTTGTCCTTTACGTGGGCAGTCTATAGATTTTTATCTTTTGGGTGTGCAAATTATAGAAAAAGTTTATGCATTTTCTTCAGAAATTCTATTTTTGTGAATTTCACTTGCGAAAATTAGGCAATATAATGTCAAGATTTTTATGCAAGGCTATTGTTGCAGTATTAGATGTACTAGACAAAAAGAAAAACAAGATAATTTAAATAATAAATATCAGAAAATATTTGAACAAAGTTTGTGAATATGAATATTCAAATGCACAATCTGTTAAGACGGGGTGTGTGTGTGTGTGTGTGTGTGTGTGTGTGTGTGTGTTAGCCAAGTGGCATGTGGAATCTTAGTTCCTGACCAGGGATCTAACCTGTATCCTATTGTGTGTGAGCACAGAGTCTTAAAAACTGGACCGCTAGGGAAGTCCCCAAGATGGTTTTTAAAGACTATTTTGTATATATATAAATGATTTGTTGCTAAGGGGAAAAGGTAAGACATACTGTATATGCAGTATAATCCTAAATCTTGTTTAAATTCCATGTGTGACTTTGTATGTTGAAAGGGAGTATCAAGGAACCACAGAAGATGTTAATTTCCTTCTAAATGGTGTGGTCATGATTTGTTTTTATTTTCTGCATTTTGCCTGTTTTCTACAATGAATATAATATTGCTTTTATTTATTTATTTTTTTTTAGTTTTTATTTTTTAAATTTTAAAATCTTTAATTCTTACATGCATTCCCAAACATGAACCCCCCTCCCACCTCCCTCCCCATAACATCTTTCTGGGTCATCCCCATGCACCAGCCCCAAGCATGCTGCATCCTGCGTCAGACATAGACTGGCGATTGAGTTCACATGATAGTATACATGTTAGAATGTCATTCTCCCAAATCATCCCACCCTCTCCCTCTCCCTCTGAGTCCAAAAGTCCGTTATACACATCTGTGTCTCTTTCCCTGTCTTGCATACAGGGTCGTCATTGCCATCTTCCTAAATTCCATATATATGATAATATTGCTTTTATAATTATAAAATGTTACTAACATTTTAGAAGTTGTAAAGATTAAATTTAAAAATATGGCTGAGTCCTCCAGTTCCATTCTTATTTCTCAAGATTGCTTTGGCAATTCGAGGTTTTTTGTATTTCCATACAAATCTTGAAATTATTTGTTCTAGTTCTGTGAAAAATATGGCTGGTAGCTTGATAGGGATTGCATTGAATTTGTAAATTGCTTTGCGTAGTATACTCATTTTCACTATATTGATTCTTCTAATCCATGAACATGGTATATTTCTCCATCTATTAGTGTCCTCTTTGATTTCTTTCATCAGTGTTTGATAGTTTTCTATATATAGGTCTTTAGTTTCTTTAGGTAGATATATTCCTAAGTATTTTATTCTTTTCATTGCAATGGTGAATGGAATTGTTTCCTTAATTTCTTTTTCTACTTTCTCATTATTCATGTATAGGAATGCAAGGGATTTCTGTGTGTTGATTTTATATCCTGCAACTTTACTATATTCATTGATGAGCTCTAGTAATTTTCTGGTGGAGTCTTTAGGGTTTTCCATGTAGAGGATCATGTCATCTGCAAACAGTGAGAGTTTTACTTCTTCTTTTCCAATTTGGATTCCTTTTATTTCTTTTTCTGCTCTGATTGCTGTGGCCAAAACTTCCAGAACTATGTTGAATAGTAGCGGTGAAAGTGGACACCCTTGTCTTGTTCCTGACTTTAGGGGAAATGCTTTCAATTTTTCACCATTGAGGATAATGTTTGCTGTGGGTTTGTCATATATAGCTTTTATTATGTTGAGGTATGTTCCTTCTATTCCTGCTTTCTGGAGAGTTTTTATCATAAATGGATGTTGAATTTTGTCAAAGGCCTTCTCTGCATCTATTGGGATAATCATATGGTTTTTATTTTTCAATTTGTTAATGTGGTGAATTACATTGATTGATTTGCGGATATTGAAGAATCCTTGCATCCCTGGGATAAAACCCACTTGGTCATGGTGTATGATCTTTTTAATGTGTTGTTGGATTCTGATTGCTAGGATTTTGTTGAGGATTTTTGCATCTATGTTCATCAGTGATATTGGCCTGTAGTTTTCTTTTTTTTGGTGACATCTTGTCAGGTTTTGGTATTAGGGTGATAAACTTGCCTGACTTCAGGCTCTACTACAAAGCCACAGTCATCAAAACAGTATGGTACTGGCACAAAGACAGACATATAGATCAATGGAACAAAATAGAAAGCCCAGAGATAAATCCACACACATATGGACACCTTATCTTTGACAAAGGAGGCAAGAATATACAATGGAGTAAAGACAATCTCTTTAACAAATGGTGCTGGGAAAACTGGTCAGCCACTTGTAAAAGAATGAAACTAGATCACTTTCTAACACCACACACAATAATAAACTCAAAATGGATTAAAGATCTAAATGTAAGACCAGAAACTATAAAACTCCTAGAGGAGAACATAGGCAAAACACTCTCCGACATAAATCACAGCAGGATCCTCTATGATCCACCTCCCAGAATTCTGGAAATAAAAGCAAAAATAAACAAATGGGATCTAATTAAAATTAAAAGCTTCTGCACAACAAAGGAAAATATAAGCAAGGTGAAAAGACAGCCTTCTGAATGGGAGAAAATAATAGCAAATGAAGCAACTGACAAACAACTAATCTCAAAAATATACAAGCAACTTATGCAGCTCAATTCCAGAAAAATAAACGACCCAATCAAAAAATGGGACAAAGAACTAAATAGACATTTCTCCAAAGAAGACATATGGATGGCTAACAAACACATGAAAAGATGCTCAACATCACTCATTATTAGAGAAATGCAAATCAAAACCACAATGAGGTACCACTTCACACCAGTCAGAATGGCTGCGATCCAAAAATCTGCAAGCAATAAATGCTGGAGAGGGTGTGGAGAAAAGGGAACCCTCCTACACTGTTGGTGGGAATGCAAACTAGTACAGCCACTATGGAGAACAGTGTGGAGATTCCTTAAAAAATTGCAAATAGAACTACCTTATGACCCAGCAATCCCACTTCTGGGCATACACACCGAGGAAACCAGAATTGAAAGAGACGCATGTACCCCAATGTTCATCGCAGCACTGTTTATAATAGCCAGGACATGGAAACAACCTAGATGTCCATCAGCAGATGAATGGATAAGGAAGCTGTGGTACATATACACAATGGAGTATTACTCAGCCATTAAAAAGAATTCATTTGAATCAGTTCTAATGAGATGGATGAAACTGGAGCCGATTATACAGAGTGAAGTAAGCCAGAAAGAAAAACACCAATACAGTATACTAACACATATATATGGAATTTAGAAAGATGGCAATGACGACCCTGTGTGCAAGACAGGAAAAAAGACACAGATGTGTATATCGGACTTTTGGACTCAGAGGGAGAGGGAGAGGGTGGGATGATTTGGGAGAATGGCATTCTAACATATATACTATCATGTAAGAATTGAATCGCCAGTCTATGTCTGACACAGGATACAGCATGCTTGGGGCTGGTGCATGGGGATGACCCACAGAGATGTTATGGGGAGGGAGGTGGGAGGGGGTTCATGTTTGGGAACGCATGCAAGAATTAAAGATTTTAAAATTAAAAAAATTAAAAAAATTAAAAAAATAAAAATATGGCTGAGGATAACGTTTTAGGAATGTTATCTTAAATGGAACCTCAGATAGAAACTTAAAATTTCAGATTTGATTCTTTATGATTTGATAGTGGATTTTTAAAAGCTGACAGATTAATCTTTGTGATATCAGTTTTTATAGGGTTGAATTAACTAATACAAGTGTTATTAGAGCTAAAGGTCCAAAGCAGGATGTTCCTTTCTTTGCGTTCTATGTATATAACCTTTGATTTTTATTAGAATAATTTTCATCTTACACATTACCATATCCTAACAGGAAATGAGCTAAGATCTTTTCCCTTGATGGAATAAAGTCAGCATTTTGTAAAAGCAGAAAGTCAATAGTAACCTTCATTTTGGAGTACCTGTATTCAGAGTGGATCCTTAGTTTTCTCTTTTGAGTTTGTAATAATATAGGAGCCATGCCATCTTTTGCATAATCAGGCTTTTGGCCTTTACATGCCTTATTATTCCGGTTCTTGGTAAACAATATTTGGAGTAATAGAGTTTGAGAGAGAAAATGGGTTCCTCATGATAGCTGTGAAGGAAGATGGTATGGGAAAATGTTCCACTATGCCAATGTTTTTACATAGAGGAACTTTTTTTGCATTATCTTATTATCACTGTCAAACTTATGTCTCATGGGCATATTCATTTTAAATTCATTTAAATTCATTTTAAATTCATTTTAAATACTTTTTTTGTGCAGTTTGCCCAACTTCATCTTTAAAAATTCTTTTTGGGTTATTGATGCCATTGACTGGGTGCATATACTTTGGAGTCTTCTTGATTACACAGTTTATCTAAGCATTTTCTGCAGACATCTTTCCTGTAATCCATCATATTTCCTCTGTTTTTCTTTGTGGCCCCTTTTAAGGCACTTTCTATGTTTTTAAGTCTGTTATTAATAAGTATTTGTTAACTACTGTCCTGATAAATACATGAAATTCTTTCATATTTGCTAAATGTTGGTTTCTTTGTTTTTAGGGTGACTATGGATCCTACTATTCGCAGAGCTCTGGAAAGGTAAGCAAAATGAACACTGACTTCAACAGATACAGTATTTTTGGTTTGCTTTCTTTGTTGTAATTGAAAACATGAACTCAAATGAATTTTTTTAATGAGATTCTGCTTTTAACTAGTTTATTGCTTTTTAAAAATTAGAGAATAAATTGAAAGCTTTTTATAGTTTGCCTAGTGGGTTACCTGGACATGTGTTCAGACTAAGAAGGTGCCTTGAAGGTGTTCACTGTGTTCCACATTTGGTCCTCAGCTCTGCAGTCTTGAGGTCTGAGTTTATGGCATGTGAGAGCAGCCACGTCCCCTGGAGACTGATACAGTATCAGTTCCTCTATTTATGGTGCCATGAAAGCCAAATGCTGGGCTTATCATTAATATATTCTCTCTCTCCTGTTTAAAAGCCTGCATGGGAGTCCAGCTATGGTCAGTCATTTGCTCCTATATCTGGAATGAGAATGAGGAGAGAGGACAGCCAGTTTGAAGATTTAATAGTGAAAGACTTGCTAGCCGTGATAACCTGATGTGTACGTCAAACCTAGAGGGATGTTCTGCTCAGTGGGCTGTGCGGGCACCTTTTCCCCATACAGTGATGAGCACCACACACATTACTTTATTGCACTTCACCTTACCGGGCTTCAGAGATGTTGCATTTTGTTTTTGTTCTGTTTTCTGGTTGTTTACAAACTGAAGATTTGCGGCAAGTCTGCCTTGGGCAAGTTTATTGGCGTCATTTTTGCAACAACGATTGCTCACTTTGCGTCTCTCTGTCACAGTTCAGTAATTCTTACATTTCATACTTTTTCATTACTTTATTGTGGTGATCTGTGTTCACTGATCTTTCATGTTACTATTGCCATCGTTTTGGTGCACCATGAATCTTGCCTGCATAAGATGCTGAAGTTAGTAAATGTACGTGTTGACTGTTCCACTGACCAGCCTTTCCCACTATTTCTCCCTTTCCTTGGGCCTTCCTGTTGCCTGAGAACAACAGTACTGAAATTAGCCTAATTAATAAGTTTATAATGACCTCTAAGTGTTCAAGTGAGAGGAAGAGTCGACATCTCTCACTTTAAATCAAAAGCTAGAAATGATGAGGCTTAGTGAGGAAGGCGTGTAGAAAGCTTAGATAACGAAAAACAAGGC
The DNA here is from genome assembly GCF_016772045.2 of Ovis aries. NCBI lineage: Eukaryota > Metazoa > Chordata > Mammalia > Artiodactyla > Bovidae > Ovis > Ovis aries. The sequence goes on along the minus strand of NC_056078.1, from coordinate 15,646,281 downwards.
CTCTTGCTCCAAACAGCTGAGTTGTGAATGTAAAGGAAACATTCTTGGAGGAAATTAAAAGTGCCACTCCAGTGAATACACAGATGATAAGAAAGCAAAACAGCCTTAGTGCAGATCTGGAGAAAGTGTTAGTGGTCTCAATAGAAGATGAACGCAGCCACTACATTCCCTTCAGCCAAAGCCTGATCTCGAGCAAGGCCCTAACTCTCTTTAGTTTTGTGAAGGTTGAGAGAGGTGAAGAAGCTGCAGAAGAAGAGTTTGAAGCTAGCAGGGGTCGGCTGATGCGGTTTAAGGAGAGAAGTCATCACCATGACGTAAAAACTAAGTGAAGAAGCAGCAAGTGCTGATTTCGAAGCTGCAGCAGATTGTCCGGATCTTACGAAGATGAGTAAGGCAGTTGGCCGCACTGAGAAACCGATTTTTAATGTAGACAAAGCAGCCTTTTATTGAAGGCAGATGCCACCAAGGACTTTCATAGCTAGAGAGGAGAAGTCAGGGCTTGGTTTCAAAATTTCAAAGGACAGGCCGAATCTCTTGTTAGGGTCTAACGCTGCTTTTGACTCGAGTTGACAACAGTGCTCACTTACCTTTGCAAAAATCACGGGGACCTTAAAAATTATACTAAATCTAGTCTGCCTCTGCTCCATAAATGAAACAGCAAAGCCAGGATGACAGGATATCTGTTGGCAATATGGTTTACTGAATATTTTAAGCCTACTGTTGAGATCTACTGCTCAGAAAACAAACAAACAAACAAACAAAAAACCATTTCTTTTAAATTACTATTGTTCATTGACAGAGCACTTGGTCACCCAAAAACTCTGATGAAGATACAATGAGATTAATGATGTTTTCATGTCCGCTAACACAACATCCATTCGGCGGCCCATGAATCAAAGAATAATGTTAACTTTCAAGTTTCATTATTTAAAAACTATATTTTATAAGGCTATAGATGCCATAGATAGTGATTCCTCTGATGGATCTAGGGAAAGTAAATTGAAGACACTTCTATAAAGGATTCACCATTCTAGGTGCCATTGAGAACATCCTTGACTCATAGGAAGAGACCAAAGTGTCAGTGTTACTGGGAGTTTGGAATAAGTTGATTCCAGCCCTGATGGATGACTTGGAGGTGTTCACAGCTTAATGGAGAAAGTAACTGTAGATGAAGTAGAAACAGCAAGAGAACTAGAAATTGAGTCTGAAGATGTGACTGAATTGCTGCAATCTTGTGGTAAAACCTGAATGGATGAGGAGTTACTTCTTATGGGTGAACAAAGTGGTTTCTTGAGATGGAATCTATTCCTGGTGAAGATGCTGTAAAGATTGTTGAAATGACAATAAAGGATTTACAATATTACGGAGACTTAGTTGATAAAGCAGTGGCAGGGTTTGGGAGAACAGACTCCACTTTTGAGAGGGTTCTGTGGGTAAAATGCTACCAAACAGTATTGCCTGTTACAGAGAAATCATTCATAAAAGGAAGAGTCCATAAGGGACTTCCCTTGCAGTCCAGTGGTTAAGATTTCATGTTTCCAATGTAGAGGGAAGGCACAGGTTTGATCTCTGGTTGGGGAATGAAGATCCCGTATGTCACATAATGCAGTAAGAAAAAATAAAGCAAGAGGAGTCCATCGATGCAGTAAACTTCATTGCTGTCTTATTTTAAGAAATTGTCATCTTTAGCAACCACTTCCCTGATCTGTCAGCAGCCATCAGCATCAAGGTAAGACCCTCTACCAGCAAAAAGATTACTGATTCACTGAAGGCACAGATGATGGAGAGCATTTTTTAGCGATGGAGTATTTTTAAATGAAGGCATATACATTGTTTATTTTAGGCATAAAGATATCACACATTTAATAGACTAGAATGTAGTATAAACATAGCTTTTATATGTGCTGAGAAACCAAAAGCTTGGTGTGACTTGCTTCATTGTAATATTTGCTTTATTGCTATGCTCTGGAACCAAACCCACACTATCTCTGAGGTCTGCCTATAAAAGCTGCAGTTTCCCTCTCAGCTTCCCATCTTTCTCAGTTTCCACCATTGATCTTTCCACATACTCATAACGTCCACTAGTCTTTCTGTTTTTAGTCTAGGAGCTATCATTCTCTCCAATTGTCAAGCAGAGGCAAAAGTCAGAGTTGTATTTGAATGTCAGCTCTGCTTGGCTCTAGGCTGTTGCACAAGGTACTGAATGTTTCATTTCCCTTATTTGAAAACATATTAGTAAGAGTCCCTATATCGTAGATTTGTTGAGAGATGAAACATTTAACTCGGTGATGTAATAAGAGCTCAGTAAATATCAAACAGCATTATCATGGCTTAGTGTTTATTCTAAGGTGAATTCTGCACACATATGTATAGTTTTTATTAGGTTGAACGGTGTGAAATTGCCTTTTTGGCATGTCAGAACACCAGCTATTCGTATGGCTAAACCCAGTAATAACTTCTAATTCTTGTCTATAGAACCTTTAGTTATTTTGCTTATTACATGTCATTATGCTAATTGAATATATAAGTGCACTTGAATTATCTTCTTAATCCATGCCATTTTGTTGTTGTTCAGTGAAATGGCAGAATAATACTGATTTTGGGGTGTCCTGAACTAGTCATAGTAATGATAATATTGTCTACTGAGATTTTTCCAAGTCAATCTGTTTCTCAAATGGGCGCATCTTTAAGAAAAAATTTGAAGTATAGCTGCTTTACAATGCTGTGTTAGTTTCTATTGTACAGCAACGTGAACTGGAGGGTGTATATTAGGATATATACATATATCCCCTTTCTTTTGGACTTCCTTCCCATTTAGGTCACCGCAGAGCATTGAGTAGAGTTCTCTGTGCTAAATAATAGGTTCTCATTAGTTATCTATTTTATACACAATATCAATAATGTATATATGTCAATCCAAATCTCTCAATTCATCCCATCGCCACATCTGCCTTGACATCCATATGTTTGCTCTCTATATCTGTGTTTCTATTTCTGCTTTGTAAATAAGATTGCTAATACTCATTTTTTTTTCAGATTCCACATATGTGTGTTAATATATGGTGTTTGTTTTTCTCTTTGTGACTAACTTCGCTCTGTATGACCGTCACTAGTCCATCCATGTCTCTACAAGTGACCCATTTTCATTCCTATATATATATATGCTGGATTTTCTTAATCCATTCCTCTGTTGATGGATAGCAATGTCAATAATTGATACCATTTTCAGAATGAGTGAAACACAAATTTTACCAATACTCTGCGAAAGAACAAAAGTATGTGTTGTTATGTTTCAGGATTGAAATATTTTTGTTGATCTTAAGTCTTTTATGAAAATGAAACAGCTACTCATGAATGAATTGAAAACTTTCTTGCTCTACTTGGTCTGCTCTATTTCTTGCTCTATGTAATACTTATGTATTTGTACACAGACTGACCTCCTTAATGTAGCCTCTAGCCCTTTAAACAGCTTCTGAAATGAATGTGTGATCATGCTAACCTTCTGTAGCAATCTTTTACACATGGTTTAAATGTTGCCATTACTGAAGGCCTGACTTTGTACCAGGGATGGTGTAAACCAAGCCCTGAGGCAGCTATTGGGAATTTCAGGCTCAAATGATTTCTCTAGAGGCTCCAACAGCATCAGGAATTCAGTTAGGTGAGTGCTCATAACTGACTGGGGCAAAAAGAGGCTCAGAGTTGATGCCTTGTATCCCCAAGGTGAAGGATTTCTTTTGCTGTACATTTTGGGGATCTTGCGAATTTCTCTTCTGGCCTTTGGTTTTAGTATGAATTCAACCGTCTTGGTGCTTTGGAACCCAACTGGCCTGTCAGCTAAGTTTCAGAGAACATACCAGGAATCAGAGATCTGAACTCTGAAGATGAAGAGGGCCCTCAATACTTGGCATCCACTCCAGCTCCTTCCTTTCTTGCGCTCCATGTTCAGCCCACTCAGCCAGCCAGCAGGGGCCCCCAGGAGGCAACATAGGATCCTTGTCATTTTTTTGTTGTTATTAAATCTTCTCACCCAGTTAAAATGCCAAAGTCTTCGTGGGATTAGAGAATGAGGAAATATGATTCCATGGTGCGTAAACTGAAAGGGTGGCCTGGGTGAGTTCTGAGTTTGAGATAAAAAAATGCATCAGTAAAAATGAAAGGAAACTCAATTAATTCTGTCTGTTATTGGACTCTTTCTTACTCCTCCCCCCCATTACTTTGAGAATGTATTTTTGTGGAATGTGAAGCAAATGGCAGTATTTAAGACTCCAAGGTCACTTTTTAAATCTTGTCTGCCAAAGACTTGCCTAGACAGCCCTTTGATTTAGATGCTTGTGGATGTGACTTGACATCATAGCTAGGTGTGCTGTCAGAACGTTGGATTTACTTAATAGGAAAGGCTAGAGTAAAGCTTGAGCCTCTCTGATAGGACTCTTTTGTCTCTGAACTGAGGAGTATGAGTAATCAGGAACAACGCTCCCTGGTGGCAGGTGAAGAATGCATTTGAGGACGCAGTTCTAAGAACTGTCAGAATTGACTCATGCCCGCTTTAATGGTATGGGCTACAATGAGGCTGGCTAAAAATATCTGGATGATTGGTGGTGTTTGCGAGAAAGTGTGTCTTCCTCCTACATTCAGAACAGATCAGAGCTGCCACCGTGCAGACGCCCGACTGCCCTGAAGGTCTTTTCAGGGAGAGACTGATTGACATGAGGTTCAGATGTGAAAGTGCTCTGGCTGTTCCTGCTTGTCACTTCCCTTAATTCAGGACTGATCTGAAGGCTCAGACATGTCTCTCCTCTTTGCTCCTTCAAGTGGGCCCTTCTTGAAGGTGTGTGATCAGTAGGAAGGAAAGATTGGTTTTCAGTCCCAAAACACTTTTTTGTGACATTTGAGAAAGAAATGTTTGCTGTGATTTCTGTTCTAAAGAGAGTGCTATTGTTGGGCCTTTAAAAAATGTGTTAGGGATATATGTGTGTGTGTGTGTGTTTGAGGGAGAGAGAAAGAATGAGGGAGAGAGATGGAGGGGATGTAGAGAATGGAAGGGGGGATTTGGAAGATTAAAAAATCATATCTCTTATTCAGAATAGTTATAAATGTTTATAATTTACCTGTAGTAGAAATCATCTCATAAATGACAAGTCATTAGTTAATACAGAAGAGGCAATGGCACCCCACTCCAGTACTCTTGCCTGGAAAATCCATGGACAGAGGAGCCTGGTAGGCTGCAGTCCATGGGGTTGCTAAGAGTCGGACACGGCTGAGCAACTTCACTTTCACATTTTACTTTCATGCACTGGAGAAGGAAATGGCAACCCACTCCAGTGTTCTTGCCTGGAGAATCCCAGGGACGGGGCTGATGGGCTGCCGTCTCTGGGGTCGCACAGAGTCGGACACGACTGAAGCGACTTAGCAGCAGCAGCAGCAGCATTAGTTAATAATGAGTTATCACGTACGGGTAACTTATGCAAGTTCAGAATCTAAGAGTTTAGAATCCTGGTATAGCAGATCAGAGTCAATAACCAAAATTTATTAATTTTATGGTTTCACAAAATGGTCCTCTCTAGGATCCTTGTACACCATAAGAAAATCCAGTATTTCAGTTGACCCTCAGTTTTCCAGTACCCCACTTCAGAGCTGCTAAAGATTTCAGAAATGATGTCTAATATCACAGTATTTTCTCCCAGACTTCTGATGCTGTCTATTTACTTTCCCTTTGTGGTGCAGGGAATAATCTATATTATTTTTTTCCTGCAGGTTTATTATGCTTTGCTCAAGTCAGTGGGGAAGCTGTCATATTTGCCCTGTAAAAGGACTTAACATATGATGGTGATACTACTAGTCTGGATTGGTTACCAGATTCGAGATTTTGGCAGTTGATAAAAGTTTCATTTCTAAACATACAATATTATAAAACAATCTTTCCACAAAGAGGCCTCATCCTTTTTTTTTTTTTCATGCTTAATAAACATTGTTTCATTTTAGTGAGTGTTTGATTTCTTTTCTGAATTGTCTGTCCTTGTCTTTGGGTATTATTGAGTCAGAGTATTAATTTTCTTGTCAATTCATACGAGCTTTTTATATATTCATATTCTTAGTCCTTTCATTCTATTTTGGTGGCCAGTAGTTTTCTAGAGTTCCTTTGCCTTCTGTTCTCTTTGTATTCTATTTAACTTGCTAAGTTTAATTTAAAAATTTAGTAAATAGGCTTGTATTTTCCAACTATGGTGTAACTGCTAACTGTAGAATTGTTTTCAAATATACTAATTTTTAGAAAATGTCATAGTTTGGGGTCATATTTTTGATCTGAAAATTAAAAGAAAGGATAGTGAATGTGGCTGAAAGGATACAGTCATGTTCAGGGCTTTGAATTCTCAGCTAAGGAGGTCAATCTCGTGTTGGTGTGCTTCACATCAAATTGGATGCAGTTGTGACCATGATATGGGACAGTATTGAATAGTTAATCTCTTTAAAGCATTGGTGTAAATTCTAAGCCACCTGGACACTAGCTTATTAGTTCATCCTTTTTTTTTTTTTTTAAACTCTCATGAATGTCCCTTTGTTACAGACCTTTTTATGGATATTACATCTAAATCCATGATCACATCTGAAATGTGATTAATATGTGGATATTAATCCAATATGTGGGTTTAGTACTAATATGTCAAATTGGTACCATGAATTCTAAGGTGAATTCTTACCCTACAGCTCTCATCTTTATGGTGAAACGTGTGGTCCTAGCTTGGGTAATGGTTTGGTTCCTAATCACAAAGCACCTTCTTCCACAGCACCAAATAATGTACTGGTTCAAGTCTGGCAGACCAGTTATTAGTTAGAAATTGTGAACAAGTGACTTGACTGCTTATATTCCTAATTTTTCTCATTTCCAAAGGGGAATAATTGGGCTTCTTAGGTGACTCGGTGGTAAAGAATCCGCCTCAGTGCAGGAGACACAGGTGACATGGGCTTGACCCCTGGGTTGGGAAGGTCCTCTGGAGGAGGCAATGGCAATCCGCTCCACTCTTCTTGCTGGGATAATCCCATGGACAGGGGAGCCACAGTCCATGGAGGGGGGCTACAGTCCACGGGGGTCACGAAGCGTCAGACACGACTGAGCAGCTGAGCGTAAGCTGCTGCTAAGTCACTTCAGTCGTGTCCGACTCTGTGCGACCCCAGAAACGGCAGCCCACCAGGCTACCCCGTCCCTGGGATTCTCTAGGCAAGAACACTGGAGTGGGTTGCCAAAGCGTAAGCAGGGAAGGGGAGTAATAACAGACCCATAACCGTATAGCATTATTATGAAAATAAAATGAAAACTTACCCTTCTCAAAAAAGTTCTTGGTACATTTCAGTGAAAATAGCTGTCATGTCCAACTCTTTGTGACCCCATGGACTGTATAGTCCATGGAATTCTCCAGGCTGGATTACTGGGGTGGGTACCCTTTCCCTTCTCCAGGGGATCTTCCCAACCCACGGATCGAACCCAGGTCTCCCATGTTTCAGGCAGACTCTTTATCAGCTGAGCCACAAGGGAAGCCCATGGTGCATTTTGTGTGTTTGCTAAATGTTAAATATCATCACTATTGACATGTAGATGCTATATCCTCCTTCGTTTTCCTCAATTGATGGCGTTCAAAGCCAGTTTTAAGAGAGTGATGGTAATTCCCAGAAAATTATGAGGACTTAACATTTTTAATAGGGTAGTAAGGAAACAGCAGGCAAGAAGTTGGTGATAGATCCAGAAAATGATGCTTTAAAAGGCAATTTCAAAATGATCAAAGTGTCTTCCTGTGGATGTTTCCCTGGCCCACATGTCATACACCTCCACATCCATTTGTGATATTCTAAAAGTTGGATCAAAATAGATGAACAGGATTTGAGAATGTTAATCTCATTATGGTCTTTATGATAAATGTTTATCAGTCTGTGTATCTATCTACCTACCTGTCAATATATTATGTATGTTATCAGTATATATATATATATATATATGTATTACTATATTTAATATATGTATGTATATTTAGAGATGTTTGTTTGTACACACACAGTCTGTATTTGTATAATGTATATAGTAATGTAAGTTCTAGCTCTAAAGAGCCTTCATGATTCCAGATTCTTGCTGAGCCTCTTGATAAGAGTTATTCTTCTAATTCATCCAGAAGGAGGACCTGGGGAGGAGCCTCACTGTGATAAATACTGTTTACTCCAAGCTACAATGACGGGTTCCTTTCTTCATGATAGTGTGTAACACATATCATCCCCTGCTTCATCTGTAATTCCCAACTCAAAAATGATTCTGTCTCAGGCTAGAAAGAAAGTAGGACACATATGTGTTCTTTCTTAAAAAATTCTTTTCCATTATGGTTTATCCCAGGATGTTGAATATAGTTTCCTGGGCTACACAGTAGGAACTTGTTGTCCATCCATTCTATGTGTAATAGTTGGCATCTACTAACTACAAACACCCAGTCCATCCTTCTTTGATGAATATCCCAACATGTTCATTCTTAGTGTCACAAAAGAGAAAATGACTTCCTGATGTAGTCGATTGTAGTTTGTCTTTTGCATTGATAAGCATTTGTTGATACTTTATGACTTCAAATGGTGCAGTAAAGGAAAAATAAACGGACTAACATGTATTGGGTGGCCATGATGTGCTACATGATATTAACATTTGATTCTCCCATAAATATGTTAGGCTGGTTTAATTGCCCTTGATTTATTGATGACAAGATGAAACTGTTGGTAATTAGGAGAGCTCTGATCTGATCACCCAAATCATACTCTTTCCAGGGCTATGCTGTCTGCTGATACATTAGATTCTGAATAGGGAGGCCAAGAAAATCGTTCCGTTTCCTGTGTATGACGTTTCAAGTAGTGGCCCTGGCTGGCCACACTCGGAGAAGTTGGTGGGTTAGGGCTGTGTGGTGCGGGTTCCTCCTCCCCACAACTCCTCCCTCTCTCTGTTCTCTCCAGCTGCTCTCAGGTTTGGGAGATACAGCCTTGCTCGTCATTCCTCACCTTGGCTCTCTGGCTTCTAACCTACCTCCTCCCTCCCACCAAAGTTTTGATATTCACTAGGCTCCTAACTGGTAAAGCCATATTGGTGAATGCTATTTAAGTGAAGTGAAAGTTGCTCAGTTGTGTCCGACTCTTTGTGACCCCATGGACTATACAGTCCATGGAATTCTTCAGGCAAGAATACTGGAGTGGGAAGCCTTTCCCTTCTCCAGGGGATCTTCCCAACCCAGGGATCGAACCCAGGTCTCCCACATTGCAGGCAGATTCGTTACCAGCTGAGCAACCAGGGAAGCCAACTTACTTCATTTATTTATTTCAACTCTGTATTTTGAATATCCAGCTATAATCTGAGGCATGTTTCACCTCCTGAGAAGAGTCAGCAATTAAGATGTCAGCCTTGTCAGGATTCCTGAGCATTTGTGCTGATAGGTACTTGGAAATGGTATAGATAGAACATATGCTGAAACCTTCTGCCATGTAAATATGTTGCTCTTTATCAGAAAGTTTCCAGAATTCAATAGGGAGCCTTTTGCATTAATTTAGGTATTCTGGTTTGTATTTGGCCCTTCTTATTAATATGTTTTTTTAAATAGAAAGGGAGGGTTTGTATGGTGTGGATATGGAGGTGAGCTTGAGTCTGATTGATGAGGACTCAAATTTTAGTCCCATCTCTCACTGCCTGAGTGACCCCAGACAAGTCACTTGTTTTAGTTTTTGGTGCTCTGACTACCCATCTGTAAATCGGATGTGATACCTACCTCCTGGACCTCCTATGACACCCAGTACGGGCCCTAACACAGAGCTCTACTGAGAAAATATTAGTTCTTTGTATCTTGACCTGGAAGGTAATGCTTTCGTAAAATTCTTACCTTCAGTGAATGGGTATATTTATATGGAGGAAAGACTGATTCAGTAAGTCTTTCCTCTCCTAAAGACTATTTCCTTTACAGTTCTGTATCTGTTCCATTTCAAATAAAGGTTTTAAGCTCTCTCATTTCCCCAACACCTCTGCATGAAATAAGAAGTGAACTCAACATACAACAGCTTGTTGGGTGTATTCCATACATCTGTTCTGTGCAAGTGTTCTTCCTGCCGGATCCAAAGTGCAAGGAGTCGAGAGTCACATTCCCTAGTAGACTTAGCTATTGACGATTCCAGCACATTTATCATGACGTAGGTGATGCTTTGGAGACTGTGCAGGAAGCTGAAATGAGTAATGTGACAGGTCAAGGCTTACAGCCACAGGAGAAAATGCTTCTCGCTGTGTATTGACTGTTTCCCATCTCAGATTCCTCTTCTCTCTTCTGTGAATTCTGTACTCCCTGCTAAAGACTAGCCTTTCCCACCTGCTTTATGTATTAGTAAACTCAACAGTTTCTGCAAATGATGTTAATATGCCTAAACAATGGTCAACAGTTCATGAGTACACACCTAGTAAGGTTTCACCTTAAAATAATCAGCTCTTAGATACTCTCCAGTATCCAAATTTAAAATTGACAACTCTTTTTTCACTTTTAATTCAATATCTCCAAGGCATAATTTTTCATGAAAAAGTAAATATCTTTAGTCACCCAACAAGGGAAGATTTTTACAGAAATACATATTTAAGAAAGGATGATGTGTACTTTTTCTAAGTCATCTCCTGAGACCAATTACTTTGACTAATCAGAAGCTTCTAAATTATTTTTAGTTTTGTACTGTTATCAGTGTTCCAAAGAAAAATGTTCCTCAGTGCAACTTACATGTGTGTTTGCTTTTGTACTTATTCAACCATCAAAAATTTAAGAGATGCATCATTTTTTAAATTCAGGAAATAATAGGAAATTGAAGAATGATAAGAATGATTCTCTCTTTTATCTTTCTTTTTAGCTGCACTGTGAATCTTGTGCATCCCTGACCAGGGACTGAACCTGGGCCCTTGGTAGTGAAAATGTGGTCTTCATCACTGAACTGCTAGGGAATATCCAAATGATTACCTTTTATTTTTTTATGTTCCTTTTCTAGCTTTTAGTAATGCTGCCCATCAATAGCTAACACTGTATTTTCTGCTGGCTTATAGTCAAATGATAAATTTATATTTTTATTTTCCCAAGCACTTCTTTATAGACAGAAGTAAGCTGAATTACGGTGCCATCTACTAATAACTGGATCTCTGGAGATAGTACCAACATCATACTCCTACAACATAACTTGAGGAAGCAGAAAGTGTTGTATAAAGTGAGAAAGAATATTTAGAAGTTGTATATGCTTCCTGTTACATTATTTTATTGATTTTTTAGACAATCCTTATATGAAATGGACTTTTTGATATAACTCTATAGACAAATGGAAGCTCAGCTTTTAAGATTTACACAAATCCTTTAGTTGGTCCAGTGCTTTGTTCTACCGTCACTGACTCATTTATTAAGAGACAATATGCTCCCATTCACATCACTTTCCTATGAGAAGCAGGCACGCCCTGTTCCTTGGTGACCCGGACATGAAACATGAATGGATAGAATCTGTAACTAAGACACTAACACCAGTCCACCAATGAATAAGAACCATTCTGTGTCTCTGCTTTTCTCTTCTCTATGAACACCTGGGTCTGTACTCATCACATCTGGAAATGCGTGTCGTTTGTTTTTCCCCCTTTGGAACCAAGATGGAGACAGACGTTTAGCTGGTCTGTGCCTATCGCTTATGCTGGTGTCAGTAAGTTTACTGATTATGTTTACCAGGCTCAAGCTTTTAAGATGAGTCTCTATGGAAATAAATTGCTTATTTTATGGATTGTCTAGTGCTGTGATCAGCCATAATCAAGGATGGTGGAAGATTCTAAGAGAAAGTTATAATAATGTGTTTATTGGAAAACGAAGATAGCAAACTCTAAAATAAATCTTGTTTTGCTGTTCAATAGCAATCTTGGAAACAACCTAGAGTCTACCATGAAGAGTTGTACTTATGGAGTAAAGCTCCACTGTCTACCTTCTACTTCTTGAACTTGGTGGTTTTATTTGATGGAGCTTGGTTGTTTTGTTTCAGCAATGGGAAACACTTCCTATGGGTGTTGCGGCTTTCCTTCCCAATATGGGAGTTGTCCACTTAGAATATAGGTGATGAGGAATTACCTTAGAAGGGCTCAAAATATTATTAGAGGACCTCCTTCTAGGTCTTGCTGTAGAAACCCCAAGGGCACTTATTCTGTCTTCCTTTTTTCTTTTGCAAACATGGGTAACCTTGAGAAATACACTGAGTAGTTAGCACTGATTTCCACAGCTCTGGCTTGGGAATTTCTTACAGTCTCAAGCTGCTGCTTAGACTGGTTGCTAGGCAACCAGGAGAAGAGTTCACAAGCTTTGTCATAAGCCAGCAATCAAATGAGAGACAGTATTTTCTTTTGATTATTATTTTTTTTGTCAGCTCTTATTTTTGGTGTTGTGTATTTACATTCTTTGGGGAATATTATTTCTAGAAACGCCTTTTCCAAAGAAGCTTTGTTTGTTAAAAGCATTTTGGTTTGATCCTTTTGTATAAAAAGGTGAGCAGTAGGCGTAGAAATTAGGCCTTGAGGCAGATGAAATAGTTTTATGAACCATGATGGAGTCACATACTGCTTTAGCCTCTCCTTTTTGAGAAAACATACATGAAGCTTTCCATTCTTCCACTTCTGGTTTTCAGTTATTGTGCACTTCTATGACATAAATCAGTGACTTTGAATCAGTGGTACCTTCAGCTCTTCTGTCCTTGAAGGTCACCGCTGAATAGAAGATCATTTAATCCTTTGTAAGCAGGATTAATTCTGACAATTTTTGGAGCCGTTTTTCATGTAATTTCAAAAATATCTGTATCCTTTTTTTTTTAAATGAACTATGATTAACTTACAGTGGGCTTCCCTGGTGGCTTAGTGGTAAAGAATGTGCTTGCAATGCAGGAGACTCAAGAGATGCAGGTTCAATCCCTGGGTCGGGAAGATACCGTGGAGTAGGAAGTGTATTCTTGTTGCAAAAATCCCAGGGACAAAGAAGCCTTGTGGGTTACAGTTCATGGGGCTGCAAAGAGTCGGACACGACCGCGTGACTGAACCCTCACTAGCTTACAATGTTATATTAGTTTCAGATGTACAACAGTGATTTGATATATTTATGCATAATGAAATGATCACCATAATATATCTAATAGCCATTTGTCATCATTCAAAGTTATTATGATATTATTGACTATCTTCCCTTTCCCATACATTACATCCTTGTGACTTATTTACTTTAAAACTGGAAGTTTGTGCCTGTTAACCCCCTTCACTTATTTTGCCCATTTCCCTGCCCTCACCCCCAGTATAAATCCTTGACCCTTACAGATTATGCCTCTCAAACACTAATGAGCTGTCTTTTAAACAAATGCTTAGGTAAGTGTTTGTAACTGTTGTTTGTGTTTTTAATTATACATTGATGTTTATTCAGTGAGTCTGAGTAGTGTGCCTCAAAACAGTAATCTTACAGTTAGTGAAAACGAGATGAGGAGACTGAGATGACACAGATCTTCTGCCTCAGTCCCAGAGGAAGAGATTGTAGAAACTGCATATCAATGAGCATGATGCTGATATCTGACCAGATAGTACCTTGGGTGATTGAACTAATAGCTTGTGATAACTGTGAAGAACTGAAGATAATTAGGAGCCTAAATGATATCACTCAGAAAAACTCCTGTGAAGTTAAACTTGTTTTCTTTCTGATGATTTTAGTATGCTGGTGATTCATGTTAGTGTATAGCCACTGGATATAGATTTTAGTAACATGTTTGATTATATGTCTTAAGATAATCAGCATTTCATTAATGCAATGTGTAGCTTTTATGCTTTAAAATAGCACTTAGCAATTTTTTTTTCTGCAGATGTTTCTCTATGTAAATTATTTGAAGAAATGAGACAGGATATTAAAACTGATATAAATGTTTTTGAAATTCATGGAGATAATATTTGCATATAAACATTACTATTTGCATTTTCCCTTGTAATTTGGTCTACTATGGAAAAAATTTTATTTATTTTTTACAATCAGGAATGAGTGTTTTATTGAATGAGGCCATGCCCACATTTTAGGACAGAGTAATTGTAAGCATTTAGGATGAACTTATGTTTACCGTTCATTCACTCCCAAAGCAGGTGGGATTCTAGCTGCCAGGGTTTTGTGTATGAAGTGTCAGTGTGTCAGTGACTATCGGAAAAAGGACTGATGCCTTGTCTTAGTTCTATAACAGATATACTTATTAATGCATTAAGTAGTAAGGTCTAGCAGACAGTTTACTATCAGCTGTATTTTTCAAATCATGATGAATTTTAGAAATAGATCACAATAAACTGTGGAAAATTATGGAAGAGATGGGAATACCAGAGCACCTGGCTTGTCTCTTAAGAAACCTATATGCAGGTCAGGAAGCAACAGTTAGAACTGGACATGGAACAACAGACTGATTCCAAATAGGAAAAGGAGTACGTCAAGGCTGTATATTGTCACCCTGCTTATTTAACTTATATGCAGAGTATATCATGAGAAACGCTGGGCTGGAAGAAGCGCAAGCTGGAATCAAGATTGCTGGGAGAAATATCAATAACCTCAGATATGCAGATGACACCACCCTTATGGCAGAATGTGAAGAGGAACTAAAAGCCTCTTGATGAAAGTGAAAGAGGAGAGTGAAAAAGTTGGCTTAAAGCTCAACATTCAGAAAATGAAGATCATGGCATCTGGTCCCATCACTTCATGGGAAATAGATGGGGAAACAGTGGAAACAGTGTCAGACTTTATTTTGGGGGGCTCCAAAATCACTGCAGATGGTGAGTGCAGCCATGAAATTAAAAGACGCTTACTCCTTGGAAGAAAAGTTATGACCAACCTAGATAGCGTATTGAAAAACAGAGACATTACTTTGCCAACAAAGGTCTGTCTAGTCAAGCCTATGGTTTATGGATGTGAGAGCTGGACTGTGAAGAAAGCTGAGCACCAAAGAATTGATGCTTTTGAACTATGGTGTTGGAGAAGACTCTTGAGAGTCCCTTGGACTGCAAGGAGATCCAACCAGTCCATTCTGAAGGACATCAGCCCTAGGATTTCTTTGGAAGGAATGATGCTGAAGCTGAAACTCCAGTACTTTGGCCACCTCATGCGAAGAGTTGACTCATTGGAAAAGACTCTCATGCTGGGAGGGATTGGGGGCAGGAGGAGAAGGGGATGACAGAGGATGAGATGGCTGGATGGCATCACTGACTTGATGGCCGTGAGTCTGAGTGAACTCTGGGAGTTGGTGATGGACAGGGAGGCCTGGCGTGCTGCGATTCATGGGGTCGCAAAGAGTCGGACATGACTGAGTGACTGAACTGAACTAATATCTGCCTAACTATAGTGTGTGATAGAAAGTAATTGTTAATTTCTACTTCTAACAGTTGCAGGTACTATTAATACTCTGTGGCTTGTACATGTCTGTATTTATAATGCATGGAGATACCAGATTTCAGTTAGATGTTCGTGAAAATAAAGATGAGCTTTTCCCTATTCACGAATCCATAGAGCCTTAATGGAGGGGCAGGGTGTCCACATACCCCTATAAAAAAAAAATCCTGTTTATGTATTTACCATTAATTGTTCATAAAACTAGTCTTAGAAACATAGTAAAATATAATATTGATGTAAGATTATGATATATTCTTTCCAGATGGTAAGTTCACTGGGATTAAAATCCCTGGGGATATTCCAGTCTATGTATATATCTCAAACTATATTAAGCATGTGTAGCAGCAGAGGCAAATGAATTTCAAACACATACATTCTCCATGTGGCCTAATTATCAATAGAAATAGAATGGCAGATCTTTATAGAAGATGTCAAATTTCTGGGACTTTGCCAGTCTTATGCCAGGAGCATAAGAAATAAAGCCATAGTTTAAATGGAGAATTCTTCTCTATTGCCTGTAAGAGGCCAAGGGGAAATGGATACCTCATTAGTGCATAATGCCAGTAGTCATACTGAAAGTCTTTCGTAGAAATAATAGCACTGATTTCATAGGTATTTGTGAATTAATACATACATAACACTTAAGAGGGAGCTTCCCTGGTAGCTCAGTTGGTAAAGTATCTGCCTGCAATGCAGGAGACCCCAGTTCAGTTCTTGCTTTGGGAAGATCCACTGGAGAATGGTTAGGATACCCACTCCAGTAGCTCAGAGGTTAAAGCGTCTGCCTCCGATGCAGGAGACCTGGGTTCGATCCCTGTGTTGGGAAGATCCCCTGGAGAAGGAAATGGCACCCCACTCCAGTACTCTTGCCTGGGGAATCCCATAGACGGAGGAGCCTGGTAGGCTACAGTTCACGGGGTCGCAAAGAGTCGGACACGACTGAGCGACTTCACTTTCACTTTCACCCACTCCAGTATTCTTGGGCTTCCCTGGTGGCTCAGATGGTAAAGAATCCCCCTGCATTGCCAGTGCTCTGGGTTCATTCCCTGGGTTGGGAAGATCCCCTGGAGAAGGGAACGGCTACCCACTCCAGTATTTAGCCTGGAGGATTCCTTAGACAGAGGTGCTTGGCAGTCCATGGGCTCACAGATTCGGACACGACTGAGAGACTTTCACACACACACTAACACTTTGGAGTTATTCCTGCCACATTAATACAGTCATTCCTATATTTATGCTTTTATTACTGTTCCAGTATGTTATTACTGCTGAGTTCTACAGATTTATTGTGGACGCCATAGCGCTTTATTTCTTATTTAAAACAATTGTACTTACATATACAACGTGATCATTTAGAGTCTTATCAGCCCTTGATTGTGAGATGATGATAGGGACGTATTCAACTTACTTTTGGAATGGATAATACAGGAATATAAAATCTTAACAATTCTAAAGTGAATATGTAGTGAAAAGTAAAGCCTTTCTTTTTAAAAACAGTTCAGTTAGTTTGGGCTGTGATGGGTCTCTGTTGCTGCGTGGGCCTTTCTCTGGCTGCGGTGAGCTGGGACTCCTCTCTAGGTGTGGCTCAAGGGCTTCTCGTTGCTGTGGTCTCTCTTATTGCGGAGCGTGGGCTCTAGGGCGCTCAGGCTTCAGCAGCTGTGGTGTGTGGGCTCAGTACTGTGACTCCCAGGCTCTGGAGCACAGGCTCAGTAGGTGTGGCACATGGGTTTAGTTGCGCCATGGCATGTGGGGTCTTCCTGGATCAGGAACCAAACCCGTGTCTACTGCACTGACAGGCAGATTCTGAGTCACCAGGGAAGTCCCCCTTTTGCTTTCTTTTACTCCAGCTGTCCCCTTCTTCTTCCTATATCTCTGTGTTTTATATATATATATATATATATATATAAATTATTGGTTCATCTTTGAAAAGAGATTTTATGTATATACAGGTTCGTGCTCACACAGTCTTTTCAATACAGAAATGGTTGCATGCAATACACCTGTACTTCACCCTGAGCATATCAATAAATACCATATTTTTGAGATTGTTCCATATAAAGTCACCTTCACTTTTTAAAAAATTAACTTTTATTGGAATATAGTTGCTTTATAGTGTTGTGTTAGTTTCTGTTATACAGCAAAGTGAATCAGAAATATGGAATGCTTCCTGTATTTGTGGGTCATCTTTGTGCAGGAGCCATGCTGATTTCTGTACTGTTGCAGTTTTAGTATAGACGCTACCGAAGCTGAGCATTTGAGCTGCCTTGTCTTTGTAAATAATTTTTAATTTTAGAAGAATGTTACACTAACTGAAAAGTTGCAAAGATAGTACAAAGTTCCTATATACGCCACAGTAGAGTTCCTCTACTCCAGCATCTTATGGAGCTGGGGGGTACATATGTCAATACTAAGGAACTGGCATTGTTCAGTTCAGTTGCTTAGTCATGTCCAACTCTTTGGGATCCCATGGACTGCAGCACGCCAGGCTTCCCTGTCCGTCACTAACTCCTGGAGCCTGTTAAACTCATGTCCATTGAGTCAGTGATGCCATCCAACCATCTCATCCTCTGTCATCCCCTTCTCCATCTGCCTTCAATCTTTCCCAGCAACAGGGCCTTTTCCAGTGAGTCACTTCTTCGCATCAGGTGGCCAAAGTATTGGAGCTTCAGCTTCAGCAGCAGTCCTTCCAATGAATATTCAGGACTGATTTTCTTTAGGATTGACTGATTTGATCTCCTTGCAGTCCATGGGACTCTCAAGAGTCTTCTCCAACACCACAGTTCAAAACCATCAATTCTTTAGCACTCAGCTTTCTTTATGGACAGGAACTGGCACTGTTACTTTATTATTAACGAAAGTCTGCACTCTGTTCAGATTTCACTCGTTTTGCCCTAGTGTCCATTTTTTCTGTTTCTGAATCCATGTTATATTGAGTCATCATGTCTTTTACAGCCTCACCTAGCCTGCAGTAGCTTCTCAGATTTTCCTTGTTTTTAACACCTTAGTTTTGAGGAATGCTGGTTGGGTAGTTTTTGGAATGCCCCTCTGTTATTGAATTTGTCTTGCATTTTTTCTCATGGTTAGATTGGAGTTACGGGCTTGAGGGGAGCATTACCACAGAGGGGAGGTGCCCTTCTTATCACCAATATCCATAGTATATGCTATAGACATGGCTTATCAGTGATGATACCTACTTCAGTCACCTGAACAAGGTAGTGTCTGCCGGGTTATGCACTGTACAGTTACTTTTTCCTCTCTTTTCATATTTCACTTTTTGGAAACAAGTTACTAAGTGCAACCCAGACTTGAGTCAGCCTAAAGCCCACTTTCTTGAGAGCAGGATGGCGTGTATGTGTGTTTAATGACTCTGTAATAGTCCCTGGGACTTTACTTGGCATGTGAAAGTCCATTTTTGCCTTTTTCTTCATTCTCTCCAAAATAAAAATCAGAACTCGAGTTCTAAAAGCTACCTGACCAAATCTATCCTCTCCTTACATATTTCTTACTTAGGGATACCTCTCTTTAGTTGCCAAGAGACTGCTTTTTGTCTGATTATTTTTCTCTGTCATGCTTGTACAGAGAGCTTAATTCAAAATAAACAATGTGCTACATAATTGATTTTGTTGTTATTCATAGACGATAATTGCTAAGCTACTTACCTGACAACAAATTATTTGCTCCAGGTGACCAAATAAGCAGTTCTCCACAGAGCCACATTTTTGAAATTATTAATATCTAGAGATGCTGCTGTCTTAATCACAAGCTGTGTGCATGCACA
This sequence comes from Ovis aries, assembly GCF_016772045.2. Classification (NCBI taxonomy): domain Eukaryota; kingdom Metazoa; phylum Chordata; class Mammalia; order Artiodactyla; family Bovidae; genus Ovis; species Ovis aries. The sequence continues at coordinate 15,627,057 of NC_056078.1, read as the reverse complement.
CTCAGTCATATCCAACTCTTTGTGACTTCATGGACTGCAGCCACCAGGCTCCTCTGTCCATGGGATTTTTCAGGCAAGAATGCTGGAGTGGATTGCCGTTTCCTCTTTCATGGGGCTTCCCAACCCAGGGACCGAACCTGCGTCTCCCATGTCACCTACATTGTTAGGTGGATTCTTTACCACTGAGCCACCTGGGAAGCCCTATCACAGGTTATGTGTAATTTAAAACTTCAACGAAGAGTCACGTGTTTTAAGATTCTTATTCAGTTAGCAGGCATTTATTGAGCTTCTGCTGTGTTTTAGCCATGGTTTGGTGGTGAGTTACACAAATCAGGGGCTTCCCTGATGGCTCAGATGGTAAATAATCCTGCTGCAATGCAGGAGACTCAGGTTCTATCCCTGGGTCAGGAAGAACCCCTGGAAAAGGGAGTGGCTGCCCACTCCAGTGTTCTTGCCTGGAGAAGTCCATGGACCGAGGAGCCTGGTGGGCTACAGGCCACGGAGTGCAAACAGTCGGACATGACTGAGCAGCTAACACTTTCAACTTTCACTTTACACAAATCAGGTGTCTGATGTAAGGCAGATGATGTTTCAAGTAGGTGATATGGACAATAAACACATTAAAAATTAATGGAAAAGGTCATTTTAGAGCGTGATAAGTGCTTTAAAGAAAATAACCAGGGTGAAGTGCTAGCACGTTACTTGGTCATGGTGTTTCCATAAGGACCACTTTCCCATTGTGGCCAGTGAAGTAAGTCCTCAGGAGAAGGTGGTTGAACTGAAGACAGAGAATGCAAGAGCACCAGACATTTGAAAACCTGGAGTTGGGAAGGGCTTGATGAGGTCTAGAAATAAAAAGAAGGCCAAAATTAGTTCAAATGAGGACAGAGTAGAAGAGAAGGAGGCGTAGAAGTAGACAGGGCTTCAGAGGCCAAGTTCCGTTTTCAAGGAGGTCTCTGGGTGGTTTTAAGCAGAAAGGTGACATGGTCTGATATCTGTGGTTTAGAAAAGCCTTCTGGTTGCTTTGTGGGAAATGGATTATAGGGGAGAGAAGAGGAAGCAAGAATATAGTATGAGTTAGGAGACCACTGTAAGAGTTCAAGTGAGAGATGGATTGTGGCTTGGACTAGCAATAAGAGGTACAAAAGTAGATAGATTGGGATAATGTGGGGGGCATAGAACTGCCAGAATTTGTAGCTAAATTGAAATAAAGTTTTAACAGCAGATGTGAATCAACAGGAAAGATAAGATGATGATGTGATATAAACTATCTCAAATACAGATCATATTTTCATGCAAGTCTTTGAAAGAAGAGTGGTATCAAATATGCACGTTAGTGAATTAGGCATAAGGTAGGGAGCCAAGTCCATTATAACCTAATTCACACATCAGGAACAAAAGAGGAAACTTGCTTACCAAGTTAATGAGCTCTTAATACTTTATCTAATAAGTCTGTCATGACTACCAAGCACGGAACAGTAAAGAGATTGTCTTTAGGGGTTAATAAGAAACTTCAGGGGGGCTTAATCATCCCATTTACTTGATCATTACTCCTCAGGAAGTTGTAATCTTAGGAATAATATTTTTGATGTAATGGTTACTGTGAATCACTTTTATGTCATAATGATTATAATGTTTGGCAAAGCAGAACACATTTCAATAAAATCATATATTGATTTTAGCTTTGGAATTATGGAGAAAATATTTCATTTTACATGTAAAATGCCTTTTAATAAAGGGTTTTACAGAGCTTTCTTTGGAATAAATAACTAAATGTAGTCATAGTTTTGATATTTTGACTTTTATATCAAATGCAGCAATTCATTTTATGAGGGCTTGGAATTTAATATTATAAGATTTGGTTTGTTCTAAATTTTCAACATATTTTTATCTTATTTTTATTTTTTATATGAAGAAAACATTGCTTCATAATGTTTAATAAAAATCATGTAATAAAAACCTCATTAGTTGGCTCAATTTAGTGTTTTGGGGTAAAGTAGGCAAGATAGGGATGATTTATTTTTATATTCTAAAAGTAAGGGTTTGCTAAGAAACTGATGAGGTAAAGAGAAGGAAAATATATACCTTTTTAATAAACTTTTAAAAATTGAAATATAGTTGATTTACAATAGTTTCAGGTACACAGAAAAGTGATTCATATATATATAATATATTTCAGACTATTTTTCATTATAGATTATCACAAGATATGAATATAGTTAACTATGGTATTCAGTAAATCCTTGTTGCTTCTCTATTTTATGTATAGTTAGTTTGTATCCATTAACCCCATGGTGTTGTTCAGTCTCTCTGTTGTGTCTGACTCTTTGTGACCCCATGGACTGCAACATGCCCAGGCTTCCCTGTCCTTCACCATCTCCTAGAGCTTGCTCAGACTCATGTCCATTGAGTTGGTGATGCCATCCAACCATCTCATCCTCTCTTTTTCCCTTGCTCTTGCCTTCTGTCTTTCCCAGAATTGGAGTCTTTTCCAGTGAGTTAGCTCTTAGCATCAGGTGGCCAAAGTATTAGAGCTTCAGCTTTAGCATCAGTCCTTTCAATGAATATTCAGGATTGATTTCGTTTATGATTGACTGGTTTGATCTTCTTGCAGTCCAAGGGACTCTCAAGAGTCTTCTCCAACACCACAGTTCAAAAGCATCAGTTCTTCAGCACTCAGCTTTCTTCACGGTCCAACTGTCACATCCATACATGACTACTAGAAAAACCATAGCTTTGACTAGACGGACCTTTGTTGGCGAATTAATGTCTCTGCTTTTTAATATGCTGTCTAGATTGGTCATAGCTTTTCTTTCAAGGAGCAAGTGTCTTTTAATTTCATGGCTGCAGTCACCACCTGCAGTGATTTTGGTGCCCAAGAAAATAAAGTCTGTCACTGTTTCCATTGTTTCCCCATCTATTTACCATGAAGTGATGAGACCGGATGCCATGATCTTAGTGTTTTGAATGTTGAGTTTTAAGCCAGCTTTTCACTCTCCTGTTTCATTTCATCAAGAGGCTCTTCAGTTCCTCTTTGCTTTCTAGCGTAAGGGTGGTGTTATCTCCATATCTGTGGTTATTGATATTTCTCCCAGCAATCTTGATTCCAGCTTGTGCTTCATCCAGCCCGGCATTTCGCATGATGTATAAGTTAAACAAGCAGGCTTAGAGAATAGATAATCTGGAAAATTAGTTTTGACATAATATAAAAACAGGAGTTTGTTCAAATAGAGTCCATGGTAAGCTAAGGACTGTGAATGAGTTTAGGTCTGTTTCCACATTTGATGAGAACAAGCATTTTTGACAGAAAATATGGCTCTTGTTGATGAGCATGACAGTGGATTTTGGGGGGCAGATTTCAATTTCATCATCGGTGTTTCATTACGTTGTGTGTTCAGCCATCTCACAGCTTGTTAGAGATCTATTCCAAGCATTTATTCTTCCTCCTGAACAGTTTCCCAGCATCTATTTACTAAGAGGACACGCAGTATACAGAACAAATTCACGTGTGCAAAGCTGACAATCCCACAAGTGTTATATTCTCATTTGCATTACGGTCTTATTCATGTTGGGTACAATCCATGCATTTCTCCAAGTTTCTCTTCCTTTCCTCACAGAGCCTCTTAGCAGGGATGCAGTACATGATATTGCAGGCATGCTGTCAGGAATATTAAAAAGGCTAAGAACGTCATGCTGAAGAATTATGTGGAATGAAAAAATTCAGCATGAACTGTCAATCTGCCTTCTCTGGCCTTTAAGGCTCTTTGACTTTCTTGTTGGCAAAATGTGGAGCTCTTTCACCTGCCATTTTAAAAAGCTTGATCTTCCAAGGGTTTGTTTGAGAGGCCCTATGCTTAATATCAAGGTCTGAACATTTAATTTCTTTCTCTAGAATGTTCCATTCTCTCGTATATCAGAGCTTTCAGTGGGTCCTTACCTTGATGGAAGTAGTTGCAATCTAAGGAATGCCATTTAGCCAGCATCAGCCTGCAACTGCTAATGATTACCTAAAAGGAGTGATTACCGTTCCCTGGAAGGTGATTGCAAAGAAACCAGAGAGCATGTATTTTTCAGGCAAAATCAAGGACTAACCCTGTAAGCTTCAAAGATGTCATCACCGTGAGGCTATTGCTGTGTCATTGTAGTCCAAACAGAAGTATGCCTGGAATAAAAATAGGCTTGCTGTGAATATGAATTTTCTGCAGATAAAATACAGACCACAAAATGGCAAAGATTTGTTAAAAGTTTTCTCTATTTGCCTTTTCTTTTATAGATGTGTCTTTATCACAAGAGGTGTATATCCTTATCCTAATAGGTAAAATGCAAAAGGCATGAGAGAGAATAAGTTAGTAACATTGTTTTACAAAATGTGGGATAAGGAATGACTTTGAAACATAATTTTGAAAGAATGAGATTAAAACCATGATGGACCCATTGTGATCTATATTTTGGAAGAAGTCAGTAAAGTCTTTAACTGAAAAATGGGTTTATTTTTAAAGAAAGCACTAGAAGGAACACGCAACATACATTGGACTCCTAAATGCTGCTGAGTCTGCTGAGGCATCCAGGAATTAGCCTTAGATTGTACGAGTCTTTCTGTGGTTCTTGCCCCTGCTTTAACTGTCTTCAGATGGAAAGATTGAGAGGATTTTAGGGAAAGAAACAGAAGGGTAGGTAGAAAGTATTACACAGATAGATTGACAGGAAGAGAGAGAGGGAGAGAGAAGATAAGCAGGTTATTTTAATTATTCACATGTTTCATATAAAAATGAAAATAGATAATTCCTTGACAAACTTGAGTTATATAAATCTCCTCTGTGGCTTTTGGTCACTTACCCAATGCCAGGATGTAGGGAAGAAAGCCTCAAAGGGACTATAGCAACATGTGATTTATCCAAATCTGTACTTTAGAGTATGAGGAAAGCAGATATTGGTTCCAGGTCATTTATCTTTAATGTATAATGTAAAGCACTAAGTAAATGCTTTCACTGTAATAGCCTTCGAGTCAAAGGTTACAGACGTTTCACTTACAGAAACCCATGAAAACACTTGCATTTTTTTCAGTATGTAGATTTTATGCCATCAGAAAAATAAAAGGGTTAAAACTTAAGTGAAGGAAGTCTATAGTTCATGATACTTTCCTTGAGCAAGAGTATTTTTCTTTGCTTTCTCAAAGTTACTTCTAGTACATATTTAATTGTCTTGTAGTAAACCCACATTTGACCAGCCAGCTTTAAAGGTCATAAAGGGAATTAATAAACATTATTCATGTTTGTGGAAATGTGGAGAATGGCCAGAATTCAAAAGCAGCCTAAAGAAAAATGGTAAAGCGTCTGCCTACGATGCAGGAGACCTGGGTTCGATTCCTGGATGGGGAAGATCCCTGGAGAAGGAAATGGCAACCTATTCCGTTACTCTTGCCTGGAAAATCCCATGGACGAAGGAGCCTGGTGGGCTACAGTCCATGGGGTCGCGAAGAGTCGGACACGACTGAGCGACTTCCCTTTCTTTCTTATATCATTTTTCTTTTTCCTGATTATTGGTCAAAGAATTTTCTTCATGACATGAAAAAGGTTTGGAGCTGTTGTTTGCCCTTTATCTGCATTTTATACTTCTATTGCACCCTCTAGTACTTGATTCTCTTTACAGTGAGTTCTTAAAGATTAAGACAAGACATCCTCTGAAAAAAATCTAGTAATAATATTTTGCATAAGGCAATAGTTCATATGTTTTGATTAAACATGTTTCTTTTTTCGCTTCTTGACTGTAAGATAGGCACAAAATGTTTTAAAAGGGTAGGAAAATTTTTTCATCAATTCCTTAGATTTGGGGGTACCTGTAATGGTGAGAGTTACTTGACAGGTACATAAAACCCCTCAAGATTAATTGCTGAGTTTACTTAAGTTATCTTTCTAGGCACTGCTGTAGCCATTGGCAACTCTAAAGATTTCTCTGTGCTGTTGATCTCAGCAAGGACCAAGGGGTCATGCATACAGGTTGATGAACAGAAATGCTAAGTACAATGGTTTCCAAAGAGAGAGAAACAAAGGGAAAAGATCCCATTTCTTTTCCCTCCACCAAGCCTTTAGAAAGGTCAGAGGGCATTTTCCCTGGGCTGCTTGTAAAATGCTATCTTCAGCCAGAGCTTCTTAGGTCATTTAGCCAATCAGCCAGAGAGCCTATCAGAGCTGTTGGAAGGAATGTGTCAGGGGAACACTCTCAAACTCTTGTCTGTCTTGAAGTAGTTCCGTCCAGACTTTGAGTAGCTCGGCTACTCAAGTATTCACTGGACTTCCCTGCGGTCCCTCTGTGCGTGTTGACTGAATGCCATGTGCACTCAAACACCATTATGCACACCCATCTTTGTGCTTAACTCTCTAGTTCATAGCCTTATCAATTCTATAATCCAAAAGCATTTAGTACCTTGTTCTTGGTTGCAAACAGCAAACTGATTCTGGTGAACTTAAGCAGAAAAATAATCTACTGAAAGATGTCAGACAGCTTGCAGAGTTGAAAGAAAGAGTGGGCAGCAAGGCTTGGAGTTATGGCAGAAGCCTGGGAATGTGAACAAGCTGAGTGAGACAGCCAGTCATGCCACAGAAAGTGTTCTGGTTAGGACTTTACTAATGGAATTTGCATGATCACTGCTGGACGTTAAGCCCTCTCATCCCTTCTGTGACTAACCTGTTATGCCCATATCTGTGGCACCTGTGGGGCTTATGAGGCGTCCAGGATGACTGCTGGGTCTTCAGGAACTCTCAGTATGATGTCATCAATGTCATTAACCACTGTGATATCCTGTACCTTGGCAAGATGGTCAGTGGTCCTAAAGACTGAATGTTGGACACAGTCAGAGAGTAGAGGTGATTCTAAGGCAATGCACTGAAGGTGTTACAGCACCCTTAATAAGTAAGGCAGACTGCTTCTGGTGTTTCTCCTTTTTAGGATTCAGCATTTGCACAGCCAGTGGTTGCCTAGTGGGTTTCAGGGGCTGAATGAGCTTGCTCTGGTTAGCAGACCATGACTGGCATGGCTGACATGGGTCCCTTCACTACCTGCCTAAATCTCAAAATCTGCTGCTGTTGTTCAAGACCCATTTGTTCTCTGCACCAGTGTGGACTCCCAGTTCCTGCATCTCTCAGGTCTCTTGTGCTGTTAGAAATCCCTGCCGTTCTTTCAGGGATGTTGTATTCCTTTGATTACAGTTTCAATCACCAGGAAACAAAGTTCACAGGACTTCCACTTGGCTGTTCCTCCCAAGATAACCTCTAACTCTTGGTTCAGTGGGTTTTCTTCTTACCTGAGAACCTAAGAAATAACCACAGTGTGGGTTTGAGGTACCACTGGTCTTCATGGGAGGCAAATTGGGTCAAAACATCACTTATAACTTGACCCCAGAAACCTCCACCCTGACTGTTAGACTGTGGTGTTACATGCCAAGAATTAGTTTTGGCTCAGAGCTTGTGCCTAGTACTTCTTAAGGGACCTGGGTGTATTTCCTTCCCCCATGTCCATATCTGCTAAACAGCTGCAGAGTCCTTTGAGGAAGACAGAATGAACTGTGTTTATGATATTACTGAATGTATATAAAAATATATATCTTTTGTTAATGACATTCATCACTGTAAAGTTGACCTTAAAAATAGAGTAAAATAGAACCATTGAATCTGAGATACTCAGTTCCCAGTTTTTTGTGTGAATGGACTGGCATTCCCATTTATCCCAATATCTTGGCCAGTCTTCTTTTCAAATAGTTCTTGACATGAGATCTACTTTCATTGTAGTCTAGGAGACGTTGAAAAGTGTAAATGTAATTCTTACTTCCAAACAGGTCGGTGACAATAACCTTCTAGGGGGTTGGGGTCGGGGTGGTGCTTTCCATTTCTAACAAGTGAATAAGAAACCAGTAGTGAAGAAGATGGAAACCTGCCTCACTGTCCCATGGTTAATTCTTTTGAGCTGCGCCTGCACAACGTTGGTTTACTTTTTCTTTTGACTGACTTATTATCAGCATACTCAAGCCTTAGACTTGAGATGCAGTATTTCATGTGGCTAAGAACAGGACTGAACCACCTGGCTTTGAACACCAGTTCTGCTGCTCTCTGGCATTCCCTGGTGGCTCAGATGGTACAAAATCTGCCCACAATGCGGGAGACCTGGTTTGATCCCTGGGTCAAGAAGATCCCCTGGGGAAGGGAATGGCTACCCACTCCAGAATTCTTGCCTGAGGAATTCCATGGACAGAGGAGCCTGGTGTGCTACAGTCCATGGAGCCGCAAAGAGTCGGACATGACTGAGCAACTAACACACACACACTCTGCTGCTTGCTAGCTGAGTGACCTTAGACAAGGCATGTAATGTCTATAAACCTGTTTCTTCATCTGTGGAGGCAAGCGTGCTTGTGGTAGAGACTTGTTATATGTTATACTTGTTATATATATATTATATATATATATATAATCAAGTAATTATAACATGTAGTGACCATTCAATAATATTGTCATTGACATTGACAAGTCACTCAGTCGTGTCCTACTCTCTGCGATCCTATGGACTATAGCCTACCAGGCTCCTCTGTTCATGGGATTTTCCAGGCAAGAGTACTGGAGTGGGTTGCCATTTCCTTCTCCAATGCATGGGAGTAAAAAGTGAAAGTGAAGTCACCCGGTCCTGTCCAACTCTTAGCGACCCCATGGACTGCAGCCTACCAGGCTCCTCTGTCCGTGGGATTTTCCAGGCAAGAGTACTGGAGTGGGTTGCCGTTTCCTTCTCCAATGCATGAGAGTGAAAAGTGAAAGTGAAGTCACTCGGTCCTGTCCGACTCTTAGCGACCCCATGGACTGCAGCCTACCAGGCTCCTCCATCCATGGGATTTTCCAGGCAAGAGTACTGGAGTGGGTTGCCATTTCCTTCTCCAGGGGATCTTCCTGACCCAGGGATTGAACCCCGGTCTCCTGCATTGTAGGCAGACGCTTTACTGTCTAGCCAAGAGGGAATCTATCAATAATATTAGCCAGTATATTTCTAAAAGCTTATACAATTTGTAATTATAGAAACAAAGACGAAGTAATACCAAATGTAAATGCTTTTAACCTCCATATTGAATTATCTGTGCTACTCATTTTCCTAAGAGTTCATTTAGCTGGTGTCTATTTCTTAAATACCTACACAAGCCAGGCTCCATGCTGATTTTTACATCATTGTGCCAACCTTGACCTCAGGTTGCTAGTTAGTCATTTTCAGAGGGCGCAGAGTAGTGGGAAGCTTTGTTGATACAATGCTGGGGACATAAAAAGTCATTCTCTTTTTTTAACCCCTTCCTACCCTGACTTCCACAATACACTAAGATTTAGCCTATGTAAAATCATCAAACACTATATCAGGATTATTCAGTAGAAATACACTGTAAGCTACAAATGTCATATATATAATTTTAAATCTATGTAGCCACAAATGTCATATATAATTTAAAATTTTCTAGTAATTGCATACAGAGGTAAAATAAATGAGATGAAATTAACTTTAATAGTATATTTTATTTAGTCTGCCATATCCAGAGTAACATGATCTTCAGTTCAACTCAGTTCAGTCACTTAGTCGTGTCCGACTCCTTGCGACCCCATGAATCGCAGCACGCCAGGCCTCCCTGTCCACCACCAACTCCCGGAGTTCACTCAGACTCACATCTATCGAGTCAGTGATGCCATCCAGCCATCCCATCCTCTGTCATCCCCTTCTCCTCCTGCCCCCAATCCCTCCCAGCATGAGAGTCTTTTCCAGTGAGTCAACTCTTCGCATCAGGTGGCCAAAGTACTGGAGTTTCACCTTCAGCATCATTCCTTCCAAAGAAATCCCAGGGCTGATCTCCTTTAGAATGGACTGGTTGGATCTCCTTGCAGTCCAAGGGCCTCTCAAGAGTCTTCTCCGACACCACAGTTCAAAAGCATCAATTCTTTGGCACTCAGCCTTCTTCACAGTCCAACTCTCATATGTAATAAATATAAAGAACTATTGATGAGATATTTGACATTCCTTTTTTCATACGAAATCTTTGGAGCCCAGTGTGTATTTTATGTTTCACATTTGTTCACACTCACCACCTTTCAAGTGTCTAATCTCTCTACATGTAGCAGCAAGTGGCTACTACAGTGGACAGAGTAAGATTAAATTTTACCAGATTCTAAGACTCAGCCATGAATTCTTCAATAAACAGCTTTGTTATTCTCAGATCCTCACCTGGAATGAAAAATACAGAAAGAGAAAGAATGAACTGAAATTCTATAAAATGCATTTTCAATATGTACTTTTATATAAGTTTATTGATGAGAAACATAAAAAAAGAGTTTGTTGATCAAAGCTCATGTCCGCTATTTGCAGAAATGCAAGTAGCAGTTAAGAATTGTTAGGGAAGGGGACTTCCCTGCCAGTCCATTGGTTAGGACTCTGTGCTTCAACTGTAGTGGGCATGGGTTCCATCCCTGGCTGGGTAACTAAGATCCCACATGCCATGTGGTGAAGCCAAAAAAAAAAAAGCAGAATTGTTAGGGAAGATCTAAATGTGGAAATTTAAAGGAAGTTTATATCTTTAGCCATTGGTTGGAAAGAAAATCAATAGGTATTTAGTGACGTTGCAATAGTAATTGTTTTAAAAAAATGAATGTGATAATAGTTAATGAGAAAGTATAGTGTTTTTTCTTTTTTGGTTGGGAGTTACCAGTGTCTTTTTTTTTTTCTTTAAACTAGTTATATGATCTATGATGGACTAGTTACATGGTCTATGTTGGAATGAAGTCAGTTGTGTAGAGATTAAGGCACACTTTCCTTCAGTGCCATCTATTGCTAGAGTGTTTTCATGCTTCATGCCACAGTCATCTGTGACTCGTCTTTCAGATGGTTGATGACCCAAGTCAACATGCCACCTGAAACTTTAAAAAGTGCCTCTCTCATTTCACGCCAGTCAGAATGGCTGCGATCCAAAAGTCTACAAGCAATAAATGCTGGAGAGGGTGTGGAGAAAAGGGAACCGTCTTACACTGTTGGTGGGAATGCAAACTAGTACAGCCACTATGGAGAACAGTGTGGAGATTCCTTGAAAAACTGGAAATAGTACTGCCTTATGACCTAGCAATCCCACTGCTGGGCATACACACTGAGGAAACCAGAATTGAGAGAGACACATGTACCCCAATGTTCATCACAGCACTGTTTACAATAGCCAGGACATGGAAGCAACCTAGATGTCCATCAGCAGATGAATGGATAAGAAAGCTGTGGTACATATACACAGTGGAGTATTACTCAGCCATTAAGAAGAATACATTTGAATCAGTTCTAATGAGGTGGATGAAACTGGAGCTTATTATACAGAGTGAAGTAAGCCAGTAAGAAAAACACCAACACAGTATACTAATACATATATATGGAATTTAGAAAGATGGTAACGATAACCCTGTATGCGAGACAGCAAAAGAGACACAGATGTATAGAACAGTCTTTTGGACTCTGTGGGAGAGGGACAGGGTGGGACAATTAGGGGGAATGGCATTGAAACATGTCTAATATCGTATATGAAATGAATTGCCAGTCCAGGTTCGATGCATGATACTAGATGCTTGGGGTTGGTGCACTGGGATGACCCAGAGGGATGGTATGGGGAGGGAGGTGGGAGGGGGGTTCAGGATGGGCAACACGTGTATACCCGTGGCGGATTCATGATGTATGGCAAAACCAATACAATATTGTAAAGTAATTAGCCTCTAATTAAATAAATTTATATTTTTAAAAAGCGCCTCTCTCAGGAACTTAATTTATAAGAGAGCAGAAACTATTTATTAGACATTTGCATTTTTGCATCACAATCACCAGGGATTTATGTGAGATTAATATTACTTTTTATTTTGTCTGAATTTTTTATTATAGAAAACTTCATACGTATGCAAAATTAGATGAGAGTGACGAAGCCTGATATAACCTTTAGTCCCAACTTTAACAATTATTAACTAATGGCTAATCTCCTTTTCATCCATAGCTCTATACCCAGTTACCTTGAAGTATAATTTCAGAATCATTGGCAATTCATCAGTAATTTTACCTTCAATATTACATTCGATTGATAGGCCTTCTTCTCTTCTTTTTTCCCATTTTGTAAATCATTATTGAGGGAACTAGATAATTTGTTCTGTAAGTTTCTTACAGTCTGGATTTGGCTGATTGCATCCCTGTGATATTGCTTATCTTGTGGTGCCTGTATCCCGTGCGTTTTTTGTAAAATGGTAATTAGATTGTGAGTTTTCGCCAGACTCAGGTTTATTGTCTGTCTTAGTGAAAATTTTATCCCCTGCGTTTTTTGTAAAATGGTAATTAGATTGTGAGTTTTCGCCAGACTCAGGTTTATTGTCTGTCTTAGTGAAAATTTTCCTAGACACTGTAGCGCTCTTTCATGGGGCAGCGCATGATGTCTGGCTATCCCTCTTTCCATCATGCTAGCACTGATGGGCATGTTTGTGTGTCAGTAGCCTGAGCCACCACCCATTAGGAAGTTCTCTACTTTTCAGCAAATAGTTTTAGCAACAACTCAGGATCATTGCTTTGAGTCATCATTTCATGAGGGATTGCATAATAATGATGCTCTAATTCTGTCATTTCTTCTTAATTTATTAGCTGGAATATTTCCATATACAGAAACATTCCTTTATCAACAGTTTGGTTAATTTGAGGTACAGTTTGTACAGCAAAGACAGGTTTCATATTTGATTCTTTTCCTTTATTTAGTAGTTTTCAGAATGAGTTGACCCCTAAGGTATCCTCCAAAGGTAAATACTGTTCTTTTTTAGTATCAGAATTCATGGATTTAAACATATTTGATGTTTTTCAAGCCGTTCTATTTATTACTCTTTTTGATGCCCTACTTCTGACCAGTGGAAGCCTCTTGAAGTTGGCTCTGAGTCCTTTGAACCTGACTCCAGTGGACTTTGATAGCTTCTTTGCTTTCTGAAATGCCAAGATATTCTAGGCTCATCTTTCATTTCTCTGTCCCAGATCTTAAATCAGCTATTTCTCCAAGGAGTCCTGGTTTCTTTAAGTGAATAAATGGTATTGAGAGCGTACCTGGGCACCTCAGATTTTAAGCTTAAGAAGTTTTCAGTCTGGAGTCTTTATTAGTTAGGAAAACTCTAGTAAAGGTAGCTCCAATCTCAGTGGCCTAGGGCAGTCCAGGCTCACCGCTGCCTGGTGCATTGGCAGGCAGTCTTCCAGGCAGTGATTTGAAGACCCAGAGTTGTTTTGTCTTTTAACTCCAACAGCCAGTAGTGCCTTAGAAGATGTAAAGAGGAAAATGGAAAGTTTCCTACTTTTTAACCACTTTGACCTGGAAGTGATACACATTTCTGCTCTCCTTCTACCAATGAAAACTAGTCATGTGGCCCTGTCTCAAAGCAACATGGCAGTAAAGGCAGTCTCTGGCTGGGGAGCTTGCACTGCAGCAGAGCAACATCCTCATTGAATGTCAGGCTGCCTCTGCCGGAAACCAAACCAGAAACCAATGCTTTACCATATGAAATCATGAGCTCTCCCCAGCTTTCTCCAAAAGGACAATCCAAAGTCTCAGTCAGTCAGTGCGTCCAGCTGAAGTACCGGCGCACTTCATTTTCTTGCACTGTGCTTCATTGCACGTTCCCAGATATTCCTGTGTTTTGGGTTTTTTTTTACAGATTGAACATTTGTGCAATGCTGCCTCAAGCAAGTCTGTTGGTACCATGTTTCCAATAGCATCTCCTTACTTCACGTCTCTATGTCACATTTTGGTAATTCTTGCAGTATTTCAAACTTTTTCATTCTTATATTTATTGTGATGATTTGTGATCAGATGAGTGATCGTTAATGTTACTCTTGTAATTGTTTTGGGGCACCATGAAGCCATGCCCACATGAGATGGTGAACTTAATCCCTAAGTATTGTGTGTGTTCTGACTGTTGTATCAGCTTCCTGTTCCTTTTCCTCAAGGAAGGGCTCATGTGGCTGCAGTGCAGAAAACTAATTAATAACCCTACCGTGGGTTATTAATTAACCCACGTTCAAGTGAAAGGAAGAGACGAGTGATGCCATAGGCTTCATTGTTATCTTTGTGTTTTAGAAGGCTGATGTTTATTTATGTATGGCCGTGCTGGGTCTTCATTGCTCCATGTGGGCTTTCTCCAGCTGTTGTAAGCTGAAGCTACGCTCTGGTGGTGGTGTGTGGCCTTTTCCTCATGGTGGCTTCTCTTGTTGTGGAGCAAGGGCTCTAGGGCTCCTGGGCTTCAATATTTGTGGCTCACAGGCTTAGTTGCCCTGCACATGTGGGATCTTATTTCCTGGACCAGGGATGGAACCCATGTCCCCTGCATTGGCAAGCAGATTCTTAACCACTGGACCAGCAGGGAAGTCCCTGTTATCTTGTTTTAAGTAATTGTCACGGCCACCCCGCCCTTCAGCAAACCACCTTCCTGACTAGTCAGCCCCCATCAACATCGATACAAAAATATTAGGACTCTCTGAAGACTCAGGTGATGGCTTGCAGTTTTTAACAATGGAGTGTTTCTTAATTAAGCTAAGTACACTCTTTTATTAGACATAATGCTATCGCACACTTAATAGACAACAATAAAATTTAAACATAGCTTTTATTGTACTGGGAAACCAAAAAATGCGTGTGATCCACTTTATTGCAATATTTGCTTTATTGCAGTGGTCTGGAACTGATCCACAATATCTCTGAGGGATGTCTGTAGAGTGTCTTCCTCCACCCCAATCAGTATATAACAATGGACCATAGGCAAGACAACCGTAATAAACACTCGCATTTGGAAAGGAGAAGGATGTGGAGCACAGATTGATGGCCTGTAGAAATTTTGCATTACTCTTGTGTACACATTATAAGGTCTTTTTGCACTGGCATTGGATGGAATTCCTTGATTAAGCTTGAATTCTCTCCTCAATTGCTGCAAGCAATTTCTTGTCCCCTACTTTTCTGTGGCTCTTTCCTCCACTTTCCCGAATGTCTGTCTTTATTCATTTTCATACCTGTCCACATTTGAAGGTTATTGGAGACTATGCTATCCCTGGGAGCTGTATGTTTTTTTGCAGTCAGCTTCCTATTCTTGTAAATTAGAAGGTAACTTTGAAGATTGAAAGGGTTGTGTTTTTGTTTTTTTTTTTAAGACTCAAACTCTCTCTAAGGTAATTTTTTAAAAAATTGAAGTAGATAAGCTTCCCATGTGGTGCTAGTGGTAAATAACCTGTCAGCCAATGCAGGAGACTTAGAGACATGTACTCAGTCCCTGGGTTGGGAAGATCCCTTGGAGGAGGGCACAGCAATCCACTCCAGTATTCTTGCCTGGAGAATCCCTTAGACAGACAAGCTTTGCAGGCTACAGTCCATGGGGCCACACTGAATTGCACATAACTGAAGCAACTTAGCACATAGATTTGCAATGTGTTACTTTCAGATGTACAGCAAAGTGATTCAGTTATACACACACGTACATTCACACAAGCACACACACATATGTGTGTGTGTGTATGTATATATATATACACATATATAAAATTTCTTTAGCATATAATTTTTCAAAACCTTGGTAGGGTCATGATTTATAGTTATTTTCATGTGCCAGTAACCTCAGCAAAACAAAGATCTGTCAAAGTGTAACTGTCAGATATACTTTTCTTTGCTTCCTTGATACTTTGGTTCTCTCTCTCACTTGAAAGTGCTGTTAAGAGGCCGCCTGTAATCATCAGGAGAGCGCCACATTGTTTTTTTTCCTCCCAAAGATTTTTTTGATGTGGACCATTTTAAAAGTATTGAATTTGGTAAAATGTTGCTTCTGTTCTGTGTGTTGGTTTTTCTGCCACAAGGCACGTGGAATCATAGCCCCTTGATGAGAAGGCAAACTTTGAACCACTGGACCACCAGGGAAGTCCCTTGAACCACATTCTTAATCTTATTTTTTGCCCCAAGGCTGAATCTCAATGGGCCTTGTTCTTAAAACTTTTCTCAGTCTTCTCATATACTGTGTAGGGTCCTTGTATTTTCCATCTTTGCAAGTCCCCAATTTCTGGGTTTTCTTTGTCCCATTTTTTTTTTCCTCATAATTTTTTGCCTAGGCTTATCTCTTTCTTGCAAAGCCTTGCTAGATGCTGCCAGTAACAACCAACATGTGCAAAGCATGCAGGCATGGCAAGCTTGCCATCTGCCTTTTAAGTCACCACAGGCGGGATTTACCAAGTGTTGTACCATCATGTACACTGAGGAACGCCAGGTTTCCAGCCTCCAGCATCACTTCCCTTGCCGCCTGCTGCCTGACTGGGAGACCAATTTTAGATTTTTGTTATGGCAGCACTTCACTTGAAGGTACTAATTTCTGTATTTATCTGGGTAATGCTAGCTGCTGTAATAGAGACTGTCACAGAACTAGAGAGTTTTGAGATCTTGTAGAACATCCACTTCCTCATTTTAAGAATCAGGAACCAAGACAAGAAACAATGAAGCCTGCCCAGAGCCACGCAGCGAGCTGCAGCTGTAAGTTACCAGCCAGACTTGGGCCTTGGCGATCGATCGTTGCCCCTTTAGCCCTTAGCTCAGCTGGGCACATGCTACAGGCTTAGCAGGTATCCTCAGCTGAACTGCAAATGTGTAGTCTGACTCTATCACAGCATCACTGAGGTTCAGACAAAAAGAGATGAAGGAAGAAAAATTCAGGAAACAGAACTTCAGTAAAAATACCCCCAAGAAATGTATAGATTAAAAGAACTGTGTGACTTTGCTATTATCTTTTGTAGATTTTCATGCTTTTAATCTTAATCACAAGCTAAGGACATTTTGATAACATTGTTTTGAGATAGTTGTTTTGAGAGAGTGTTAAGAATAAGCCATTTAATATTTAGCTTAAAAAATATTGCCAAATAGTTGGCCCAGGGTATGTCCCCTTAGCCCTGGTTCCCATTCTTCCTTTCACCATCTATGAGCTATGAGGGAAGGATGGGTGGAGAGGGGTCATACTTGGGGTGAGATGGGCCAAGGTTAAGGAAAAGGATGGTTTGGGGAATTAAAAACTACTATCTTTCTATTTGATGCTGTGTGGGAAGCGGCCTGCTGAAATTTATGTGTCAATGCCCTCTGCCACACCATGCCAAAATGTAAAGGCGGGACTGCAGAGTGTAGCCAGCATGGCACTTTGAGCGTGGGACGATGCCTGGTGCGCCGCAGGGCTCCATAGTTCTGTGGTATTTATGGAATACCTGTTCTGTACGAGGCCCGTGCTGGCACCTTAAGATATACATACAACGTGATTCAAGTACTGTGCCAGGATCTTAAAGGCAATGTAATCGATTAAATTTCAAAGACTTGTACTGGACTGTAATATCGGGCATCCTGTTTTCGATAGTGATAAAAATTTGCATGGACAAAAATGTCACCCTTTTGAATCCTCTGTTTTTTCCCACATAGGTAGAGAAGATAAACTTGGAGTCAATTTTTTATGGCATTTTCTTTGTCCTTCAAACCTAAAAAAGGCCTGGTCAGATAATATAGGCCAGACTCCCTGTGGAGGTGTTCTTTCCATCTACTTGGGAACATTAGCAGATTCTGGATGAGCATCTCTCTGGTTTATGAATCAAATTCAGTATAAAAGTTGAATTTGCTTTTGTGGGCTTTTTTTTTTTTTTTTTTAAAGAACAAAGGTTGAGTAATAAAGAATGTATTTACTGAGGTTAATTGTTAGGGATGCTTTCTTTATATTGTAGGATGTTGTAGAGAATCATCCTAGAGAATAAATAAATTCTCATGTAGAATCATTCTATAAAGATTAATTATGTCAAGCTGACCTTAATTTATGTGAAAACTTCCTTGTTCTTTTGAAAACTCTTTTATAAAGAGGAAAGAGTAGAATGTGGACATGTTTATTATTGCCATGCTAAGTTTGAGTTAAGTGTAGATGGTATGCCAAAGAGTGGGTTGTGTATACTGCTTGTCTTCTGAACAAGACTTTTCAGAATCTAATTTAAATATCAATTGAGATTCTTTCATCATTTACTTATTTTTCATTTTGATTTAGAGGCTATGTGTTTTCCAGTACTCCAGTTCTTAGGCACAGAAATAAATTTATCTTCATCGGTTATCTGGATAAACTTGTACAGACACGAAAACAAAACACGCAAATTAGAAAGAAAAGTGGTTAGTAAACATGAAGTAATTCAACTTTTTCGTTGATCAAAGAAATGCAACTTAAAATCTAGCATGGTAATTTTCTCTTGTCAATTTGATAAATATTAAAAAAGTGGATGCTAACCTATGTTGGTGAAGGTGTAAGTAAATACACATCTTTATACATTGTTGAGGAATGTTTAGATGAATAACAAACAATAAACTCTCGAGAAGTATCATTTTACTTATCCTCATGTGATTTTCTTTACTTTTTTTTTTAGTTATTTTTTTAATTTTAAAATCTTTAATTCTTACATGTGTTCCCAAACATGCACCCCCCTTCCCACCTCCCTCCCCATAACATCTCTGTGGGTCATCCCCATGCACCAGCCCCAAGCATGCTGAAGTGTAGTTGCTTTACAATGTTCTATTAATTTCCCCTCTTCAGCAAGTGATTCAGTTACACACAAATATATATATATATATGTTATATACACATTTAAAAAATCCTTTTCTATGATGATTTATCTTAGGATATTGAATATAGCTGTCTGTGCTATACAGTAAGGCTTTGTTGTTTGTTCTATGTATAAAAGCTTACATTTGCTAACCCCAAGCTCCCATTCCATCCCTCTCCCAACCCGTTACCCTTGGCGGCCACCGGTCTGTTTCTATCACCAGGCTGTGATTCTGTTTCTGTTTCATAGATGGGTTCATTTTTGTCAGAGTTTAGATTCTGCAAATAAATGAGATCATGTCGTTTGTGCCATTCTCTTTCTGACTTACTTCACTTAGCAGATGATCTCTAGTTGCATCCGTATTGTTGTAAATGGTATTATATCCTTCTTTTCCATGGCTTAGTGGTTTTCCACTGTGTCTGTATGTGTATATACATGTATGTGCCACTGATGTGATTTTCAGAATAATAATCTTACCATGTCTTAAATTTATAAACCATTTCAAACTAGAGGCATATTTTTGTGTCAAAAGCATCAATATTAAAAGTAATCCAAGGGTGATTGTAAAAGGATGGATGTTTCCCTGGAGTCCCTCACTTCAAGGGGAATCTGTGTTCCCATTTATTTGGTTGGAGGAATATAGGACAAGGACTATGATGGATCCAGAGTACCATACGACAATTGATATAAACTTATTTTGAAAGTAAGGGTATTAGCTTAAGTTTATAATTCTTACTTCCAACTAATCTGAGGATTAATTGTGACCTGATGAAAACATCATTGCTTAGCTTAGGTCTGGCTTTAATCTATCATCATCTTTGACCAGAGGACTAAATGAGGCAACATCCTGGTTTCATAGGTGTGTGGATCCAGGGAGGCAGGAGGCCCTTTGACTAGCTGTCATGACCTTCATTCCACAGCCCCTCCACCTCCATAACCAATTCCTCTTTCATTGTAGTTTTTCCTTTATTTTGTAATTTTTGCTTCCAGAGAAATATCTCAAGCCCGTTCCTTCTCTGTTCCTGAACAAATGATTTCAGGCAGTTGTGCCAGCTGAACAAAATAACAGGTAGGACGTATACAGACATACTCATCTCTAAACCATGATGGTTTAAGTCAAGGTAACATTAACCTTAGTATAAAATTTTAAGGTACTATGAGTTATGGCTTAAGATAAGGTTTTTTAAAATCTGATTTTTTTCCTAGTTCCTTTTATTTTGTAGGTAAAAGAATAAGGGTCTCACTATTACTAAGTGGATTGGGATGTGGAGAGTGAGAAGCTGCTATTTTGGGTGAACATTTGATGAAAAGAGATACTAACAGAGTTGTGTCTAGCTCTCATCTGCATGACTTATTTGCAATAAGAAAAGAAAGCCCACCACTAACTCTACGCATTTGGGTGCGGACCCAAACATAAGCTCCATACTGCTCAATCAATTTAATATTAACACTGCTGGAGACTATCTTTTACAAAGCAAGGGAATCTTTAGAATCTGTCACCATGGTTCTTTTAAAATCATTTAGCGTCTCTATTGTTATTAAATAAAACACTCGGATTTAGGGAAGATCAAAGAAATGACTCATCAGCCCATCACCTCACAAAAGGATGTATATCTGGCATCTGAATATCACCGGGCCTCAAAAGAGATTGTTAGTCTAGTGAAAGAAAATTACCCTGCTCAGAAAATCATGCTGATGAAAATGCAAAGTTTCAGGAAAGAAAACAAACAAAAAGCAAACCACCCATTTACAGGCTATAACTCTTTGAACATTCTGTCTCTCCCTGTTTTACTAATCCACTTTGATTATATCATTATATATTTAATGGGTGCATGGCTGAATAATGGGGAGAGAAAGAACACCCAGAACAAAACAGGAAAATCCTGTCCTGGATCAGCCTGGAGCATTCCAACGTGTTGTCAAAAGTGGAACTACCGTATCAAAACTGTCATTTCACAGATAATGGTGCTTAGAGCAAAGCTAGGTTAAAAAAATTGTTTTAGCAATGTATTAATGAGTAGTACAGATGGCCACTGACTATGGCAGAAATCACCATACTTGAAATGGGTATTTGAAAACTGGCTGAAAACTGAGATTCAATTCATGGTCTCACTCTCCTGCCTCTCATGCCCACACATGCTGAATTTGCAGTTGCTCTAAGCAGATACGCAGATGTCACTGTGTGTCGTTGTTCAGTATGAAGACTTAGGAAGACTGGAAGCTTAAACACCTAGAGAGTGTTTCTTCAGATGTTTTCCCTCACATTACTGTTATCAAGATAATTGCATAAAGCATTATGGCTTTGATACATGCAATTATATTGCGGTGGTATTTTAGTCTCTAAGTTGTGTCCGACTCTTGTGACCCCGTCGACTGTAGCCCGCCAGGCTCCTCTGTCCATGGGATTCTCAGGCAAGAATACTGGAGTGGGTTGCCATGCCCTCCTATAGGGGATCTTCCCAACCCAGGAATAGAACCCAGGTCTTCTGCATTGCAGGCAGATTCTTTACTGAGTGAGCAACGAGGGAAGTTTTTTCATGTAAGTCATAACTAGGGATGGCCCAGCATTCATGCAAAATAGGATGAGGTAAATACCAAAACCCCACAGTGAGGATTCTATGAGATATACCCAAGTGAAAGTGAAGTTGCTCAGTTGTGTCCAACTCTTTGCGACCCCATGGACTACAGCCTACCAGCCTCCTCCCTCCATGGGATTCTCTAGGCAAGAGTATTGGAGTGGGTTGCCATTTCCTTCTCCAGGGGATCTTCCTGATCCAGGGACTGAACCCTGGTCTCCTGCATTCCAGGCAGACACTTTAACCTCTGAGCCACCAGGGAAGTCCCTCAAGATATACCCAATGAACCCTAATTTTTTTTTTTTTTTTAGTTTGAAGTGTATGTGTAACTATTGAGGAGAAGTTTGCTTACTGCTGAATCTTATCTCCAACCTCACTGTGGGTTCATTTTACCATCTCTGAGAAATACTTGTATAGTGAATAGAAAGTCCTTCAAAAGAGGAATTGGTTGAACTGCCTCTGGTCCCAGTTCTGCTTTTAGCTGGCCCTGTGACCCCAGAGAAGATCTGTTAGGGCCGCAGGTAGGTGAGAGGAGAGAAAGACATTCAACTTTTCACTCAGCTCTAAAGCTTCCGTTTCCAGAAAAGAGCTTCTTTGCTTGTAGTTTTGTCTTTATCAGTACAATTATTTTAAACATTGAGGACTAATGAATGGTATTAAGGGAATGCTATTAGTAAGATTTAGCAACTACCTAGCTTGCCAGCTAGCAGTGTAACTTACAATAAGTACATGACGTCCAACCTTAAAAATAAAACTAGTCTATTCATATAGGTATTTCCGCTGAATTTAAATAAAAAGTTTTTTTTTTACTTTTAATTTGATCTACTTTAACTTTAGCTAAGAAATTATATTCAGTGTTTTCAAGTGAATTTTATGCAGAATGTATCTTAAATAATTTTGCTTCCTAATAATCCCATCCCTCTCATTTCTCCTATGGTAAGCCACTTTCATTTTAAAAATAGACCTGCTCTACGGGACTTCACTTGGCCCTAGTTGTTGTCCTCTTATGCGAGTTATTTAATTTAAAAATAGAACTGTCTCAGTAGATCTGTATCAACTAGTTTATGATCGTTTCTATCTGGAGTAAACTCTAATTAGGCAGGCACTTCTGTGGAGTCATGTTTGGGAGCATTATAATCCAGTTATCTTTTCCTCCTTGGTGATCTGACAGAAGGCTTTAGTGTCCAAGTTGATGATTTCAGTGTATTTAACTTATAAGTTTTTTTCTTAGGCTAAATTTAAGTCCCTCAAGGGCTGGGGGAATTTTATAATTTGGATGAAAAAGAGATTACCGTTGGAAAGTCATTAACATTTAGCATTTTTGTAACAAATAATCACTGCTAGACTGTTTTTAGATCAACCAAATTACTTTTTAACCTAGAGCAATTTTAATTAAAATTCAATTGTACATTTTGGGCATATTAAAAACAATCAATATTTCTGTGAGTACATATTTCTAGAGTATAAGTGTATGAAACACCATTAAACAATAATAGGGAACAATTTTTCTATTTATTGAGTTTAAGTTGTTTTAATTTTTCAACCTTTAAACAAAGTTTGATTTTACAAAAAAAATCTCATATTGTTATAAATTTAATTACTATTGATTTAGTGATATTTTAAGGCCTTAATTCTGACACGAAGTCCTTTTGCCTTACACTTTTAGAGATGTAATTATTTGTTCCTTCCAAGAAGTCTGGAACTTAAGTTATAGAAAAGGAATGTAAAACACGTATACATCACATACTTTTATTATTAATTATATGTATTAACCTTATACATTTTGTTACTCTAGCATACAGTTTGATACATTTTATAATTATTTTTTGAAACTGGGCTCTCTATCAGACCTGATTATACAATAAAATGTCTTGAAGTATTGTTCAGTCAGATTTATGAGTTCATCATCAGCAAGGATAAGTGCTTCCTCAGATAATCTTTTGTAGAATTGTGCTATATGGTCCCATCTCGAAAAGTCTTGTTTTTTTCCTATCCAACCAGCAGAGAGCACTTTAGCTTGTAATATGAGCATTATATATATAAGTGAATATAGTCAAGATCTTGCTTTATCAAAGAAATGGGCCAGACAGTTATCTTCTAAACTATGACCTTACTCTTTTCTGTCAATTTCAGTTTGTTTTATTAATTTCCTAAATTTTGCATTATTTAAACATACTTTCACAGTTTAAAAAGTTATTATAATGATTTTGTCCCAAAACGCAGTCTTGTTATTTACTTGGTCAAAAATTTCATGTTAGTTGTGTTTTGTATATTTCATAATCTTAATTAGTTTGTAAATTTTACATGAATGGATTAAATTTAGTCTCAATTTCTATACACCTTTGTCTTTTTTTTTTTTAGAGGCTCATACTCTGAATATTCAAATACTTGTTGATAAAGACTTTTCTAGAGAGATGATTCAACTCAGTAAGTGTTTAGACACTAAGAATCAAAATGTCAGAAATCTACTGTATACTATCTTTGTTGCGTGACTAACGAAGAATGCAGAGGTGTTGGTAGCCTGGTTGGTTGTCCTGCTTACATCCTTGACTGTAATCGGAATTTGTCTAAAGCACCTGTTGATTAGCTGCTCAGTCGTGTCTGACTCTTTGCGACCCCATGGACTATAGCCTACCAGGCTTCTCTGTCCATGGATTTTCCCAGGCAAGAATACTAGAGTGGCTCACCATTTCCTTATTCAGAGTATCTTCCTGACTGAGGGGTCCAACCCGTGTCTCCTGCATTGGCAGGCAAATTCTTTACTGCTGAGTGCCCAGGGAAGCCCGTCTAAAGCATCTGCTTCACCTTCTTCCCTCTACAGGGCCACAACTAAGCCCTGGCTGATCCGATTGCAGTAAATGAAAGCTTGAGGTGGCATATGTACAGCCAGTTCCCCTAGTTTCCTTGTTTTGAACATGAGGAAGGGTTGAATCGTAGAAGGAGTTGAAAGGTTGATTCCACTGCATCATGATTTTCTACTTTTCATTGCATGGCAAGAGGAATATTGAGAAACAGCAGCGGCAAGTGGGAAAGGTGGGTAGGTAGCAGTTCCAAGTCAGAGCAGAAACGGGTGAGATGCCTGAAGCCATTCGGAATTCTGGCCACACCAGACTTACTGAGATGTGCATTACTGTAATTAAATAATGTGGAACGTCACCGTGGAGTAGCTCGAGCTGCTAACCCACTACTGGTAGAATCCATGTCGCTCTTTGCAGGATCACTCCCACTCCTGTTTCCCAGCCTGCTGCCATGGGGCTGCCATCTCAAGAATCCCTCATTCTCAGCTCTTTCCAGGGGACTGGTGGTTCGACACGTAGGAAAAGAAATGTTAGCTGCATGTAGACACAACCTCTTTTACAAGACAGGTAAAAAATGGTGAATATTTTAGCATAAATATCTATCCTTTTGTTCAATATTTTAGCATCATTTCCTCAAACCAGTGCTAAATCTTTCCACATGCACCCCTGAAAACTAGCCCTTGTGACATGTTTTTCCCTGTAAGGCTGTGCTTTATATTAATTTTAATCCAGTTTCTCCCAAGTAAATATGTTAATATTAATTTTAATCCAATTTCTCCTGGATAAAAATGTTTGAGTGAGGAAATGATATGGTTTATTCCTAGCTTCTGGGCCCCTGCGGATGGATCTGGCCTTGCCCTCCATTGTCTTCTCCCCTCTGTACTTGTTCCTGCCCTCCTACCCTGCACCTGTGTCTGTTACCTGCCCAACAGTGAGGTCCATCACAATCTTGGTGGT
The DNA here is from genome assembly GCF_016772045.2 of Ovis aries. NCBI lineage: Eukaryota > Metazoa > Chordata > Mammalia > Artiodactyla > Bovidae > Ovis > Ovis aries. Next base: position 15,602,090 of record NC_056078.1, on the reverse strand, counting down.
CACCCACAGTAATTCATAGAACCTCGTTCCTTCCTGAGTTAGTATGTGAATCTGGCACTCTCCAAGAGACACTTAAGTGACAACTTCTGATAGGAATTCAGCTATATTTAAATGGATGGAAGTCCTGATGAAGGAGTTTCCATCTAGATGTGAAGCCCCCAGATACTCAGGAAACATCCCGAAGCCTTGGGCCCAGGATGGCCTGCAGTGGGGCATGTGTAATGTGTAACCACGGTCAAGAAGCACAGAATGTGTCTGCCACATAGACAGCAGCATTGCTGTTAGTAGTTTCTGACTATTCTGGAGGACTTCTAGTTGGGTGGTTGGTGTATTCATAGAGGGACACCATACTTTAAAATGAACGGTTGTAAATTGGGGATAGGGCTTCCTGTAATCAGCCTGTCCTTAGGAATCTTTAATTGAAGGTTGGCTATTTGCCCATCTTTCGGCTTATCCCATTAAAAAAAGGTAATCATGGAGAAAGTGTAATGTGTGGTTTTTCTACTAGTAGTAGGTCTCTTTTATTGTTTGAATCGTTGAGTGTTTCTTAAGAACCAGTAACCCGATCTTTTATCACTCCCGGGACCGCCTCCTCCTCTGCTCTGCCGATGCATTCAACACATGTGTTCGCCTGGGAGGCCCAGCAGCACCAGAGCAATTTACATTCGGTTTCCCAGCCTGCGAGGAGCAGCAAATCAGCCTCTGGGAAGGCTTCGGAGACTTGTCAGCAGTCTGTAGCTTATTTCTGTGAGGCTGTGTGTGTGTGTGTGTGTGTGTGTGTGTTTCTCTCTCTCAACATTTACAGGCTGGAATTACCGTGGAGGAACAAGCAACAGAGTGTTGTCAAGATTTTATCTCAGGGTAATGATCAGTTAAAAATGAAAGGCTGAGATCCTGATTTTCGGTAGAGGAAGAATTGACTGTTTGATGTAGAAAACCCCCAGTTTTCTTCCTGAGGCAAGCTGAACAGGGCGACTGCAGCCCGTGGCTCTGACAGCAGCAGGGGCTGGGTTTCAGCGGTGGCTGCTGGCCTGGGGAGCACCCGTAAATGGACTTGGGGCTCAATGCTGTGACTCTTTGTCGTGGCTTTGGATGTGGGAATACCGGTGGTGATCTGCTGTCTTTTATAAACTCACCTGATTTAAAGGAAAGATGAGTGAAGAACCAAAGGAGAAAAATGCAAAGCCTGCTCACAGGAAGAGGAAAGGGAAAAAGGTAAGAAATGAATAAGCAACATGTTCTCTTGTATTGTTCTCTGGCTCCAGGGAGGGTGATCTCTAGGCTGGATTTTTCAGAGATGGGATTTTACGAAGCTGCTAGAATCAGAATGCTTTTGTTTTCCTGGGCTATTAATGGGTGTGTTCTGTGTTAGGGGAAAGCATCACAACTCGGATACATTGCTAAAATATTTCCACAGTTAAATATAGTCATTTAGGTTTCACTGAAGTGGTGTGTTTTTCATAGTGATATTCAGGATTATTAAGTAAACACATGTCCTAATTATGTGGGTGGGTTTTTTTTTGCCTTTAAATTTTCCAGAATGCTTGTTAATCAACAGGGTACAATTACTAATGAATATTATTACGGTATAGATGTTAACTTTAATACATATATTAAGCCAACTGAGGGAAACCTATAGTTATACTTTAAAATTGCAGCATGGAGGTGAACTCCATTTTAATTATTGATCAGCTTATGGCTGACAAATCTCAGGTTTGCAATTGACTCTGCAGTAGTACAGCCCTGTGCCAAATTTGTCCATTGTAATTTACAAAATCAATTTCCTTTTCCATATAAATTGAAGAATCTTTGAAATAGTAATAGGAGGTGATTATTGTAAACCTGTAGATTCATTTTGATTTTCTTGCCTGTGTATATCTTGAAATGTTCTCCTAACTTTTTCATACATTTTGAAATGGGTGGGGATTGTAATTCCCTAGGTCTGACATTTGCTTTTGATCCACTGTGGTTTATAAACTGGCTTCCATAGGGCGTGCCACTGGTGGAAAAGACAGTTGTATATATGTAACAAAGAAAAACAAATCCTCAAAATAGGATTCTAGTTTATAGCTGTTGAAGAAAAATGTGGACGATATTTTTCTGATCTATACTCAAATTTTTCAGATGTTATTAGGACAGTTATATATAATTTGCACCATTATATGTAATTATGACTCTTTAAATGCTTCCTTGACCCAGTGTAACATAGGCTGAGCCAGTGGACTCATAGAGCATGGTTGTTATAGTGGAGAAGATAAAGATTTCAACCTCTCGTTGAATTGTCAGGCAGTTAAAATTTTTTCATAATCTCTTCATTATTTATGAAAAGGTTCATTTGAATATGGGGTTCTTGAAAGAGCTACACTCAGCAGACCGCTCTGAGGACACACTGACCAACATGCCAACATTCTAGGGCAGTGGTTCGACATCCTACAGACGGGGAAGCTGTGCGCGCTGACTTGAAGTCAGCCCCGACTCCTGGTGCATTGTCTCCTCGGGGGTTGATGATGTTGCAAAGGTGCTGTCCTGATTTCCCAAGGGAGCAGGTCGCAGCTGCTCAGCACATATGAGTTGTCTAATGCCTGGCAGAATGGTTCTGGTCTCCAGGAAAGGTGTCAGCTTTGCTCATGTTTATGAGATATGGCCTTAAGTGTCTGACAGGCCCCACCATGACTCTCAGCACAGTGTCACAGGGAGCCAGACAGACATCATGAGGCCTGACAGTGCAGCCCAGACTAAAGTGAGCGGTGGCTGGGTCAACTGTGAATCATTGAGCTTTTAAGTGGAATCCTTTAACATGGGCTTTTTTTTTCTCTCTTCCTTGAGATTTTTCCAGCCATGTTCCATTTCTCCTCCTGTTAGGTTATCCTACTCAGAGCACAATTTAAGTCAGTTACTTTGAGCTCTTCCATACTCTGCCAGCTGCTGCCAGGGCCCTCTTTCCAAAAGCCTTCCTCCTCACTCTGCCCCAGGCTCTGCCCTAGGACCTTCCAACCACCTCCCCACCCCCGCCAACCTGCTCAGTGAAATCCAAATTCCTGAACACAGAGCTTGAGGCCCTTCCCAGTCTTACCAGCGCCCACATCCTGGGCTTTTTCCCCCCTTCACCACTGACTTCATTCACATCTGATTCCATCCACTGAAGTTCCTCTAGGTTCTTGAATTAACCCATTTCTTCTGATGCTTATCTTTTATCTATAGAGAAAACATTTCTCTGTCAGCCCACTTGGTGATATCCTACCCATCCTTGCAGGTCCAACCTGGATCTCATCTTTTTTCTTGAAATCTGTTGATTCACCCTAGTTAGAAGTCAGTTGCTCTTGTGGATGGACACAGCACCGGATGCTATCAGGACACCTGACACAATTCTACTTTTTTTCCCCCCAAGTTATCATGTTCCTTTGATCACATTAAACCTACTGGTACTCACCTCAGGAGAGACTCAGCATATTCCTTGTATACCGTTGACACTTAATAGATTTCTCATTGAAGCTATCTCTACCGTTTGCTGAACAGAACTCACGAAGAATTTTTAGTGTTAGAACAAATGCATGTCTATTTTAAATTAATAGGCCTTTTCTTCCCGTATTTTCTGGATAAAGGGTACAATAGGATTTGTTTTTAAACAAACATACATGCAAATATGTGTGTGTGTATTGTAATTTCCATTTCCTTCTAAACCAAATTTTTCTCAAGGTCCCTGGGTGTTTCAGATGACCTACACTGCAGCATTGGTGGGTGTGGTCAAATGAAAGCATTTCAGGTGGGAAATACATGAAACTCGCCAAATTTCATTGCAGTAAGCAACCCAAGTATTTAAAATCTGTCCTAGTTATTTATGGAATTATTTTAATATAAAATTTAGTGTGGAATCTTTTTTTATATAGGAATATATCTCAAAATGGTCTTAAAAATTATGTTGGTACGGAGTGTTTTCAGAACAGATCACATGCTTAGGGCATTTGGGTATAATGTCTCTCATGAGATATTTAATATTGGAGTCAGCCAGATAACTATGATGGAATCATTATATTATTCCTTTGAACATAAGGATTGAAAGTGATGTTAAATGATTTTTTCTGATAATTTTTATATTTTGTGTGAAGAGGGTGTTTGTGTGTGTATGTGTGAGTGTGTGTTTGTACGTTTTTCACATTCCATTTCCTATTTCTCTTCATGCTGGTTACAAGAGAAGGATTTGCTGCCAGATAGAAGACCTGGGCCCTAATGTAGTCCTGCTTCTAACTTAGTATCATGTGTTGAATAAAGCAATCAAACTCTTTACTGATAAAATAAGGTTCGTATACCTGTCATAGCTATTGGGAATATTATGAAAGTAAAATAAAGCTAGTAGGATTATATTTTCAAAGAGGTTTTGAAATGGAAACATCCAAATTCAAAGTGGTTATCATCATGGAATTTCAAACTTGCTGAAGAGTGGCTGTTTCTATAGCAGAAATGTGACAAGTGAGGACGTATTATTCCAGCTGATATTATATTGCCAGAGGTGCTCGGTTTAACTAGACACCAGAGAGTAAGTGTAAAAGTGCCATGTAATGATTTTATTTATTTACCACCTGCATTAGCCAGCTCGGGCTGCCATAACAAAATGCTTTAGACTGAGTGGCCTAAGCAACAGAAGTGTATTCTCTCACAGTTCTGGAGAGTGGAAGTCTGAGGTCCGGTGCCTGCATGATGGGGTTCTGGTGAGTCTCTTCCTGGCTTGTAGATGGCTGCCTTCTCTCTGTGCGCACAATAGCCTTTCCTTGGTGTGTGCCAATGAAGGTCTCGCCCTCTCTCCTCCTTCTTATAAGTCCACCACTCCTGTTGGGTTAGGACCCACCCTTATGACCTTGTTTCACCTTAATTCCTCCTGAAAGCCCAGTCTCCACATATAGTCACTTAAAGGATTAGGACTTCAACATGTGAATTAGAGGGGTGGGGAAATGCAATTCCAATCCATAGGAGCATCCAAAGATGGTTCCAAGGAAGTCTGGGTTCTCAAATTAAATATGCTTAATAAAGCAGGTGATGGTGATTGAAGCCCTTTCAGTTATTCAGCAGGTGTTATATAGTGGAGATGCTGTGTATTGGCCTGGAGCAGAAGCCAGGCACAAAGAGTAAGGGTATCAGATAGAGCTGAGTTTAGGTTCCGCTGGTGCAGACAGGAGGGACTAGTGAATCCATTTGAGGATGACATCAGGGAAGGATAGACAGAGGAAGGCATGCTTAAATTGATGTTTAAAAGATATGTACTTTTCAAGTGTTCCCCAGAGGGTAGGAGGCTTCCAGATAGACAGTGGGGGATGAAAGAAAAAGATCTGAAGTAGCCTGGTGTGCTTAGGGATCTAAACAATAGTACAGTGATGTGTTATCATAAGACATGGGAATGGAGGGAAAAAACCAGGAACATCTCAAGGAGTTTAAGCTAAATACCTCTTTTTTTTTTTTTTTTTCCCCCAGTCGTGTTATTTAACAAAAGGCTTTAAGCAGATGAGTGATCAAAGTAAAATTTGCTTTTTAGGAAAACATTCCTAGTGTTTGGGAGACATGCTTGGTCTGTATTTTACTCCATTATTCCATCTGGTAGGAATACATGTCATTATGTCATATAGTTTCATTGCCAATGATTAGTGTAGAATTAGTCCCTTGAGTCTTTTCAGTGATTTTTTTTTTTTTTTTTTTTTAGTGTCAGATTGAAGAAAAGTGCTTATTTAGGCCCTGGTAGGTAATGAATGCAGAGTTTACTGTTTTCTAGGCTATTTCAATAAAGGGATTGTCATCATTTTAGTTCAGTTGCCTTTTTCATCTTCAGAGTCCAAAATAATTTGCTCTGTGTGAATTTTTATTTATGTTTTTTTTTCTTCTGAGGGTAGACATCACAACATTCTCTCTTTTTCTCTTATGCCATGTTCTTGCCTTACGTGTGAGAGCTGTCCTTGTTTCTTCTCTGATGTAGCTTAAATTATCTATGTGTACTCATTTTTTGAGGGATAGTCAAGGGAATGTTCATTTTTGATTTTCATTCAGTATTCCTAATGCTCCTGAATTTTCATTGTTAATGAAATGAGAGTCTCTCATGAGAGTGCTTTGAATACCTGCTGCTGCTGCTGCTGCTAAGTCGCTTCAGTCGTGTCTGACTCTGTGTGACCCCATAGACGGCAGCCCACCAGGCTCCGCCGTCCCTGGGATTCTCCAGGCAAGAACACTGGAGTGGGTTGCCGTTTCCTTCTCCAATGTATGAAAGTGAAAAGGGAAAGTGAAGTCGCTCAGTCATGTCCAACTCTCAGCAACCCCATGGACTGCAGCCTACCAGGTTCCTCTGTCCACGGGATTTTCCAGACAAGAGTACGGGAGTGGGGTGCCATTGCCTTCTCCTTGAATACCTAGCTCTTCTTTTAAAGTGATGCTGTGCTGTTGTATCAAAAGCATATGACGACCCAGAGGGATGGTACGGGGAGGGAGGAGGGAGGGGGGTTCAGGATGGGGAACACGTGTATACCTGTGGTGGATTCATGTTGAAGTATGGCAAAACCAATACAATATTGTAAAGTAATTAACCTCCAATTAAAATAAATAAATTTATATTTTAAAAAAGGAAAAAAATACATTACACCAAAAAAAAAAAAAGCATATGGCAGTTATTTTGACCTGTAATTTTTATTTGTGTGTTTGGACATTGTTCAATTTGCTCACAACTGCTTCATGAGCAAATAACCTCTTGAAGTGTTTTGTTGGTGTTTGGAATGAGTTATTTGAATTCACTGAGCTGAGCATGATCATGTGTCCAATGCATTGTAACTTCTGAGGGGCTAATGACACATTCCCCCTCAAGTGGTTTTCATATCTTTTATATGCATTTATATGCATTAATATCAAATGTTTTTTCTCAGTCTTTTATAGTTAGAAATTAAATTGTTTTAGTCTCATAATATTCTTCCTCTTGATTATTAATCTTTCTATCACAAATGCTGTCAACTTTATAGTTCATAGGCCCTTCAAATGTATCAGAAGCAGAAATTTTGACTCCTCCAATAATTAATTTATAATGGTATTTTCCTGAACTTAGCATTGGAGTTTATTCCTTTTAGTACACAGATTTCCATGTTGTCTTCGTTCAAGTTTTTTGTGCATTTGAAACTTTCCTTTTGTAGGGAGAGATTGAATGGATTAAGAGAACCTGGGAAATTACTTCTTGATTTCAGAATTTCATAAATTAATAGACCATACTGCCTTAAAAAAAATCAAATATAGTGAGGTAGGTTACCTGGAGTTTTTTTTCAAATTTTTTGTTAAAGCTTGGTATAAATGTCTTTTTTTCTTTTTTTAGTTTTTTATTTTTTAAATTTTAAAATCTTTAATTCTTACATGCATAGCAGCAGCCCTGGGGCCCAGGCTCGGAGCATGGCTTTTAAAGCAAGGGACTATCATTCCACAGGTTTACAATCCCTTCCCCATAATTTCAGAATCCAAAACAAAAACCAGAAAAATTTTTCCTATCTTCTTTGGCGGTAAAATTTAACCTAAGCTGAACTCATTTGGCAACAAACCTGTACTGACCTTATGTGAAGCTATTTATAGTGTTTATTTATCCTCCTTAGTATGAATATTCATATGTTTTGCTCCAGAAGTAAAAATCCTTTGTTTATGGGGTGCTGTCCCAAGATGCTGCTGGGGCTGTCTATAGTACTGGTATATACCGTTCTAAAATCTGAAAGATTCTGAATTTCTAAGTGTTTCTGGCTGCAAGGAGTTCAGATGTGTGAATCTGTACTGACTTTTGAGCTGGGGCTGAGGATGAGCCTGTACGACTAAAGGTTAGCTTGGAGTGTGGGGGAGGGGGCCTTTTGTCCTTAATAAATTCCAGATAGAATGGAGCTCTGTAAGGCTGGGTGCTGTATCAAAGGTCCCTAATGCAGTTTTCAATCTTGTAGGAAAAATTATTTCCAGGCACGTTCTAACAGACACTGGCTTGCGTAGTAATAAATCTGAACAGTTGGACAGGGTGGGGGAGGGTTTTGAAGATGTTTATAAAGCATGGTTTTCTTTTCTTTTTTAATTTTTATATAGTGAATTGTGGCTTGTCAATAAGAAGGAAAAAGAAAAGGTCCTAATGTGTTGTTTAAATTGTTTAGGAAATTTTCAATTTTGTATTGTTCATCACCATTTGATGCGGTGATTTAAAATAACCCGGTTAATAATATGTTCTAAAAGAAAAGATACATACTTTGAAGAAATTATTGTTTAAATTGTTGTGCCTACTTGTCAAGAAAATACTGTTAATTATATGAAGGATAATTCATTTCCCACAATGAGCACATAAAATGACTTTCTTTGTCATCTATCTTAAAGAAAAATTCCCATTTATGGGCATATTTTTACCATCACTTAATTTTTTAAAGTTTTCTTTCTGTTTTTCCTCTCTGTTTCACATAATTGTAAATATAAAGCAATTTATTACATGGCTGTGCTGATAGCCTACAATCTAGGAGTTTCTCTTGATTGCTTTTCCTCCGTTTTGTAACTCTCATTATGAATTCCACCGGTGCTTCCCACACCTGGGAAGTAGCAGAAACAAAACACACTTAAAACATGCTGTCATAAGACATCTCTTCAATACTTTAGAGATAGCAGATGATATACTGACTTTTACAGTATCCTTAAGAAAAACAAAACTCTAAATCATGTATGCAGTTTTAATGCTTGAGTAGAGTTTAAATTGGGGAAGTCAGTTTGCTGAAGGCGGCCTGTCTCTGTAGATAGTCTCAGAACTTTCATCCTTCACAACTCACTTGTTTTTTAATTACATGTTCCACAGCACATGAAAGATGTTGGTCTGGCATTTCTGCCATGTGTGTTTAAAATAAAGTATAATTTTCCCCAAAATATGAGCAAACTCTGGCAGATAGTGGAAGACAAAGAAGCCTGGTGTGCTGCAGGCCTTGAGGTCACAAAGAGTTGGACCTGACTTAGTGACTAAACAACAAATAATCTTGAAAAAGCTGCTTTATAGATTTATTGATAGTTTATCATTTTGGTCCTGCCTTAATACCACTAAAACCACTGGTTTTTTCAGCAAATGTTTTTTGAGCACCTATTATTCTAGGTGCAAGGGATTCATCAGGGAACAAGACAGACAATAAACAAAGTGGAGACTAGCAGTAAGTCAAAAGAAAAATTCTGCAAAAGCTAGCTATTAATAAAGAAAAAAATCAGAGAAGGGACAACTCCTATAGCCAGGGTGTCATGAAAGGCCTCCCTGAGAAAGTGACCCTTGAGCCGTGAGCTCAGTCACCATAGGAACTTGGTCGCTCTGGAAAGATAACATTTTAGGCAGAAGGAACTGTTCGGGAAAAGGTCCTCTGTGGTGTTTGGATCCTGAGGAAAGAGGATCACTTTAATGGACTTATGAACTTTAAAGATTTCTACACACAGCTCTCAAAAAAATTTTTTTTCCCTGCCTGGAATTGAGTTAATGTTTTGTGTTTTAAGGGTAAAGGATAATATTTTAAGGAGTCAGCTTTGGCTCTCTGGCATCTGAACAGTATAGCATCAGGTGAACTTGTGAAAATGATGAGCTTTTATTCCACTTTTCACTTTCCGTTCAGTGCTACCCATTGTTAATGATTTTTGTCTTAAGTACAGTGTGAGGAAGTTAAAAACTACTTGCAGAAACCCACATCTCTCTTTTTTATCGGAGTATAATTGCTTTACAATGTTGTGTTAGATTCTTCTGTATAACAAAGTGAATCAGCTATTTATATATGTGTATATATATACACGGAGAAGGCAGTGGCACTCACTCCAGTACTCTCGCCTGGAAAATCCGACGGACGGAGGAGCCTGGTGGGCTGCAGTCCATGGGGTCACTAAGAGTCGGACACGATTGAGCGACTTCACTTTCATTTTTCACTTTCATGCATTGGAGAAGGAAATGGCAGCCCACTCCAGTGTTCTTGCCTGGAGAATCCAAGGGACGGGGGAGCCTGGTGGGCTGCCGTCTCTGGGGTCGCACAGAGTCAGACACGACTGACGCGACTTAGTAGTAGTAGTCGTATATACGTACACATATATCCGCTTTCTCCTGAGTCTCCTTCCCACCCGCCATTCCTCCCTCTTAGGTCATCACAGAACGCCAAACTGAGCTCCTTGTGCTATATAGCAGCTGCTCGTTAGCTGTCTGTTCTGCACGTGGCAGTGTATCTATGTCAATGCTACACTCTAAGCTGGTCACACACTCTCCTTCCCCTGCTGTGTCCTCAAGTCTGTTTGTATGTCTGAGTCTCTATTCCTACCCTGCAAAGAGATTCACCAGTACCATTTTTTCTAGATTCCATGTATATGGATTAATGCACAGTATTTGTTTTTCTTTCTGACGTACTTCACTTTGTATGACAGACTCTAGGTTCATCCACATCACCACAAATGACCAAATTTTAATCCTTTTAATGTCTGAGTAATATTCCATTGTATATATACACCACATCTTCTTTACCCATTCATCTGTTGATGAACATTTAGGTTGCTTCCGTGTCCTTTATATTGTAAATAGTGCTGCAATGAACACTGGTAAAACCCATATCTCTAAGCCTCCAGTTAACAATTACTTTCCTGCTGGTACACAATCCACTTGATAAATTAGAAATACAAATAAAGGCACACGTCAGAAACTGAATTTAATAACCCTTCATATGATTGTTTATATACAATACTTTTTGCAAGGCACATGTAGGGAGTGTATGGAATATACATTGCCTTAGAATATAGTCTCCACAATATTATGTCATATTTACTGTCAGCATTTTGTGGATACTTAATGAAAAACTGAGCCCAGCAGAAGGCACAGTGGTAAAGAATCTGCACAAGATATGGGTTCAGTCCTTGGGTCAGGAAGATCTCCTGGAGTAGGAAATGGCAACCCACTCTAGTATTCTTGCCTGGAAAATTCCATGGACAGAGGAGCCTGGTGGATTGTAGTCCATGAGGCCACAAGAAGTCGAACATGTCTGAACAGCTGAGTACACACACATACACATACACACACACACACACACACACAAACGCAGTGAAAAATTAAGCGATGATTGTAGCAGACCAAGCTCATTCCTTGACACAAAGCTTAACCTCTAGATAATTTATCCAACAATATTGTGTAATTTCCCTTTTTAATTTTCATGATACTAGCTTATTTAGTCTTTACATTCAGTGATTTCATCACTAGATAATTTACATTGGCATTTTACAAAATTGAAAAATCTTTATGGAACATTATCATGTTATCTTTAATGATGATTTCACTGTTTTTTAATCTAGTTTGTTTTAACATAGTTGTATTTCAGTTGCTAAGTCATGTCTGACTGTTTTCAATCCCATGGATTGTAGCATGCCAGGTTTCCTGTCCTTCACTATCTCCCAGAGTTTGCTCAAACTCATGTCCATTGAGTTGGTGATGCTATCTAACTATCTTATGCTCTGTAGCGCCCTTCTCCTTTTACCTTCAATCTTTCCCAGCATCAGGGTCTTTTCCAATGAGTCAGCTCGTCACATCAGATGGCCAAGTATTGGAGCTTCAGCCCTTCCAGTGAATATTCAGGGTTGATTTCCTTTAGGATTGACTGGTTTGATCTACTTGTAGTTCAAGGAACTCTCAAGAGTCTTCTCTAGCACCACAATTTGAAGGCATTAATTCTTTGGCACTCAACCTTCTTTATGATCCAACTCTCACGTCTGTACATGACCGCTGGAAAAACCATAGCTTTGACTATACGGATCTTTGTCAGCAAAGTGGTATCTCTGCTTGTTAATATGCTTTCTAGGTTTGTCATAGGTTTCCTTCCAAGGAGCAAGTATCTTTCAATTTCATGACTGCAGTCACCATCCACAGTGATTTTGAAGCCCAAGAAAAGAATATCTGTTACTGTTTCCACTTTTTCTCCTTTAATTTGCCATGAAGTGAAGGGACTGGATGCCATGATCTTAGTTTTTTTTAATGTTAAGTGTTAAAGCCAGCTTTTTCACTCTTCTTTTTCACCCTCATCAAGAAGCTCTTTAGTCTCTCTTTGCTTTATGCCTTTAGAGTGGCATTATCAGCATATCTGAGGTTATTGTTATTTCTCCTGGCAGTCTTGATTCCAGCCTGTGATTCATCCAGCATGGCGTTTCACATGATGTACTCTGCATACAAGTTAAATAAGCAGGGTGACAATATACAGCCTTGATGTACTCCTTTCCCAATTTTGAACCAGTCCATTATTCCATGTCCAGTTCTAAGTGTTGCTTCCTGACCTGCATATAGGTTTCTCAGGAAACAGGTTAAGTATTGGCAATTTGATCTTGGGTTCCTCTGCCTTTTCTAAACCCAGTTTGTACATCTGGAAGTTCTCAGTTCACATACTGCTGAAGCCTAGCTTGAAGGGTTTTGAGCATAACCTTGCTAGCATGTGAAATGAGCTCAATTGTTTGGTAGTTTGAACATTCTTTGGCATTGCTTCTCTCTGAGATTGGAATGAAGCATGAACTTTTCCAGTCCTGTGGCCACTGCTGAGTTTTCCAAATTTGCTGGCATATTGAGTGCAGCACTTAAACAGCAGCATCTTTTAGGATTTGAAATAGCTCAGCTGGAATTCCATCACCTCCACTAGCCCTGTACTTAGTAATGCATCCTAAGGCCCACGTGACTTCACACTCCAGAATGTCTGGCTGTAGGAGAATGACCACACCATCGTGGTTATCTAGGTCGTTAACACCTTTCTTATATAGTTCTTTTGTGTATTCTTGCTACATCTTCTTATTATCTTCTGCTTCTGTTAGGTCCTCACTGTTTCTTCCCTTTATTGTGCCCATCCTTGCACGAAACGTTCCCTTGGTATCTCCAGTTTTCTTGAAGAGATCTCTAGTCTTTCCCATTCTATTGTTTTCCTCTATTTCTTTTAACTGTTCACTTAAGGAAGAAACATTAAAGAGGCATACAGATGTTGAATCACGATAGTCTGATTATTAATGAAAAAGATTTTGTGTATAATGATAGGTAATTAAGGGAATCATGTATTCAAGCAAATATTTATGAATAACTTCAAAGTTTCTTTTTAAAAACAAAAGCAACTGCAGTTTTGATTTTATGGATTCCCACCCCACTGCCCCCGCAGAGATGTTTATCAGAAATTTAATGGATTACCTCCTACTATACATGTGGGGTTATTTCGCTCAATCTGTTGTTTTGGACAAATAGCGAAGCACAGGAAACAGCTTGGTTTCAGATATCCAAAGTTCCCTGGTCTCAACCATTAATCAAGGCTCATCCTCCTCACCTGTTCTTCATGTCTTAAAACTAGAAATATATGTAGTGTCTTTTATAGGTTCCAGGATTCCAGCCTTTCTGTTTAAAAATTTGCTAATAAGCGTTTTGATGAATTGTGTGAGTGTGCTTGAAATAGGTGCTAACGACTTGTGTCAACACATTTGTGCTTGAGAAGTTTTCACTGTCTTTCACAGAATTTTGCTATTTTAGGGCATCTCTAGAACAAAGCTCTAAAAATTAAGGTCTTCCATACTGTTGAAGTGTAAAAATTATGAAATGTCATTTTAATTGCCTATATTGACAAGTTATCTTTTCATAAGTCACCTGAAGAAAATGCATGTAACACTGATCCCTTATCTCTATATAGAAAAGGTATTTGGGGGTAATCTTTAGGTATTGTATTACCATTCTTGATGTAATTTATAAACATGCCAATTACAGTTTTCTCTTTAGAAAGAAGATATACTAATGTAGCTGTATATTAAATGAATGGGTCATCATGTGCTTCTATATTCCACCTTTAAGGCTTTCTTTGATGATCTTTAAAGTGGGAGTTTCCTAAAAATATTATGATCATGGCTTTATGGTCAAAGGAGGATACTCTTCCTAGTGAATTGGTAAGAGATGAGAACAGAGTCACATAAACTCGAGTATGAAAGCCCTTGTTTCCTAGTTTGTAGAATGGGGATATTTCGCTTACGTAGAGGTTTAATGTGATGATAAAAATTGTATATGTTAAGTGTCTAGCACAACTCTTGGCCCAAAATAGGCATACAGCATAGAGTAGCTGTTGCAGTCATTAGCGTCAAAAGCATTGCTAGTATTGGATTAGTTTGAGTAATACTTACTACCTATGAGGAAAAGCAAACTTTGACAGATATAATTTTAGTTTGTCATCTCCCCATATCAGAATTCTTTTCATTGTTTTCATATGACTTGTTCTCTTTTCTTCTTTACAAATCAGGATAGCTTGTTTCATGATGGTAAAATTAATTTGTAATGTCGATTTCCTACCACTTTAATAAGAAAATGGTAAACTGGTCTTCCAAACACAATGATCTTTAAAAAAAAAAAGATCTTTTGGCTTGTTTTCAAAAATTACTTAGTCTATCTTTAGTGAAATTTTGATTTAGAAACAGATTTATGGAACATACTGCATTATAATCACAAAAATGGGCAGAGTTTTCATTATATCTTTGTATAATAATGTTAACTTCTGATGGCAAATGTTAAATGGGGTTTCGATTGTTAATATTTGTATATTGACATGGTAGTGTATGCTTTATACTTGTGTTTGTGGTCTAAAAATCCCCCACTCTGCATTTAACTTAACTATTTAGGATGAGGGAACAGGGTGGTATGGAAGAGAGAATAACATGCTGAGGATTTTCTTCTTGTCTCTGGTGTAACAGCAGCAAGAGGTGGTGTGGTGGAAGGAATATGGGATTCAAGGATATTTACATTGAAGACATTTAAGATAATTTATATGAAAGTAGAAACTTGTTCAGTGAATTTATCTGTGTGACATTAAACTGAAACCTCCCCTTTCCTAATGTCTGAAATGTAATTGAACCAGATTGTACCTATGACACTTAACATTGCTTTCTACTAAAGATACCGAATTCATATTTTCAAAGCTGTCATGTGATAGGCGAGCTTCGGGGTGGTGCCCCTTGTGTTGGCTGGAAGAAGGCAGAGGCCTCAGAGAACCCCACCCCCTTGTAGTTGTTTTCTTCAAGTTGACATCTCTAATGTTATTTTGCCTCTAACACGATAGACCCGTTATTTCCCAAAGTTGCATTCCAGTTTTTCTGTTTTTAGAATTGAAGTGTCAAGAAAATAAGGAGCATCTCCTCATCTTTCACCTTTCAAGTAGAATTCCAATTGCCATTCCATTAGTGTATTCAACAATATCACCCCATGAAACATTCTGAAGTTAAAACACGGCATCTAAGTCAATTTTATAAAGAACACACTATTTGATAACACAATGAGTAGTTGGCTCTTAATTTCTAGGCCTTTCATTGAAATCCATTCAGGGACAGCTTGTTCATGGTTGACATCAAGATTGTGGACACTTGGTCATTCTGACTTTTTATTTTCCCAGTAAGATACATACAGCATAAAATTTACCACTACAGCTATTTAAAAGTGAAATTCAGTGACATTCACTCCATTCAAAATGTTGTGTAACCATCACCAGTACCTAGTTCCAGAACTTTTTTATCACCCCAGATGGAACACCTGAACACATTAAGCCGTCATTCTATATTCCCTCTGCCCCCAGCTCCTGATGGCTACTGATCTGCTTTCTTTGTCTATGGCTTTACGCCTGTTCTGGATATTTCATGTTAATGGTTTATATAATACATGTCTTTTTGTCTCTGGCTTCTTTTGCTGGGCATATTTTTAATATCTATCTGTGTTCTTACATGGATCAGTACTCTTTTCCTTTTTTAGCTAAATAATATTCCACTGTATGGAAATCCACATTTTGTCTATCCAATCATCTGTGGATGGAAATTTGAGTTGTTTCTATTTTTTGGCTAATGTGAATAGAACTGCAATGAACATTTGTGTATGAGGTTTTGTTTGAACATCTGTTTCCAGTCCTTTTTTTTTTTTTTTTTTGGTTTGTTTTTGGTCACACTGAGAGGCTTGCAGGATCTTAGTTCCCCAACCAGGAATTGAACTCAGGCCCTGGCAGTGAAAGCTCTAAGTCCTAACCACTGAACTGCCAGGGAATTCCTGTTTCCAGTTCTTTAGGGTATATTCCTAGGAGTAGTTGTTGCTCATATAGTAATCCCATATACATTGTAAAACCAACTGAAGAACTGTCAGAATGTTTGGTATCTATTGTGTTCATATTTTGATTATATATTCAGTCACATGCTATATTATTCTTTTACAGTTTGGGGGCTAAATTATAGTGAACATTTCTATATCTTTATTATATATAGATAGAGATAGAAAGTTTGTAGAGAAAGACATTCACACTCACTCACAGTCAGTCAGTTCAGTCGCTCAATCGTGTCTGACTCTTTGCGACCTCATGGACCGCAGCAAGCCAGGCCTCCCTGTCCATCGCCAATTCTGGGAGTCCACCCAAACCTATGTCCATTGAATCCACCCTAACCCATAAGATGGTTAGATGCCATCTAACCATCTCACCCTCTGTCATCCCCTTCTCCTCCTGCCCTCAATCTTTCCCAGCATCAGGGTCTTTTCAAATGAATCAGTTCTTCGCATCAGGTGGCCAAAGTATTGGTTTCACACTCACTGATATACTGCAAATAGAGAAAAGGGCGCCTACTGGACTTGTAGTGAATGGAGCAGGTATACCCTGGAGCATTGGAGAAAAGTAAAATTATCATCTTGGGAACATTCCTGCTGAGAACTTTTACTCAAGATATGAAGTTTGAATAGTGGCGGTACCGAGAAACTTTGCCACTTGTGTTATATCCCATAGCACAAATCCTTGGCTGCCCCCGATGAGAGCATGTGAAATGCAATCTCCACATGAGGCCAGAAAAATAGATGGTGCACTTAGCCTCATCTGGCTTCAGGTTTCTCCCAAAGACAAGTAATTTAGAGGCTTTAAATACCGGGCGACCTGTGTATTATGTTTGTTTATGATTAACTGTGGGGCAGACAGTAGTGTAGCTTGTTTCGTAGTGTAGCTTTAGCCATTCTCAGTTGTTCTTGCAATGTCTGGGAACAGAGGTTGCTGCTGGAAATGTCCAAAGAGGTTTCTGAACCAGGTGCAATGGGAGTGACAACTAGAGTCACTGTTTTAGCCAGCTTTTGGGGGCAAAACCAGGTGAGCTGTGGGCTTCCCTGGTGGCTCAGATGGTAAAGAATCTGGCTGCAATGCTGGAGACCTGGGTTCGATCCCTGGGTCGGGAAGATCCTCTGAAGAAGGGAATGGCAACCCACTCCAGTGTTCTTGCCTAGAAAATTCCATGGACAGAGGAGCCTGGCAGGCTATAGACCATGGGGTTGCAAAGAGCTGGACATGATTAACACACACAGGTGAGCTGTACCACTGAGAGTTTCCTCCAAGAGCAACCTAATAGTGATTATAAGAGCTACCGAAGGTTGATGGCAAAATAAACAAGTTATTGCCTGTTTTGTTTGCTCTGTGGTAAATGCTGCAGGCAAGAGAGAAATTTGGGAAAGATATTTGCTTGTGGGTCACATGATCTTTATAGAAGAAGCAGGAAAATCCCCAAGGTATTAGATTTCTAAATCTCTTCTAGGTAGCATAGGTATTTTGTTGTTTTTCTTTTCGTTCTTTCTTCCTTTTTTTTTTGGTGCTACTTAACCTTATGAAAACATGCAATTAGTCAAGTTATTCCACTGTCCGCTGGGCAAAACTAATGTTACCCTGTAGATCATGTTATAATACTGAGGATTTAAAATTAACTATTCTGGAAAACCTTAATTATAACCAGAAAAGTTTTATAATTTCAATTCTAAGAGGATAGATTCTAATAAAATATGGCCCCCTTTTCCAAATGTTTTCTTAAAATTTCTTGTTTTAAATTTATAACGAAATTTTTTATAGTTTCTATTCTTACCTTTCTTCTTCTTTATTACCTACCCTCTTCTCTAAGAATTTTAAGCTCAGATCTCACTTAATGATGGAAGGAAGACAAGACTGAAAAGTTAGAAATATTCTTCCTGAGAGAATCAAATTAGAAGCTATTTTGTATTGTAATTTCAAATAAAAATTTCTCTAAGTCTCTTCTAGGGTCTTATATGATACAACTATATTGACTCATGATTTTGATGTGATGTTATAACATATAACTTAGAAAAGTAGGAAATAATTATGAAAACTGTATGTAATTATAAAGCTAGTACTATAAAGATAAATGGTAACCTGTGATTGATTTTTATCAGGAAAGTAAGCTTGTTAGTAAGCAGATATAGGAGAAAAATACACATTGGAATGCAACTTGATACATATCATTGAAGATGTCAGTGTCTATTAGGTGGATTTTAGTTTATTTTAAAATGAGATTCACTGTGGTTCTTGGCTTGTCTATACACTTCCAAATGTCATTTAATCCCTTGGACATTGATTGAACTATGAAACCTTATGGGAGTTTAGTTCCTGGCTTCATGGTCTTGAAACTGGTGGGCAATAAGCAGGTAATGTTAATAGAAAGGTCCTCCAGGGAAGGAAGGCTTAGGATTCAGCACGAGAACTCAAACAACCCAGGCAGAATCACCTCCTGTTACCTGCACTCCTGGTGAGAGAGACATTGTGTTGGGCTCCCTAGGACCTCCTATCTCTGCTCTCAGGGACATGATAATCGCATGGACGATTGTTTTAGAATTTCAGAGAAAGAGTTCGAGGTATTATAGTGTGGAAAGGGAAATACAGGTAAAAAATTAAAGAATAACATAAGATCCATAGAGACAGACCTAAGTGTACTTTGTGCTATGGCATGTGACCTGAAATTTTCACCTGGAAAGGCTTTTCTGGAGAGAGCTTGCCTGGGTGTCAAACTCATATGACTACAGTGAAGGAAGTAATGTAAATTAATAAATGTGACTAGCATGGCCAGATTTAGTGATTAGTCCAGAAAAGCCAGAAGCCTAGATTTCTGTGAGAAACCTCTTGATATTAAGATATTCAAGCTA
The DNA here is from genome assembly GCF_016772045.2 of Ovis aries. Taxonomy (NCBI): domain Eukaryota; kingdom Metazoa; phylum Chordata; class Mammalia; order Artiodactyla; family Bovidae; genus Ovis; species Ovis aries. The sequence goes on along the minus strand of NC_056078.1, from coordinate 15,583,141 downwards.
ATGAATAATTTTTAAAAAGACAAACCTAGACAGCATAGACATGAACAACCTAGACAGCATATTAAAAAGCAGAGACATTACTTTTCCAACAAAGGTCTGTCTAATCAAAGCTATGGTTTTTCCATTAGTCATATATGGATGGACTAGAAAGAAAGCTGAGCACCAAAGAATTCATGCTTTTGAACTGTGGTGTTGGAGAAGACTCATGAGAGTCCCTTGGACTGCAAGGAGATCCAGCCAGTCCATTCTAAAGGAAATCAGTCCTGAATATTCATTGGAAGGGCTGATGCTGAAGCTGAAACTCCAGTACTTTGGCCACCTGATGAGAATAACTGACTCCTTGGAAAAAAAACCCTGATGCTAGGAAAGATTGAAGGTGGGAGGAGAAGGGGTCGACAGTGAATGAGATGGTTGGGTGGCTGCTGTTGCTGCTAGGTCGCTTCAGTTGTATCTGACTCTGTGCAACCCCATCCAGCCATGATGGTATCCATCATGACTTGATGGACTTGAGTTTGAGTAAGCTCCAGGAGTTGGTGATGGACAGCGAAGCCTGGAGTACTGCAGTCCATGGGGTTGCAAAGAGTCGGACACGACTGAGCAACTGAACTGAGCTGAAAAAGACAAAGACATTATGTAAACTGATAATCCAACAGTCAGTCTCCTGAACTCCACGTTTGTACCTTCTTTTAAACCGTGTTATGAAGGGTTGGATACTGTCTTTGGTTCTCTCTGGGTAGAACCTTAGAACTAAGGTCCTATGTAGAGAATCACTGTGGTAAATACTTATCTAATGTAAATCTATATTCCTTTATTTTATTGGTTAAATTTTTTTTTTTTTACTCTTTTGATTGTTTAAATGCTGATATGAGGTTTTACACTACCCCCACTCTGGACAATAATTAGAACATGATCCTTAAGGCAATTAATAGATTATTTCAGGTGGTAGAAGCAGTAGAGAAGTTGCTGGAAGACTCTGGATGACTCTTGTGAAACTTGGGAGCTTTAAAATGGAGGCTGAAATTTCAGATTTCCAAATTAGTTTGTGTCAGATAGAGGTTTATTTTCTTAAAAACGTGTTGTAGATCAACTATTTCAGAAAAATAGAAAATGACATTTCTGAATCTTTGCCATATACCAGGTATAGTCTATGTGATTTACACACTTGATCTCCTTTTCTTAAGTCCTGCAGCAAACAAGTGAAGCGTTTTCTCTTATTTCATGGCTGATCATCCTCCACCCACGAAAGCTGTCTGAGCTCACCCAGTGAGTGTGTTGTGGATCCTGGGTCCCACCCATCCAGTGCCTGATTCCTTCTCTCCTGTCTTTAGGGCTTTCCCGTTTCGAGGAAATGTTTGCCATTTAGGTGGTGGAATTAAATTTTGGACATTGTAATTTATCAATTAATTGGTATTAACATAGAGCAAAGGAAGCAGAAATACCTGTCTTACTAGATTCAGTTCTTTATACTTTATTACTACATAGAGCAAATTTCTAGGATTCTACCACAAACTAGATGCATAAAACATCTTTGTAGGTTATGAACGGTAGTAGCAAGTACATCTATTTTCACCAAAGTGCCATACCAAATTAACAAGGTGTCCAAGATTTTTAACAAAGACTTACATTTGTACTATGTATTATACATAAAACTTTTTCAGTGATGTTTATATTTCTAGTAATAAAAGCATATTGTTGAAGCCTAACATATGTATATTTTATTTGGTTGTGAAAGCTCAGATTTGGATACTTAAAAAGTGTTATGTATCCAGTCTTATTAAATACTTAGTTGACAGCACAACAGTTAGTTCAGATTTTATAATTGTAGTATAGAAGATGTATGAAGACTCCCATTTATAATTGTAGATTAGCAAGGAAGGACTATGAATATCATATCTCCTCAATTATAAGGTTCTTATATGTTTTAACATCTCTGAAATGGGCGTGTGTCTCATCACTGAGAAAGTGTTATTTTTGCTGCTAGCCAGGCAGCAACGATGGTGTGATTGTCATTGTCTGCATGTACACACTTGGTTGTTATTTCAGGTGATGTGACTGCAATATCTCAAATTTTAAGTCAACAAAGTATTTAAAGATCCTTTGAGTGAAGAATTAGCAGAAGGGGTGATAGAGGGTTAGAGAAAATTCTGAAGACAGTTGTGGAGCATCTTAAGAAATGCAAAAAAAAAAAGAAAAGAAAAGAAAAGAAATGCTGTGTCAGCTACCATCTTGATGGCACAGAGATTGATCTTGTATGTGAAAACACGTTGATGACTCAACCTCAGGCACTGAATGTGCAGAAGTTTTAAGAATATCTTAACCAGTTTATTTCATTTGTACCTTCCTGTTTTATTATGTCTAAGGGCATGATGAAAAGTCTGTGTGTAAAGGAGTTGAAATAATTATTTTCAAAAAGAAAATTTGAAAGTTTATGTGATAATGCTTCATGTCATCATTTGACAATTTTTTCTTGCTTTATGTTACATTAAAATGATGCATCTCACAATGAATAGCATCTTCGATTGATGAAATACCACAGTGGATAAATAACTGCTCAAATTAAAATTCAAAGTTCATAAATCATTTGTATTTTTATGGCTAAAATTAGAAACTTGATGGTATAATAATACTGTGTGACTAAATAATAATTTTAAAAATGCTGTTTAGTTTTGGAAGCTAATATATTTCTTCAAGGTTAAGCCAAAGTCAGAATGAATGTATGAATTGTACATATCTTCTTTTCAGGTTCTTTTACTTTACTTTGTAAATGGCAGTCCAGGGGTCTGTAATGTGCACCAACTCAAACTTGCAAATCAAACTTTCAAAAACAAATCAAATGCAAAAACATAATTGAATGGCCTGGAAGTTAATTGACTCTCACTTTAGTTCCATCTATAAATATATTGTCATTAATAATGGCCCTTTCTTTTTCTTTCAATCTGATTCTTATTCTTTCAAAAGTATTTTGATTTGTTGTTGAATGTTTTATACATAAAATTTCATTTTCAAAGCACACTTTTAAAGCATTAGAGTGCTGGATATCCTTAAACATTCAGTTTCTAAATTCACAAATTAAATACCATAAGTTGAAAATGCAAGCAAACAAAAAATCCCAACCACACATTTTATTATGTGATATATTGAAAACAGAAACAATATTGTGATATTGGTAAAATGTGTGATTGACGAAATAGGAAATTTAAAATTTTGTATATAGAAATTCTTGATAAACACACTATATACCTTTTAAACTGTACCTATATGGCAGTGATGAGACTTCACCTTTGAAGAGACACTGAACAATAATTACAGTGATGTGGTTGACATGTTAGGCAGAATTATAAAAAGGCATAATATGCAGTATATAAATACAAAATAAAAACAGATAAAAAACCTTGCCATTTTGTGAAAATGTCACAGTGTGATAAGGTGAAATTCCTTTCTCTAGAGCAGTGACTTCCCTAAAGACACTGCTACAACCTCCTATATGCTTTTCTGCTGGATATACAAGGTGGACACATAATGGTCAGAGTTAAAATTCAGTTATTTAAAATATTTATATTTTTTTCAGTGTGCTATTTTGTTTTATGTTTTAGAGAATACTTTATGGTATTTTAAGAGTAGAAATGATACAGTTTGTTGAAGAAATACAAAAACATATGAAAAATAAAAGATAATAGAAAAGAAAGCTATATAAACATTTAAAAAATTCTACTTCTTGTTTAAGACTGTTAGAAATTCTCATTCTTTCTCAACTATTTAGAACACTCTAGACATATGTATTTTACCTTTCTTTTTATAAAAGTGATACATTAGCCTGGAATTCTTCAGAATACATTTATACCAAGTTAATGCCTCTTATTCTGTTAGTTTATAGGAAAGGAATCTGTTACAATTAAAAACTACTTGAGGTTTTTTTAAAAAGCTACTCATATATCTTACTTTAATTAAACTGATTTATCCCTAGCCCACAACAATGTTTTTACAACATAAAGTAAAAATTTGTGATATATAAATATATTCAATATGATCACATAACATATACATAAATAAATATGTATATTTGTATATATATGTATATACAGCAGTTAGTGAGAGAGAGGTTATAGTATGATTCACACATGATTTTCATGTCATGATTTTTTGTTTTAATAGCTTTCTTGTTCCTAAGATATGGACTGGATGGGTCTTTGGTCTAGTTTGAATAGGTCTAGTTCACATCAGTACGAACGAAGTTTCTTTATGAAAGTGTAGTAAGTACTTTTGCTTATTTCTTTGAAGACATTCACTGCCCTCTGCTACTGTCCTTGATAACAAACTCCTTACAGGTACCAGTGTAGACAATCCAGAGCAATATGCCACCTAGTGATCCCATAGAGAAGTCACAACTTTCAATCAACAATTCAACTAATGTTAAGCCATTGCATAGTGTAGGTAGGTCTTTATCAAAATGCTTTTGAGCGACACCTATATATGTATTGGATCTTCTTTTTTATTACTATTCCCAAATGTTGGTTATGATAAGATTATTCAGATTAGATGTAGAAAAAACTTCAGTGTGTAATTTCTTTCCTCCTAACCTAATAAATATGATAGCCCTCAATAGAATCCAAGTTAAATGGCCAAATTGCATAGAATTCTGGACAGATTAATCTAGTTTGTCCCTGGAATAAAGTTTAAATGAGTTTAAAATATATCATAAGCATTAGTTCAGTTAATTATATACCTTAGGGAGAGCTACTTAGATCTCTTCCCTGAAGGAGAAATAAGTTTTTGTCTTTGAATGGTACTTGCATTAGTTGTAAGAGAAATGTGTTATTATATAGCATTTACACTCTTGAAGAGCAGGAATAAAATATTAAACCATAGTAACTTAAACAGTAGCAACAACATTTTAATGATATTCCAGAACAGAATAACATTATTGAATCAAAAGCCATAAGCCAATTATTAATTATGAATGTTGTAAACAATAGTTTTTGAAACTTGTTTAAGAGTTGTTAAATATTTTAGACTCATAGTGTAAAACATCTCTTGGAAAATCATGGTATTTCTGTACATGTTGTCACCATAGTGATGTGTATGTATGTGTATGTGTGTTTGAAATGAATCCTCTCTTGATATTTGTGGTATGCTTGATTAGCTTGGTTTCCTCAAGAAATGTATTATTCTTATAGGTCAATTATACTTATAGAAAAATTTGTGGTTACCATAGGTGAGGGTTAAAGTGTTAGTCACTCAGTCGTGTCTGACTCTCTTTGACCGGTTGGACTGTGGCCCTCCAGGCTTCTCTATCTATGGAATTTTCCAGGCAAGAATACTGGAGTGGGTAGCCATTCTCTTCTCCAGGGGATCTTCCCAACCCAGAGATCAAACCCAGGTCTCCTGCACTGTAGTCAGATTCTTAACCATTTGAGCCACCAGGTCAGTCTAGAGGCGGGGGTTAGGGGAGGGGGAATTGGATGCAGGTGGTCAAAAGATATAGACTTCTCAGTTCAACTTAGTCACTCAGTCGTGTCCAACTTTGCGGCCCCCATGGACCGCAGCACACCAGGCTTCCCTGTCCATCACCAACTCCTGGAGCTTATTCAAACTCACGTTCATCGAGTCACTGATGCCATCCAATCATCTCATCCTCTGTTGTCCCCTTCTCTTCCTGCCTTCAATCTTTCCCAGCATTAGGGTCTTTTCAAATGAGTCAGTTCTTGGATCTCCTTACAGTCCGAGGGACTCTCAAGAGTCTTCTCCAACACCACAGTTCAAAAGCATCTATTCTTCGACTTCTAGTTATAAGACAAATAAGTTCTAGAGATGTTATGTACAATGTTGTTATAATTAACATTGTTTATGTTATATATAAAAGTTGACAGTAAATCCTGAAGGTTTTCATCACAAGAAAATTTTTTTCTTTTTGATTTTGTGCCTATATGAGATAATGATTTTTGCTAATTTTTTTGTGATAGTCATGTCGTGATGTATTTAAGTCAAATCATTACCCTGTATTTCTAAAACTTATGCAGTGCTGTATGTCAATTATATCTCAATAAAGCTGGGAGGAAAAGAAAGGAAGCTAAATTCCTCATGAAGAGCATTTGGGGCAATAAAGATCAGTGACTGCTTTAAATAAAAAAGCTGTATTATTCTGAAGAACTGATGATGGTTTCTTATTTAATTTCTTTAAAAAAATATGTATGTGTTTGGCTGCATTGGGTCTTAGTTGTGGTATATGGGATCTGTGCTATCGCATGTGAAATCTTTATCTGTGGCATGTGAACTCGTCCCTGACCAGGAATTGAACTAGGCTCCCTGCATTGGGAACACAGGAAATTCCCTTAATTTTTTTTGCAATGAAAATACCCAAGAAATTGCAGTTAGTGAATTTGACAGTTATATTTCCTGTTATGTGTGTTATTTTCTTTCGGTATGATGTTGTGGACACGACTGAGTGACTGAGATGAACTGAACTGATAATGTTGTGGATGAAGGGAGGAGAAGCTATAAATTCTGATAATACAATTCCTGACCTGTCTCAGTGTCAGTTTCCTCATCCATAAAAATAAGGATAAGGCGATGTCTTGTCTGCCTTATGAGATGATTTTGAGAAGTGAATGAGACTGTAAATGTATTCTGTGGGTCACCATTGTAGAACAGTTGTATAAATGTTGTTGTTCAGTTGCTAAGTTGTGTCTGACTCTTTGTAACCCCATGGGCTGCAGAAAATCAGGCTCCTCTGTCCTTCACTGTCTCCAGGAGTTTGCTCAAATTCATGTCCATTGAGTTGGTGATGCTGTCTAATCATCTTATCCTTTGCTGTCTCCATTTCCTTTTGCCTTCAGTCTTTCCCAGCATCAGGGTCTTTTCCAGTGAGTCAGCAGTTGACATCAGGTGGCCGAAGTATCAGAGTTTCAGCTTCAGCATCAGTCCTTCCAATGAGTATTCAGGGTTGATTTCCTTTAGGATTGACTGGTTTGATCTTCTTGCAGTCCAAGGGACTCTCAAGAGTCTTCTCCAGCACCACAGTTTGAAAGCATCAATTCTTCAGTGCTCAGCCTTCTTTATGGTCCAACTCTCACATCTGTACATGACTACTGGAAAAACTATAACTTTTACTCTCCGGGCCTTTTGTCAGCAATGATATCTATGCTTCTTAATACGCTGTATGGTTTGTCATAGCTTTCCTTCCAAAGAGCAAGCATCTTTTAATTTCATGTAAGTTACCATAATAATCCTATCCTAGAATATTTGCAGGATTAGCCAAGAGCAATGGACTGATGAAAATATTACTATCAGTGAGAACTAGTACAGTATGTTTACTTGAGTATATAAGTGAAGGTAGTTAATAAGTCAAGGCCTAGCCCTCATTTTGAACCATTAAGCTTAAAGTTTTGAGGGAAATGTGTGAAAATGGGTTTGAGACTCATTGGTTATATAACATGGGTGGTTTTATATTTTCTGAAATTATGTATATGTAATTATTAGATATTATGATTCTCCTCTGAATATTTTCAGAAATTTAGTTTGGGGTGTTTCCTCTTTGGGGGAAAATAATTGAACGTCTGTAGGGCAAATCTTGCTTATTGTGAGGTTTCAGTCTTGTATGTTCTCTGTGCAGTGCTTTGTAACTTTTGTGTTTGTGTGTGTATAATTTTAACTAATGATTTCCTTTTCATATACTGTTTATTTTTCCTTAGAAATTAAACTAAGGAGTGTGATGTCTAGTTGACCCCACTGTTCCTTGTTGCCTGTGACTCCTAAAACAGAGTTTTATAATAAATTTTAAAGTTTGAATAGATAGGATCCTGCCTTCTGCTCTGTCCTGCTGATAAGCACATTATTCGTCTATGTAATGAGAGCAGTTTCCTTCTCTCTTTTCCTCTAAATGCATGTATTTTCTGGTTAACCTCAAAAGTTTTTCCTAAAAATGTCATTGAAGAACTGAAAGAGAGAAAGAGAAGGGAGCATATGTATGAAGGGGATCAGAGGCACAAACTCGCAGTTAGAAGACGGATAAGTCCTGGGTGTGTAATGCACAGCATGATAACTATGGTTAACATACTGTAGTGTATATTTAAAAGTTGCTGAGAGAGCAGATCTTGAAAATTCTTACCATAAGAAAAAAGAATTGTGTCTACATATAGTGATGGATGTTAATTAGACTTGTGTTAATCATTTAACATTAACATGTGCTAATCATTTCCCAGTACATACATATATCAAATCATTATGTTGTACACCTAAAACTAATACGTGTTATGGGTCAATTATATCTCAATTTTTAAAATGCTATTACAACAACAAAGGCAATATTTGCATATACAGTGGTTATAAGCATGCCTGGTTTCAAATTTAGGCGCTGACATGTACCAGTGACCTTGAAAAAATTATTTCCTTTCTGTCACTCAGTTTTGTCTTCAATAAAATGGGATAATAGTATCTACTTTATATAGTTATGAGGATTATAGAACTTAAAACATTACCTGGCACTGAAAGGCGCTCTGTGGGAATCCGCCAGATAAGGTGGCTTGATGTTGTTTCCTTTCTTGATCTGTTCTTTTGCCGTGATTGTTTATTCTGCATGGTTTCATTTTTTTAATAATTGTTTTTCCTATTTACGTGCTTTTTCTTGCTTTGCCAAAATTAAGCTCAGTTGCTTGTTACAGGACGGTTGTGTGTCTGAAAGAAATGAAGATTGTACAGGAATAAATGGGCAGTTGAATGGAATAGATTATTAGTTATTGCTGAGTTACAGTCAGGACAGAACATACTGGAATATGACAGTACCTTTCCTCTGAAGGTACACAAAGCTCTTTGGATTTGCCTTGTGTTATTAAATGGGCAGTCATTTCTATGGATCCTCATATTCAGGGAGAAGCTCTAAATTAGAGAAGCATAATTCCTTTCAGAGGGATAGGATTAAGGATTGCAATAATATTGCAATGTCACTAAAATTATGACTGTGGAAATACTTTGTAAATTAAAAAGAGGCTATTAAAGCATTAGTTATTCTATCTGTTGTATCTTTTGCCTTCTCCCTGGGAACCCTGCTTTCTGGAAGATTTAGCATGCTGATTTGTAGAGCTTGTTATCTCTCAATCCCTCTGGGCTGAGGCCTCCTTATGAAAATGCATCCTAGCATCATCTTACCTTATAAGTGGATAATGGCATAGATTTAGGATTGTACCAGTTGTATAATTTTAATGATATAAACTGATATAGTATAGCTGTTGTGCAATGTAGGTAATTTGATGAAATCTAATCATATACTCAGTTCTTAATGTGTAGTGCTCTCCTAATCTTTGACCTTGTGATTTCCCTCTTGATACACAATATCATTTAGTTTGACTCGATGAATGCTTTAAGCTACATCTGGTATTTCCATCTCTTGAAAATCTTAAGCATTCATGAAAATCATGTGAATATTTCTTGTCATCATATTTGCAGCCTTAAGGGCTTCTTGAATATTTGTTTTTCCAGTTTTATAACCAAGGTCTGTAACACTTGTTAGCACAAAATTGACCTGAAGCCATAGTTACCTAGAACTAGTTTTTCTTCATTTGACTTAGAACAATGTAATTTCAACTTTGGAGGCACCTCAAAAAACATTTAGTTCAATAAAAGGTTCTGATACTCTCTCCAGAGACCCAGATCTGGAACAGAAGATGATATTGCTATCCCTGGACAGATCATTTTGGAGGCTGCTGGTTCTGTACTCTTACTTTTCTGTTCTTCCTTATGACAGTGGCCCTTTCCTTGTTATCACTGTTTTTCTAGCTCTTCTCTGCATCTGGGTTCCATTTGATCTTGCTGATCATACTTCTAGCATACATAGCTTTCTTTTACACTCTTGACTGCTCTTCTACTCACCATAATACCACCATATTCTTCATGACACTGATTTTCATATTCTCTATATCTTTTAGACTTGTTGATTATTGTTGTCTATTTTTTTTAATGCATAGATCTTTATAGGTAGATATAATCACGATGATCTTATTAGCCAAAATAACATCACACTCTCTTCCAATTTCAAAAACATTTTCCCCTGTGATCCTAAATTCACTGCAAGATCAGATTAGTCCTCAATTACCACCAATTTCTTTGAGGATTTTAAATGAATTCATGTTAAAATATTATTTGTTGAGACTAAGGAGTATGGAAATTTGTAATCATCTGTCGTGAGTATTTAGACTTCTTTGAATGTCCAAGGTTAAACAGTAGTATAGATTAACACAAAATGATCGAGACAGCCTTATAAAAATGGTTAGGGTGTATTTTACATTATTTTGGTATTTATATGTGTTATATTAAAATCTATGTCTGTCATTTTAAAGTGAGTTGTCTAATAATATTTTCATATTTATAACTGCTGTTTAGAGATAATGCGAAGTTTAGTGCAAAGTCATTATTTTTTAAAGGAAGAATTTGTTAACCTGTCAGCATTGAAGATCATTAGTGGTGATTAAATATGAGAAAAATGGAAATCAATATTTCAATTGAAGTCCTGATTAAAGCGTGACTGTGGCAAAGGTGGCAGATGAGAATATATTCTTTATTTGTGCAGGATTTAGTAATCATCTTTTCACTACTCTTCTTTATCTCTCAGAAATTGTAACAATATCCTAATTTTAAATTCTCATTAAAATTAGATGGTTATTGCTTTAAAGGGTAATTGCTCAACAGGGGTTGAAATATTTCAAGACTAATATTTTTTCATGCCAGCACAGGTCAAGTCAGCTTTTAAAATGAAGTGTATATGGATATTTATGGATGCTTGCCCCATTTTCTGGGTTACCTTTGAGATACTGCCATTTACCCAATGAAAGTGAAAGTGAAAGTCACTCAGTTGTGTCCGACTCTGAGACCCCATGGACTCTCCGGTCCTTGGAATTCCCCAGACCAGAATAGTGGAGTGGGTAGCCCTTCCCTTCTCCAGAGGATCTTCCCAATCCAGGGATTGAACCCAGGTCTCCCACATTGCAGGCAGATTCTTTACCAGCGGAGCCACAGGAGAAGCCCAAGAATACTGGAGTGGGTAGCCTATCCCTTCTCCAGCAGATCTTCCTGACCCTGGAATCAAACTGGGGTCTCAGGTGGATTCTTTACCAAATGAGCTATCAAGGAATCCCTATTTACCCAGTAGAGTTTGCTTATTCTAAATTTCTGGGTATCCCCCCAAAAAGAGACACATATCTAGAATCTCCTGTATGTTTTGCACTGTAGCAAGTTGCAGGAGAGATATAGCCAGAGCCTTTCCTCCCACCCCATCCTCCTTCCTGTCAGGAGTTTATCCAGAGGATGAATAGTTAAGCAACAAAAACAACAAAACAAGTACCATATGAAGCAAAATGGAGGTGTAGACTCTGCCCTGCAGAAGTTTAAAGGAAACAAGAGTGGAGTCTGAGTAGACTGGCTAGGAGAGCTCCGTGCTGGACCTGAGATTTGAACTGAAGCTTGAAGAATTTGACAGTTTTAATTAAGTAGTTGGGAGAGAATAAAAGTTGTGAGAAAAAATGGGATGTGTATGAACAATTTAAAAATCACTAATTTGAAAAACTTACACAAAATTTTATGAGTCTTAAGAAACATTTAAGAATAAGTACCACATATGTGTACTGTGAAAGTGCTGCACTCAGTATGCCAGCAAATTTGGAAAAGTCGGCAGCGGACACAGGACTGGAAAAGGTCAGTTTTCATTCTGATTCCAAAGAAGGACGATGCCAAAGAATGTTCAAACTACCACACAATTGCACCCGTTTTACATCTAGCAAAGTAATGCTCAAAATCCTTCAAGCTAGGCTTCAGCAGTATGTGAACCGAGGACTTACAGATGTACAAGCTGGATTTAGAAAAGAGGAACCAGAGATCAAATTGCCAACATCCACTGGATCATAGTAAAAACTAAAGAATTCCGGAAAGATGTCTACTTCTGCTTCATTGACTACGCTAAAGCCTTTGACTGTGTAGACCACAACAAACTGGAAATTTCTTCAAGAGATGGCAATACCAGACCACCTTACTTGCCTCCTATGAAACCTATATGCAAGTCAAGAAGCAAGAGTTAGAACTAGACATGGAACAATGGGCTTGTTCAAAATTGGGAAAGGAATATGTCAAGGCTGTATATTGTCACCCTGCTTATTTAACTTATATGCAATGTACATCATGAAAAATGCTGGGGTGGATGAAGCACAAGCTGGAATCAAGATTGCTGGGGGAGATATCAATAACCTCAGATAGGCAGATGACACCATTCTTATTGCAGAAAGTGAAGAAGAACTAAAGAGCCTCTTGATGGAAGTGAAAGAGAAGAGTGAAAAAGCTTGCTTAAATTCAATGTTCAGAAAACTAAGATCATCACATCCGGTCTCATCACTTCATTGCAAATAGATAGGGAAACAATGGAAACAGTGACAGATTTTATTTTCTTGGGCTCCCAAATCATTGCAGATGGTGACTGCAGCCATGAAATTAAAAGATGCTTGCTCCTTGGAAGAAAAGCAATGAAAAACCTAGACAGTGTATTCAAAAGCAGAGACTTTGCTGACAGTCCGTATAGTCAAAGCTATGGTTTTTCCAGTAGTCATGTATGGATGTGAGAACTGGACAATAAAACAAGCTGAATACCGATGAATTGATGCCTTCGAACTGTAGAGCTGGAGATGACTTTTGAGAGTCCTTTGGATAGCAAGGAGATCAAATCGGTCAATCCTAAAGGAAATCAACCCTGAATATTCATTGGAAGGACTAAACTGAAGCTGAAGCTCTAATAGTTTGGCCACCTGATGCAAAGAGCCAGCTCACTGGAAAGGACCCTGATGCTGGAAGCGACTGAAGGCGGGAGCAGGAGACGACAGAGGATGAGGTGGTTGGATGATATCACCGACTCAATGGACATGAATTTGCGTAAACTTCAGGAAATGGTGAAGGACAGGGAAGCCTGGCGTGCTGCAGCCATGGAGACCCAAAGAGTTGGACACAACTGAACAACAACAACAAAATATATAAATAAACAGTGGTGTGTGCACAGTGACAAGGGTGTCCCTCTCTACGAGACAACCACTAGTACCATATTCCTTCTAGGTAGTTTATGCACACTAAAATGTGCAGTGTCTATCAATTTGTCTCTCTTTTCCTCGACCTGACTCTCTCTACATTGAGATATTGAGATATCTTATTCTTAGTATAGCTCATCTCTTTATATGAAATAACCTACTTTAAGTGTTTCATCTACTCACCTACTGATGGATGTTTAACTTAGTTTTAATCTTTTATAAATACTACTGCTGTAAATATCTTGGACATTTATCTTTGCACCTATGTATCAATGTGTCTGTAATACATTCCTAGAAATTTAATTCTGGAATTAAAAGATGGGTACATTGTCAATGTATAGATGTTACCCTATTTCCCTCACAGACTATCTTCCATTTGGTCCCATATTTTCCTATCAGCAGCATATGGTAGTTCCTGCTTCCCCATAGCCCCATAGTCATAGAGCATGGTCAAACTTTTTGATATTTGTCAACACAAAAGATGAAAAATGCATGTCCTTGTGGTTAAATTGGCGTTTCTTAGTCTTGTGGTTCAGTTGGTAAAGAATTCCCCTGCAATATAGGAGACCCTGGTTCAATCCCTGGGTCAGGGAAGATCCCCTGGTGAAGGGAATGGCAACCCACTCCAGTATTCTTGCCTTGGAAATCCCAAGGACAGAGGAGCCTGGTGGGCTACAGTCCATGGGATTGCAAAGAGTTGGACACAACTTAGTGACTAGACCACCACCACAGTTTTACAAGAATTTAAGTAATATAAATAGCATAGTTCCTCATGGACTATTTAAAATAGGATGTTTTTTAAAGGATTTGTTATGAGTTTTTTATGAGAAAGAGTATTCATTGGATCAAGTTTCGGTAATATAAAAAAGCTAGACCAAGGGTGAACTGAATCATGTGGGTTACATGTGAATCATGTGGATTACAAATTACTTCTACCAGTTTCTGGCTTTCATGGTTTAAACTCATTAAAGTCAGAAAGAGGGATGGAATGCTTCAGCCTCAGCCTGGTGCCGGCTGGGCTCTCGCTGCTTGAATGAATGACCCGGTGAGTGAACAGGAATCTTAACCATTAGAAAGGTGAGGTTTTTTTAACTTAAAAAGACAAACCTCCTGGTATATTTTTATCCTCTAGTCATCTCATGTTTTAAATTCTCTTCACCCAAAGATTAGTGAAGCAAGGATCAAAGAACGGGCATTTTATCACCCTGAAGTCACAAATGATGTAATTTATAGATAAAATAGCTCTGGGTTTCTTTGTGTGATTTAACCTCCTTCTTTATATCCATACCTGCTCTGAGGCATTTTGTAACTTAATGAAGCTGTAGGGTTTATCTTTTTAGTAAGAAAACAAAACAAAACTGCTTACAAGGGAAAAAAAATCCAGCTGATTCAAACATTCTTAGCATTTTTCATGTGGTCTGGTGTATTGAAGGGAGTACTGTCCCCCAAGTACATGAGGATGCAGTTGGGATTTTAGGATACATTTCTAAACAGCAATGGTAACAGCAATGTGGACCTCAGCCATAAGAAAAGAACCAGACAATTACTGGGGGAGGGAACTCTTCTGTTTTTGTTTAAGTACCATCCAATGAGTCCAAAATTCACAGCAAAGGAAGAAAAGAAGGGAAAAAAAAAAAAAGCCAAGCAGTTGGTTATTGGTGTGTGGTATTCACAAGTATAAGGCAAAGTGAGAGGACGTTTCTTGGCACGACTGTCATATTCCTAAAGAAACTACAAATGTGTTTACAAATGAAGAACACACTCTTCCACGGCAGCCCAGTCCCAAGGAAGTGGCTCTCACGTTGCTCGCTCACAAATGGAAGGGACCCGCCAGGAGCTCTGCCTGCTGTGGCAGATGAAAGAATCCTCACTAATAGGCAGAACTCCAGTCACCTGTTTCTGCAGAAAAGCCTCAGCTTTATTTTTACCCTGAGCACAGTGATCTCCTGATTTAGCCTTTTGGGGAAAGCCTTCAGGACTCTATGACAACCCTGTATTTCCTTTCCCAAAGGAACATCTCCTTTGCCAGAGCCATACTTTAGCCTAGAAAGTCATGCGACTTCCTCTCCAGCCTCACTTTTAGGAGTACTCTAGAGACTATGGGTGTTATTCTTCAAGCTATTTATAGCAAAGAGAGTTCAATGAAAGCTGGGTTCTGTGTGATACGGAGGTTATTTTTAGTACCTTCAGCACTTTCTAAAACTGCTGGCTTCTATGAGCAGGATGTGAAATCACTAGGTTTCTTTCTTTACAGGACCATAGCGCGGTAAAAAGGGAAGGAAAGAAAATGTATATTCCCTCATATTTCGAAATCTGTGAATTTGCTCACTGTTTCCGTATAGTTGGACATACCTTTTATTTTCTGAACAAAACTGGATTGAGTTTAGTATCTCTATTGGTTCTCCGATTAGGAGAGTGGTGCACACTTGGGAAGAGTGTTGTGTGTGTTAGAAGCTCAGTTGTATCTGACTCTTTGTGACCCCATCAACTGTAGCTTGCCTGGTTTTTGTACATGGAATTCTCCAGACAAGAATACTGGAATGGGTTGCCATTCCATTCTCCAGGGGAATCTTCCCAACCCAGGGATTGAACCTGGGTGTCCCACATTGCAGGCAGACTCTTTACCGTTTGAGCCACCAGGGAAGCCAGATGGTAAAGAGTTTAATATCTCGATTGGCTCATTGATTAGAAGTGTGTGCACACTTGTGAAAAATGTTGACAATGTAGAAGATAACTGATCAGAAAATGAAAATCCCCTTTTACTCCTGATACAACAAAACTCTCCTTAATGACATGTTTGGAGGAGACCCTGGCAGGTTCTTTTTTTTTTTTTTTTTTGCATATTCTGATTACATGGAAAAGTGTACACACATATATGCTTGTGTTTGAACCTAAGATAATATTATATATTCTTTCTTGAAGCTTTGCTTTTTCCCATTTGCCAGTATATTTTGATTGTACTGCATGCCAATACATATAGAATTATTAACTTAATTATCCGATGTTCTGTTATAACTGTGCTACACTTTAGCAAACCAGTTACCTTTTGATGTATTGTTGTTGTTGTTTAGCCAGTAAGTCATGTCAGACTCTTTGTGACCCAGTGGATGTAGCCTGCCAGGCCCCTCTGTCCGTGGGATTTCCCAGGCAAGAATACTGGAGTGGGTTGCCATTTCCTTCTCCAATCTTTTGAAGTCTATTTATTTTATTTCCAATTTTTCACTACTAGAGGCTGCTGCAATAAATATCCTTGTATGTTGTAAGAATGAATACTCATGCAAATACTTCTATAAGGTTTGGAGTGAAATTTCAGTATACACAATAAGACACAGCTGCAGATTTTTTGCATTTTAAATAAAAGAAAGAAACCACTTTCTTTTAATCTTCCGTGATCTATATGTGACAGTAGATCAGGCCAAAGACACGCCACAGTCTTAGAGTACATCCTTAATTTTTAAAAACTTCTCTAAGAATTAGAGACCCCAATGACATTGATAGCTACAATAAAATTTTTAACTTTTTTAAAACTTTAAAGATTTTTTTAAAAAATTTTTAAAGAAAAATTTTAAATGAGCAAATTAGCACTTAATGACAGGCTTTTCAAAGGTATTGTTATTTTAGGAAATGAAGTAGAGACTAAAGCCAGTGGCTGCATTGGTGACAGGGTCCTCTAGCTCTCCACTCTGGGTGCCATGATGCAGGAGTTTGTCTAAACTCCTGGGTCTGGGGGACATTCTAAGCTGTCCTTTTGTACCTTTGTGAAGCTACCACCATGGTTTCCCTTTGCCTTGCTATCAGCACATCTCTATCTCACCACTTTATACTTTCACTTAACTGACCATATTTAGCATTAATTTGACAAATGGATTCCTAATGTGCTTCTAGATGAAGCTAGAGTAGCAATTAAACCCAGTTGTAATAACCATGTTTTAGAAAGATACCCGTTTGTAACACCACCCTTATGGCAGAAAGTAAAGAAGACCTAAAGAGCCTCTTGATGAAAGTGAAAGAGGAGAGTGAAAAAGTTGGCTTAAGGCTTAACATTCAGAAATCTAAGATCATGGCATCTGGTCCCATTATTTCATGGCAAATAGATGGGGAAACAGTGGAAGCAGTGGCTGAGTTTATTTTTTGGGGTTCCAAAATCACTGCAGATGGTGATTGCAGCCATGAAATTAAGAGATGCTTGCTCTTTGGAAGGAAAGTTATGACCAACCTAGGCAGCATTATTAAAAAGCTGAGACATTACTTGTCAACAAAGGTCCGTCTAGTCAAGGCTATGGTTTTTCCAGTAGACATATATGGATTTGAGAGTTGGACTATAAAGAAAGCTGAGCACTGAAGAATTGATGCTTTTGAAGTGTGGTGTTGGAGAAGACTCTTGAGAGTCCCTTGGACTGCAAGGAGATCCAACCAGCCCATCCTAAAGGAGATCAGTCCTGGTGTTCATTGTAAGGACTGATGTTGAAGCTGAAATACTTTGGCCACCTGATGCGAACAACTGGCTCATTTGAAAAGACCCTGATGCTGGGAAAGATTGAGGGCAGGAGGACTTGAAGGGGACGACAGAGGATGAGATGGTTGGATGGCATCACTGACTCAATGGGCGTGAGTTTGGGTAGGCTCCGGGAGTTGGTGATGGATAGGGAGGCCTGGTGTACTGCAGTTCATGGGGTCTCAAAGAGTTAGACATGAGTGAGCTGAAACTGAACTGAAGCCAAAAGGAGAAGAATTTATCTGAAGGATCCAGATGGACCTCATGGACCCCATGGTTGTAAAACACATTGGAACCTCAAAAGAGATTAGAACCCATGCAAAACCATGCAGAACTGAGGGCAGTCCATCTCCCCAGGACCAAGCTGTTTCTCATCTCTCCTCTGTGCTCATCTCCTTCTTTCTTTGGATGATCCATAGTTTCAGCCCACCATTCATAAATAAGCTACACAGGCCATCTTTACATCACTGCTTGGTTCAGCTACTTTAAGAGAAAACAGGTTTGAAGTCCTGATTCCAAATTCCTGGGACAGACTATTTCACAGGTTGGCTTAGTCATGTGTTCACCTCGGGGTCATCAGGGAACTGAGGGAAAGGAGTAGTAGTGTGCCTGGAGGATTCTTCTTACCATTCATGTTCTCCTTGGGTGTTACTGTCTCAGCAAGCACTTCCCCACCCACCCAAAATGTGCCCCTTGCCCAAGACTTTCCCTGTCATGATTATTTCATGGCATTTGATCTTGAACTACTTGTTTTTTGTTGTTTTGCTCCCATTAAAATGTTAGCTTTGTGGCATAAGGAAATATTCATTTTATTAATTCCTAGAATTCCAGGGTCTAATATAGTGCTTTGCTTAGTAGGCACTCAATATATACATGTTGAATGAATACACAGATGGGCAGACATAAAAGATGCTCCTATATCTTGCAGAGGCTGTCCTATGAATATTTTTAATGACTAATGAAACCATACACTTCAGGCTTCACTGGGAGTTATTTTTTCCTATGTGTATATTTGACTCTCTTATTTAGTAAATCATCTTTCACTGCTTTCTGTTTTAAATAGAATTTGCCAGCTTTAAATTGCTTATGGTTTTATTAATTTAATTTTCACAGCAACCACTCTGGGTAAGGAAGTCAAGAATCATTTTATTTGGTGGAAGCATTAACTGGGATACTGGAGAATTTTGTACTTTTTTCTAAGCCAAAAACCTAGTAGATTATGGATCTCACTATAGAACCCAGGCCTTCTGGTTCCTATGCCTGGGTTAATTTCAGTAATATCTAGCTCCTAGGATTCATTATTTGGCATTAAGAAGGAACTTTCAGTTCAGACCCAGAAGTGCTTTTTCTTAATAAGATATAGCAAGGGATCATGTTAAAAACAAAACAAAACAAAACAGTGGTATGGCATATACCTTAAAATTCTTATGGAGTCATTTTTGTATATATGAAATTTCTAATAGAGACATATTTTCATAAACCTCTATTTCAATGTGATGTCAGTCTCACTGAGACGTTTCAGTTGTGAAGGGTTCATTTCTTGTTTGCATCGGTAGCCTGCTTTATGTTCCCCTTGGTTGTGGATCTCTGAGGATGTAATACCAGAGAACAAATGCTATGACAAACTGGCATCCTTCTGCATTTAGCTTTTGCAGCTACTCGTTCACTTGGGTTAACAGAGAGATTACAGGGTGCTGTGTGAAGGAGACTTCATGGATACAGACTGGGTTGGTTAAATGTATATAACCAATAATAATAAACTCTAAATTGAAATGTGCTTGCAAAATATATCTACTAGAAATTGTTTCAATAACTATAATACAGAGATTATCATTTTAAACATACTACTCTTTTTTGAGAAGGTGTAAAAATAGGAGGTCAAACCAGTCAATTCTAAAGGAAGTCAACCCTGAATATTCATTGGAAGGGCTAATGCCGAAGCTGAAGCTCCAATACTTTGGCCACCTGATGCAAAGAGCCGACTCATTGGAAAAGACCCTGATGCTGGGAAAGATTGAAGGCTGGAGGAGAAGGGGACAACAGAGGATGAGATGGTTGGATGCCATCATTGACTCAATGGACGTGAGTTTGAGCAAACTCCAGGAGATGGTGAAGGACAGGGAAGCCTGGCGTGCTACATGCAGTCCACGGAGTCGCAAAGAGTCGGACAACACTAAGCAACTGAACAACAAAATAATAGTTAAAATGAACTATGGGTCTCGTGAGCAGTAAATGTACATTTACTACTTTCTATATGGAGGAGATTGGAAGTTTTAAATGTACAAGGAAAATTCCATCAAAAGAATAACTGCATACATAACAGTGTATGTTAAATGCATGTGAACGTTCCTTTGTATCTGCCCCAGTGTCTAGCAGATTTCATAGCATGTAGAATAGACTGTGGATATTTTGTTAAGTGATTAAGTAAATGAATGGCTAAATAATTGAGCAAACTTCCAAGCAGAGTGATTAAAGCAAAATTTTAAGAGACAATGTGGGGGCCAGAAGATGAGTATGCCAGGCATAGGGAATTAACATGAGTAATGATTTCCTCTTCCAAGGAAACAAAAGATAACAAACATTACCGTGAGGAGCTGGTTGTTCAGAATCGTGTACACTAGGTTACAGGACAAGTCCAGTGTACAAGACTTTTCTTAAATGGTAGATAGTAGGTTGTTTTTAATTGGAATTCTGTAAATTTCCCCCTATCTGTTATTCTTATTCACCACAGAACCTTTTCTTTGCCCTATTCAATTTCAATCATCGTCCTGAAATATCTACTCTACTTTTAAAACCAACTGTCAAAGGACATGTGACCCAACCCAAATATGAAGCCATGATTAGCCTCATGGTTAAAGAATAACACAAAATTACGTATAACCATGTTTGACCTGCTCAGAGTAAAATGGCATTTCTCTGAAAGTGGTTTTGATGAGCTTAGAGTCCTTACTGTTATTTAAAAAAGAGGTTTAGAATTTATTCATTCTGATATTACATTTTAAATTTATTCCTTCATAAGAATGACTCATCATGAATCACACATTATAGGAGCATCTTAGTCATTGTACACAAATGAAATTGTGAGATGAAAGAAAATGAAATGTCACCTTGTTTGTTCCATGATGTTAAGTGTGGCTTACAAGTCATATTTTATTTGAGATTATGTTAATATGGCTGATGAAATTACAGAATTTCATCATATTTTAAACAATCAATTATGAAAATGTTTACTTCTATTTGTAATGATTTCAATAATATTTGTTTCATTTGAGCAATAATTTATTTTCTTAATATAGAAAGTTGTAAGTACACTTTGTAAATTTTGAAAGCAAACTTCTTTTGACCAATGACAATTATATATATGATAATTATATATATATTGAAATATATATATTATTGGAATTATATATATGTGTATTAAGATTGGCTGACTAATCTGGTGGGTTGTATCACAGAAACTTTACTCAGCACCATCACTTATTCTATTTTTGTGTGCCTGAGAGAGATTCCTATGTGGCAATTTGTTGTTGTTGTTGTTCACTCACTGAGTCATGTCAGACTATTTTCAACCCCATGGGCTGCAGAAAGCCAGGCTTCCCTGTCCTTCACCATCTCCTGGAGTTTGCTCAAACTCATGTCTATTGAGTTGGTGATGCCGTTTAACCATTTCATCCTGTGTCGTCCACTTCTCCTCCCTCCTTCAATCTTTCCCAGCATCAGGGATTTTTCCAATGAGCTGACTGTTTGCATCAAGTGGCCAAAGAATTGAGCTTCAGCTTCAGCTTAGTCCTTCCAATGAATATTCAGGGTTGCTTTCCTTTGAGATTGACTGGTTTGATCTCGTTGAAGTCTAAGGGACTCTCAGGAGTCTTCTGCAGCACCACAGTTTGAAAGCATCAATTCTTTGGTGCTCACCTTTCTTATAGTCCAACTCTCATATCTTTACATGACTACTGGAAAAACCATAGGTTTGACTATACGGAACTTTGTTGGCAAAGTGATGTCTCTGCTTTTTAATATCCTGTCTAGGTTTGTCACTTCTTCCAAGGAGCAAGCATCTTTTAATTTCAAGGCTGCAGTCACCATCCGCAGTGATTTTGGAGCCCCCCCACCCCACCTCCGCAAATAACATCTGTCACAGTTTCCGTTGTTTCCCTGTCTATTTACCATGAAGTGATGGGACTGGATGCCACGGTCTTCGTTTTTTTAAGCTAGCTTTTTCACTGTCCTCTTTCACCTTCATCAAGAGGCTTTTTAGTTCCTCTTTGCATTCTGCCGTTAGAGTGGTATCATCTGCATTTCTGAGACTGTCGATTATTCCCATAGCAATCTTGATTCCAACTTGTGGTTCTTCCAGTCTGTCATTTCTCATGATATGCTCTGCATAAAAGTTATATAAGCAGTGACATTATACAGCCTTAAATACTCCTTTCCCAAGTTCGAACGAGTATGTTATTTCATGTCCAGTTCTAACTGTTGCTTTTTGACCTGCATACAGGTTTCTCAGGGGACAGGTAATGTGGTCTGATATTCCCATCTCTTGAAAAGTTTTCCACAGTTTGTTGTGATCCATACAGACAAAGGCAATTTGAGATTCTCAATTGAGGATGATCTCCATTGTTCTCTTTAAAAGTACTTTTATATCATAATCTTAAAGTAATTAGTATATTCAAGAGATACATGGAAAATCTAAAACTACATTTGCATTACATTAAACTGCTGAATTGTTTAACATGTCGCTTAAAAATTTTTCCCCAAATCTTATATCAATGCTTAAAAAAGCAGAACCTCTATGACAATGCTGTTTTGGAAAATAAGATAGCTATTTTTATTCTACGAAATGACAGCCCCCTTTTGAAAACAAAACTCTTGTTTAGTTGAACGTGGAATTTAAAATCTTTTCCCCACATTTTCATTTTTTACAAATCTTTCTACTGATATGTGATTTCTGTGTGTGCCATTTTCTTCCTGTGTAATTTTTCTTGAAGCAGAATGTCAGCATTAGTATTTTCTGACTCTTGCTGAGGCAGACATTTAGGTTAATGCTTCTACTGGCTTTGTTTCAGCCAACTGAGGAACTTTGATTGTAATTATTGGGATTACTTTAATTTAGAAGAGTGCCAATCCCTTTTTGTAAGCTTGATTTACTCTTGCATAAATCAAATGAAAAGTTCTTATGGCCAGCAGACCTACTTGGTTCTTTAATTCTCAGATGCACTATTATTTCAAGAAGAAGAAACTGGAAGAAAGGAGACATGATTTATCATTAGAGAAGGTGCATTCTGTTGTGGAGATGTCTGTTAACAGTTCACCTGCAGTTAGTGGTTTGGAAGCTTCTTGCTTACCTTTCCTTCCAAGGCAGAAGTGGCCATTTTTTGTTGTTTATATAATTCATCTTTTTTAAATTTAACTTTTATTTTATATTGGAGTATAGTTGATTTATAATGTTATGTTAGTTTCAGGTGAACAGCAAAGTGATTCAGTTATACACATACCCATTCTTTTTCTGATTCTTTCCCCGTATAGATTATTTTAGAATAGTGAGTCTGAGTTCTCTGTGCTATACAGTAGGTCCCTGTTGATTATCCTTTGTTTAAATATATAGTAGTGTATATATGTTAATGGCATGAAAAGAGCTCAGAAAAAGGAATTTTGTGCATAAACTTATTTTGAGTATATTATTGGATATTCAGAAAAGAATATCTCTTTCTTGACATAAAAATCATTTTAGAAACTTGCCTATTAAGTGAGGGAAATGAGGGAACATTTTTATGTTTAGCTTGTAGACTTCGATTTGAAAGAAGTTTTGAAGGAGGAAGCAGATGAGCTGCAGGCGGTATTTGTCTCTTTTGCTATTGCATCACTGTCATAGTACATGGCTTTCTCAATTTTTCATGCATATTTTTGAAATTTTTGCATTATTCTGCACAACAAACATTCTGGAGTTTAATAGAAGGGATGCAGGCTATTGCGTCTTTAGAATAAGTTTGCTAAGTTTTTCATCAGCACTTATGAAAGTATCTGTGATTAGGAATTTGACAGAAAATAATTATATGGGTTTTACTATATTTAAGAAGAGACAGAAATACTGAGTATGTGAATTCCTGAAAAATGACATAATCAGCTTAATAAAACTAGTGTTTGGTCATTCCTAACCTAACAAGAACACAAGTCCTCTGTAAATATACTTATAACAATACAGAATTATTTCCTTTTGTTGTGATTTCTAGTGGCTATCCTCAAGATGAAAATAATTTGATTGTTATTGAAAGCTTGAATTTAAACAATGAATAGTTATTTCCAAAGTACATATTATGATTGCTTTGGCTGGAGGTTTCAAATAGTTACTTTGCCAATACCCAGAATATTCTTTCTCAAAGATTATTTCATTATCCCACATGTAAGGAGCCTCTTTAGACATATTTTCCTATTTGCCTCCTCCCCTGAAAAAAAATTTAATATGATTATATTCTGTATGACAATCTGTGCTTTCTGTAGAAAAATAATGCATGATATCTAAAATTGTTTCATTCCCTACCCCCTGACCAATGTTTTCCCTGGATGGAGGGTGGAGATTGAGGATTCAAGGTCCAGAGTGGATTCCATTCAGCTCTACATGAGTTAAGACCAATATCAAGCCAAGAAATTAAGGCCCCTTTTCTTTATTGCTAAGTAAAGTGAAAGATGGGCTTTTCCAGGTGGCTCAGTGGTAAAGAATCCACCTGCCAAGCAGGAGATTGTAGGCTCCATTCCTGGGTCAGGAAGATCCCCTGGAGAAGGAAGTAGCAACCCACTCCAGTATTCTTGCCTGGGAAATCCCATGGACAGAGGAGCCTGGTGGGCTTCAGTCCATAGTGTTACAGAGTCGGACACTCCTTAGCCACTAAAGAACCAAGTGAAGGATACATAGTTTCCTCACTGATAACATTAGGCTATGATGTCATGTTATTCCACTACACAGAGCTAATTTGTATTTGCAAATTTTGATTCAAAAGAAAAAGAATGATGTTCTCTTCAGATGAAGCAGCTTCCAGAGCCTTCTGAAGTAAAGCGAGCCTATGCCCAGAGAGGACTGATTTGGCTGGACATCACTGAATCAGAAATTTCAGATGACCTTATTTTTTTCTACTGCTAATAAACTAGAGAAATGGACAGTAAGGAATTTTCCAGTCAGGACTTGGCTCACGTAGTGTATTAATTTAATATCTGGGCTGGATCTAAAAGCCCACTGGCACTGAGTGATGATGAAGCTGCAAACATCAGAGGAAAAGGTTTCATTGTTTTAAAAATGACAAATATAATGATTTCAGGTCATCAGCCTATTGTTGTTCAGTCACTAAGTCATGTCTGACTCTTGGCGGCCCCATGGACTGTATGTAGCACTCCAGGCTTCATCCTTCACTATCTTCTGGGGTTTGCTCAAACTCATGTTCATTGAGTCGATGATGCCATCCAGCCATTTCATCCTCTGTCGCTGCCTTCTCCTCTTGCCCTTCAAATTTCCCAGCACCAGGGTCTTTTCCAATGAGATAATTAACCTCCATTCCGGTGGTAAGGCTTAGTGGTTTGATGAAAAGAAAAATGTGTCTCAAGGTAGTAGCAGCTTTGCAGCCCCAGCTCCAGTGAGCACAGCTGGCCTCTGCAGTTGTGTGGATATTCACCCAGCTGTGATGAAATTGGGTTTGGTTTTGAGACTCTGAAGGCTTAACTGTGGAGGCTGTTTGACACTGGTTGATCCTGCTGATGTTCTTTTCTTGAGTTTGTTCCTGGCTGAAAGGCTAGAGAAATATTTTTGCATCTTACAGCCTTGGGACTTTTGTTATAAGCCAGTGGTTCACCAATTGTACTTAATAAGAGACATGTATTTTCCCCATACTTGAAGACAGGAAGTTGTCATTTTAACTGTTACACCTGGCTAATGACTATGATTCCAGACTAATTACAGTTTTCTCACATATACTAATAGCTCTAATTTAGAATTTTTTTAATAATCACGGGTAGAACTGACAAGCTTTTGAGAAATGGAAACTTTGTACCATATATCCCCTGGAGGAAATAAAGGTTGTTGCATATATAATGCCCTGATCTACTGTAATGAGATATTATTATTTTTATTTATTTTTAAATTTTATTATGGGCCTTTCCAGGTAGTGCTAGTTGTAAAGAACCTTCTTGTCACTGCAGGAGATGTAAGAGACATGGGTTCTATCCCTGGATCTACCTCCAGGAAGGTCCCCTGGAGGAGGGCATGGCAAACCACTCCAATATTCTTGCCTGGAGAATCCCATGGACAGAGGAGCCTGGCAGACTTACAGAATCAGACATGACTGAAGTGACTTAGCATGCACACATATTTTATTATTAAGATTTTTCTTCAGGGGGCCTAATTTTTATACATAGGACTCAATCAATTTCAAGTAGTAAGCAAATATACGTCTTGAAGACTTCTTGGTATTGGTACTGCAGTTTAGAACATCCATTTATCTTTTATTGTAGAGTCGGCCCTTGACCTTTGCAAATTGAACAGCAGAGTCCTAGCATTTCCCAAGTTACCTTGAGTAATCTGTAATTTTCCTAAGACATCAATGTGTTTGGAGTTCTAGAAGGTAGGTAGGCAGAAGCAAGTGACTTGGTGAGCAATCCACTCAGGATTTAGCATCCGTGGCACTGAAATTGCCCTGTATTCCTGTTGCTTCCACATGTGGAGAAAATTATATGCAGGAGGGATCCTTGAACTTGGGGAGCGATATGTCCCTGACTCTTCTGGTTGTATAAATCAGCATGTTCTTGTAATTGTTGCTACTGTTTTGGAATATTAGAGCAGTGATTGTTTCTACCAACTGGAGACTCTAATATGGCCTTCTTGAGAATCACGTCCATAGTGATGACAGAAAAATAAAAATTGGAAAAAGAAACCCACTGGAATGAGGCTTGAAATAAAACAATAAGAACAAAAAACTCTTAATTTCTCATTGATTATTTTCATATATGAAGTGTTGTAAGAAGAAATCTTGATATTTGAATGAACGATAGAATGGTTTTTAAGTCTTGTCTTTCTGGCAACTAGATAAAGTCAAGTGGCATAAAGGGGCTTGAGAACAACCCATGTCCTTCTCCCCAGTTTTCTTCCCCATCAAGTAATCTTTTTACATTACAAATTTGCCTTTGGGGAGAATTCCCAGGTGGTCCAGTGGTTAGGACTCGGCACTTCCACTGCTGGGGCCTGGGTTCAGTCCCAGGTTGGGAAACTAAGATCTCACAAGCTGTGTGGTAGGACCAAATAATAATAATAATAATAACAACAACAACAACCTTTGGAGTATAAAACAACTGTTTCCTAAATATAATTCAGGCCAGCTCAAGACAAAAATTACATGCATTACAAATAGTCGGGTCAGAAATGAATTTGGTTTTACCCTGTACTTAGTTCCTCCCTCACCTCTCACACTCAGCAGCTTTTTGCATTGTCACTGATGCATCCTCCAAAACCCAAAGAAATATCTTCTTCTTAACCCCACCTCCCAGGGCACTGCTAGGTCATAATATCCCCTCGCTTTATCTTTTGTTTCTGAGAAGCACTCACTGATATGTGTGGGAGTGCCTTAGTGGCTTAGACAAAGCAAGCGCCTGGGCTCGGCTGCAGGGGAGCACCCTCCCTGGAGGAGAAACGGGCTCTCATTGGCCACTGGGAGCTGCTGAGCGTCTTTGCGGTGGCGGCTCATCGCTTCTTCAGCTGGAAAATGGTGGGCTCTTCCTGCGTCACACGGATCTAGTTTCAGTTCAGTGGCTCAGTCGTGTCCGACTCTTTGCACCGCCATGGACTGCAGCACGCCAGGCTTCCATCTCCATCACGAGCTCTCAGGGCTTACTCAAATTCATGTCCATCAAGTTGGTGATGCCATCCAACCATCTCATCCTCTGTTATCTTTTTCTCCTCCCGCCTTCAGTCTTTCCCAGCATCAGGGTCTTTTCCAAGGAGTCAGTACTTCACATCAGGTAGTCAAAGGATTGGAGTTTCAGCTTCAGCATCAGTCCTTCCAATGAATATTTAGGACTGATTTCCTTTAGGATGGACTGGTTGGATTTCCTTGCAGTCCAAGGGACTCTCAAGAGTCTTCTCCAGCACCACAGTTTGAAAGCATCAGTTCTTCAGTGCTCAGCCTTCTTTATGGTCCAACTCTCACTTCCACACATGACTCCTGGAAAAACCATAGCTTTGACTAGACAGACCTTTGTTGGCAAAGTAATGTCTGCTTTTTACTATGCTGTCTAGGTTGGTCATAACTTTTCTTCCAAGAAGCAAGCATCTTTTAGTTTCATGGCCACAGTCACCATCTGCCATGATTTTGGAGCCCCAAAATATAGTCTTTCACTGTTTCCCCATCTATTTGCCATGAAGTGATGGCACCTGAGCCACGATCTTAGTTTTCTGAATGTTGAGTTTTAAGCCAACTTTTTCACTCTCCTCTTTCATTTCATCAAGAGGCTCTTTAGTTCTTCTTCACTTTCTGCCATAATGGTGATGTCATCTGCATATCTGAGGTTATTGATATTTCTCCCAGCAATCTTAATTCCAGCCTGTGCTTCATCCAGCCCAGCATTTCACATGATGTACTCAGCATATAAGTTAAATAGGCAGGGTGTCAGTAAATTTAATCAGTCTTAGTCACTCCTTCATTTACATAGCCAGGGAGCCCCTGTGTGACCTAGGCCTGGCGCTACCTCCTTTTGGTCTCATAGCCCAGTCCAGATTGGGCAGCAAGGTCATCAGACAGGACGGGTAGGAGATGTCCTCATCAGAACAGTACTTACCATCCTTTAGCCTTCAGAGACCAACTCTACATGCAAAAATGTTGGAGGAACATTTAAAGATATTAAATTGGATTCCTACATATTACACTTTTTGTTGTTCAATTGCCCAGTTTTGTCCAACTGTTTCTGACTCCCTGGACTGCAGCTCACCAGGCACCCCTGTCCCTCACAATCTCCCGAAGTTTGCCCAAGGTCATGCCCGTTGCACTTTTTACTGTATGAATTTTCTGCTGGTTGAGAAAAATTGTTTGTATCCCTCACTCAGCTTTCTTACGCACTCCTGAGGGTACTTGTTAAATATTTAGCCACACCTCTTATTAATTACCTTTATCAGGTGTACCTTTTGAAAATAGCACAATGTAATCTCCTTAGCTCAAAGTTCTGACTCACACCTACACTCATAAAATTTTGTATCTTCAATTAGCAAAAATTATTATATGTGGTAACCATATTTGGCAGCATGTTTGGAAAGGCATGTAGCATCCAAGCTGAGAACCAGTGGACCATAGAAGGTGTTTTCAAAGTGTTAGTACTAACAACTACAGCAGCAATATCAGCCATAATACACAACAGCCGTAATATCACTCGGACCTTGTTAGACATGTAGGTTATCAGCCCATCTTCCCCATTCTACTGAATGGGAAACTGGAGCTGGGATAATGCAATCTGTGTTTTAACAAGCCCTCCAAGTCATTCTGATGGATGCTGAAGTATAAGATCCGTTGTACAACATTAATTATTACCACACATGCTCAACTGAGAAGCTTAACTAATGGCAAGAAGCAGGTATAGGACCGAGTTTCTTTCTGCTGCCATATGCAAATTCATTGCAGTGAAACATTTCGCTTATCACAGTAGACTTTGGTTTTAGGAAGTGATTCTTAGGCTCTGGTTGTGTGTCAGAGTCAGGCTTTTAAACGATGCACATTCCTGGGTTTCATCTTGGATATTGTTATTGAGTCTGTAACAATAAGGCCCAGGAACCTGTTTTAAATAACCTGTCCAGGTGGGTCCACAGCCAGTCAGTGAATTGTTTGTGAATCAGTGATTCTAGACCTGTGCTTTGAGAGGTCATTAACATCACGTGGCACATTTCTGTAGGCAGGTCCCTAGCCCAGCTTCCAGGAAGTCCTCTCCATCAGGTCCGGGATGGGACCAAGAACCTGCTTTTCTAACAGGCTCTGGGTGATGCTGGTTCTTGCCCTCAGCACTGATCTAAAATGCTGTGGTGATGACTTTTGAGCTCTTAAATAGATGGCAGACTTATTTACATGAGCTCACCTCCTCTGACAGACAGCCAGTGATTTTTCTTAGTAAACTGTGTATCTTCCAGAGAGATTTATGTTTATGCAGGCATACATATATCAGTGTTCATATACCAAACCTTCTTTTTAAAAATTTTATTATTTATTGTTTTTGGCTGCACTACGCAGCCTGTGGAGTCTTAGTTTCCTGACCAGGGATCGAACCCTCGCTCTCTGCATTGGAAGCCTGGAGTCTTAACCACTGACTGCCAGGCAGGTCCCGCTAAGCCTTCTTTTTAATTAAAATGCTAACCCTCACGGCTCTATACCTTTTTTTTTTTTTTAACCAAAGTAATATATTGTGGAATCTTCCCATTTTAATACCTGGAGGACTCCTGGTTCTTTGTGTGCAGCTGTGTAGTGCTCATCATTTGCTTGTCCCATAATCTGTTTAAACAGTCTCCTCCTGATGGGTGTAATTGAATTTCCAGACATGGTGTCCACAAATAAACCACAGAGCAGACACCCAAAGTCCCAAAACCTCATGCTTGAGCAAATTGCCTTATATTCTCCATTAGCTCCTCAAGAGATCACCTTCTGGCATTGTTCCATAATTATATTCTCATTGATTCTGAGTAAAGAAGAACAAAAGTTTAGTTTTGATCTGTGTGAAATATAACTTTTTAAAATTCCCATTGAAATCTTGGACAAAGAGTTCTAATGGGTAAGGAAGAGTGGGGAGTAAGAGTTACTGTGAACACCTTGGTGGCCAAGCCTCTGACTAACATGGTCTTAAACTCAGTCATTAAGAGGCAGCATTCTGCTGGGTGCCATCATGTGTTTTCACAGAAGTAGCATCTGGCTCAGAGAAATTAAGGTTTATGGACAGTAAATAATGGCACTAAGGTGTTAGCTTAGTAAAGGTATTATTTCACTTCTTACTGGTTCCAGCACCCTGCGTTTTTCCCTCATGAATATCTTCAGTTTAAGGATGTGTGTGAAAATGTGAGGGTTCAAAGCCCAGATCCAGCTCTCCCTATCTGCACGGACTCTGCTTCTTCCTTAGAAGGGCTCATTCTAGGCTGACGTTAATGAGGCACCTAAGGCACAAAGTTCACGGAGATCCTCTCAGAGCCATGCGCTCGTGCCCTGTAAACTTCATCCCTTTACTCTAGTCAGAACCTGTGCCTTAGTGTTCTTGTGTAGAAAATGGGGATAAAAATAATGACTTTCTCAGTTTTTTTGGGGGGGAGTTGAGGATTAATGAAATTGGAGATTAACATAATTTACATGCATAAAAATATTTAAAACAGTACTTGCCTCACAGTAAGTTCTAGTTCAAGTGAATTATAATTAAAGTTTAGTTTCTTTATTATTCACTTACATAGAACAGTCATAATCCTGCTTAAAGAAATGGAACTCTGAAAGCTAACTCTTTTTTTTAGGAGAACAAAAGAATACTTTATGGCTTTTTATGAGCTTTCTTTTATGACCTGACTTGAATAAGAAGATGCTGACATCTCCTTTTAAGTCATCATCTTCTAAAGTTCTCCCAACAGAAGCCACTGTTGGGAGGCCACTGGGTGCTTAAGGTTGGCGTCTGTCTTAGGGATAGGGCCTGGATGGTGGGGCTCTGGCAAAGGTTGACCTGCACAAAGGGGTCAGGCCAGGGGCAGGCTTCCTTGTGACTCAACTTTTCTTTTCCTCCCCTTCAGAGGCAGGAGGTGGGAGTGGGGGAATCCCAGCTCTAATGCCAGCTTTTATTCAGTTCCTTTTGAGCATTCCCTCCTACCCACGCTTCCTCCCACTCATATCTCAAAATATTAATGCCTGAGACAGAAAATGAATTCTGAGGCTTTTAAGTAAAGACTTCAAAAATGTCTGTCATGTATCTTTCTATATTTGTAAATTGTTTAAAATGTAGCAGAGCTGGTGTTTGTATAGAGATTGGTGATGATGTCTAACAGCTGTATCGTCACATCTATGATATAGGCCAGTGCTTCACAAGACCCAAGGCAATCATGATTAAAAGCTGATCAACTAATATTTTTATGGCTTAATTTGTTTCTTTAATAATGAATGTGCCATCAGACAACATGAGTCAATAAATATGGGTTAGGGCTTTGCCATTTTTTGCTTTAGAAGGAGGAATATGAACTCTGCACTGTATGTTTGTAGGTACATACCCTGGTGTGTATGCCTAAGTAGCCCATATATCCCCCATCTCTATTTTCAAAATTAAGTGGTATTGATGAAGCCTCCATCAATTTGTGGGGGTGGTGCATGGAGTATCCATTTGTGACTCTTCCACCGTGTGCATCTGGGAAGACAGTGCTTTAGCTCCTGATTGCACTCTCCTCCTGTTTATGGTTAGGCATTTAAGAACATTCTGTGATCCAGAGTTCAGAGCCTTTGGAAGCCTTTGCTGGAGAATGCACTGCACACTGGGCTGGCCTAGATTGTTGTTTTTAGTGTTCCACAGACAAGTTTTCTCTCACCCTTGTTGTCTACCACTAGCTTAGCTCGGAAGAGCAGCAGCTTCTGCGTTCCCCTGTGAATAGGTCTTTGCTTGCTGTGATAGCATGGTGCTCTTGTGAGCATCCTTGGTGGGCTGGTAGATTGCAGTCATTTGTGGTGATGGTGGACCTGTCTTATCTTTCACAGATGGCTCAAATGTGAAACTCATGAAAATGTCCACATTGTATTAGAATCTTGGCATGATTATAAATGTTAATGGCAACCATCCCTGTTCTTTAGGCCAGGGTGTCCCCACTATTTTGATCATTCAGTCCATTAGTGAAAAAACAGTCTGTTCACTCAGGGTATGACAGTGGTTCTCAAAGGCAATGTTTTTGCATGCCTGGGGAACAATTGACAGCATCTGGAGACATTGTGTTTATTACAACTGAGGAGGGGAATGTATTACTGATATCTAGTGGGTAGAGGCCAGGGATGCTTCTAAACATACTGGATGCATAGGACACCCCCAACCCCCAAACAAAGAACTATGTCACCTCAAATGTCAATAATGCTGAGACTGAGCAGTCCTAATATATAAATTGAACCATAGGAAATTGCACATAATTTCTAACTATACATATTAGAGTGAACCATATGAAATGCTGATGTTCTCTCAGTTTTTATTTATAGAAATGGTAGTTTCATACATTTCAGCATAATTTGTGTAATTATAGATTGTATAAATTAACTGTTCTACCAATGAATATTTACATTATAAAATACACAAAATAGGCTCTTTTAGAGTCTATGACAATAAATATAGTTTTAGCATTTTTATATTGTATCCCTGTGGGTCATTTTGCACATACCCCTTTTGGAAAGTACTGCTCTAGACTGTAGTTTAATCTGGAGTTTGGTGTGATGGCCATTGATTTACTAGGCTAGACTCTCTTATAGTGTGTTCTTTGGTATGTATAGGGTTCTTCATGGTATCTGGGGTAACTAGCTGCTGTTTGTAGGGTTCGGTTCAGTTCAGT
Organism: Ovis aries; assembly: GCF_016772045.2. NCBI lineage: Eukaryota > Metazoa > Chordata > Mammalia > Artiodactyla > Bovidae > Ovis > Ovis aries. Next base: position 15,550,044 of record NC_056078.1, on the reverse strand, counting down.
TGAGTCACTCAGTCATGTCTGACTCTGCGACCCCATGGACTGCAGCACAGGCTCCCCTGTCCATCACCAACTCCGGGAGCTTGCTCAAACTCATGTCCATCTAGTCAGTGATGCTATCCAACCGTCTCATCCACTGTCGTCCCCTTCTCCTTCGGCCTTCAGTCTTTCTCAGCATCAGGGTCTTTCCCAGTGAGTCAGTTCTTTGCATCAGGTGATCAAACTGTTGGAGTTTCAACTTCAGCATCAGTCCTTCCAGTGAATCTTCAGGACTGATTTCCTTTAGGATGGACTGGTTGGATTTCCTTGCAGTCCAAGGGACTCTCAAGAGTCTTCTCCAACACCAACTTTCGAAAGCATCAGTTCTGTAGAAGTCTGGATCTGATCTTCTTTGCCACCTGAATTAGGGCCGCTCCTCCTTGCAAAGCTGAGACACTGAGTATCCATTTATATTGCATTTGAAGAGGGAGTTTAGCAGGCAGAAATGACACTCTGGTCCACCGCGTGGGGAACTGATCTCCTGAGGTGACCTTCTGCAGTCTCTCTTCTCTGGGTCCTCAGTACGTAGCACGCACGGCAGCTCAATAAGTGCTGTTTGGAATGAACTCCAGAGGACATTCTGCTTGAATGAAGGAGGACTTTGAATTCAAGTGAGGAGAGTCTTTTCTCTTAATAACATCTCCTGAAAAAAAAAAATCTGATAGTCCCAAGTTTCTTATTTTTAGGGAGGTTTATATGCTATTTTTACTTTGTTGGTTTATGAAGTGGTATTTATTAAGAACTCATTTGGGTGTGGGTGTTTCTGAACTTCTCTTTTGTATTCTTGTCTGAAATGAATATGGATTAGCAAAAACAAAAGACATCTCCCTGCATATGGTGGCATAGTGTGCACTGATCTTGTGAAGCATGTTGGAGAAATTCAGTGCTATCATCTTGGCACTCAAGCACTGGGTAAATGTTAGACTTCCCCTAGAGAGCTTTTAAAAATACAGATTCATGACCTGGGAGAGGTTCTTAACATCAGTATTTTTTAAACAGTCCTCAGATGACTCTAGCTTTCAATCGGAGCTGAGACCACTGATTGAGAAGTTAAATATAATACATTTGTTTCCTGTGTCTTTTTAAAAATATAATTTACTATCTAGCACTTTATGTGAAAGTCTTTAATATCTATATTTAATTGGGAAAACCCCACAAGATATGGATATATAGTATATGCAGATTGTATGTATATACAGAGTATATGCATAGTATATATACATATATATATACTCATATGTATACACACATATATGAGATGGACAATGACACATACATATATTAGGAAAGAATTTATGGAGAGATGTACCGAAATTTTTAGTACTTATCCCTTGGGTGGGATTTCGAGTTTGGTGTCGAAAGGAGACTCACTAATTGTCCAGTTTACATTTTTTTCCCCCAAGAGCACATTAAAAAAAGAACAAAAACAACAGATGGAACCCTACCAATCCTCACTCTTTATTTCTCCATGGGAGTCTTTTTCTAAATACTGCATTGTAGGTCTCTCATTCTGTCGGCACTGCACTGACATCACTTCTTTGGAAATTTGTTGAAGAGAATATTAAATTTTCATTGGGGAAAAGCTGGTTAGCTCTCTCCTAACAACCACTTCAGCAAGATTCTGATGTATTCTTAAAACAACGCCTTTTTTGTTTCAAATTCTTCATGGGTAAGCATATTATATGAAAGAACTGTTTTATCACAATGGTCTGGAATAATCACTACTGACATTTTTATGAGTCACAGCAAAATTCAAATAATGTCTGTGCGATGGAATGCACAATAAAAGGGACTCAAACGTATAGAATCAGAGTGTCAGGAATAGTGTTCCATATTATAGTTCCTCCACTGAGATGGATATCATCTTTAAAGTTACTGCTGATTTCACTGTTCCAATAACATTGATGAAATCATTCTGGGGAATCCTGCCTTACAGTCCTCTGAGAACAGTCGATTAAATGCATATATTGTATAGTGAGGAAACTCAAGAGTTTACAAAGTGCTTCTCATTCTCCTGTTACTCTATGTAGAAAGACGAATGTATTTTATTTTGCTGCAAGGATTCTGTTAACTAAGGAAGGTTTACAAGTGAAAAAATACCATCATGATGGGGAATTCTTTCATGGCTGACTTGTTTCATGTGGTCATGAGGAGTCAGAGTTTCTGACAAAGTGCCGTATAACCTGGGCTAGCTCACATAGGTTATCTGTGCTTTTTAAGATTCAGATAACCCTTTCTTGCATCCTCTGAAGTGGCTGAATCAAGGGCCTTGTTTTCCTTGATCCAGCACCAAACAGTCTGGTCCAGTTCCTTTTTGTACAAGCAATGTTATAGATGTCACATCTGTGTAGAATAATGGAACTGACAATGATGAGTGTTCTGGATGGGCTCAGTCATCTGCAAGACATTATACCCTTTGCTCCTCACAGAAACACTGAAAAAGGATTGGAAGTTCCAAGGGCAGAACCCATGTCTCAAATGTTGACAACCAGTGCAGTTCTGTGCACACAGTAGGCTTTCAGGAAGCATTCAGCATCTCTTTCCAAAGATGCCTGAGTCCTTTCAACATCATGCTCTTTCTCTTTAAAAAGGCGCTAATTTCTTCAATGGGCTTCCCTGTGGCTCAGTGGCAAACAATTCACCTGCCAATACAGGAGACGCAGGTTTGATCCCTAGGTTGGGAAGATGCCCTGGAGAAGGAATTGGCAACCTATTCTACTATCTGGTGCTATTATCTGGGAAATCCCATGGACAGAGGAGCATGGTGGGCTACAGTCCATGGTATTGCAAGAGTCATTCATGACATAGTGACTAAACAACTGATTCTTAAACCTTTCTAGCTTTTGTCTATTATTGAAACGATGAGTAGTGGTCTTCCCTGGTGTCCTTGGAGTTCTATCAATAGATGAGGTTTGCATGGATTTTATGACTTGCTGAAGGACAAGTGTGGTTATTAATACTGGGAATCTAATTTGAAATTTTTACATGGTTTCTAGGAGTGAAGATGATAAAATACTATCTTTTTTTCAAGATAGATGTTTATATTTATAATAAATCTTCTGAGATTTTTGCTCAAAATGGGAAGCTTCTGCTTACTTTTTAGACTTATTTCCTCCTACAGTTTTCCAGCAAAGATTTGTTCTTTGGGATGAGATTTCTACAAGAAATCAACATCAAATGAAATTATTAAAAGGAAAATAAAGTGTTTAAATCGTACATTTTGATGTTGAATATCATGATGATTTCAATGAATAAAAACTGACAAAGGACAATGTTTGCTTTATTGTTGATTCAGCATGTAGAGTCCAGTTGGATTGCAGAGCACCTCACTTTATGGGTTAAGTTCTTTATGTGAACTATAGAACCATGGGTCCTTTGTATTTTAGGGTGATTCTCCCCTTTAATTTTGGCATTGTGCCTCTTAGGGTTTGGGATGAACAGAATTATGCTTGACATCAGTCTCAGTGTTGTTTGTTTTGATTAAACATAGGACTTTACTCAGCCAGGAACTTTTATTGTTGGTTTTCTTCAAAGGACTACTTTCTTTGCCAGGCTTCAAGATCCTGCCCCTTCTAGTTTTTCTCCAAGTGATCATTAAAACTACCTGGAGTACCTAAGATTCCTAAGATCTTTCCTTGGCAACAGGATTTTAGTTTGTTGCTGTTCAGTCACCAAGTTGTGTCCAGCACTTTGTGGCCCCATGAACTGCAACACGCCTGGCTTCCCTGTCATTCACCATCTTCCGGAGTTTGCTCAGACTCATGTCTATTGAGTCGGTGATGCCATCCAACCATCTCATCCTCTGTTGCACTCTTTTCCTCTTGCCCTCAGTCTTTCCCAGCATCAGGGTCTTTTCTAATGAACTGGCGCTTCGCATCAGGTGCCCAAAGTATTGGAACTTCAGCTTCAGCATCAGCCCTTCCAATGAATATTCAGGACTGATTTCCTCCGGGATTGACTGGTTTGACCTCCTTGCAGTCCAAGAAACTCTTAAGAGTCTTCTCTAGCACCACAGTTCGAAAGTGTCAGTTTTAGTTAGCCTAGGAGATTTTTGTCATCAAAAGTTTATAGCCCTGTGGTTATACAATCATGCCTAGGGCAGGCAGTTGGTAGACCTAGAGATAACCAGGATGGTAGAAGTGGGGAAAAGGGGGGAGACCAGAGGAATTGGATATTTCACTCCTATGAGGGCCCAGGAGTTCCATAGTACCTCTCTAAGAAAAGGCTGGGCAAAATTGTGTTTACCTTTTGAACAGCCCAGTGTCTGTTTATACATACGGATGTTCATATACATGCTTGTGTTTCAATAGCTGCCATTTGTTAAGCTCTGGTAGGCCGTATGCACTATCTCATTTAATGCTACAACCATGGTTTTTTATTGTGGTGACAAAGAGTACATGACAGCATCTTTTATCATTAGCAAAGTGTTATGTGTCTCTGACAAATTACTTCTGGTAAATGTTTTAATTCACAAAAGTCTTTTGCACAAATCTATGTATGTGTACACCAGGCAAAGTTGTCAGAGATTTTGCAATTGACAAAAAAAAGATTACTATGTGTCTTATCAATGAAATGTGACCTGAAGCCTTCTGTGTTCTTTCTTGCAAGTTATCTAATTTTCTAGAGGTGTGTGTCTTTTGTTATCTTTAACTAGGTTGCAGAAAACTGATGGTAAGACAAATAAGTTTTGTCTTATGGAGACTTAGTTGACATTAACAAATCTTCCTTGTGGAAAAGGCCAGTTTAGTATCTATTATTTGAATTCTATTATATGAATTATTAGTGTATATAAGGCAAAATTGTTCTTATCTGCTCTTTGACCTGATTCTAACATCATATTGGTTCTTTCATTATTTTAATGACTTCTATAAAACCTTTGAAATACATTCACTTTATATTCACATAAGAATTATCATTTAAACATTTAGAAAGATTATCCTTTAACTCATGTCATCCTTCTAAAGCCTTATGGAAATATGTTAGTATAACAGATGAGACAAGTTCAATCAGTGGATGAGATTAGGAACCCCTAATCATTCAGTTGATCTGGATGAATAGGTAGGAGCTTTTGGTTATGCTGGATCAGAGGATCTGGAACTCAGGCAATTTAGAGTGGAGGCTCAGAGAGGTCAAAGCCAGATAATTGGCACAAATTCAAAACCGGTTCTCGGATGGAAAGGAAAGTGTCAAAGATTTAAACAAGCAACAGGTGTGGGACATAGGGCAGATGAACTGAAAAGTTTGAAGCTAGCAAAAGGGTGGGACAATCAGAAGCCCATGATCTGAGTAGAAATCTGACCAGACAGCATGCGTTGCTTCCAAAAAGGACGTCTTGATATGGAACCTTAGCAGTCTTTGTGTCAGTCATTCTGTGTTCCCTGGGCAGCAGGAAGCAGCCCCATCAGGGGCATTTAAACTAAGCATAAAATTGGAAACACCTGGCCCAGTGAAGGTGCTCCTGGGTTGAGGCAGGCAGGGACTCGTGAAACCTGTGTCAGGACAATGGCCTTCAGCTGGGCTCAGCTACAAGGAATTGCATTGATTTTTTTTCCCCGGAAAACTGCACACATTCCCCAGTTCCCCATGGGGCTGACATTTTCTTAGCACCAGATTAATCAAACTGTGTTCAAAGTGAAAAAAACTTTTCTGGTCAAGCTAGTCTTAGTCTTTTGATAGTAGCAACTATTACCTGGTCTTTTTTATCTTTTTCCCTGACTTTAAAGTATTCCTGAAGTTATGTTTGCTGCCATTCTAATTTGTAAGCTAGATAGGTAGCTTGGTAGCTTTTTTTTTTTTTGGTAGGTTTTGTTTTTTTTGGTAGCTTTCATTATCTGCTACAATCAGGAAATGGTGATGTTTTGGAAGTAATTTATGAAATAGTGGTGATTTGGTAATTACTTTTTGGGATAGGACAATCTTTATATTAAAGCAGTCCTTCTCACAGCTTTGATCAGTTACATTACAAAGGGAAAAAGTGATTCCAGATTTGGCCCTGCCTGGCTGGTAAGAAACCGTGAATGATAGTTTTAATACAAGATGTTGAAAGTGATTTGGGTGCCTCATTCCGCACCATTATCCAATGATGCAGCCACTGTTTTACATTAATTTCTTATTTTAACTATAAAATCTTATGGATTTTAATCAGACCTGTCATAAATTTGCTAATTATTTTGTGTGCTCAGGTTTTAACCTCTGCTCAGAACTTCAAGCTTTATTTAAACTCTAGGATGTTTAGTACAAGTATAACTTTTCTCAATCTTCTTTAATCAGAAACCTAAGTAGCTAATAGCTAATTAGTAGATTAGCTTATTATTTTTTTTTGCATTACATAATGTCTATTCTAGGAGAAGGCAATGGCAGCCCACTCCAGTACTCTTGCCTGAAAAATCCCATGGATGGAGGAGCCTGGTGGGCTGCAGTCCATGGGGTTGCTAAGAGTCGGACATGACTGAAGCGACTTAGCAGCAACAGCAGCAGCAATGTCTATTTCATTCCCATATATGCTGGATATCTCTGTACTAAGTTATTTGCAATGTGATACAATTTATTCTTATCCTGTGATTTGACTCACAGATTTCCTAGAACTCAAGTTATGTGGATACAGTGAAGGTCTCCTGTAAAGAAGAAAAGTAACCCTTTTATCACTGATACACAAAGAAACTGATAAGAAGTCCCTGGTTATTCATAGGTATGATTTATATTGCCCCCAAATAGGTGAAACTTGGCTGTACTCATCAAAGGACTGTAACTACTTTTATTTTTGAAATAATGGATTTTGTAGACAATAATGGCTGATTTGCTACAGAAACATCGTGCTTGTGTATCATGATCTAATTTGTGGATCAAATTTTGAAAAAAAATATTTAAGAGAAAATTGCAAAATGAAAAAAGGATTAAGACTTTTTGGGTTAGGGTATGCATTCAGTCAATTTAAAACATACCACTTCTATGTGTAATTGAAAGTTATTCACTCAGTCATATCCAACTCTTTGTGATCCCATGGACTGTAGCCCACCAGGCTCCTCTGTCTAGGGAATTCTCCAGGCAAGAATACTGGAGTGGGTTGCCATTCCCTTCTCCAGGAGATCTTCCTAACCCAGGGATTAAACTCAGGTCTCCTGCATTGCAGGCAGACTCCTTACTGCCTGAGCCAGCCTGGTGTAATTGGTCTGTTAATATCTAAAACTGTTTTTGGTATAACTTTTACCAAAGGGTGGTCATATCTTGTAAATTGTCAGAAGGACAAGTTTTCTGTTTGCCAATCAGTATGATTTGTGTGTGTACATTTGCTACTCAGTCATGTCCGACTCTTTGTGTCCCCATGGACTGTAGCCCTAAAGGCTCCTCTGTCCATGGAATTCTCTAGGCAAGAATACTGGAGTGGGTTGCCATTCCCTTCTCCAGGGGATCTTCCTGACCCAGGGATTGAACCTGGGTCTCCTGCATTGCAGGCAGATTCTTTAAATGACAATAAACAAAAACACCATAGTAAGTAATTGGGGAGTAACACAAAAGCCTGTGCTTTTACTGGAGCAGTTTATGACCTATATAGCAAGGCAGACTATACAGACAAAAAATTCAGAGGGAAAAATATTCAAGGATTGTTCGTATTCTAGAAATTGAACACAAATTGGGAAAGCATCTTAAAAGATGCCTTGGTTGAACATTTTTTTCTTATCTTCATTTATGTTACTCCTCTGAAATAGCTCTTAATTGAGTTATTTCTTTGCAGCCCTGTGTGTGGTTTGGAATGAGAATGGTATTTGAAATTGATAGGTCTAAGCCTGAATCTTAAATCCATCGTTTTCTATTGAATTATGTGATTTTGTGTGTGTACCTGTGTTAACATTGCTAACATTGAGGCCCGCAATCAGAACACCACCTATCAACTCATGACAAAGAAATTTCAATAATCTCATAACTGCTTGGTGCTTTAAACCCATCTTCCTGATCCTACACACACAGCCCGGGCTTTGAGGCCTCCATATTTCCAGGGGTTATCTGTGATTTTATATATATATATATATATATATATATATATATATATATATATATAGTTTTTTTTTAGCTTGGTTGAGTTTAGTTATTTTGCAGTGTTGTGTTAGTTTTTGCTGTACAGTAAAATGAATCAGCTCTGTGTGTACATACATCCCCTCTTTTTTGAATTTCCTGCCCACTTGGGTCACCGTAGAGCACTGAGTAGAGTTCCCTGCGCTGCACAGCAGGTTCTCACTTGTCGTATGTTTAATACATAGCAGTGTGTATGTTTCGGTCCCAATCTCCCAGTTCGCTCCCCCTCCGCTTCTTCCGTCTTTGGTGTCCATGCTTTTGTTCCCTACATCTGTATCTCTATTTCCGCTTTGCAAATAGGTTCATCAGTGCCATTTTTCTAGATTCCACACATAGGCGTAAATATACAATACTTATTTTTCTTTTTCTGACTTAGTTCATTCTGCAGGACAGTCTCTAGGCCCATCCGTGTCTCTGCAAATGGCCCAGGGCGTTCCCCTTCATGGCTGAGAAATACTCCATTGTATGTATGGGCCACATCTTCTTTATCCGTTCCTCCACTGATGGACATTTAGCTTGCTTCCGTTTCCTGGCCATGGTAAAAGTGCTGCAACAGACATTGGGATGCACGTATCTTTCAAAATTATGGTTTTCTCTGGGTATATGGAGTTATTGTTATGATTCTCTGCCTTTGTTCTTACTGTGGCGAGGCAAAATAAAATTAACATTAGACTGAGCTCTTTGAAAGTTTTTATACCTTGTGTCTCAGTGCCTGAAAGGTGCCTAGAACATGATAGATGTTGTATATACGTTAGTTCACCAACTTCGAATTAGAAAACCTGAACAGATACCCAAGCTTGTTTTCAGCTAAGTATCGAGCCTCTTCTGAGAGAATTGGTTTAAAAACATCACAATTTAGAGTGAGAGATAACTTTCCTATTGGTAAAACGAGGGGCCGAGGCAAGATATGTTTCTCCAAGATGTTTTGCAGTTGTATTAATAAAAAATGATTTCTCCCTCCTCCAAACCTCTGTAACCTATTTCCATTTACCCTTCCTCTTTATTAATGTTTCAGCCCTGGGTGGACTGTAAGCTCCTGCAGTGCAGGGACTTTGTGTGAACATGGATTGTATTTCCTCTGGCACCTGCCTGGAGCCTTAAATATACAAGGCACGCTGGGAGCTTTTTGGTGAGTGTTTGGATGGACAGTGGAGCTTGTGCCCCGAGGCACTTTGTTAGCCTCTGAGCGGGGGCTTGCCATTCTTTAATGTCTCACCCAGGGCACTGGATCTGGGCGATGGCACCTCTCAGCTCCTTAGATGTTGCCACCTTGCTTTTCTTTATTCTCCTTATGCCTACAGCAAGAAGGGAGGCAAGAGAAGCTTTTCTGTCTTCTCTACCATCTGCAGGAAAGGCTTTTTAAGATGAAGGGGAAGACGCTTCGTTTCCCCTATTGGAGGCAGGAGAGAATCTGGTGGAGAGAAGGCTGGGAAGTGAGCCAGCAGTGACATGGAGAAGCCATTCAGTGCTTTCCAGAATCTTGGGACCAGGCTGTTTTATCCTCTGGATCAGCTACGAATTATCAAAATGCCCACAGGCATCACAAGGCAGATTTTGCACGTTGAGTTGGATAATTAAAAGCTGCTTCCAGCAACCAATTTGTATTCAAGCCATTGGCAGTCTTCAGGTGAAACAGTCTTCTTATCATTAGGGTTAATTCTAAGAAGCTGAAGAAAATGGGTTTACAAGCTTTGAGACTAGGGGTTGGAAGGGAGAGGAAGGCAGTAACCAAGTAATAACTAGTCACTACCAGTCTGCCAGGCCAGGCCACTGTGTGCATTGGACCCCAAACAAGCCTGATGAGAAGCCCCTTTCGGGGTAATCATGCTCAGGGCTCTCTCCCTGGAGTTCAGATGCAGGGATTCTGTGCTGGGGTAGGAATCTGGCTTTTTAACAAGCACTCCCAGGTGATCCTGATGATGAGGGTGAGAAACCCTGCCTGTCCTTAGGTAATTAAGGAAGCCAGTCTGCAGTGGTCATGTGGGAGAGCACAGGTTCGAGTGGAGGCCGGAGCAGTGGTGGTCTAGCCCTGGTCCTCATCACACCGGGTGAATTTGGGGCTTGCTGTTTTCCCCATTTTGGACGTTTGCTGATATGTGCCATTTTCTTTGAAGATGGAAGTAAGTGACTTTCACATAAATTAATTGATGACTATATCAGAATCTTCCAGCAAATGTGAAATAAATTCTCCCCCGATTTCTTTCTTGTCCTGGGCTTTAGATTTAAAATTGGCTCAGGCAGCCTCTAGAGTGGTGTGGTGGTGAGGTATTTTGGCTACTCAAATTAATTAGCCAAGATTTATTAAGATTCAGTAGGTTCCAGGTCTTTGCCAGGCAAACAAATGAAGCCTCTTAGGCTTGACAAACTCCTTGTGATGTAGTTATTATTCTTATCCTTATGGTGAGATGGGAAGGGAAGCACAGAGAGACAACCAGCTGGCTTGAGGTTACACGCCAGCCAGTGAGTCCCTGGTTTGCGTACCCTCTGCTGTGTGCTTGGGAGGGTGTCTCCAGTAGTTGCTCTGTGTGTACCCTTGGGGTTCTTTTTTACAGAATGAACTTCTCTCTCATTTCTTGTTAAAAATGGCTTTTTATATTGGTCTATATTTTACAACTTACAAAGTCCTTTCAAATGTCAAGTTTTATGTGATCCCCACAACAATCCTGTGAGGCAAGATTTATAAATGAGAAAACTGAGTCTTAAAAAGGTAATAACTGCCACTCTTGGACAAGTCAACTCTTTTATTTTACTTATCTTTAAAAAATTAAGTGTTCTGCATCAGTTCAGTTCAGTCACTCAGTTGTGTCTGCCTCTTTGTGACCCCATGGACTGCAGCATGCCAGGCTGCCGTGTCCATCACCAACTCCTGGAGCTGACTCAAATTCATGCCCATTGAGTCGGTGATGCCATCCAACCATCTCATCCTCTGTTGTTCCCTTCTCCTCCTGCCTTCAATCTTTCCCAGCATCAGGGTCTTTCCAAGGAGTCAGTTCTTCTTATCAGGTGGCCAATGTATTGGAGTTTCAGCTTCAGCATCAGTCCTTCCAATGAATTATTCAGGACTGATTTCCTTTAGGATGGACTGCGTAGGTAATAAATATATATGGCACAAGTTTCCATCGGTACAAAGAATGCTGGTGAAAGCCAGCTGCCCGAGCACTGCAGGCCACCATGTTGCCTTCCCCAGAAGGAAAACCAGCCCTGGAAGCAGCTCTGCTGACCCTAAGCTTGTGGTTTCCCCACTGCTCTGCAGCTCCCTTCAGTAGCTTTCAGGAACCTTCTGTCTCTAGTTTTCACTGTGGTTTGATTACTCAAGGCTCTAGTATTTTCACTGTGGCAACTTGGTCCTATAGATAAAATAATATAGTGCCTCTTGCTTTGACAATCTTTTCTTACCATCTCTACCCACCCCCAGCAGGCACTGATGTACGGAACTTGAACATTCAGCTGTGGGTGGTCACAAAGGAGAATTTTCTTCCAAAATAAGAAGAGGATGGGGGGATAATGCTGTTCTTGTCTGCTGTGACTGTTGCAGACATTAGGAAAACATAGGCAGTGGAAAGATAGGACACTGAAAGATGAACTCCCCAGGTCAGTAGGTGCCCAATGTGCTAGTGGAGAAGAGTGGAGAAATAACTCCAGAAAGAATGAGAAGATGGAGCAAAGCAAAAACCACACCCATTTGTGAACGTGATTGGTGATGGAAGTAAAGTCCGATGCTATAAAGTACAATATTGCATAGGAACCTGGAATGTTAGTTCCATGAATCAAGGTAAATTGGAAGTGGTCAAACAGGAGATGGCAAGAGTGAACATCGACATTTTAGGAATCACTGAACTAAAATGAACTGGAATGGGTGAATTTAACTCAGATGATCATTATATCTACTACTGTGGGCAGGAATACCTTAAAAGAAATGGAATAGCCATCATAGTCAACAAAAAGAGCCTGAAATGCAGTACTTGGGTGCAATCTCAAAAATCACAGAATGATCTCTGTTTTTCCAAGGCAAACCATTCAGTATCACAGTAATCCAAGTCTATGCCCCAACCACTAATGCTGAAGAAGCTGATGTTGAATGGTTCTTTGAAGACCTACAAGATCTTCTGGAACTAACATCCAAAAAAAAGATGTCCTTTTCATCATAGGGGGCTGGAATGAAAAGGTAGGAAGTCAAGAGATACCTGGAGTAACAGGCAAATTTGGCCTTGGAGTACAAATTAAAGGAGGGCAAAGGCTAACAGAGTTTTGCCAGGAGGATGCACTGGTCATAGCAAACACGCTCTCCCAACAACACAAGAGAAGACTCTACACATGGACATTACCAGATGACTGATACTGAAATCAGATTGATTATATGTTTTGCAGCCAAAGATGGAGAAGCTCTATACAGTCAACCAAAACAAGACCGGGAACTGACTGTGGCTCAGATCATGAACTCCTTATTGCCAAATTCAGACTTAAATTGAAGAAAGTAGGGAAAAATCACTAGACCATTCAGATATTATCTAAATCAAATCCCTTATGATTGTATAGTGGTGGAAGTGACAACTAGATTCAAGGAATTAGATCTGATAGAGTGCCTGAAGAACTATGGACGAAGGTTCATAACATTGTATAGGAAGCAACGATCAAGATCATCCCCACGAAAAAGAAGTGCAAAAAGGCAAAATGGTTCTCTGAGGGGGCTTTACAAATAGCTGAAAAAAGAGACAAAAAAGGCAAAGGAGAAAAGGAAAGATATACCTATTTGAATACAGAGTTCCAAAGAATAGCAAGGAACTTCCTCAATGACCAATGCAAGGAAATAGAAGAAAAATATAGAATGGGAAAGACTAGAGCTCTCTTCAAGAAAATTAGAGATACCAAGGGAACATTTCATGCGAAGATGGGCATAATAAAGGACAGAAATGGTATGGACCTAACAGAAGCAGAAGATAATAAGAGGTGGCAAGAATACACAGAAGAACTATACAAAAAAGATCTTCATGACCCAGATAACCGCAATGATGTGATCACTCACCTAGAGCCAAACATCCTGGAATGTGAAGTCAAGTGGGCCTTTGGAAGCATCACTACAAACAATGGATGGAATTCCATTGGAATGATAGAATTCCAGTTGAGCTATTTCAAATCCTAAAAGATGATGCTGTGAACGTGCTGTGCTCTATATGCCAGCAAATTTGGAAAACTCAGCACTGGCCACAGGACTGGTAAAGATCAGTTTTCATTCCAATCCCAAAGAAAGGCAATGCCAAAGAATGCTCAAACTACACAATTGCACTCTTCTCATATGCTAGCAAAGTAATGCTCAAAATTCTCCAAACCATGTTTTAACAGTACGTGAACCATGAACTTTACATGTTCAAGCTGGATTTAGAAAAGGCAGAGGAACCAGAGGTCAAATTGCCAATGTCTGTTGGATCATCGTAAAAGCAAGAGAGTTTCAGAAAAACATCTACTTCTGCTTTATTGCCTATGCCAAAGCATTTGACTGTGTGGATCACAGCAAACTGTGTAAAATTCTTCAAGAGATAAGAATACTAGACCATTTTATCTGCCTCCTGAGAAATCTATATGCAGGTCAAGAAGCAACGGTTAGAACTGGACATGAAACAATAAACTGGTTCCAAATTGGGAAAGGAGTATGTCAAGGATGTATATTGTCACCCTGCTTATTTAACTTATGTGCTGAGTATATCATGAGAAATGCTGAGCTGGATGAAGCACGAACTGGAATCAAGATTGCTGGGAGAGATATCAATAACCTCAGATAGGCAGATGACACCACCCTTATGGCAGAAAGCGAAGAAGAACTAAAGAGCCTCTTGACGAAAGTGAAAGAAGAGAGTGAAAAAGCTGGCTTAAAACTCAACATTCAGAAAACTAAGATCTTGCCATCCAGTCCCATCACTTCATGGCAAATAGTTGGGGAAACAATGGAAACAGTGAGAGACTTTATTTTCTTGGGCTCCAAAATCACTGCAGATGGTGACTGCAGCCATGGAATTAAGACACTTGCTCCTTGGAAGAAAAGCTGTGACTAGCCTAGATGGCATATTAAAAAGCAGAGACATTACTTTGACAACAAAGGTCCGTCTAGTCAAAGCTATTGTTTTTCCGGTAGTCACGTATGGATGTGGGAATTTGACTGTAAAGAAAGCTGAGTGCCAAAGAATCAATGCTTTTGAACTGTGGTTTTGGAGAAGACTCTTGAGAGTCACTTGAACTGCAAGGAGATCCAACCAGTCAAACCTAAGGAAATCAGTCCTGAATATTCTTTGGATGGACTGATACTGAAGCTGAAACTCCAATACTTTGGCCACCTGATGCGGAGAACTGACTCTTTGGAAAAGACCCTGATGCTGGGAACGATTGAAGAGGAGAGGAGGAGGAGATGACAGAGGAAGAGATGCTTGGATGGCATCACTGACTCAATGAACATGAATTTGTGTAAGCTCCAGGAGTTTGTGATGGAAGGGAAACTGGCCGTGCTGCAGTCCACGGGATTGCAAAGAGTTGGACATGACAGAGCTACTGAACTGAGGCAGTGGAAAGAGCTTTGGAATAGAGCTTCTCTATTCAACCAGCTGGGCATGATCTTGGGCCAATTACCTGATCCTTTCTGATCCTCAGTCTCTTCCTTTGTGAGACATTGGATGGATTTTGAGGAGGAAATGAGATTTATGAGTATAGGTCCTGGTTCTCAATACCTGTCCCCTTAGTCACATGAAATTGTGTTAGAAGTATTTTTGCCTCTGGTTTAACCAAAAATACTTGATATTTTTTCTAGTTCACTGGAGTTCCCAGGTGGCACTTATGGTAAAGAACCCTCCTGCCAATGCAGAGATAAAAGATATGGGTTCCATCCCTGGGTTTCGAAGATCCCCTGGAGGAGGGTCTTGTTCACAGTCACCCTTATAAGCATTTATGAGAAAGCAATGCTATCTATGTGTGCGTCTTTTTTCAGCATGGAATTTGGTCCTTCAACTCTTGGATAGAGGTGACCTATCAGATGAATGTCATCTCCTGTGTGGTCACCCTGAGAAGGTTCCTCCCTATTTCTCCAGTTATCTTGATCATGGTTCCCTATTTATTGCTTTATCCTTGCCTTTGTGAATTTCAATCTAAGGACTGTTGACCATATTTATTTGCTTCTTTGCTTGATGTTACTTATCTCCCCCATTAGAATGTAAGCCCCCTTAAGGTAGAGGACATACTCACTTTATTCACTGGTGTTTATCCAGTACCAGCACAGTGCCTGGCACTGGCTTAATCCCACTGATACCAGTAGAATGAACCATTTTTACCAATGTAAAGAGATGTTATTAGCTTTCAGTGTCTGTCAGTTGATTTACTTCTAGTTTTCTCTATTCAGCTGCTTTCTTTGATTTCTAACCCTAAGCAAGATAGAATATGAGTGACTTAAACACACACACACACACACACACACACACACACAACACAGTGTTGAGAGTTGCAAGTTGTTTTATTTCAGGCAAAGTAAGGACTATAACCCTGGGGGACAGCATTTCAGATAGTTCTGAGAAACTGCTCCAGAGAGGTAGGGGAAAGGTCACTATATGGGATTTTGGTGAAGGGAGAGTATGTGCAGTCAATCACATATCTTTGAAGAAGGTTGCTGCTAGTCACGTGGATCAGACCTCACCATGAAGGATGTCAGTGCTTTTCTAGATAAGGAGATGCAAGAATTGGGCTCATAACATCTTCTGAAAATATCTGACTCTATGAGGACCTGTTCTACCAGTTTTTCCCAAAGCACAGAGTGCCTCATTCCTGATCTCCACCCTGAACTCCTTTTAGAGGGTGCTGAAGGTCACCTGCTGTAGCAGCTCCTAATTTGATCCTTGTGAAGCAGACAGCAAAGCACACATTTGTAGTTGGCATGAGGAAAGAGAAATTTCTTATTTCTCACTGCTATAGCCAGGAATCTTGAAGCTATTTCCCTTAAGAATAGAACTTGGTATTGATAAGGGACAGTGGTTCTGAAGTAACCCTGCTGGTCATGAACCATTGTATACACACACAGCCTCAAATAAATTCCAGGCACTGATAGTTTAATAATGACATAATTACATCAAAGCACTTTATTAACATGAACTCATGAGGCATTTATTCTGGGCCTTATCTATCACTGATTTATTTAGAAAAAATGTATTTCTCATCTTTGAATGGTCTACTATGTGAGCATAATTATCCTTTCTGGAATATCAATGTTTATAAAAGTCTTCATTTTACTTCCATTCCAAGCCAGACCAGAACCTGCTTAATGTGCCCAGGCTGGAACCACTGGAGAGTATTTATGGCCAATACTTCCTGCAGTCACACTTTATTCCCCAAGTAATGAGAAAACTGGAAAGTGGCTGATAAGTTGATTTAATCATTTCTGCCCTTGTTTGGCCTATGATGTCAGCTCCTTTCCAGAAGTATTCATACCAGCCTTAATCCACAATGTGTAGCATAATACATAACCTATTGTAGGCTACTGGTCAGAATGTTTTAAATGAATTAATGGTATTTATTTCATATTTGTGTTTATTGGTAACCCTATTTAGCATTAAGCTCAACACATTCACATTTATCCAATGGCAATAGTCTTTTTTTCTCCTTAAAAAAAAAAAAAAGCAATCTTGTTAGTTTAGAGCCTATTTAAAGTTAGTCATCAACCACTGGTGCAGCTCCTGATAATCAGTGTTGACATTGTGTATGAAATATCTGAGAAACAGCTCATTAGATGGACCTTTCATTTATTTGCTGTGTTTTCACCAAGCGCAGTTGTGATGGAGCCAGGTTGACATAGTTATAAGCAACTTGGAAACCTATCACCAGTCTCGTGATGTGTCTCGTCTTCCAGTGGCTCCATTTCATTCTTTCACTTGGAGAGCTATTTAATGGGTAAAGTTCCAAGAAGAGAAGACCCTGGAAGGGCAGCCACAGTGTAAGGTTGAGAGGCAGTAAGGGAGAGCGTGGAGGTCCTTGTGGAGGTTTTGTATTTTCTTTCTTCATTTCAGACTTGAAGGAAGAGAAACCACTCAAATAGGAAGGAAGCTCAAATAGGAAGGAACCTACTTTGGAGGCATTAAAGGAATGGATCTTGGGATTTTCACTATAAGAAGCAGCATTATTACTCTGAAGATCAGGAGAATCATCCAGCAGCTACACACTCTAATTTTTGTCCGAGGTGTATGAGCTCCACTTTAGCTAATCCTCTGTTCCTCTGCTTTGTTATTTTCTTCTGATTTTTTTTTTTTTTGCACAGATTGTCCTTTTCTTTCACTTTCACATGGCTCTACCACATGAAACAAAAATGTATAAAAAGAGGAAGCCAAGATGGATTGAGGCCTCTCATCTGGGGTCAGCCCACCTTCACTCCTTGAGAGTTTACTGCCCTTTGTTTGCCTAATAAAACTCTGAGCTGTAACACTGGTCTGCCGTTTCAAAGCATTGCTGCAGCAAGACAGAACCAAGGAAAATACACAGTCTCCCGACGTATCTTAATTTGTCTCCTCCCTCCTGAGCCTGCCCTGTGCAAATTGGGCTATCCACAAAGGGGGCATGTTTGTTTCACCTGAGGTTCTCACTCTGGTCCGTGGATTTCCTTTTGTTCCATTTTCATGAGCCTTTCCCTTTCTTTGTCTTGTAGCCACCACCATTTTGGACTCCTTTTTTCCTGTTCTAACTACCTAACATTATCATGTACCATCAGACCAAATAGTTAACCACTTATGAAGGAGAATCTTGACTGGTAGTTGACCTTTTATGTTTAAATGTTCTCAGCTAGCTTTTCAGGTCTTTGAGAGCAATGACCGTGTCTTATCCTCATGCCTAGCAGAGCATCTCACACTTAGATAGGTCCTCATTTATCTGTTGAGTGATATTGAGCACAACATGTGGGGCAAGTGCCATTTTTGATGCTAGAGATACAAATGAACTGCTCTAATTATTATCAACAATTTAATGAAGGAGGCAGGTACAAAATTTAGTGAGAAACACTACAATTGAAACATCAAGTTTTTGTTTTTAACACTAACAATTCTTCATGATTACAAAGTTTTTAAGTACAGATTTTTAATGAAAATTAGTAAGCGTGAATCATTTAAGTTATGAAAAATTGTTCTTATTGTTTCTATGTTTGCCTTGGGTAAATTCCCTGGATCTCCCCCAATTCTGTCTACCATGACTGTTATTTCCCAGCTGTTTCTGCAGTACTTAACTGCTTGGTATTAGTATGTATACTGTGTAACATATATTCCAAATAATAGAAAGTTTTTTTTATGCCTAACATTTCTCTGTTCTACATCAAACTGTAGCATCCAGTAATATTGTTATTTAATACATAAACTTTTATTCCCTCATTGATTTTTCCAGATTGTCAGAAATCTTTGAAAGAATCCCTCTCCTATTAAACTAAGAGGCTAAGCACATCTAAGCCAGAAAATTATTGATAGTGTCCTAAGCCAACAGCAAAATTGTTTCTATTACATTATAATAAATAATTTATTTTTTTTTCTTAAGATTATTTTTCTCCTGTGGAAAGATCTTTTTGCTATTTCCTCAGTGTGAAAATAACCCCTGGCTTATACATCATGATACTTTTCCCACTTGGTGGTAACTTTAACATTTAAAACCAGTAGGGTTTTTTTTCACTAATTGGATAAGCATTCCCTTTCAAAATTCTTTTAGTTTAAAAAGAAAGTACAAGGAATATTAGCATTACTTGATACAAGGGCAGAAAGAACTTATATGAGTGTTGGTTTTTAATGACTGCATTAACACCTGATGCAAAATGATGCCCTTCAATTCTGTTTTTGCTTTTGTTTCATTTACATCCCTATCTCTGGAGAGGTGAGGATGACCTTTTAAGAAATAGGATAAGATTAGATTGATGTCTGCATGTTGTTTTAATGGAAAGAAAATGTGAAAATTCTCTGAAACCAGTCACATGTACCTGGGTCCAGAAAAGGTGATTTCCTTGGGTGTCATCCATTGATGAAATTGAGCACCCTGTGACTCTATGTGGAGAGCTGGTAATGGTTTTAGAATGGAGATTACTCCAGGATGACTATTTGTCTTGATTCAGTGGGCTTCCCTGGTGGTTCAGCTGGTAAGGAATCCACCTGCAATGTGGGAGATCTGGGTTTGATCCCTGGGTTGGGAAGATGGGAGGGCATGAAGGAAGAACATGGCATGGCAGCCCACTCCAGTGTTCTTGTCTGGAGTATCCCCGTGGACGGAGGAGCCTGGTGGGCTGCAGTCTAAGGGGTCACAAAGGGTCGGACACAACTGAGTGACTAAGCACGCAGTGGGCCTAAGTTTGGCGATGTTGGTGGTTGAGAAATGTTTGAGAAATTCTGTCACTACCAGGGATATTTGAGTTCCTCTTTGGAAAGGAAAATACTCTGTATGCTACTCAGTTTACAAAATCTCCTGCCATTGAAAAAAATGTGCTTCACCACTATCCTGCTGATTGTGTGAAGGTTGGAAGTGGTGGATATAAAGCAGAAGGGCAGTCAGGGATTAGAAACTGGGTTTATCATCTTAATATTCTGCAGGAATTGAGGTTTGGTTTCTGGAAGAATCTGCTTAAAAAGAAGCTGGAGGCCTTGTGCAGTTATCTACAAATGTTTTGAAAGTAATATTCTGACATGCAAATTGCTGTTTGCATGAAATAGTTCCTATGTTTAAAAAGTGTCTAAGATGCCTTAAGCAGTTACTTTAACTGTGGCTGCTAATGTCTTTTATTATGCAGTTCTGGGGTGGAACTTTGTTAGTAGGACAAAGCACAAGCACATTGGTGCTATTCCTCCAGACAACAATCACCTTTAGAATATTGTGAAATCCACACAAAACACAATGACTTTTGGAGCTGCTTTTCCTGTTCTTTAACCTTCTTGTCTTCTCATATTCTCTCTGTAATTTCCCAACAACTAAAAATTATAGCCATAGTAACAAAATGCCCATCCTAGACATAATTTCTCAATGGCTGGCATGCTCTTGCTAACAAATTAAGGGCAGAAAAGAGAAGTGATAAGAAAGTTTGGATAGTGTTTATTTCTGTTTGAACTTAAATTGGCTTGTAAATGAATATATATGCTTAATTTCTTTCCAGAGGGTTCAGGTGGTATCCAGAACAGTCAACATGTGTGGGAGAGATCTAAAATACAAATCTATGAAAGAAGGGAGTGACTAGGCCTGATAAATGTTATTTTTTTCCCTTCTAAAGAAAAATGCTCAGTAGACAAATATGTCATGCTATCCTTACAAAGAGGAGATGGTCAGTCGTGCAGTCTGATGCGAGAAGTTGGTCTTATGGTCTGAATACCTGGCCTGGAATTCCAGGGAAAGCCCTGGAAGCGCACGTTGACCTGGGCTTCTCATGTTACATTTCTAAATATGTTATCTGTAAAATAGGAATCTTTTAAGAGTATTTTTACTAAAGTTAGTTTAGCTTACATACATGAAAATGCTTACCATTATACTTGGCACTTACGAGTAATCAGTTAATTGAATCAGATCCTTTTTATGACTGGCCTCATGAGGGTCGATAGTAGAGGTGGGGGGGGGGAACATGTCAGAACATTCAAAGAAAGTCTTTGCTTTAAAGACTTCAAAGACTTCCTTCAAAGACGTTGCTTTAGAACATGCTATGCATATTCAAGAGATACTTGATGTATAGGTGTCTTTGTACATCCGTATCCATTTATCCATCTACCTACGTATATATACCAGGTATCTGCCCTCAGTTATGTCCAACTCTTTTCGATCCTCGGGGCTGTGGCCCTCCAGGCTCCTCTGTCTATGGGATTCTCCAGGCAAGAATACTAGAGTGGGTTGCCTTTTCCTTTTCCAGGGGATCTTCCTCACCCAGGGGTCAAACCCATGTAACCTGCATTGGCAGGTGGATTCTTTGCCACTGAGCCACTTGGGAAGTCGTATCAGCTATCAGAATGCATGCTAAGTAGCTTCAGTCATGTCCGACTCTTTGCGACATTATGGACCATAGCCCTCCAGGCTTCTCTGTCCATGGGACGCTCCAGGCAAGAATTCTGGAGTGGGTTGCAATTTCCTTCTCCAGTCAGCTATCTACCCATCTGCTTATTTATTTATGTGATAACCTTAATGCAAGCAAATATTTTATAAGGGTAGAGTTGGTTTTCGAAGGTGTTATTTGGTACTAGGTGAAGGACAACTCCCCTAGGTAATAGGTTTTGGCAAAAATAAAGGCTACCATAATGAGACCATTGTCCTGTGGAATTCATGTCTGAATATAGCTCCAAAAAAGTGTTCTTAAACTACCTAGAGAAAAGCTACTGCAGTGGAGTTAAGCCCATAGCTTTCATGTAAAGAGTACATTGAAAGATACCATTGAGTATAAAAGGCTCTATTAGGTATATGTATAACTTTATATAATTTAGATACCAGGTATTACTCCAAAGAACAATCCTTAAACTTTTGTGACACCAGTCTAAGGACACATAGTTTGATGCTTGTAAACTTTGATCCATTGAAGCATTTTATTTCTATCAAGCATTTATTGTTAATAGTTTAAGGGAATAATGTTCCCTGTCCTACAGAAAACAGCTTGTAAAACCACATTATTGTCATTTTGATGCTTTGTGAAGTGCACAATTATAGGCTCTTCTTCAATCTTTCAGTAACATGTCAAAATGAATCCTATGAGGGAAAGAACTTGATGTCTTGACTCAGGAATCTGTGAAATCTGAGTTCATAATAAAAGAGAAATATATCTTTATTCTTGCTTTGTCACTTCTGGCCTTGTGGCTCTGAGCAAGTTTCTTAATTTCTGTTTCTTCCTGATCTATAGAAAATGAGAATAATACTAATTCTTGCCTCAAATAATTGTTAAAAATCAAAACGAAATAGTTCATACATGTGAGATTCCTTTAAGCTTGGCACATGAGATGAAACTTATAAGCTATTACTGCGGTTTTAGATAGATCTAGATGTGGTTTGTTCACATTTGCTTTTGTTGATTTTATTTCTATGGCTCTGGTGCATCGGTGTTTGGATATTTCCTCTGCTTTGAGACAAGAGGAATATTCATGCTAAAACATGCGTTCTTAAGTGTATAAGGGCAAGATTCTTCAGGATAGCAAACAGTGATGGTGTTTGCTGTTCTATTTATGGCTCTTTTAACTGTCAGTTGCCTAGGAGATCATTGGCAAAATCCCAGCAATAACTAGCACCATTTTATCCTATAAAGAAAAAGCTGCAACTGATCTATAGGCAATTATTAAATACCTCTTGGAGAAACACCCACAAGATCTTTTTCTTGAATAGAATCTAATAGATTTCTTCCTCCATTGTCTGTTCTATCGTCATATCTCTCTAACACACTATAGATGAATTGGTCATCAACTCATCATAAAGGAAACAGTGACTGTGATTCTGTATCCACTTAACTTATACCTGTTAAAGAACTTATTGATGGGGGAGGGGACCTTCTATTTCCAAATGGTGTTATTAAAGACCTGGAGGTTATATTTGTCTTTTTCTTTATCACATAATCAGCTTTAAGTCAAAGCTAATTAGTAGAGATGTAAGGAGATAATTGTGCCTCCATGATTAGAGAGTTTTAACCCTTTTGCTTTTACTTTTGCAGGTAAGTGAACATGGCATTGGACATTGCTCATTGTACTTGCTATCTGGCCTTTATGCATGTTGCCATTTTACGGACTAAAACTCAACAAGGCGGTTAAAAAGAAATATGCAGGTACTGTGGAAACAAGCGAAGGGTGTGCTCTAAGAGATGGTAAGTATTGTCTATTTTAACCTTACCTCATGATACCAAGCTGGGCAACCCTACTCCCTTTATCCCTCCTCCCAGCAAAACTGGCTTTATTGGTTTAGTAATAAGCATCTCTAGCCTGCATGGCTGAAAAATGAGATTCATTTTCAGGACTGTTGGATATGCTTTAATGAAGGACAGTTTTTACCAAAAGTTTGAAATCATTTAGCATTATTAGTGTTTAAAACTGTGTCCAGTGTGATCTATTTTACATTTTGCCAGTTTAGAAGGAAATGTGGTATATCGTGATACTACAATGATGTAATTGTTACAAAATGGTCTTTGTAGCTCAGAGAAATGAAACTGTAGGCTGAAAGAGCCTAAAATCCCACCCAAAGTGAAACATTCTTAATTAGTAATAGTTGTCTAAAGTCTAGAGTATTATTAGATAACTTTTTTGAATTCACAGTTATAAATCAAAGAAGTATAATTGGAGTTTCCTTTTTAAATATTTGAAGACTGTATTTACTATACTGTTCAAATAATACATCTATTTTAAGAAGGGAATTTTAAAGCATTTTAAGCTAAATAGAAATGAATTCCTACTCAATTCACTCTTGAAAGAGTATACTGTCATTAAAGACTTTTAAATGTATTAAGTAACTTTTTAATATTACAGACTGTTACAGCTAAACTTTTAAAATATTTCCACTGTTAATTCTCTTGGAGTGAAAAGTGCAGTGACTTTTTTGCTTTTTGAGACTGGGAGTTTGGTTTACTTGCTAGCCATTTCTGTCTGCTGACAATGATGATGAAAAAAATCATCTGGTTGAAAATTAGATCCAGAAAAGCTGTGTTTAAATAGAAAGAGACTTCTTGGGTCTTTTTTTTTTTTTTGTGGCATTATTGTTGTTTTTGTTCTATTTATTATTGAAAAACACTTACTGCATAAAAGTGGTTTTTGAAGAATATGTTAATGTATTTTCAGGTTGACATACTTAGAAAATACCTGACTTCATTGGCTTTGTTTCATAGCTTTATCTGTAGTAAGTGAATAGAAATACTGTCGTTATCTATAGAAATTTCTCTTTAGAGAGACTCACTATTAGGAGTATTCCAAATGCTAACCTACTTCAATTTTTTTTTTTCTAAGAATGCTAGATTCTGTGTATGTGAGGGTGAATTCTTTTAATTCTGAGTTGTTATGCTACTATGACACATTAATTTGGGGGGGGATGATTAATAGAAAATAAATTCTTTCAAGCACTAAGTTCTATACACTTGACACTTCCAAACAGCCATTTTTTAATGCTGGATGGATATATAAAAATTTCATTTTATAATGGTGGTCATTTTCTTCACTGAAGTGTTATCATTCACCCACGGGAAGCTATGATTTATAAATAAATGGAATGTTATTTTCATTAATTGATTTGCAGCCTAACTACTTTGACTGCTAATGGGAAACATCCTTTAAAAAAGGACATAAGAATTGAACTTTCAAAATGAGACCTTGAGAGCACTGGCATGGGTTTCAGAACTGTGAAACCTTTAGCTGATCTTCTGGATTCTTAAATCTTGTATGTTGTCTTATTACTGGTATATGCATCAGAAATAAAAATCTCAGTAAACATATGCTTTTGCACAATAAATCAAATCATATTATCAGTTCCTAATAGCACAGATTTCACTGGGGAACTCATAGCCACATGAGTTTTCAATCTGATTAGAAGCAGTCATGTTTGCATTGCTGAGTTGTTGAAATCTAGAGCCTTGGATCTTGGGGGAGATCGAAGTTTCTTTAGAACCATCTGAGAAGCTTAACAATCACTTAAAATACTTCGTGAATTTTGCTCTTTTGTTTGGAGTGTATGGTTTACACTGTATGATCTTGTCAAGTTCTAGAGGATGTCCCAGCCATGTCGTTCCCTTTGATAGAAGCTGACAAATAACCCAAGTTGTTAATCTTAGATGAGCTTTTTAGAGGCTCTCTGGAACTGAGTGATTTTTATTTGCGATGTGTGTCCTTAGCACAGTCCTTAAATGGTCATGATGGCAACGGAGCTGCCTTTCTTGTAGGAGCTGAATCATCATGGTGGCTTTTGTGAAAGCAGGACAGTGCCTTCCTTTATTAAAATAATGCCACTGGATGGGGTAGGAAATCGTTGTATTTGTGTATTTTTCTATGTCAGGGAGCATTCTCATCAGTTTCATTCTTTACATTTGAAAACATGAAGTAATCACCCAGTCCCTTTTCTGTTCTGCTGTGCTCTTCTGAAGAAATGGATTTGGGAGGTTACTGTGAATATGAATAGTTGCTTAATTGCAAGAGAAAACTTGATCCAGGTGGCTGTAGAAGTAGGGTGTTTTTGAGGGCTGGCTGGATGAGTTTGAACTTAGATACTCACCTTTTCAGTGTGGTAGGTTACTTGATCTGTTTAGGATTATATTTTTTTCACTGGAAATGCAGAGTTGCTCTTACATAAAATCAAAAGATTTTTTTCTGAGCCCTCTAAATTTTTTCAAAGGTTTCTTGTATAGATAACTTTGCCCATCCCCACTCCCAGACTGGAATATTGTGAATCAGTTGGCATGGTGTAATTTTCCCCCTTCTTCAGCTGTAACTCTGGACCCTGCCTCTGACTGACAGATTTTTCAGCATAGGTAACTGTGCATATCAAAGAGCTACCAGTAAGTTTAGAAATGTCAATAAATATAAGGCCCAATATCAGTATATATAAGGCCAGTCACAGAGGTTACAAAAATTTTAAGGCCTGTTTTCCTTGTAACTTTCCAAGAGGAACAGCTAATGCTTAAGCTGAGCAATAATGAACCCCCATGAGTTAAATATTAATGACAAGTTAATGGAAAATCTTAGTGGACAAAACAATAAGAAATTAACATTGAACAAGCTGTAATATAAATTTTTAGTCTGTAGATAAAATATCAGCTCTTTAGAAAATAATTTTATATACCTACCTCTTATTGTCAAAGATCAGGAATTTTATAATTCATGTTAATTTAAAATGTACAGTAGTTGTATTCATTTAGAATTTAGAGTCTCTTTAAAACTTTACAAATTTAATCATACACAAGAGAAATCATCTAATGAATCCTGTTATCCCAGAGTCAACAATTACCAACATTTTGCCATAATTGCTAGTGTATTTAGACAAGGGGATGCTGAAGTAATGTTTTTTTTTTAAATTCAGGCATCATGTCACTTACTCAAACACTTTGTGCTTGTCAAATAAGGGGAACATTTTCTTTACAATAATATCAGGCCTAGAAAATTCATAATTCCCTATGCACTCTCTAGTACCTAGTGTATGGTTCAGTTCAGTTCAGTTCAGTTCAGTCGCTCAGTCGTGTCCGACTCTTTGCAACCCCATGAATCGCAGCACACCAGGCCTCCCTGTCCATCACCAACTCCCAGAGTTCACCCAAACTCACGTCCATCGAGTCGGTGATGCCATCCAGCCATCTCATCCTCTGTCGTCCCCTTCTCCTCCTGCCCCCAATCTCTCCCAGCATCAGGGTCTTTTCCAGTGAGTCAACTCTTCCCATCAGGTGGCCAAAGTACTGGAGTTTCAGCTTAGTGAGTCTGTCTTTACCTACAAGTAATTCCCAGTTGAGTAGGGGAGACAGATCCACATCAGAGTAACTATTCCATAATGTAGCAAGCATTTGTGATAATCATAAGCATATTCAGGAGCAAAGCCTAATGTGATCTGGGTGGAACAGGGAAGAGAGGAGTCCAGTCAAGATTGCTAAAGCTCTTGATCCCTGAACAGCTCTTTAAAATAGATTTTTAAGGCATTTTTTTAATTAAAAGAGAAAATGGAAGGATGAGAGTGGTATTGTATTACCTGAAGGAAATGATTATAAACAAAGAATAGCATAGGAGTAAAAAGTACAGCACTACACTTCCCATATTGGCTCAAAAGTGACTTATTAGAGCTAGTTTGAACCTGGGTCCCAATTAGTTTCTAGTTGCTACGTTTGATTATGTAATTCAAGACTTTTAAAGTTTAGAACAATTTTCTACCCCTTACATTCTTTCTTGCAATTATTGACAAAACCTGGTCAGGGAAATGTAAATTGATACAGACACTATGGAGAACAATATGGAGATTCCTTTAAAAACTAGGAACAGAACTATCATATGACCCAACAATCCCACTACTGGACATAGACCCTGAGAAAACCGTAATTGAAAGAGACACATGCACCCCAGTGTTCATTGCAGCACTATTTGCGATAGCTAGGACACGGAAGCAATCTAGATGTCTATCAACAGATGAATGGGTAAAGAAGTTTTGGTACATATGTGCAATGGAATAATATTCAGCCATAAAAAAGAACACGTTTAAGTCAGTCCTAATGAGGGTAGATTAACCTAGAGCCTATTATACAGAGTGAAGTAAGTCAGAGAGAAAAACAAATATTGTATATTAACACATATATATGGAATCTAGGAAAATAGTACTGATGATGGAGATGGAAAGATAGAGAACAGGCTTGTGGACACAGTGGAGAAAGGAGAGGGTGGGATGAATTGATTGATAGAGGAGCGTGGAAACCTATACATTACCATATGTAATATGGGAATTTGCTCTATGTTGCAGGGAGCTCAACCCAGTGCTCTGTGACAGCCTAGAGGGGTGGGATGGGACAGAGGTTAAAGAGGGAGGGGGCATATGTATACCTATGGCTGATTCATGTTAATGTATGGCAGAAACCAACACAATATTCTAAAGCAATTGTCCTCCAATTAAAAATAAATAAACCTGGTCAAGGTTCGTGTAGACTAGCCTACATTCTGAATATTTCTGCTTTTATCTAAGTGGTGTCCTTTAATTTGTTCTTCCATCCCCCATACTTAAAGGATTGTCTGTGTTCAGTTTTAATATTTTCAGCAAGAATATTTTATAGATGAGGCTTTGAAAGATGCTCTTAGTATCCCAACCACATTTCTTAAATAACTAACCTCATTTCACTTTACTCTTCAAATAGACTTTGTTACAGTAATATGCAAAAGTAATTTCTTTACAGAAAAAATGTTTCCTTGCCTGTTAAGTTTTCTTTGTAATTAAAACCTTTCAGAGTGAGTCACTGACGTCAGTTAACTGATGCATGAAATACCAGAAGCAGAGTAGGTCCTTTAATTTGTTTGGCCATGCATAAAGAAAGCTGCCTGCCCATGTCTGTCATAAAGTGCATGACCATCCAGTCTGCACCAGCTGCCTCACACTGCCCTGTTAGCAGTTATCCTCATGCTCTAGAGAGCTCTTAGTGACATAGACCTGCCATTTAGATCTTTGATGTCCACCAAGGTTTTACTTGCATTGCTCTAGTAAAAGCTAATATTTTTAGGTTTCAGGATAAACATCTAATACATGTCATTTAGGAGTAAAATAGATCACAAGAACACATGGCAAATGTTTGGTTTGCTTACAGGTCTTGTTAGATCTGTTTTGTTTCCTGTATTTCACTATGTAATTCAACATTTCATTTACCTCTACACAGCATGAAATTCTAAGTTAGGATCATTCTTTATGTGCTTTATAGAAATATGTATCAAAGTGAAGTATATCACATTACTTTAGTCCCAGTGGGTACCGCATGAGGATGTTTTGACCTCAGATGGA
Source organism: Ovis aries (assembly GCF_016772045.2). Classification (NCBI taxonomy): domain Eukaryota; kingdom Metazoa; phylum Chordata; class Mammalia; order Artiodactyla; family Bovidae; genus Ovis; species Ovis aries. Next base: position 15,521,517 of record NC_056078.1, on the reverse strand, counting down.
TATCAGATCTGGGGATTATTGTGTGGGTCTCCTGACTCCTGACGCCTGAGGAGCTTCTTAGAAAGACCTAGTCCTGTTGTAGAAGTGGGGGAACTTTAAACATAGAATTTGAGATCTAATGGGATTATTAACTCTGGTTTCTGATAAGCTGAGTTATATTAATAATGCCTGCCCAGGCCCCACAGTATGTGGAAGGAATGGTGGGTAAGGAGTAGAGACCCTGAGTTCCAATCCTCGATTTCAGGCAACAGAACAGGGTGGGCCAGAGCACAGGCTCCAGATTCATCAGCTGAAATCACTGCTCTTGCACATGTGTTCTTAGGAAATGAGCTTGACATTCTGAGAAACCTCAGTTTCTTGTTCTGAAAAATGGTGATAATAATAGACCTTGGCCTTACAGAGTTGTTAATGAGGATTCAGTGAGACAATCCGCATAAGTGCTTACACAGTTCCAGTCCTTAAGAAATGATCAATAAATTCATCACTGCTGAATCGATTGATGAATTGAATCACTGCTGAATATTATTGATGCTGACTAATGGTTGTTTTCTTCATTAAGAAGTTCATAGCAAATCCTGGCAGAGAAATATAAGTTGTACTCTTGGTTTGTATGGTTCTTTAATAATTATTTCATTAAAAATATTGTTCTTTGTATGACAGTCCTTTAATGATAAAAACTAAATTTTCAAAGTTTAAAAACCAACATATCAACAGAAGCATAATTCACCTATTTGCTAATGGTTGATTTACTTCAGTAAAGATGGATGTAAATTTTCCAATATATAAAGTCATACATACCAGGCTATATACTTAAGAATGCATATATAATTGTTTTTTCTTCTAACAAACCCATCTGATGGACCATTTATTTATAGTTAGAACAGCTAGCTAGAGAGCTTTCAAATACTCTACCAAACATTTTCTGTAGATATTTCATTTAATCTTGATTACCATCATGTAGTTCGTGTCATTAATATCCCATCTCACAGATGAGGAAACTGAGGCCCAAAGTCATACTGCGGGAATATGGAAGATCCAGGATATGTCTCAGGTCTGTCTTACTCGGGAGCCCTATGTTATCTTCTCTATGCACTCTGCTTTTTGGAACCTGTTGTCATTCAAGGGACTTCTTATTGGCTTCTCTTTGCTGATGTGGTATATGTGTGACCCTGAGAGAAGAGTAAACATTTGCATCTTGTGATCTGAGAGCTCCTATTATGACTGGGACGCTGCAATTCTGGTACCTTGGTTACTGTCAGCTCATCCTTGCAGTGTGCAGCAGCTTTGCCACTTTAGCTAAGACTTTTCTGCCTGGTCAAAAGTTCTAGAAAAAGGATTTTCTGTTATTTCAGTTGAATTGATATTCTGCAGTCATTTAAGAGAACATTTGAAATGTCTTTTTTTTTTTTTTTTAAGCCTTCATTTCTAACCATTCCTTCCTATGTGAAGAAATGTAATCTCCTTTGGCAGCGCTGTGGTTTGTCTTATGGAAAGAGTTCCCTGTAATGTAGTTTGCATTTGACTTGGATGCAGATTATATGCAGTGTGCAGCCTGAGGCCTTATTTTGCCCTGTCCTCTGTCGTCTTGTCTTCTCTGAGCCCCTGTCCTGTGTACCTGCTTTCTTCTTGGCTTACCTTAAAGTCAGAAGCTCTTAGAAACCTATTGATTTAGGCTTGCATATTCCTTATTACTAAAGAATACTTTTGGATAGAACAACCTCTTTGTTTTTTGATGATGTCCTTTTTTTCCTACTTTTTAATGACTCAATGTAATGATTACATAATTGAGACCGTAATGTCCCAGAAGGCAAAATATTTATATGGCTTTATTTGCATCTCAAGATGGTTTTTTCAAACAGTAATATTTGTTTAGAAAGGAATAAAGTTACCACAATCATCTAATTGGTTAGTGGTGTGTTGTATATGTCTGTTATAGATCTCAAGGTGAGAACTTGAGTCCTTCAAGGAAAGATGTTAGAATCCTCTAGAGTGATGATTTTCAAACTTTGGCACTGTAGGAATCATCTGGGGTACTTGTTATAAAATGCAGCTTCTGAGATCTTGCCAGTAGTGATTCTGATTATGTGGCTATGGTGCGGAGCTCAGGAACCTATTTAAAACATTATCCCACTTGCTTCTGTTGGTAATCCTCTTACCACACGTTGAGAATTGCTGCTTTAGAGTCCTTTGTCTCAAAACCTTACTTTATTTTCAGTGTGATTTCAGAGTGCCTGCCCTTAATGTAGGGATCGGTCCTGAGAATATTAAGTAGTTCAGTAGCTTATGGACTCCTCCCACCATTGCTTCTCCTTACAGTGCGTGTGTGTGTGCGCGCGGGCACGTGTGCGCATGTGCGCGTGCATATAGTATCTCGTACCTTCATGATACCTCTAAGAATGATTCTCAATTCCTTCCATAAATCAAAACTCTTATTTCTTCATTATGTACAGCCAGATATCTTCAGTAAAAACCAACAGACTAATTTGGGGTGGGGTATTCGGACACGACTGAGCGACTGAACTGATCTGAACTGAACTGAACGGATGTATGACTGGGTGGGTGCGTCATGTGTTACCCCTTCCCAAAGTGCCATTTACGAAATCCAAATGAATAACTCTTGTGAAAATTTCATCAAGAAGACAGATTTGGGTGATGGACATGAGGACAGAAATGACTGGGGTCAAGGATCACTCTTTTTTGAAACACCCCCGGTTACACCTCCTAGGGAAGCAAGATCAACCTTCTCAGTAATGCTGCATTATTAGTAAGTAAACCAAGCACTGATGACAGCTTTTTCTGGTCAATAGCATGTGCAGCAATATATATGAATATTGAACCATTTTGTTATATATCTGAAGCATACAATGTCATATGTCAGTTATTTTTCAATTAAAAAAAAAAGGGCAGAGGCAGCAGCAACTTAGCTAGTTGAGTCAAGCTCTCTGTTATTTGATGTGCCATGATTGTTTCATAATGGTTAGCATTAAGTTAATCTAGATGTTTCTGGAAGATACTTGTGTGTGTGTGTGTGTGTTTTAATTTGGTAGGTATGAAAGTGGAAGGGATTGCAAGAATCCTGGCTTGAGAACAAGACTGTCCTTAGGTTAATCAGTGAAGCAACTCCTGGGGAAATGGTGCTTAATTACACAGTTCTCATATTTGTTGCATGTGTTGGAGATTTTTTAAAATAATGGTACAGTGAATTAAAATGAGCTTAAAGCATCTCCCTGCACTTGTCCCAGTTCTCCTTTTTGCTATCCTAGAACTAGTCCTTCAGAAAAGGAGTGTTCTGATGCACTCAGAGCCTGGCTCCTCTGCAGGCCAGGCTTGCACATTGCAGTGCTGAGCACAGGAAGGGAAGATGTACCATGTTAGGGGAACAGTTTAAGTAATCTTTATGAAGGTGGTGTTTCCCTTCCATATCTCTCACACTTTAATGTGGATGGCAAAGATCAAACCAAATTGATGTTTGGATGCTGGTTTCAGTCCTTGATTATATTTCATGTCTCATGGATTGTTTATAGCTTTCAAAGAGTTTCAAAAGTCTTTTTTGACTATTTATAAAAATATATTTTGTATATAACTAGCACTATAAATCATACATTTTGTAAACAGATTGATAATTACCAACAGATGCCCAACTACATCTGAATAGGAGCTATCTAAATTTCTTTTTTGCATGACATTTTGTAAATAAGATACCTATGAACTTTCAGAAAAGGCTGGTATGGTTTTATATGTGACCTTTGTGAGAGAGACTATATTTTTGTCAAGTAACTAGGGTGCTAATTAATCTCCATGAACGTATCTAGGTTGCTAGACCCTGTGAGGGCAGGGACATGTCTTCATTTGTCTTTTCTCCCCTGAATATCATAGGGACCTTGACTAAAACAACAACTAAGGGAACAGTGGTTAAAAGAGATAGCAATATACTTGGCATTGGCCACATTGAAATGTGGTATTTTAATAGCACATAATAAAACCTTGTTCTTTGCCTGGCAGCCTACCTAGCAAAATCAGGGAAGTCAGTTAATGATAATGAAATGGGATAAAATGCTGAGTAAAAGAGTTAATGCATGCCTATTATAAAACTATAAAAAATCAGCTGACTTCAAATTTGCAATTTTAATCCAAAAGACTATTGTCTGAACAGTAATATACCCAGATTCAACATATTTAAAGAAACACACATTACAAAAGAACAAATGAAAGTTTGTGTTTTCTTAGGAAATTCTCTTGGACCTCAAAAATGTGTGAGGAGCAATTATTCTAATTCTGTGTGGAAGGTGAAACACTTCTATAGTTAAAGAAAGAAGGGAGGCAAAGGTCTGAGAGTAGAGGTGGAAATGAGAGGCTTAGGGGGAAAAAAACTGGAAGAGAAAGGAGATGAGAGGGAACTTCGGAGTTAGGGGTTGTGGGTGGATTGTCAGGAATCTGAGGATGATAATTGATGTTCCCACAAGGGGAAGGCTCTCCTGCAGATACAACCTTTAAAAATACTTTTCTTTTCCTGAGAGATGCTGGAAGTTCTATTGTCTGAGACAGAGGAGTGAAGTTGTATTGATTTATAGCAACCGTAGTGTCTCTCTTGCTGAATTTTTTATGCTTTGTCCTTAATCCCTGGATTATGATTTAGGACACTACTTTTCCAATTTTGTGCGTGAGAATCACTTAGTCTGTTAAATCTGTGAAGGGAACCTGAGCATCTCATTTAAAGTAGATGGCTACCATGCTAATCAACTGAAACTGTTTAGTAGGTGAATATTATCACACAAAATCCTAAGCAAAGGAGCCTTCTCACTGTTCTCTATAAACTCCTCAGCAGCCATGTAGAGGATACCAAAATGAAATAAGAACAAAAGCTTAATAATCATGGATATACTGAGTTCCTTCGCAGGATTTCACTTCATACATTTTTGTGCTTTCTTGTGTCATAAACTCAGAAGAGCACAGCTTACACACGTGGCTTTCTAGGACTCTGGTTTGTATGTCAAATGTGGTTGACTTTTGGAACTGAGGATTTTAAGTGTAACTGAGTAAGTACCAGGGCAGCCACAGTCTGAGTATGCCATTGAAAGGATTGATCTCAGATGGAACCAGATTTATTATGAATCACTTGGGTCAGTTTTTTCAAAGTCTGTTTTGTATTCAGAAATAAAAACAAGTTATTCCTGCAACAAGTCCTTTCTTGGGGAGAACTTGACATCAGTGGCAGTCTGTCTAAATGTTGGTAAAAATTATAGAGAGACAAATGTATGGCACCAATGAGTGAGAAATAAGACTCAAGCCTTGTTCCTCCATCTGCTTCTAAACTACTTCACAGCCAAGCAGTTCAGCTTTACACACCTTGTGTTTTTCTTGTTTATAAATTAGGATCATCTTTTTTCTTCAGTCTCAGAAGATTTGTATAAGGAATACCAAATAAAAGTTCAATGTGCTTCTTATCTGGGAAGGAAGGTTCTCTTGCCTTTAAAGTAATTAAAGTTGAATAAATTGAGCCATAATAAAAAGGAAAGGTATTATTTATATGGAAGGTTTCCTTGAAGTCATTTTGAAGAAAAATGAGAGAATCAGTTTCCTCAGAGATAAAATGCTACACAGGTTTCTAATTATGAAGAAATAATAATTATAAAGAAATAGCACAATACAATTAATTTTGCCTTGCTTATTTTCACAGTGGTTTGTTTGAGCTTATCTTCAGTTATTTGGTAGCAACCAAACAGCTCAAAACATAGGAAGGGATTTCATTCATGATTCTGCCATTAAAATATTATATAAAAGGAGTCTGCAGAGAGTACAGTAAGAAGAGTTCCATGTTAAACTTTGGTGGTGTCACCTTGGTCCCTCTCCAAATACTAAATCATTCATCAGGAGAAGCAAAGACTCATTTTTGTGTGCATGAATTCATTCATTCAATATTGAGCTCCTTTGTGTGCCAGTCACCGTGCCCACCCTGGTCATATAAATTTGGAGCAAGCATTTTTGCTGTTCTTGAAATCTCAGGACAGAAGGGCAGTTTCAAAGAAAAGAAAAAGAAAACATGTACACACCAGGAATCTGTCCTTAATTCAGATTACATCAGCTCCAAGAACACCTATTAAATGCCTTTTGGAATAGCGATTTACAAAGACAAGTTAATTATTAAAGACTAGCCTCTAGAGCCTCTTAAAGAATTCATAACTAACGGTTGCCTCTCTGCTTGAGGCTTGATGTCTTTTAACTATTTGCCCCCACTTCATGTTATAATTATATAATTACACATTTATGTTTTTTCTTCCCCTCATTCTACACTTTATTCTGAAATTTGCAATAAGATTATAGAAATTTCCTGTCTAATCTAAGTATTAAAAATTACCTGCAGTGCTTTTCACAGTACTTCACAAAAAGGCAGCTGTTATCTCATTGTTTGGTCTTGAATCAAACTGTTGGCCTTTTCCTTTCTGTTGGAGCCCAGTGTACACAATGAAAAATTGAGCACTGCATTGAAATTGAGACTAGCTGTTATGAGTCATGGGCTGTATATGATTTCAGTGAAAACTTATGCAAGAGGTCAAATGGCCAATACTCTTAGAAGCATGGTTCTCAAACTATGTCTTCCACTCATGTAATTATCATTGTCATACAGATTCTGATTAAGTAGGTCTGAGTGGAGCCCAGGAATCCGCTTTTCAAAAAACTTTCCATTGATCTCAATAGTGTTGGCCCATGGAGCACTCTTTCAGTAGTGAGATTCTACAACCCTGGCATAAGTCTTAATCTGAAGAGTCTTAGTATGGTTTTGGAGAAGGCAACAGCATCCCACTCCAGTACTCTTGCCTGGAAAATCCCATGGACGGAGGAGCCTGGTGGGCTGCCGTCTGTGGGGTCACACAGAGTTGGACACGACTGAGCGACTTCACTTTCACTTTTTACTTTCATGCATTGGAGAAGGAAATGGCAACCCACACCAATGTTCTTGCCTAGAGAATCCCAGGGATGGGGGAGCCTGGTGGGCTGCCGTCTATGAGGTCACACAGAGTCAAACACGACTGAAGCGACTTAGCAGCAGCAATAGCAGTATGGTTTTAGTTCAGATGGTGAAGAATCTGCCTGCAGTGTGGAAGACCTGGGTTCAATCCCAGGATTGGGAAGATCCCCTGGAGAAGGGCATGGCAACCCACTCCAATACTCTTGCCTGGAGAACCCCCATTGACAGAGGAGCCTGGCGGGCTGTAGTCCATGGGGTCACAAAGAGTTGGATGTGACTGATGACTAAGCACAGCACACAGTATAGTTTTATAGGATATTGACCATGAAGTGCTGGTATTGCTTTGGGTGCATGTGTGTGTAGCTGCTCAGTAGTGTCCAACTCTTTGCCACCCCATGGAATGTAGTCCACCAGACTCCTCTGTCTGTGAAATTTTCCAGTCAAGGATACTGGAGTGGGTTGCCATTTCCTACTCCAGGGGATCTTCCCAACCCAGGGATCGAACCCACGTTTTTTGAATATCCTGCATTGGGCAGGCAGAGTCTTTACCACCGAGCCACCTGGGGAGCCCACACTTTGGGGAACTGTTAAAATTGCCCTGTCTGTACAACACAATTGCAGCTCGTTGTTGATCTGAACATTTTGCTACTTTGAATATTGCAGGAGATAGTGCTCTCTTTTAAGAAGGAGGGTTCTTTCCTGCCTTCTACTATTAATCTGATCCTTTGGAGAAGACAGTATTAGATTTCCAGGTTCCTTTTAAAGATATCTAGGTTTGTAAATGTCTTTGCTAATCCCTGTAGAATTCATCTTACTCTGTGCTGATGTTTTAGAATGCTAAAGTCAGTTTGCGTTAGGTATTATCTATATATACCTGCAATCAGTTCTGTGTTATCAATATATCATTAATAATTTTAATGATTAAGTTTTTAAGCAGTAGTACTTAAAAACATCAAGTAATGACATAAATGGGTCAAGATTCCTACATTTTAATTAATGCATATATTTATTAAATTAATTGAAAAACCGTCTTTCATACTAATTAAAAATAAAGTTGATCGATTAATTTTTCAAAGGAAAGCCTAAAATGAAACACTTTACCTTACTGGTACCTTTTCAATCATCCTACAAATATGTATTTACTACAGAAGATATGCCAGACATCAGGTTAGTCTTTGGAGAGAGAACATGTAAATAATAATTTTTATTATTCTTAATCATATATTTTTTAATATAGTGATTCAGAAAATAGAAAGTACCTAGGTTGAAGTATATAGAAAACATAACAATATAAATAATTTTTGTATATACACATGTGTGACTTATGTATCAGGTAGTGTATCTCTTACACTTTTCATATTGAAATTTGTTTCCTCTTTGATAAGAGCACTGTCTTCCTATTTCCAGTCTAATGATCTTCCATCTCCAGTGTGGATACCTTTTATCAGTGTGCTTTCTGAAACTGACTCAGTCTGGCTCACACATTAAGGACAGTTATTATCTCACATGACTGAAAATCCAGAAGTGGGACAGACTTCAGATCTGTTTGATACATTAGTTCAGCAATTTCATTGAAGATCAGGTTCTTTCCTAAAATAAGGACAACTTTTCCATAAGTCTCCCACCATACTTCTCTTTGATTTTAATTGGGACCATGTGTATCCTAACTACTAGCAGGGCAAATGGAATGATCACGATAAACATGTTCTGATCATTTCCAGTGAGGTAGAGTGGATGCTGGGCAATTAAAGTGGCCAGTATCCTCATTCTCTGCCAAGTTTAAGATGTTAAATCCCCTAGGATTGTGTTCTAGAATCTCTTCCGTTCTCGCAGAATCCTCTCTCTAACTCGATCCACTCTCATAGGCTTAACTGCCCTGTGTCTGGTGATAGTTCCCAAATCAGTATGTTCAATCCAAACTCTCTTAGAATTTCATATACATGCATTCAATTTCTTGCTAGAAAGCTCAATTTAGAACTGCTAACAAAATTCCAAATTCAAGATAATCCAAATTTGGGCTTTTTGTCTTGACCTAGAATTCCCAACTCCTCTATTCCCAACATGGCAAGTCCTTTAAACTAAAACCCCAGGCATCACTTCGAGCCTCTCAGCGATCAGTAGCCCAGTGATGTTGAGTCTTCCTTCTTTTCCCTTGATCTGTCCTTCTCCTTCCCATGTGTCTACTGCCTCACGTGGGGCTCTTGCCGGCCATGAGCATTGTCTTTTAACGATCTCTCCATCTCCACTCATGCCACTGCACCTTGCAACTTCTTCACATCTCCTAACTCAGCTTCCCAAAGTCATATCTGAATATGGTATTTCCTGCTTATGGTCAGCAGCTCCCCTTTGTCAAGTGAAATTTCTTGCCCTGGTATATTGTGATTGTCCGTATCCTGGCCTCATCTTGTGACTGTCTCTCCTACTACACTCATCTTCAAAACTTGCATTTCAGTTGACTTTTCTTATTTTTTTCCCCCAAACATAAATGGCTAGTCCTGATAATGCCTGGGTTTATGCTGTTTCATTTACTTTTATGTCTGAGCTCCGTTGGTATCCTCTTTTGAAGACCTCACTACCCTATTCCCTTCACATCCTCAGGAGAATTGAGGATGATGATGTGGTGGTGATAATTAATACCTACTGTAATTTCAGGCTTACTGTGTGATAAGCACTGTTCCAGGTGCCTTATGCCTATTAAGTCAAACAATAGTTACCTATGAAGTAGGCACTCTTACATTTCTATCTTGTTGATAAGGAAACTGAGTCTCAGAGAGATGAAGCATCTTGCATATGGACTCAGAGGGAATGAGCAATGATGCTGGAATTTTTTTTTTCTATACTTAGATATATACAGTATATTTAAAACTATTTTATATGATAGTTGATTGACAATGTTGTGTTAGTTTCTGCACACTGGGATTTAATCTAAATCTGGTTCTTGGATCTTTGCTTTTGGCATCTTACCTAGCAGTGTGTCGATCACTCGGTCAGTCTTTCCTTGGGCATTATTGTATGTTAGATATTTTTATTCGTGTACTGCAAATATTTCACTGCATTGTCTTTTCTGTCTTATTTCTCTACCTATACCAACAGTTCCTTGAAGGCTGGAGTAATTCTTATTTCTGTACGGTGCTAAACTCAGTAGGCACAGAGTGTTGGTGAGGTGAGAAAGGACTGGAAAGAATGTTTGATGTAGTATTTATGGATAAAGAAATGAGTCATATATTTCTCTTAAACCCTTTAAAGCTGTTACTCAGCTTTGTATTTGTAGTGCTGAGGTTTTGATTGAATGGTCTGGTATCCAGGAAAGAGTGTTTCCTGAATTTTGCAGAATTTGAAACTTAAGAACAGACAGTTATTCTGGACACATATTCCAGGTTCCCTCATTGTATATATTTCTTTATCAAACCTAGATCTACAAAAAGACATATGTGGATGTTCACTGTGGCCCTAGTCATAATATTAAAAAAAAAAATAACTGGAACCAGACCAAATATCTACCGACATGAATGGATCAGCCTAGTGTAGTATATTTGCGTAATGGAATGTTGCTCAGTTGCTCTGTGTGTCCGGCTCTTTGCAACCGCATAGACTGCAGCAAGCCAGGCTTTCCTGTCCTTCACTGTCTCTTGGAGTTTGCTCAAATTCATGATGATGCTATCGGTGATGCTATCTAACCATTTTATCCTCTGTTTCCCCCTTCTCCGTTGTCTTCAGTCTTCCCCAGCATCAGGGTCTTTTCCAATGAGTTGGCTCTTTGCATCAAGTGGCCAATGTTTTGGAGCTTCAGCTTTAGCATCAGTTCTTCCAATGAATATTCAGAGTTGATTTTCTCTAGAATTGATTGAGAGTCCAAGGGACTCTCAAGAATCTTCTCCAGCACCACAATTCGAAAGCATCTATTCTTCAGTGCTCAGCCTTCTTTATGGCCCAGCTCTCACATCCTGGAAAAGCCATAGCTTTGGTTATATGGAGCTTTGTCAGAAAAGTGATGTCTTTGCTTTTAATATGCTATCTATGTTTGTCATAGCTTTCCTTCCAAGGAGCAAGTGTTTCTGTTTTTTTATATTTCATGGCGGCAGGCACCATCAGCAGTGGTTTTGTATCCCAAGAAAATCAAATCTGATACTGCTTTCACTTTTCCTCTTGGAGTTTGGAACTGGATGCCATGATCTTAGTTTTCTGAATGTTGAGTTTCAAGCCAGCTTTTTCACTCTCCTCTTTCCCCCTCCTTAAGAGCCTCTTTAGTTCCTCTTCACTTTCTGCCAGTAGAGTGATAATCATCTGAATATCTAAGGTTGTTGATATTTCTTTATGCAATCTTGATTCCAGCTTGTGATCATCAAGTCTGGCATTTCACATGATAATGGAATACTGCTCACTAATAAAATAAGAAAGAATGAACAATGGATACTATGCAATTACATGGATGAATATTATCATAAATACATTATTTTGAACAAAACAAGCCAGACACAAGAGTACCTACTCTATAATTCCATTTATGTGACATTGTAGAACAAGCAAACTTAATCTTCTATAAATCTAATCACTGGTGGCTTGAGTGAGTGAAGTGGAGTTATTAGGAAAGGGACAGGAAGAAACTTTCATGGAGATACTTTATAATTTGATTTCAGTATTTACATGGGTTTAGATGATTATCAAAACCTGTTGACATGAATACTCGAAGTCTGTGCATTTTCTTTTATGTTAATAATATCTCAGTTTTTAAAAATGATAGCCATAACTAGCAAGCGAAGGTGGAGGTTGAGAGAAATTTCTTTTAAGATGAGAAATATAGCAACAGGTTCATATGCTAGTAAAAATGATCGAGTTGAAGGAAATATATTGATGAATAAAAGAGAAGGGGAATTAGTGAAGTCATGTACTGGAGTAGGAAAGAGGATGAGATCAAGTGCACAAGTGACCTTTCTACTTCCAAAAGGTCATGTATACGGCAGGGTCAAGGTAGGGAATGTGGTTGAAATGATGAGTGAATGGTTGGTTGTAACATTTCAAGTCTACACAAGCCATTTTTGATTTTCCCCTCATCCAAGGATAAACCAGGACAATAGATGATAGTGAAGCTAGAGGAGGAGGTGCGAGAGATCTGAGGAAGTGTAGAACAGTGGCTGTCAAAATGTGTCAGAAGCGCAAAGCATGTTGAAACAATTTTGCTGGGCCCGCCCCAGAGTTTCTCATTCAGTAAGACTGGGAAAGACCCTGACGGTGTGCCAAGAAGTTGGTAGATGATGCTGATCTGGACAAGGTCCTAAGAACCTCTGGTGCAGAGCTTGCATTTTTATTACCGAGGTAGTCATGATTTGAATAATAAAATGGTTCGCTTGAGGTACTAGCACTGTTATAAGCAAGTAGCCCAGGCTGCTGTCTACAGTCCAGCGTATTCCTATAAGTCCTGACTTGAGTAAGGGGGAGCATTTGACGGCAGTGTGTGCTGGAGGTGAAGTAGGGGGCAGGCACTAGGAGGGAAAGTTGGGAGAAAGATGTTGGGGTTACTAAAGCAAATCTTGCTAAGATCACCTTGGATTATTGTGCTCTGATGAATAAATGTGAACAAGAAAATGTTTTTCCCTGTTCAGTATGCACGAGCTGAGCTTTGGATTATAGGACGGCTTTGTTTTGGCTTTGTTTTGTTTCCTACTATAAAGAAGGCTTGCTCTTAGTATTTTAATGGAGGTATGATCACATTTTGTAAAAGGTTGGTACTTGTTTTGTTTGCAAGCACATGTTTTCTTTTAAACCTAGTATGTATATTTCATTCATATATATACATATATACACACATACACACACACATATATAAGATCTTGCAAATGTGATTGCAAAAATGCCATGAAATTAATATTTAAAGGTCTTTGAATTAAATATAATCTATTGGAAAGCAGTGGTGAAATGGGACCTTAATTATAAATACAATATACCCATTCATATACCTGTGGATTCCCAGGAAGAACTAGAAGGAAACATGCTAAATATTTGTTGTGACTTTTCTCTGAATTGTAAGACCGTATGTAATTTTAATCATTTTTTTTGATGCTTATAGAATTAGTGTAAGTTATTTTTATAAATCAAAAAAGCAAATTCTGCTCTTTTTATATAGCTAATATAACATAATAACTAACAATATACAAACTGGAATGTTTTTAATGAACTGACCTTGAGTCCTGGGTGCTTGGGATATATCTGTGATCAAGAGAAATAGCCCTGTTCTTTCGGAATTTACATTCTGAGACATCAGTGATGAAACTCATTGCATCTTAGTGAACCTAGTGATCCTATTGGATATTTTGGTACAGGATAACTTCAAATTTATATTTTGGTTTGAAGTACTGTTATTCAGCTTTATATTTGCTTTGTTTAAATTATAAAGTTCTTGATTATGGACTGTGACCATTGTAAAAATTGTCATTTATAATAAAAAATGCTGTATTTTTTTGCCTAGAATAAATTAATAAATTTGTATACTCAATATAAAAAACAGTATATAGTAAATATTTTAGGTTGGAGTTTAGTCATAGATATGAGCAAAAGTTCCCCAGAGTCTAATATTGAATGATACCACATACAATCAGGTCTTTGATTTAAACATCTTAACAACTTCCAGCATATGGAGTATTGGTCTAAATAATAAATAAATAAAAGTTTTTATAAGAATTCTTTCTTCCTTAACATTGAGTTTAAAAGTACAGTTTTTGGCAACAAAAAAGTGGACGAACATGCTGCATGCTTCAAGGAGCCTTGAAAACCTAGGCTAAGTGAGAGAAGCCAGGTGCAAAAGGTCAGTATATTACCCCATTTAGATGTAGTATTTAGAATAGGAAATCTATAGAGACATAAAGTAGGTTCATGGCTCTCTAGGGCTGGAAGCAGGAGCAGAGGAGATCCTTGCTTTGAGTATGGGATTTCTTTTGGGGGTGATGTTCTACAATTTGGGGCATGGCTATACAACTCTAAATACACTCAAACTATTGAACTGTATGTTTTAAATGGGCGAACTACATCGTATATAAGTTACACTTCAATAAAACTATTACAGAAATTGTTTTTTAAACGTTTCTCCTCATCTTAAGAGCCCCTTGTCTGCTGTGTGGTACGCCTTCATCTTCCCTGGGTCACTGATGGATGACCACGTGCATCTGCTGAAGGGCCCTTCCCCACGCACCGGTCCACTTCTCCTTGATGGCTTGTGTAAACTTGCCTGAACATTTGTACTTTGAAGTGAAAGGGTACTTGGACTCAGGGAGTTTCTTAAATGGAATTACTTTTGGGAAAGATTTAAATTAGCTGATAGGTACAGAAAATCCAGATGGTATCTATTTCACATAATTAAACACTTGAAAATGTGTTCCTAATTCTCCACCCTCTCCCACATCTCTTCCTGTACTTGGCTTTTTGGGGGTCCAGTAGAAGCAGCACTCAATACCTACTTTCTATTCCTAGGTATAATTTCTCATCCTATAAGAAAATTTTGATTAGATGCCCAGAGTTCTGAAAGGATAATCCAGGAACCAACAGAATCAGAATTATCTGAGTAACTTATTAAATATGCAGAGTCCAAGTCCAATTTGCAGAGATTTGTGGAGTTTACCAAATAATATTTTCTGAGTCAAAAGTTTTTTCTAAACTAGAGATACAAATTTTACAAGTATTCTTTCCCTGTTGGCTCAGATAGTAAAGAATCTGCCTGCAATGCTAAGAAACCCAGATTGGATCCCTGGGTCAGGAAGATCCCCTGGAAGAGGGCATGGCAACCCACTCCAGTATTCTTGCCTGGAGAATTCCATGGACAGAGGAGCTTGGCAGGGTATAATCCATGGAATCACAAAGAGTCTGATATGACTGAGCAACTAACACTTTCACTTTCTTACATTCCTTCTGTCCTCCCATGATTTTTATCTGTGCTAAAATTTGAACATCAGTTTATTAAAGATCTGGTCTGTCTATGATGCTCAACTATCGTTCAGGTATTTCCTGTTTCATTTGGTTTGATCTTTCTGGGTATTCGGAAACTTTTTTTCATCGGTCTTTGCTTCATGAAGACTTAGGCCAAAATGCTCATCTGAGAGATGTGCTTGCTTTTGAAGACTGCTTCATCATTTAGGGTAAACATTTCATAGTTTAAACATAGTTTAGTTTTCTCCCCCTCCAAAGAATTAGATCTTTAAGTTTCTTTTCTTCCCCCAACTGTTTTAGAACGAATAATATATTTGCATTATTAAATCTGGAATATAAGTAGCATGGAATTTTAAATTTTCATTTGGTTTATAAGACTATTAGCATTAATACAGACTAACATTTACCATGTAATTTCTAGAAGTTAAGTCTATGTTGAAAATATCTTAAAAGAATTGTTACTGTGTTTGCTGCAGAAAGTTGGAGATAGATATCTTTATGTTTGTGTGAATAAGATCAGTAAGAAAAGGTAAAGGTATTAGTTTGTTTATATATATATATATATATATATATATATATATATATATATATAGTTAAAGAACATTTTCTTTTTTAACATCTCATGGCTTGGAGTCTTTTTAAGAAGAAAGACTGTGGTTGGATTCCAGAATAAAATAAGAAAAGTCTGAAAATCAAGTTGGCTTATAAGATTCGGTCATACTGTTATTACTATTAATCATAAGTTTTAATTGAAACTTAATGTTTAAAACTGATAAGCAACTCTTCTTCACTGTTCTTTTTATTAGAGTATAAGTGAGAATTAACCTTTTTATTGCATGTGTTGGTATCATAGTCAAGGAATTCCTATTCAGAGATACTGTGTCTAGTGGTGAAGCTTCTCCCAGTTTGCACAACTGGAGCATCAGCCTATAAGACACCATATTTTGAATTTTTTTTTCCAAATTTTCCTTTTCAGTCTGAGTAGGCGCCTTTCTTAAAGAGGCCCTTTCCTGTTCATGCACTTCCCTTGCGGCTCAGTTGGTAAAGAATCTTCCTGTCAGTGCAAGAGATCTGGGTTCAGTCCCTGGGTTGGGAAGATCCCCTGGAGAAGGGAAAGGCTACCACTCCAGTATTCTGGCCTGGAGAATTCCATGGACGGTAGAGTCCATGGGATCACAAAGAGCTGGACACAACTGAGCGACTTTCACTTTCCTCTCTCATTGGTTTCCTTTCTTTTTTCTTCTTCATTTTGCCAACTCAATCCTGCTTCTCCCTATATTCTCTCTCAACTGTAACTTTCCCAATCCACTCCCATTTTAGTATCTGAAACGGTTTTTAAATGTGCTACTTAAAATTCACAAGTGCTTTAGATAGCATGTGCTCAGCGTGCCAGTTACGCTCGTATTTTCGATGCCATCCTGTGTTATCATTTCTCCTTCAGTGAACACAAGTCAGGAATGCTGGACAGAGTTCCGAATGCTGGAGATACACGGTGAATCAGAAACCCACAGGCTCTGTCCCGGTAGCTTACATAGCTAATTATAAATCTGTGTGATGCACAGATTTACTCATAGGGATTACAGGAACCCTAGGTGGGGACACCTGACCCACACTGGTAGAGCTGAACTCACAGGTGACTTAGCAACATCTTCCCCATCTGCTGTCTTCATCCCTCTCCCCCAGAGGGCTTGTGTCCTCTGTTGGTGTCCCTAAAAGCCCCTTAAGTAAGTCTGTCATGGAATGGAGCACAATGTTAACTCCTCCCCCCACCCCCAGGGATAATTCCATCCATGTGCCTGGAATATAACTCCAGGATTCCTTGCCCGTTTGTGTGGCTCCACCCACATCCGATGAGAAGGACTAGAAATAGATTTCCCTTTGCTGCTCCATCACTCAGACTTGGTGTGACCTGGAGCCTTCCTAAAATTGGAGGTGTCATAATCTGCAGTGAACACTGGGTTCCTGAACAGGTGTAGCCACGGGAGAGAGATTTTAGCTTCTGAGATGGTAGAACTGAGGGAAACTTGGATGAAAAATAATAGAATCCAGTCATAGTACAAATGATGAAACTGAGACTCAAACATTGAATGAATTCCCCCAATTTACATAGTAAGAGTCACAGCCAGTATGATTACTTATGTCTTCTAATTCTTCATTTATTCTGTTTCTTTCTACTATACTGCTTTGAAATTAGTTGTTTATTATTTTTGACTCTCGTGGGTTCTATTACCAGACTGAACTGTATCAGTGATATAGTTAAGTAAATTTTGTCTTTACAAATTCAAAAGTAGAGACACATGTGTAAATATATATTGGTGTATAGTTTCAAAATAATTTTTTACTTGATTTCAAAGATGAGGGAAAAGTACCATTCAGTTCAGTCGCTCAGTCGTGCCCAACTCTGCGACCCCATGAATTGCAGCACACCAGGCCTCCCGGTCCATCACCAACTCCCGGAACTCACCCAAACTCCTGTCCATCGAGTTGGTGATGCCATCCAGCCATTTCATCCTCTGTCGTCCCCTTCTCCTCCTGCCCCCAATCCCTCCCAGCATCTGAGACTTTTCCAATGAGTCAACTCTTCACATGAGGTAGCCAAAGTATTAGAGTTTCAGCTTTAGCATCATTAGGGTCATCTTATAGTAAATTCATTATATAAGCATCTAGTAATTTCTCACAAGCTTAACTTAGAATTAAAAATCAGAACATCTCAATTCTGTGGGTGTATGATCATTGGAAATTGCCTGAATTTCATGTGTTCATTTTCAAAATAGTAATATTGAATCTATCATTAGAGGAAAAGAAGTACTTTCAATGAATTAAAGATTCCTGTCTTTGCTTTATGTCTGTTATTTAAGCCTTTTTCTTAATTATCTCTGATAATAAACAGCCTAGACTTCTTTTAAGAAAATTATGTAATGAACCACCGCCTACCTGTAACTCAGTTATCAGTTCATTGCCACTCTTGGTTCATTTGTCTCACCCATCACACATGATGTTTATTTATTTGTTAAAATGTTGCTGGAATTCTTTAAAGCAAACCCCAAGCATCCTTTTATTTCATCCATTAATACGTTTGTATGTATCTCTAATAGAGGAGGACTATAGTATTTTTAAGTTCCGTTATTCCATATAAAAATAATCCTTTGATATCATCTAATACCCATCCTGAGAAATGCTGGGAGGAAGAAGCAAATGCTGGAATCAAGACTGCTGGGAGAAATATCAATAACCTCAGATATGCAGATAACACCACCCTTATGGCAGAAAGTGAAGAGGAACTAAAAAGCCTCTTGATGAAAGTGAAAGAGGAGAGTGAAAAAGTTGACTTAAAGCTCAACATTCAGAAAACGAAGATCACGGCATCTGGTCCCATCACTTCATGGGAAATAGATGGGGAAACAGTGGAAACAGTGTCAGACTTTATTTTTGAGGGCTCCAAAATCACTGCAGATGGTGATTGCAGCCATGAAATTAAAAGACGCTTACTCTTTGAAAGAAAAGTTATGACCAACCTAGATAGCATATTCAAAAGCAGAGACATTGCCACCAAAGGTCTGTCTAGTCAAGGCTATGGTTTTTCCAGTGGTCATGTATGGATGTGAGAGTTGGACTGTGAAGAAAGCTGAGTGCCAAAGAATTGATGCTTTTGAACTGTGGTGTTGGAGAAGACTCTTGAGAGTCCCTTGGACTGCAAGGAGATCCAACCAGTCCGTCCTAAACAAGATCAGTCCTGGGTGTTCATTGGAAGAACTGATGTTGAAGCTGAAACTCCAATACTTTGGCCACCTGATGCGAAGAGTCGACTCATTGAAAAAGACTGATGCTGGGAGGGATTGGGGGCAGGAGGAGAAGGGACAACAGACGATGAGATGGTTGGATGGCATCACCGCCTCGATGGACAGGAGTTTGGGTAAACTCTGAGAGTTGGTGATGGACAGGGAGGCCTGGCATGCTGCGATTCATGGGGTCACAGAGATGGACACGACTGAGCGACTACACTGAACTGAACTGAATACCCATCCACTCAAATATGCTCAGTTGGAAGAGCAAAAGTTTGAATAGTGAATCCTCTAGGCTGGCTGCTTGATAAAACTTCACTTTCATTGTGTCCTTTGCTTTGTAAGCCTGACCATCGCACACATCACCTGCAGCGGTTTCTGGTTATTTTCTGTTCTCCCCACTGACTTGGCAATTTTCTTTTTGCTCTCTGTTTCCTGAATTTGCCCTTCTTAGATCTCTGGATGTCTCATACATTTTCAATACCTCTCTACTTACCTCCATTTTTGGTGATGAATTTTAGCAATACTTCATCATTGCTTATTTAGGGTGTTAGTTTAATAATAAGAAAAGACATCTCTAGAAGCATGCAGGTGGATGAGGAGGTAAATTACAGGGTCTTTGAATTAGCAAAGTGAATTTGGGTAAGTTTATTGAGTACTTTGAGACTCTGTCTGTAAAATGTAGCCAGTCCTGAACATTATTTTGTCCCACTGTCTGTATCTTTCACAAGCATGCCGTAGCCTTCTTTGGCCAAAACCCCAGCATAAATAGTTACACATTCCCTCCTTGCCCTCTAAGTTCCCAGTCATTGGGATAGACAAGCCTGCAGAGTGTGCAGTCAACCTGGGTCTATGGTTAGATCTCCAGAACAGTTGCTAGGAAGTCTAAGGAGAGATGAACAGAAAAGCATATAAACTTGAAAAAGTGTTACTTCACTAAAAATAGAAGCATAGCAGGATATATTCAATAGTCTGTATTATTTTCAAATTGCTATCACATTGATATAAAAATAAAGAAGAAAGAGAAAAGATTTTCTTTGGTATCCTTGGAAAAATTTCTCTTTTGTATCAGTTTGGGCTTACCTGGTAGCTCAGATGGTAGAGCATCTGCCTGCAATGTGGGAGACCTGGGTTCAATCCCTGGGTCAGGAAGATCCCCTGGAGAAGGAAATGGCAACCCACTCCAGTACTCTTGCCTGGAGAATTCCATGGATGGCTAAGCCTGGTAGGCTACGGTCCATGGGACTGCAAAGAGTCGGACAGGACTGAGCAACCTCACGTGTCCGCTGGTGTCAGCTTGCCTGTTGTATCCAAGCTCTGTTGCACTCCCTTTCTCACCACGAAGAGCACCATCTGTGAAGGAGCGTGAGCATGGGGACAGGAAATGGGCGAGAAGTGGAAAAGGACATAATGTTGTTCACAGGCCTGCACATTAGATAGGTATAGATTTGGTGAAGATTATATGGGATATTCCATGGTGTTTATCTGGAAATGTTAGCTGTTTCCATTATTTTCAGAATTAACTTTTTGCGATAGATATTATAGGCATAAAGTGCTTTGCTTACTGGAATTCCTGATTATTTTTTCCCCTACTTTTCCCACAAGAAAAATGACATTTTAGGATGATTGGAAGGCTGGGCCTTGGAGTCAAACAGACCTGATTTCAAATACCAAGTCTGTCAGTAACATTTCTCTCAGGGTGAAGAAAATTCATAACTTCACCAAATACTATTTATTCATCTACAAAATAGAAAAATACTTTTTATAAATTGTTATAGGGATTAAGCAAGATAATGGACCTTATAGAGATTATCACTGACACATACATCATAAGCCCTAGAAGGATGTAGCTATTTCCTTGATATTCAAAATTTAACTGTGTGATTTATTCACTAATTTTTCTCAATTCACCATTTTTTTTCTGTTATATATGTGTTATATAGTTGGCTTCTCCTCCCTTGGCATCAGTTGCTTATCTTGGATAAAATTATAAATGTTTTTGTCTTTATTTCTCTTTAAGAAATGAAACAGCTTAGATATTGTTAGAGAGCAGTTGTGGTTAATTTGATTCAGCTTCCAAGAACACTTGGAAATCTGATGGAGATTTTGAGATGGCTGTGACTGGATGTGAAGGAAAGACTGGGAATACCTTTGGCTCAGATCTGGGATTCTGACAAGAAGCAATTCCCTGAACTGAGGCAAGCTGCTGAATCTGTCTGGACATCCGTGTCTTCTGTTTGAAGGAGGGATTTGAAATTGGTGATGGTGCAGACACTTGGGGTTTCAGTATCCAATGACTATCATTGGGCAGGTAGAGCTTTGCCGTTTGAGCCTCAGAGAGAGCAAGACAGGAGCAAGGCTTATGGGTGGGAGCTGAGAGCTCAGGAACAACAGGAGATGACAGAAGGCATTACTTTTCAGAATGGAGGGAGCAATATGGGCAGTGGGAGGGAATAGGAAGATTAAAGAACAGAGAACTGTGCCAGAACTTTAGCCTGACTAATTTTTTTTGAGCAGTGCCAGGATTTCATAGCAACATCCACTATTGCTTCTGGTAAATACATTTTTAAGGGACTATCTTTCTGTGAGTGTGTACTATCAACCCCAATTCTCAGGAAACTAAATCTTTGCAGCTTACTGGAGATAAAGCCAGTATGTTTTGGTGTTGGTGATAGTTTGCAAGCAGAAGTACAATGTGACGGGTTTTGCTCTCAGGTTTAATAGATTGGGATGTGTGATCTGTGTTTGTAGCCAATAGGGGCTATGAAATTTCACTCAAAAGTCAGGCAACATGATTTTGGCTAGCAGCCTCAATATTAGTCATACTGACAAATACAAAGAAATTGCCTTAAAAACATGTGCATGAGTTGCCTCGTGCCAGTCTTTCTCTAAAATTTCCAAAGATCCTCATCATGGCAACTTGAGATTGGACATAGGCTGGTAGAAGGGTCACAATTTAGCTTTAAAGTACTCCTTGCTGCACTTTGGCAAACAGTGTCCTGTTATTTGGGTTTACTAAAATCACTTTGCGCAAGCTTTAAAGGAAAGTTTCAGTGTTAGATGAATAACCAGGAAGATTGGATGGTTCTTCAGGGAGAGTAGCTCAGTGAGGTCATTAGCTTCTAAAATCTGGTGCTTAGCTTAAAAGTCCAGAAGCATCAGGTGTCAGCACTTTTGTTGACCAACTTGTTCAAGGAAACTGATTATAAGAAACCAAATCTCTAGGATGCTGATGTATAAAGCAACATGATAATTTATAATGAGACATATGAATGGAACCAAAACTATGTCAACTGTTTTTCTATCCAAAGGAAACCTTACCTGGAAAGGCCATTGTTATCACAGTTTGCAAAGACTTTGGTGGAAATAGTTGAATGACTTTGGCCAGTATCATCAAGTTGTATTACCATCTGTAGTTCAGGGACAGAACTGCCAGACATACTGAATAGCCAGGTTGCTTGACTGGGAAGCTCCTTCTGATCACCTTTCTCTCGCTTTTTTCTGTGTCCATCACCTTCTTATAGTCCCTCCGTGTCATTTTCATTGTTTCCAGTTTCTAACAAAGGGCTTATCATATATGTGCTAAATAAATGCTAGAATGAATGGCATATGTTCACATCTGTTGACCTAACTTTTGTTGAAATTGAGTAATAGTCAAGTGGATTATAATCAGTACCTATAGGAGCGTGTAGTTTTATATATGAAGTTCTTTGTTAGTTGGAACTAACAGTTTCTGCCTATTTTTTGAATGTTGATGAGTCTTAAGGCTACTGCATTTGTTCCTTAAAATCTACTACCTCCCTCCCTCTTCGGTATGAAAACTATATCGTAGAGCAAGTCTGAAGCTCTATTTTCTTGTTTCCTCCATTCGGGTCCTTTTTAGAATGTTTTATTCTTTCATTCTGAGAACCTCATTACCAGATTCATAACAAACATCTAGGTATCCCATTATTTCTCTTAACTTCTGGCCTCACAACCGAAGGCAAAATATTAAGACGACAACAATAAACCATGAAGATGTGAAGTCTTAGTTTTTGTTGTTTAATTAAAAATTTCCTTTTAATTCTTGTCCTGCCTGCACATTGGTCTTAGATGATACATTTGAGGTTATCTTGGCTACTATGGAACTAGATTTTTTTTAAAGATAATTGCATGCCATGAGACCTAAGTAAATGTGGCAAGATGGATAGATGTGTTGGGGGGATACAGCCCATCTTTGAGATGGGCTCTCTGCTTGTGCTTAGTCGCTCAGTTGTGTCTGACTCTTTGCGCCCCCATGGACTGTGGCCCACCAGGCTCCTCTGTCCATGGAATTCTCCAGGCAAGATACTGGAGTGGGTTGCCTTGCCAGGAGATCTTCCCAACCCATGGATTGAACCCAGGTCTCCTGCTTTGCAGGCAGATTCTTTATCATCTGAGCCACAAGGAAAGCCCAAGAATACTGGAGTGGGTAGCCTATCCCTTCTCCAATGGATCTTCCTGACCCAGGAACTGAACTGGATCTCCTGTATTGAAGGCGGGTTCTTTACCAGCTGAGCTACCAGAGACATTTCTGCCTAGTCAAAATGTATCTGTGTGTAATTGGGAGTGATCACTTACTAACATTTTCTTTCTTTGAGAAAAAAGTTCATTCTAAGCTTTGTAACTATTAATAGGTTTTGTTTGTAGAGCTGAGAAACTTATTTCAAAATTAAATTTTTTTAGTCACCTTTAAAAAATAGTCTTTCAGATGTATTTGTTTGGGCTAGGAAAAATATATAAAATAAAGATACCTTCTCTCTTGAATAGGGAAAATTTGAATTCTATCAATTCTGAAATCAAAGTAAAACATCTGGAGAGGTGATGTGACCAACAAATCAAAATTTATAGACACAGCTAATACCAGTAAATAAGAAATGCATTTATTGTCTTCAGTTGGTGACCATCAATACAGGGTGATTATTATTTTCAACTTGTCTTTCTAGAAGATGGAGAGATGGTAATACTTGTCATGGTTTATCTTATGTATGTTTTTCCAATAAGGATTATGGTTGATAGACTTGGTTATCAGTGGGTCTATTTGCCTCTATATAAAAAAAACAGCTGAAGTTTATATTCAAGGATTTTTATTCTGCGTTAGTATATGCGTTTTAGTATTTTCGAATGAGTCAATGCTACTGTCAAGTTTTATGAATTTTGAATTGACTTCCTAATTGGATTTGAATGGTAGCCACTGAGTGGCTTGCATTATTTCCATAGGTAAGACAATGAAGGTTTGGGGTTAACAAAATAACATTTAAATTATATATGTACATATGTGTATATATATATGTGTATGTGTTTATATGTGATTTCTCATCTAGATATAAAATCTTTGTAGAAAAGAATTTAAATGAAGAAAAATATAAAGAAAAAGTTTCCATATTCTCCCTTTTAGAAACTAGCAATCACATGGTAGTGTATATGTGCTAAAAATGTATACACACATGTGTTTCCTTCTAAATGAACATGGAATATTTTAAAACATACAATTGCATGCGTAATAATTAGACTTTAGATTCATATTAGAAAATCCCCTAAAAGCCTACAGAGCCTCTCATTAAGTCATATTCTTTCTTAATCTCGAGGAAAAACTCAGGGCTAAATCCTTTCAAAGCCCGTAATTGTTGGAGGCCAAAGCATGAACTCAGATTCTGAAATTCTCCAGACTTAATGTTTTATTTGCACATCCCTGAAGGTTTTCATATAAGGCTGGGAAATAAGTGTTTCATTTGATTTTACCGGTTGTTCCTGTCTTTGTGACCCTCCTACTTTTCAGAGAGAAGCAAAGTTGTCTTGGGCCCCGCCCCCCCCCACCCCGTCCCCCCCTTCTCTTTTTTTTCCCCTCTGCTGTGTGGCTTGCAGGGACTTTGTAACTTTGTTTCCCGATTCTGGCCCCCAGCAGGAGCGTGCCGAGTCCTAACCACGGGACCATCAGGGAGTTTCCAAGTCCCCTCTTTCTCACTGGCTGCTTTTTCTTTGGAGTGAGGTTAGCAATCTAAAGAATTTCGTCCCTCCGCTGTCACTAGAATGCCTGAAAGGTCTCTGACTCTGCTTGCGCATGGGGCCTGGGGGAGCTGTCTTCGTTCAGTCTGGGGTTTGTGTTCAACCCCCTTTCTGGCATTCCCCAGACTTTTGGAAAAACTCCTAAAGGACAGTGAATTGATAGTCATCACAAACTGTCGCAAGCTTGAAATTCCATTGGAAATTTTGAAAATTTTTTTCATTTACTTTGAAAGTTATGTAAACTTGGGCTTCTATTTGTAAAAAAATTTATTGGCGTATAGTTGATTTTACAATGACGTGTTAGTTTCTGCTGCACAGCAAAATGAATCAATTATACACATATCCACTCTTCTTAAGATTATTTTCCCATATAGGTCATTATAGCATATTGAGAATTCCCTATACTAGCCTTGTATTCTTTTTTAAGTTCACGCTTCTCAATTTTAAAAAAATTTTATTGGGGTATAGTTGATTTACAAATTGTGTTCATATCAGGTATACAACAAAGTGATTCAGTTACATATAATACATGTTTTCATCCTTTTTCAGATTCTTTTCTCATATGGGTTATCACTAAATATTGAAAATAATTCCTTGTGCTATACAGTAGGGCCTTGTTGGTTATCTGTTGGCTTTTTATTCTATCATAAGACAGCATTGGTTTTGATAGAAGGGTAATGGGGTCAAGTCATTACCATCCACTCCTTCCTAGGTTGTTAAATAGGTACTCCTGTAAGAGGTTCACGGTTTTTCCATAGGTTTTTATACTCTAACCTCCTCACCTCTAGCATGTGTCCATGAGGCTAAGAAGCCACTGAAATCATTCCTTCAGCGAAGGACATCACACACACTGAAATCATTCCTTCCCTACATGAACATGACGGGAAGGTGGTGCCTCTCTTAAAGGGATCTTCACTCTCACCTTATTATTTTTGTTATGGCATCACGTTAGAACATACCATTATTGCTTCAATGTTTTCTGAGTCATGTTAGTAAATAGAAAACCCTGAAGCGGTTGTATTTATGTATTTGATATAGGATTGGTATGCAGACAAAGTACGCTTAGGTCTCTGAAAACTTTGAAGCATTGGAAAGAAGATTTGTATCCTGTTATTGTTTTAATTAAAAAGACTTTATTGAAGTATAGTTGATTTACAATGTGTTAATTTCTGCTGTACAGGAAAGTGGCTCAGTTACATGTATATTCTGCTTCATCTTCTTTTCCACTATACTTTATTATAGGCTGTTGAATGTAGTTCTGTGAGCTATACAGTAGGACCTGTTGTTTGTCTATTGTATATATAGTAGTTTTATATCCTGTTTTTTAAAATGAATAAATGTAGGCCTTTAATGTAGTTATTTGTAAAAATGTAGAAATTAGGAACATAAAAAGAAAACCAGCCATTCAGATAAAAATCATTTACTTACTGAAATCAGATTTTCAGTAAAAATCATTTTACTTCCAGAATTTTTTTCCATTCAAATATGAGTGTGAATGTTTGTGGATGTGTGTAGACATGTCTAAGTATTTATAAACTTGGAATGATATATTACATTCAGGTTTTTAAATTTGATTTTTAAATATCCTGCTTTTTAAATTTGATATTGTGAGCATTTGTTGGTATTGTTAAACATCAAGTTGTGATGAAAATATTCTCAATTGTGCACTCTATTACTTGTACATTAAAAAAAAACAAAAACAAACAAACAAAATCCCTGTTAATTAAATTTTTATCACCAGAATAGTCACCTCAACACACTAGAATTCTCCCACATTCTCCTACCAAATACCATAAATTATTTAGCACCACAGAAGTTTTTTATTTTTGTCTATATTTATGAAAAATTTTAGTTTTAAATCTAGGCTGGAAGTCGGATTGTTACTGAAAAATTAATGTGGTGGTATAAATTATCAGTGGACGCTTCTCCTTGTCTGGAGTTAGCCTTAGATAATGGCCTAAGGGCATCAATGCCAATGCTCTGTCCTGAGATCAGTACTGTTCCATAATTGTAAAGGCGATTGCAGTGGTGCTTAGCCATGTGTGTCTGCTTGAAGACAGTTCAATTAGTCTCTGCCTTGGATCCCTAAAGACCTCTCTCTCCAAGTCTGTTATTTGACATCTGTCAGAAGCATGACTTGAAATGCTAAATTAGAAGCCACTTGATCTGATAAGATCTTGTTTCCTTTTCCAAAAGTTTTTCTATAAAGTTTCTCTGAAATTAATTCTGAGAATGCAAGGGCTTTCTATGATAATGAGTCCTTATCAAATATTAATAATATTATTAATCTGCTCTTGGCTCCTACTTGTAACTTTCTCTCAAAGCCTTTATGAGCAGTACCGGATCCAGGATCCAGTGGCGGCTCCATTAAATGAAAGTAGTAGTTCCAGGTATTTGTATGTCATAGTTCCATCTCAGCTGACGTAATTTGGGGTTCAGGAGTACTTTCTGGCACAGGCATACTTCAGAGATAGTGTTGGTTTGGTTCCAGACCACTGCAATAAAGTGAACATTGCAATAACGTGAGTCATGTGAATTTTGCTTCCCATTGCATGTAAAGTTACGTTTTCACTATAGTATAGGCTGTTAAGGGTGGAATAACACGTCTTAAACAACATCATACTTTAATTAAAAAATAATCCTACTTCAGTTAAAATGGTGCTGCTAGCCCTGCTTGATGCAAGGTTGCTACAAACTTTCAATTTGTAAGATGTGCAATAAAGTGAAACACAATAAAATGAGGTATGTCTGTACAATATTTCAGAAATATATCCTGCTGTCAGTCCGTGGGTAAAGAATGTATGTTAATACATAAAAGGTATGGTAAAATTGGTTGTTTTTTATCTTGTTGGTGGGAGTTTTAAATTATTCTAACATTGTTGGAAAGCAATTTAGCAATTTTTTTCAGAGCTTCAATTGTCTAAAATCTTTGAACAATTTAGCTGCTAAGAATTTATCCATTTAGCATCTTCATAAAAAGAAGCTCCCAAAATAATGTGCAAGGATAGTCATTTCAGCTTTGTCTTTCTGGTGGTTTATTCTTGCGATCCCATGGACTGCAGCCCACCAGACTCCTTTGTGCATAGGATTTTCCAGGCAAGAATCCTGGAGCGGGTTGCCATTTCTTTCTCCAGGGGATTTTCCCCACCCAGGGATCAAACCTGGGTCTCTTGCACTATAAGGTATTAATGTCATCACATCCATGCAGTTGAATACCAGGCAGCTATTAAAACATATAAACATATCTACATGGGAAGGTCTTCAGCATATAATAATAAGTTGATAAAAGCAAAATGATTATACAAAATGGTACCCTTTATTTAGAATGAAAACTAACAAAAACTATTAAACTTTCATAGCACAAATACCTGTATACATACACATGTATGTATATGTATGTATATAGGTTTTTTTTCCCACAAGATTTTGTTTCCTTTAGGGATAGAAACTTGTTAGCCTATATTGGGTAGGCTGAGAAATTCATTTGGGATTTTCTGTGTAACATCTTACAGAAAAATCCAGGTGAACTTTTTGGCCAACCCAGTATTTTGCCTTTTATATATTTTTGTATTTGAAATTCCTAACACTGCATTTATTACTTTTTTTTGTCAATGGATTTGTCTATATGATATGATTTGGAATCTTTCATGTAATGTTAATGCCTGTTTTTAAAAAGCCTAGAGAAATATTCAATTGATATTTTAAGATGATTTTTTTTTTTAAAAAATCAGTGGTGTTCAGAAATAATGATGGCCAGAGGAGATGAAATATAATATACCATGGAAAATCAGAGTAGTGGAAATCAGGGAAAGATAAGAAAAGGAAGATTTGTTTGGAAAATGTGGCTTTTTAAAAACTTGAGCAACTACATTTTTTCCCCTTTTGAGTTTTATTCTGTCAACCTTATTCTTTTGCAGCTGTGTCTCTACCTCATTCTTTGACTTTCTTTTAGTTATCGAACTGCATCCGCCTGTGTGTTCCTTCCCCCTGCTCCCCATCGTTGGTCTGTATGGCTCTTATTTTCATCTCTTTGGTTTTTCTCTAAGGTTAGTGTTGCAGTAAGGAGTGGGGGTTTGAGCGCTGGGACCAGAAAGGCAACAGCGTGGATCACGCACTTGCCGCTGGCCAGACACAGAGTTGATGTCTTTCCTCAGCCTGACCTCTGAACTTCCTTCTCCTTATGACATCAGCTGGCTCTGATGTTGTCTAACCTTCTATGACAAGACAGTGGCTTGTTGGATTTATTTTTCCGAAATATGATTATGAAGTTGCTTAACCATTATATTTCATTGATATGATGGAAAAGTAAAGCATTGCCTGGTAGAAGAAAATATTGACTTGCAAGGCCATGGTGGTTTATTTATTGTCACAATCATCTAACTTACGAAACACAACCCCCCTACTGTGTAATCATATAATGGAACAGCTGAGGCCTACACAGTTATCTGAACTGACTAATCCCTATCCAATTAAACAACAACATTGAGCTGTAAAATGCACATTTCCCCTGTGATACTGAGGGCTTCTCAAAGCTCAAATGCTTTATATCCTGCTGTTACTGTGATTTGTGAAAACCAAAGAAAATCCCAAGTACTTCACACATCAATATGGAGGATTATTATAAACATTTCCTTATCTGTATGAGGAAGACAGCATTCAACTCTGATTTCAGTCCCTTTTGGCTCTTCTGTATTACCAAGTCTAAAGTTAAGAGCTTGGAAAGAAATTACAGACAAATAAATAGGTTATCACAGACTGTATCTGTAACTATTCAGCCTAGCCTCTGCAGCTCAAAGTCTGTGATGCCTGAGTTCCATCTATGTGTCACAGTTGATTAGGTGAGAGAATTACTTACACTGGCCCAAATTGATTTTTCCGACGAGGTAAACAAAAGGGTGTAACTTACCAATAATATGTTGATAGCCAGATTTTAAATATTAGTAAAAGTACACAATGTGAAAAAAATTTACTCATTTTCCATGTGAGTTCAAAGTGGTCTATTGGTGATAACCACCAAGAAATATTGAAAGGACTATTGATCAAGGCAAAGCTGCCTTAGTGTTTCATTTTAGCATTATTTTTACTCAATGTATGGCATAGAATAACAATACTGACCTTTGTTTACTGGATCTTGTGAGGTGTTATGTTAAAGTGCTTTAGTTGTGGCATTTATGTATTCTGACAGTAATATTGGCTTTTCTATCAGCTCCATTTTAAAGGAAAGGAAACCTACCAAAGTTTAGCTAGCTAGTAGGTGGCAGAGCTGGGACTTGAAACCAGGCTAGAGTACCCTTGTGGATGAACTGATAACCAGAGTAAGAGGTTGGTTAAGGCACCACTGAGACTAGAATAAGGGGAGAGACAGTTGGATCTCCAAAATGTGATTTTGCAATTTTAGTTGAAATATTGGCTTGTGGAATATTGTATAGTCATACTTAAATATAAGTATAGTCAAATTATAGCTGTTTCTTTGTCTTTCAGGAATATGTACAAAAATCCATTCTGCCTAATTCACAGATGGAAGTTTTCCCACCATCTATGGGCATTATCTATTTTAAATATGAAAGGTGTTAGAACACAAAATGTGTAAAATTTGTTTCTTTCCATTATATCAATACGTATAATTATTAAGTTTAACTTTCTGTTGCTTACCGATTTCAGGGTTGTGTATATGTGAATTTAATTAGTTTATCTTTCACTGATCTGCAACTTGTGTTTCTTAGTTTTCTGGAACTTTTGTATTTTGGAGTCTAAGAATTGTTTTTTGCTTTTTAACTGATTTCTTTTCCATTTAATTACCTGTTCTCCTTTGCCATGAGGAAACAGTATGCATAGTTTACACTGAGCCCCCCACCTCTGTGCCATGGACCAGTACCTCATGTCAGATCAGCAGCGACATTAGATTAGAAATAAAGTGCACAATAATTGTAATGCACTTGAATCATCCCCAGGCTATCCCCTCGTCTCGCAGAAAGATTGTCTTCTGCAAAAGCAGTCCCTGTGACAAAAAGGTTAGGAACCGCAGGTTTACATGGTATACCAGGAATTATTTTTGTTTTTAAAAAAATACAGTTTAATTATTTTTACTCTTAAATTATGAAAAATTTGAATATAAGATGTGTTTGAAATGTTTGTTATAAATATTTAGGTGAAAAACGTTCTCATGAAAGATGAACAATACCAGGCTATGACTAAATACACATTTGTTAGTAATTTTGACATTTAAATGTAATAAACATAAATGTGTTTGGCAATTATTTTTGAAATCTTTGAGGAATAGAGCCATACTTCTCCACAGTTCTCATGATGGTTCCTACATCGTGTTAAAGACGAATTCAGGATCAGGGTGTTAGATGTTGGTAGAATAATCTTACTATCAAAATGAAATGAAACTTCTGCAGTGACCACATACGGAGAGGAAACTCTAATATACATGACTAAATTGCTTGAATCAAGGCATAAGAAATGGCTAAATGGTAATATTTGAGTTTGTTCTTTTTGCCTATGAAAGTTTGTTGTTTTAATATCAAATAACAGGGCTGCAATAACACATTAAATAGCCAAATAATTGGTTTTAGTTGGTTAGTACATTTTGTATCTTGGATAAATTGTGTAAATTCCCTGAGCTTCATTAACATATCTATTTAAATAGCTTTGAGATAGAATCTACATTTTATGTCACCCGTTTGAAGTTCAATACTCAATGCTTTTTGGTTTATTCAGTGTGGTATAATCATCAGTACTAACTCCAGAACATTTTCATCAGCCCTCTCTGAAAGAACCCCATTCCTGTTAACAGGCACTCTGTTACCTGCCCCCCCTGCAATTGTCCTACAGCCTGGTCCCATAGGTGACTATCAGTTTAATTCCTAACTCTATAGATTGGCCTATTCCAGACACTTCACATAAATAGAATCGTACTTTATATGTCCTTTGTGACTGTCTTCTTTACCTAGCATGTCTTTAGATTTCACTGATGTTGTAGCATGTATCAGAACCTCATCCTTTTAATGGCTGAAATAAACATATCCTAGAGATAGTAACCGATGATTAGAGAGATTAACTGACGGGTATTTGGCTTGTTTCCACTTTTTGGAAAAAATGTTGCTGTGAACTTTGATGCACAAGTTTTGTGTGGACCTATGTTTTCAGTTGTCTGGGCATATACCTAGGAGTGGATGGTGAGGGCATATTGTGACTTTATATTTAACCTATGAGGGGCTCTCAGACTGTTTTCATTCCAAAGCAGCTCTACCATTTTCTATTCCCACCATGAGTGTATGAGGATTCTCATATCTTTCTTTACAATAGGAATAATAAAACCTACTTCACCATTGTTGGAAAGATTAAAGAAGACAACCTATGCCGAATGATGAGGGTGATTTGGGTCACATAGTTTAAGAGCTCACTAAATGTTCCTTTCATTGGTTTGTGATCATTAGAAAGATCTCTTTTGTCTTGAGCCAAAATTTTGAGCCCTAGGAATCCCACTGAAGAGAACCAGAATCAATCGGCCGCCTCTGCCAAAGCTAGCCCTTCAGATTCTGAAAGGTAGCTATGATGACCTCTTTATCCATGATCCAGCTTTAACAAATTCAGTTTTATCCCTAGTTGCTTTACTTTGTACATAAAGAGACCCAAACAGTCATTCTCCTATAATTATAGAAGTGTTTAAGAGGACCAAGGAGTGATTGACATGGCCCTCAGTGTGATGAAGGAGCAAAAGCTCTTGTCTAGAATCTACTCCCATCTCTGCCACTAACAGTGAGTCATTGAATTGTTACTTCCTGCATCTATATAATAAAGGCTCAGATGCAATGATCTCTAGGTTGCTTCCAGCACTAATACTTGAATTCTAATATAGTCAGAAAAGTGGCTTAACTTTATTAATATCTTCACTCTGCCCAGTGAAATACTCTAACCCTTTCTCTGAAGTCATTGTCTTTTTTTTTTTTTCCCCTTAGCGAAAAGCTTTGTTCCCATTAGGAATTCTTCCAGTGCTGGGATCATTTTGTCAGGTTCTTCTGCTGAATTCCAAAACTTCAGAAATAATAGACATCCCTGCCATTTAATAGGGAAATATCCTAGAATGTTCAGCTGAGGTGGCAGAAGCAGCCTGGCTTCTCCCTCTGCTTCTGATCCTATGCCCATGCTCATTGGAGTGTGGTTCAGTTATGTTCCACAATCCTTCTAGAGGAGTGTCTGTTCTGCAGTCTACAGTTTCTTGCCTTATAGGCACAATAAGTGAGGGTGGGTCAGGAATATATTCACTTTTGCTGGACATTGAATTGGTAGACATGTGTTTAGGTTATTCTAAGTGACTTTGACATAAAGATTTCTCCACAGTTTTTGTAGGGTACATGGGAATGTTTATGGCTCAAGTAGGGTCCAGCAATCTGGGGTTTCTTCCTTGTTAGGTGCAAGGGAAATATTCTTCCAAATGCTTCCTGGAATTTGATAACTCACTAGCAAAACTCCCACACAGGTCTCAGTAGTAAATGAAGAACTTCTGAGAATCTAGTTTGCTGTAGAAGCAAGATAAGAAAGTCGAATCCTGCACCCTTTGCTTTGGACAACCTAAAAGATATAGGGGATGACTCACTGATTTGAAGATAAAGAATGAGCTGCAATAGGTAAAGGAAATGTTCTTATAAGCATTTTTTTTAAAAATGTAGGATATATAGTTTGTGTTTTTTAAGCAACACAGATATAGGATTAGTTCTACACATTGCAACCAAATTATAAGTGACATTTGTGTTATAGTTTTGGTTGTTGAATATCTGTTGGGAGGCAAAACAAGTCAAGTTAGGCTTGACACACTAGGCTTTTGAAGACAAGAAATACTGCAGAAATGTTCCATCTTCATACGATAAAGGAGAGAGACAAGACACTTTGGAAAACAATAGCTTTTCAGTACACAGTGTTCTTTATATAAAGATCACTTTTGGTCAGATAATGTTTAAGGTTTTGAAGTTGGAGAATACTCTTGTAAAGAACACCTATCTCTCTGTCTTCATAAAGCCAGACTTTATGAATCTTAAAAAAATTTTATTGGAGTATAGTTTATTTATAATGGTGTGTCCGTTTCAGGCGCGCAAAAGGGATTCAGTTATACATACATATATCCACTCTTTTTCAGATTCTTTCCCCAAATAGGTTATGACAGAATACTAAGTAGACTTCTCTGTGCTATACAGTAGGTCCTTGTTGGTTATCTATTTTATATATAGTAGTGTGTGTGTGTTAATCCCAGATGCCTAATTTGTCCCTCTCCCCCAGTGTTTCCCTTTTGGTAACCATAAGTTTGTTTTCCAAATCTGAGTCTGTTTGTGTTTTGTAAATCTTTGACCAGTTATGGCAGAAATGTTGAAATAATTAGGTTATTTCTTTGTCCCACTGTTAATCTGGTTTACCAAAAAATTGTTACACAAAGATTTGTTCATTTGAATCAAATGGTTCAAATTTTGTTCATTAGATTTTGTTCAAAAAAATGTTGTTTAAAAATGTAAAAACAGAAGAAAAAACTCCCAGTGATTCCATAAGTAGAATGTTTCTTTTCTACCTAGCTAATTCATATTGTGCTCATGTCTTGATTAGCACCATGATATAAGCTGCTCTAAATGAATAGTGACAAAAGTACCAATTAGCACACTCAGCCCCTGGCATTAGCATCTCCTAGTAAACTTGTAGCTGTTCCTTCCTTAATGTGGGTGCCTAGTATCCCCAGGAGGGAGGTGGACTTTAATACATCATGGAGATAAATTCTCCATGTTAAACAACAGGCATCTTCTAGGTGCTGCTGGACCGTTTCAGAGTTTTAGAGGAGTGCATTTCTTGGCAAAGAAGAAAGAATCTAGTTCCTTAGCAGAGAATTAAAATGTCTTGTTGATGGAACGAAGCCATTAGTCCCATGGAGCACTGTATACATGTGGAGCTTCTCTCTTCCAGATAAATATAAAAATTTCCTAGAGGAGGTGGAAGTTGACTTTATGATATCTGTTCATTAAATTAGGCTTAGGAAAAAAAATGAAAATGGAAAGTATTTGCAAAGAGTATCTAGCAGCTCTCTCAAATATGGATAATTCTTGGGTATTTGGGTTTTTAAAAAACAGGGTTCTTAAACTGTGACAGCTGAGAATGAAATGAAGCGGTGCTGTCATATCAGACTTTCCTTAGCGTTGACACA
Source organism: Ovis aries (assembly GCF_016772045.2). NCBI lineage: Eukaryota > Metazoa > Chordata > Mammalia > Artiodactyla > Bovidae > Ovis > Ovis aries. The sequence goes on along the minus strand of NC_056078.1, from coordinate 15,486,644 downwards.
GCTGCTAACCTGGTTGATGAGGGAATTTTAATGTCTGTTTGATAAGATCACTCTTGATTTTCTTTTGGAAAGGATGGAGAAATGCCTGGAAGAGAGAGAATGGTAAATAGTTGAATGATCTTACCTAAAAGATGATAGGTTCATTTAAAAAAAAATCATGTCACAGGATTCCATCTTAGGCCTTGACCTAGTCATTAGTTTATGTCAGTAGCCAGGATAAAATGTAGACAAAATGCTTCTGTAATGCGGATCCTCTTAAATCTGGGAGAGTAGCAAATATATTGACTGACAAAAAGACTGTAACAAGATCTGCAAAAGTATATCAAAGAGGTAACTTTTCCTGTGTATAAATGTAAGGTTTAAGAAAATCTGTGGAACAAACCCAGAAGAGAAAAATTCTTAGCTATTAAACCTGAGGGCAGAATACAGGGCAGAAGTTCTCGGCTTTGGTTATATCCTAATACCACTTAGCGGGGGTACCTGGGAAGCTTTCAAAATGTTAATAACTAAGCGCCACTCTAGCCAATTAAGTCAGAATCTCTAGGGGTGAGGCCCAGGTATTGGTAGGCTTAACAGTCTCCCCAGGTGATTTTATAGTACATCTATGCTCGAAAACTATGAATTCATTTTATTTTGTGGATAAATTATAGACCCAATAAGAAAGTACCCCAATAAGGATGTCACTGTCCACCCCTTTAAAAAAGCTAATTAAAAAAAAAAAAAGCCACATTTGGTGGCTTTCGTGGTAAAGAATCCGCCTGAGAGTGCAGGAGATGCAAGAGATGTGTGGGTTCGATCCCTGGGTCGGGAAGATCTCCTGGAGTAGGATGGCAACCCACTCCAGTATTCTTGTCTGGAAAATTCCATGGGCAGAGTAGCCTGGTGAGACATACAGCATGCAATTAGACTGCATTTAGGGTATTGTTTGAAACAGGAGACATGTACTCAGGAAGAACAAAGTGAAAATGCTGAGCTGATTTAAAGTCTTGTCTGAGAACTGTGTAGGAAATTGTAAATGCTTAGATGGCTAATATAAACCTAAGGAAGTAAACAGTTTTTAAAGAAGAGATTTCAGTATGGATTCCTTTATACTCAGGTTTTTCAAGGAAAACTCTCTTGGTTATTATTCTAGGGATGTTACAAAAAATAGGCTGGATTATCTACAAAGAATCAGAATGTTACAGAGACTTCCTTGTAAGAAATGGGGCCTCATTAAAACAGATCATTTTGACAAATCTTTGACAGTTTGGGGTTGTACGTGTGTATCTACCCTTTTAGAATTTTTTGTTTGTTTCAAAGACAATAGATTTATAATTTCAGAGTTTGGATCAATCTTTAGATAAGTAAGTCACTAAAGATTTCCTTATGGTAGCAGAATAGAAGGTAAGATAATCAACTGTGACTTTTTTTTCTCTCTCTCTCTCTCTCTTTTTTTTTTTTTAGTGTTTTATTTTTTAAATTTTAAAATCTTTAATTCTTACATGCGTTCCCAAACATGAACCCCCCCCCCCACCTCCCTCCCCATAACATCTCTCTGGGTCATCCCCATGCACCAGCCCCAAGCATGCTAAAAAAAAATTAATTTATGTTGGACTATAGCTGACTTACAATATTGTGTTAGTTTCAGATGTGCAGCAGGGTGATTCAGTAATATGTATACATATATCTATTCTTTTTCAAATTCTTTTCCCATTTAGTTTATTACAGAATATTGAGGAGAATCTCCCGTGCTGCACAGTAGGTCCTTGCTGGCTATCAGTGTGTGTGTGTATTTTAACTCTCGACAGACTAGTCTAGATTATAGAACTCTGGCTTTCCAATCATAGAAAAGCACCAATTGCTACCAGTCCTTGACCAGATCTTCCTGTTTCGTCCCTTCTTGTTTAAAGTAGTATAGTAAATCTCTTCTTTCTTTAGTTTCCTTCTTGGAGCACAAATTTCACGACCCTAAGCCTGTCCTCTCTTCTTCCTCTGGCTCCCCAGGGCACCTGAGTGGCTGTGTATTTCTTTGCCATCTGAATAGTAATCTGAGGACCCTCCTCTTTCTCTCCACTTGGAGGCAGGCAGGCAGCTGAGGCTGGCTTGCTGGTGGCAGATCAAGGAATAGTGTGAGAAGACACTGTTTTCACTTCAGTCTCTTTTCTCTGTCAGAACTGAAATGTGTGAGTTTCTGTTTGATTGCTTGATGTTTGACCTGGCCCAGTCTGAGTTTGCAAGGGAGTCATTTCAAACACTTGAGCTGATATTAAGCCATTCAAATAATAGCTGTGCTTGCCCTGTTATTAACTGGTCCTTGAGTTACTGATCGCCTTTTCTTGATGACAGTTTTTCTTCGATTTTTTTGATGGCATCTTGGAGGCAGGGCATATACCTCAACTAGGAAGTCTGCCCGAGTATGCCTTATGTACATACAGCTTGCTTTAACCTGATGTAGTGTTGAATCCATCCTGGCTGACAGTTTTTATTTTCCCTCATTTATTTATGGATCTACAGCATCAGCGGAAGAAATTTCTCCATAACAGATGTCTGGACATTGCTATTCATTAGCAATGAATCAGTATGTTGAAATGATCATTTTGGTCTGGTTATTTTATGGTGAATCTATTGTAGCAACTGTGAAGCATTATGTTTATTATTATGTGTTACTTTAATTCTAATTTTAATTATTATTTGGCAGTGTAATAAAGTGGCCTGGAAGCATGGTATTCATTAATTTTTGTTAAAGTTTGAGAAAAGAGTTTCTCCCTGGGACTCAGTGTTTGGGAAAGGATGTTGCTCCTTGAGGGAATGGGTCAGAAACCAGGGCCTTCATTTTAATGAAATGTTCCTGTGATAGGATGTGGTCCTGTGGAGAGGCCATATGATACAAGCCAGTGTGACATTCCAGGGTAGATTGCTTCACAGGTAAAAAATGGGTGTACAACGAACATTCTGTGAAAGGTGTTCAGATCAGACCCTTGCCCCCAGCCACTCATCAGTTAGAGGTCACCAACTCTGGACTTCAATGTCTTAAACTATAAAGTGAGAGTATTTGATCTGAATAATTCTAAAATCCTCTCTTACTCAAAAACTGGTTATAGTTGTATGGTATTATAATTATGATACTGTAACTATAGAGCCACACCCCATTTGTCTTTAGGATCAGGCCATAGAATTGTATCTTCCTAAGATTTAGTAGTAATTTTGATGTCCATCCATACTTACAAACTTACAGTTCTGCTTACATTGTCTTGTTGGCATCTTTATATAGAAACTGTGAGAATAAAAAGAATTCTTAGACCTATGGGCAATAAGACTATGAAATATAGTGGGGGTTTTTGTGGGTAATACTTCCAAGATCAGGAAAACAAAGACATTTTCTCCTCAAGGTCTTAGAGACTTCAAAACTGTTAGTGAGAATATAAACTCAACATAAATACAGGCACAAAATGATACAAAATAGGGAACTGAGGGGCATGAAGTCTGAACACTGCCCTTCAGAAAGCCCTGGAAACACCAACCAGTCTAACTTTTGCAAGTAAGACATGTCTGTTTTTTAAGAAATATGCAAAAGACATAAAAAATGAAATGTTCTATTGAAATTGTGTGATTTCTATTGTGTTTTTGAACAATAGGTCCCTACTTCCACCCTAGCAGATACCGGTTTTAATTCTGGGAAGATTGAGAGTTTGCATATTGATTGTAGCCTACTAGGACAACTGACAAAATAGCCCAGATATGTGTTTTTGTGTGTGTGTGTGTGTGTGACAATGTTTTAAAGTAATTCTGCGATCATAGATCCGCTAGATTGTATGGGTTTGTTTCTTCTAACACACTATTTCTAGTTGTTATCTCTTTGTGCCTTCAAATTGCTTAGGTAGGTACCATGCAAAGTTACATTTTTCTCCTTGAGTTCCTAATGATTCTTGCTCTCTTAAATATTGCTTTTCTGGCTTCTTGAGTTTGCTGAATCATTGCCTGTGCCTCTGGGAGACATGCTGTTATTTCCCTAAGGAGTCACTCCTGACAAGAAGTGATTACCAGTGTATTCGCAGCTTAGGTGTTTCTGCTGTTCGGCTTCTCTCCGGATAAATCACAGTTGTTGCAGAGCAAGTGTGCAGCTTAGCTCAGGACCAGAAGATTGCGTCGAGAACGTGCTCAAAGGAATTGGTGACAGATTCTGCACTGGTTTTACCTTCAGCCCTTGCTCCTGATGTTGCTTTTCTGAGCTGTTGTGTTGGTTCCCACTCTCTGTCTTGTGTCTCACTCTTGACTTGGTTTTTTGAAGCTGCTGCCACTGGAGCTCTTGTATATTTCAGAGCTGAGCACAGGGAATTCAACAAAAAGCAACTGGATAACGTTTCTAACAACATGTAGCTTTCTAAAAGCAGTGGATTACTGGAGATGTCCTCACCTGGACAGTCTGTTGAAGAAATTCAGGGCGACTGATCGGAGATCATGTGGGTTAGTTAAGGGCATATTCCGAAAAAAGGGGTGCATTTTACTTTCTGGGTGATAAAAGCTGGGAAAGCTTAAGAAAATGGCTTTAAATGCCATCATGCATCATTAATTAGAGCTGACAAGAGGCAATCAGTCCGAATGAAAAAAGACAGAGCATAATGCTTCCGCAATGAAAGTGGATGATTAAAATAGGATAGAGGAGGTTCCCAAGCAAGTGCAAAAACAGCTGAGTCGGCAAGATCTGGAAGAGTCCATGGTGCCTCACTTGTCTCATCCAGGTGTGTGATTCTGGTTGACATCTCTAGTTAGTACAGGACCTGGTGGTGGTTTCTCAGACCTGCGAGATCCTAGGGAGGTTTGAAGGGAGAAATAGGGTGAAAAGACAGATAGGCTGCTGATTACAAATGGAGACAGCTTTTAGATGAAGGAAGAATGAAACTTTTGGCGAAAGCTTTGACTCTCAGACCGAGAGACCTATTAAGTGTCACAAGAACAGAATCTCACGCTATAACACATCTGTCTTTTGAAGAGTGAATAGTTTGTTCCATGTAAGCCAGTTGTCCCAAGGTAACATTGGATGCTTTGCAGTTCAAGTTCTTAGTGATACATGAGCCGTCACTCATTTTGTGCACTGGATTTTGTGGTACTTATTTAGTTTGATTTTTATTTTGTATAAAAAAATCCCACCATAAGTAGAATAAATATATCATCTGCATTTTTTTTTCACTAGCATTAAAGCTGATCCAATTCTCTTTTAAGGAGATGCATATCCTTGTGGTTTTTAGGCTATGAATAACAGGTTTCTTACTTTTCCTACATTATTTATAGACCCTAAAACAGCCCAGTTTTCTCGTCTTTGCACAGGCAAAGCTCCCAAGAAGTAATTGGAAGCCTTGTGTTGCTCTGGGTCAAGTTAATAACTTTGCTTCCATTCCCTTAGACTACTCATTGCTATGTGGTAGATATTTTTACTTAAGCTCATTTTTTTTTCTGTTTCCCTTTCATCTAGTCAAACTAATATTGCCAAGTTCATATGAAAAAATAACCTTTCAGCTTTAATCTCCTCTGCTTCCAAAGAACAGAACCAATGTTCTGTCTTTATCTCCTTCATGTTCTTGTTGAATTTTCTCAATATAGCTGCTGTAACATAATAATACGACCCTTGTATGTAATGTCACAGTCAGCTTTTTTTCTATGTTGTGAACTTCTGTTTTTGGAGGGGAAGGATATCACAGTGGCCGAAGATATACCAGATACAAGGTAGGACTCCAGGAAACGTTAAATTGTATCTTCCTTTACGGGGAATTTTGGACCACACTTACAGAATATAGAACTCCTGGGCTGCTGGCAAATTTCATTTCCTCAAGTGACTTTGATGGCAATATGAGATCATTGGAAGAAGCTAGTTTCAAATAGAAAAATGTGACAGAAGAGAGTACATTTTCATTTCCCAGCAATTTCCTCCCTTGCCTGTGGGATGCCAGTTTCGAGAAGATGCTTTTTACGCAGATAGCACACCTTACCCTGAATATTTTTATAAGTGAGAAATAATTACAGTAGCCAGCAGGTTTTATTCATGCTCAGTGCTAGATATTTTTTAAGGTTCTTTCCATCCCTTACCTATTGTAATGCTTACAATCGCCTTGTGTAAAGATAGCACATGCCTCAATAAATGAGAATTTGTAGAGAGAGGTTACTTAGCTTCACCAGGACCACTTTAGAAACAGTGCAACAGACCCATGATTGAGCCGGTTTCAGAGCCAAATCACATCGTTTCTTAAATCTATATATTACGCCGCGTCCCCCACCCTCCACTTCACCACGGATTCACTCTCAGAATCAACTGTAAACTGGCAGTGTACACCAGACTAGAAACAGTGAGGACCCAGAGGTTAGCCAGATGTGCAGGGGGAGTTTCTTCCTTTAAAAATAATACAGAACCCAGAACCTTTAAGAAGATTCTCTTGAAGGAAACCATGAGGCCCTAATTCTTTCTCTCCTGGTTTTACCTTCCCCGGGAGTGGGAGAGGAGCCCTCTTGAGTAGCAGGGGGCAGTCAGACAGTAGCTGAATGCACGTCAACATTAGGGGCCTGACAGCAGCGGGCAGAGACCGAGTTTTGGAGACAGGGATTCAGGAGTCAGACATCAGTCTCTGAGTTGACTCTCACAAGGCAAGACTTGAGTTTTGGAGGGACTTGGGTAGGGGATCAAAGCAAGATCAGCAGCTAAGTCTGAGTTAATGCTGGCTGACGAAGGTTACGGGTGATGCCAGAACATGCGACAGGGTCCTGTTGATGATCCCAGTACCTTAAATGTGGAGAGTTAGGGTACATGGTGAGGAGACACATGCGATTAAAATTACAGTGTTCCGTTTCAGCCTCTTGTTACCATATTGTATTAGACTGGCCAACAGTTTGTTAGGATTTTTCCATAACATCTTAGGAACTTTTTGGCCAACCCAATAGCTTGATCCCTGCTTAGTCTGGTTAGGTGAGCAGTGTTGGAAGGCATTCAGAATATGGGAGAAATACTGGAAATCATATCTTCCCTTTCTCTGTGCCATCAGGCTGGAAGCTAGGTAGTTTGAAAAAAGATTGGTTAATGTTTAGTTTTTTTACTCAGAGTATCAACATCTCTGTTTTTTTTTAATGCAAAATATAGAAGCTAAAGGCCCATGAATCTTTTTGCCTAGTGGTAGGAAATTCAATGATTCACCCAAAGGAAGTGAATCACAGTTTCCTGGGAAGTTGAGCTATTTTTACTTATCCAAAAGGGGCACTGGTGGCCGGGCTCCTAACTGGATTTCTGGCCAGCTCTCATAGGCATTTTATGTTCCTGGTCAGATGCAGGGAAGAAAAGGGTGCTTCCAGAAGGAACCCCTGCTAGGTATCCTCCACTGATTGGGGAATAATTGAGTCAGACTTTTCTTTAAAGGTGGACCTCCAAATTATGTGGTATGCATAACATGTTAAAAAGTTGACATGCTGAGCCGTACCGGCTATGAAAACCCAAGCATCTTTGCCCGGCTACTCATAAGATAGATTTGCCTTGGCCAAAAAGGACTTGTTTGCATACATTGAGGCGGAAACTGTTTAAAAATCTTATTGCAGATGTTTGCACCCATATTATCATCATGTCTCCCTAAAGGAGTGACTTTTAAAGGAAGTTTGAGTGGAAAGTGGACTGACACCATTAAGACCTAGAAAGAATTCATTTTAATATTGAGTTGACTTTGCCTAATGAAGGCAAGAGGGGTGTTAGAGTCTGTGACAAGGTTAACCTGTTGATGGATTCACAGTGCCTCTAATGTAGAAAATTAGAAGGATACATAATGAGACAGACATATAATTAAAATTATACAGTTAATTCTTTTATTGAAGTCAAAGTAATTCTTGAGTGTAATGTGAACAAATTATTTCTATGTATAGGCAAAGTAAAGGAAATAAATTTTAAACTGTGTTTATCAAGCAAGAAAGATAATACTTTTAAAGTGACTAGTTATAAACTAATTAAAAACCATAGTGAAATACAAAATGTTGGCATATTGAACCACCTTAGTGCATTAACTTTTGTGGTTTGGTTGAAAAAATTTCTATATACTTTGCATAAAGCTTGGAATATAACCTCTGTTTAGTTGGACAGCAGGGTAAAAAGTTAAAAACTATTATTTATTGGTTATTAATAGTCACTAAGAGTTACTCCATAATGATTCTGTATTAATGAGTCATTTTTGAGTACTGCCAACTTAAAAGAAAACAGATATAATTTGAATGCTGAAACAAGTATTACTACGTATAATGCTCAGTTTGAAATTTGGGGGCAAATCAAAGGAACCTCATTATTCATACTATCCTTGTAGTGAGTAAATTTAATAGTAAAATGAGATTTTATAAAATTCTTAATACTTAAAACATCTTTCATCTGTTCTATGCATTAAAGTTTCTTGAGATTTTGAGAATGGTTACCTTGCTTTAAAAACATTTTAACAACAACAAAACAGATGTTTGGGCACGCCGGACCAAAGAATAGTACTTATTGCTACATATTATGATGTAGAAATGCAGTTTTCACAATAATTTACAAGTTTTTCAAATTTAAGAATGTGACATTTTTTTTCCTACTTGCTCAACTTGCTTGGAGTGATATATAAAAAAAATGAGGACAGTTGTGCTGTAGAAGCTTTTACTGTCTTCACATGAGATTCTACTGTGGCTGAATTTTCTTGGTAATAACTCATTCAATTAGTGCTTCAGGCCCAGAAAGCTGATTTTTGAACTCCACCAACTTCAAGTCGGGAGAGAGATGATTTTATCTTTGATTTTCAAGTGGAGGCAGGTTGAGCAGAGGAACCTTTTGAGTCTGTAATAAAAACAGCATCGCAGGATGTCCTACTTCAGGCAGAGCCAAGGGAGGCCTATTTTCATCCTAGCGCAGTGCATGGGGCTTCTCTTTGGCAGGGGGCATCCTGTAAACCGACCTCCCTGGCCGCCTTCCCTGTTGTAAAGGAGGTGCTCTTCCTGTCCTTATCTACGATGAGCTTACAATTCCATGGGGCTCTGAAGCCATGAGACACAGAGATTCTAAGAGGCTGGGCTGGCATTCATGGAAATGGAAGGAAAAAGCCAGAGGGCAGTCTGGGGAGGGGAAAAGAGAAGGGAAAGTGTTATTCTAGATTCTGCCTTCCTTCCACTGACTTTCCGTGGGTTGTGCTCCGCCCCCACCCCCCACCCCCCGCCCCACCTCACTTTCCAGCATTTATAAAACAATAGATTGTCATGTCAGAGAAGAACGAGAACGATGTTATGGGAAGATGTGGCCCTTGAGAGCTTTCTCCTCTGAGGCAGCTTGATGAGTGAGTCATTAAAGTGCCAACGGCTCTTACGATGATGTCGCTGGAACAAAATACAAAGGAACCATCCCGTTCCTTGTGACTGATATCCACCCTTTCAAAAGAGTGATGGATAAAAATGATTTTTAAAAGACCTTATTTGCATGTAACAAAACATGCCAGCTGTTTGATTCATTGTTAAATGATGAGAAACCTATATACCAGTCATTTTCAGTCTGGATGTAAATTTATTTTTCGCTTGTTTTCAGTGTCTGGTTATCTACAGTAAGCAGATTCTCATAAATCAGAACTAATGGGGACATTCAGGATGATTGCTAATATTTAGACAAATAGATTTGAAAAAATGAGGATGTTAGAACTACCTTAGAAGTAATCACAACCTGGGGAATTGCTATTTAGCTGTATTTTCCTGGGCTGTTTCCTGTCTGATCTAGTGTCACAAAAGAGCCACCACCTTCAGTCGGAATAAAGGGGGAAACAAGGAAAAATGTCAAGTGTAGTTTAACTTTCTCAAACCTTTATTTAGCCATTTTTCTCTTGTATGTATTCTAGACCCGTCAAAATCCCAAGGTCATTTACTGTTTAGCTTTGAAGTCTCTAAGACATGGAGAATTTGGTAGCCACACACACACAGAGATAAACCTGAGACATATTTTAATTTCCTCTGAAAACAGAACACCATGAGATCAAATTAAATGGTTGGAAAATGTATTTGAATTAAACAAAGAGCTCTTAACTTGAAGGGGTTGGGATGGTCATGGAAGTAGGCCATGGGATTTTGTTCTCCAGAGCAACGAAAGAGGGAGGGAGAATGCCTAGTGCCTGTGTGCATTCAAACCTCCCAAGCAGTTTGTAGATTGTGTGTTATCCTTGATACTTTATATGAGAGTAAACCAACTTGGAGGTTACGCAACTTGCCCACGTGTTTCACAGCTAGGAAATGCTGGAGCCAAGATTCAAATTCAAGTCTTCCTGTTTCTAAAAGCTGTGTTCTTGAGCCACTCCACGGTGCTGTTTCCTCTAAAGCTAATTTCTGTCCATTTCATTTTCTTTGAAAAACAGTCAACAAATTGTACTTGCAGATTGATTTTTCAGCCCCCTGCTGCTGTGTGAGTCAGAACAGACATCTCACTGACACTGGCAGCAGGTCCCTGGGTACCATAGGAAGTGTGTCCAGGATAGTTTGTGTCTCGCTGTATGTGAATATAGCCTTCTTCAGAAGTTGGTAACACTTTAATTCCTTGAATTTAGCTTGTGTGAAACTTTCCAATAGTCACAAAACAGTAACCCTTCTTAACAAAGCTGTAAAAGGGGATGAGACACCCAAATTCTGCAGGCAGGGTAGTGCTGGTGGTATAATGTTGAGCACAGTTGCCTCCCTCATTCTATAGGCAGCCTGTATACAACTTAGATCAGAAGTATAGTCTTTGAAAACCTTACTGAAAAAAAAAAGTTTCGTATAATTGAATGAAGCTTGAATTTCGAGGCAGCTTTATAAATTTCTGAAGAGTTTAAGATGAGAAGGTTGACTTTGTGGGTAGTGTTCGGCATTCATCAATCTTTATTGATGTTAGGCAGACTCATTACAAGTCCTTGCCCTCCTCTTATAATTTGAAAGACATTGCTGGCAAAGAGAATCCCTAAAGTCCCTCTTCACTTCATTGGGTTTAGTATATCAAGAATACTAATGGAATATAGTAGGCGATTTTTCAGTGATCTTTCCTTTTGGAAGACCCAGGAGGGAATACTGCCTAGGACTCTGGCCATGGATTCATTCTTTTGGACTAGCTTTGCGGTTCCTAATTTTCTTTCTGCAAGCTTGAAGTCAGCCTTCTGGTTAGCACCTCTATCAGAACATAGATGTCTGGATTAGAGTCTTGTCCACAGTGAAAAGAAACCCTGGGCTCTCTGGTGTTACCTCCAGTGCTCAGCAACAATCTCTTTGGAACAACAAGATTAGTGATGCTCTTCACCTGAGCAGCCATTCTGGATCCTGCGAGACCTTCATCCCAGAGTGACGATGCTGGTTGCTAGGAACAAATCAGAGTAGAACTGTTGGTGCTGAGGATGCCTGTAGTGATGGTGCTCACACCAAGATTTATAGGGGCACATTCCTGGCAGTGTGGAGGGTAGAGCAGCAATCCCTTGAGGTTTGCCCCTGCCCAAGGATGTGGTTTAAAGTGTTCCTCAGCTGATCAATCCACTCTGCTGGTTTGTATCAAACCGCTCTGTGCCAGGGCATGGATGTCACCTCTCCAACCCCCTGGGATGATCAAGGTTTCTATAGGTTTTAAAAATAACATTGTCAACGAGTTTGCAGGAACGTGTTATTCTGGGTTCCTCTTTTCCCCTAGAAGGCACAGTACTTCCGCGTTTATGGAGCAGGACGTAGTGTGCCTGAAACCCATGCGCTGTGAGATTCCTCTCTGGTTTTAGATGTGACCTTGCCACGGGGCTGTCAGTGTCCCAGAAGGCAGTAGAAGCCCTTGGGATATGCTTGTCAGATCCTTCAGTGATGGCAGAAATCACTCAGTTCCTTAAGTGACTTTTCTCTCCTGGGCCGGGCCAAAGGTTGGCTCTGCACACACCAGCAAAGTGTGAGTCATGAGAGCAAATGGCCTAGAGACAGCTGCATCTACAGTCGCTCAGGGGCCCAGCCCTACTCTGAGGCCAACTCGTTCTGCCCGGGGAACCAGCACCCGGCTGGTCTGGGCACTCACACACGCGATCACGGTATAGGCAACCAGGGCTGTGAGGAAAAGACAGATAAAAACATGATTCCATATTCTGGCTGGGAGCATTTGGGCATTCTTTTTCACATTCTTTGCATTATGGTTTATCACAGGATATTGAATTCAGTTCCCTGTGCTATCCTGTAGGACACTGTTATTTATCGACCCTATATAATAGCTTGCATTTGTGAATCCTGAACTCTCAACCTCCCCTGACCCTCCCTCTTGGCAACCACAAGTCTGTGCTCTCTGAGTCTGTTTTGTAGATAGGTTCATTTGTGTTGTGTTTTTAATTCCATATGTACCTGAGGTCACATGATACCTGTCTTTTTCTTTTTTACTTACTTCACCTAGCATGATAATCTCTGGGTCCATCCATGCTGCTGCAGATAGCATTATTCCATTCTTTCAATGTTGATGGACATTTTGGTTGTTTCTGTGTCTTGGATATTATAAATAGTGCTGCTGTGACAAGCCAAAACTCTTAAATACATTAAATTTTTCTTGAATAAGATCAAATTTCCTATCCAAGACTTCTGCCATTCAAATAGAGTAGCCCACTAACTACATGCAGCTATGAAGCCCTTGAAATGTGGCTAGTCTGAATTGAAAAGTATCGTATACTGGATTTCAAAGACTTGGTGTGAAGAAAATATCAATTGTTGAAATGGTGAGATAGTTCTAGTTTATATATATATATTGGGTTAAACAAAATGTATCAGCTTTTACCTTTTTATTGTGGCTTCTAGAAAATTAGAAAGCAAACAAAAAACATGTGACTCTGTTATGTTCTACGGAAGTATAGACTTCTGTTTCCTAGGACCTGGAGCCCTATACTCCAGCTGTTGTATTATATACTAGCATTTCTTATATACAAAGAGGTCTTTCATGTAGGGCTAAGACTTGACAATTCAGAGACTCCTCCACACATCCCTAGCTTCATCTGAAATCTGTCGTTTGACCATCTCACTGACCCTTTGAGACTAGGCATTTGTTGTGGATAAAAGGATAAAGGTCAGTACTTCAATCGGATTGGCATCTTGAGAAAAGGTCAGGCCTCCAGGGAGTCGCGGAACAAGGTTGGAGCCATTGGCCAAAATTTTATCTCTGAATAATCTGTGAATATCAGTTACAATAAATCTTGAGTCTGCTCAGTTGGAGGGGAGCCACAGCTCAAAAGAAGATATTTCAAAGGAATCAGTAATCAATTCCTCACTTCCTCTAGGGCAGGAAGCTGCTTCCAGTAAACACAGAATTGACCTTGCTAGAATCCCACAGCTCTCCCCAGCTAGCAGGTTGAGGTCATTGGGATGAGGAATCATTTTCAAACAGCTGAGTAGAGAAAACAAACAAAGCAGATGAGAAAGGGTTAGTGGTTCTGTCCCCACCAGGTTATGATAGGAGGCGAATAGTAAGGGAAGAAGACGTATGATTTGTATAAATAGGTCAAATCTTTTGGAAAACAGAAAATGGAATACGAATAAATGTCAATAAATGAATCTATCAGCCTCTGCTTTTCTCTTTCTGTGCCAGGGGAGCTCTTATACACTCCAGGCTGAGTCAGAGGAAGGAAAGTTGTGGGAGCCTTACTTTTCCTGCCTTTCTAATGAAGACATAAATACTGAAAATGTTATGCTGACATTTCATGTTTCTCCGGAGTGCCTTATTTTCATGTAATTATTTTGGATTTTTTTTTCAGTGCTCTAAATTTCTCTGCGTGTCAACCCTTAGAAACATCACAAATCTCCCAGTTTTGCAGACACAAAGGCTAGGCACGTATGCCCAGGTTGTGGCGATGAGGGCAGTCTTTGATGAGCATTTGCAGAATCCTGCAGGAGGTGTTTCTTGCCATTTCTTCTCTGGATTTCCCAGCTGCCTGGGACGGAGTCCTGTCTAAACTTCCACATTGGGAATGAAAGGGCTTTGTAAGCAATGTGAGGGGGGATTTCCTCTGGCAAGCTGTGCCTGTCTGCTCCTCCTTCATTTACAAAGCACTATGTTAACTTCAACGGTCCCTATGTATTTTAGGGCCATTCCTCTAAATAGAACAAAACCATAGAGCCTTACAGATGATAAAGATTCTTAAAAATTATCTACTGTCCCCCTCTAATTTTTAAAGGAAGTGCCCCAGCAAGGTTAAGTCATTTACACAGGGTCACGTAGTCTGGGTCTCCTTTTCCACAATGGAAGGTCCTCACATTTCATCACACAACCTCCAAGGGCTCATTTCATCTGCAAGAATAAGCTGAATGGTATGAGCCCAGTTTTATATCGATGTCAGGACTAAGTACGGAGAAGGCAATGGCACCCCACTCCAGTACTCTTGCCTGGAAAATCCCATGGACGGAGGAGCCTGGTAGGCTGCAGTCCATGGGGTCGCAAAGAGTTGGACACGACTGAGTGGCTTCACTTTCACTTTTCACTTTCATGCATTGGAGAAGGAAATGGCAACCCACTCCAGTGTTCTTGCCTGGAGACTCTCAGAGACGGGGGAGCCTGGTGGGCTGCTGTCCATGGGGTCACACAGAGTCGGACACGACTGAAGCGACTTAGCAGCAGTAGCAGCAGGACTAAGTGACTGTCATTTGGGGACATTAAATATGGAAATCTGTACATGACGCAGGGCACACCTAGTCTCATGATGATTTGGGGATTCCCGGCTCTGTTTTATAGCGGACTTCATTTATTTTAGTTAATATAGGTTACATGTGCTGAGATGCTTTTACTGGAGTAGCATTGGTCCCTCTCCTCCTTCAACAGGGAAAACAGTGAATTTAGTATCCTTCCAAAAGTGTGTTTCCTTGGAGGTAATGATCCTCTGGAGCAGCAATGCAAACACTTCTGTGTGTGTGCTAAGTCGCTCAGTCATGTCCAGCTGTTTGTGACCTCATGAACTGTAGCCCACCAGACTCCTCTGTCCATGGAATTCTCCAGGCAAGAATACTAAGTGGGCAGCTGTGCCCTCCTCCAGGAGAGATGCTTCTACTTTTGCCTTTTTCCTGAAACATCCCCATTCCCCTCACCAGCCGATACTTCATCTCCAGCCTCCCTTTGTCCTTATTCCCCTCTGTCACACACAGGCTGTGACATTTTCACAGTGCTTGAAAGTGGAATGCCGTGTGTTCTTAGGGGCTCTCTTCCTGCCTGAGAGGAGCCCTCTGGTCTTCATTAAACACGTCTCCTTTTCCGTCAGGCACATGGGCCAGCGCGCTGGCCCCTGTGATGTGGCTTCACAGCATTTGGCAGAGCGAGCGATACTGGGGAAAGTGCCCATTCTCACACCCCACTGATGTTTCCTGTCATGTGTGGAATTTGTTTCCTGTTACTCTTGCTAACCCGTGAAGGGTCTGCTTAAAATACGACACTTCCTGCTTCCGGAGCATTTGTAATATCCAAGGCAGAGAGTAATCTCAGATCAAAAGAATGGCCAAATGGCCAAGTCAGTTAATCTGAAGTGGCACTCTACTTCCACATATCTCTGGGGTGCCGCATTATCATTTTTTTCAAAGGTATTTTCATTGAGCATGGTAGTTTGGGGTAAGGCTTAATTTATCCTAATAATATAAAATATACCTTGCTGTATCTTAGTCTCTTTCCCATAGATACAGCCCCAGACTAAATTGGAAGTTAGAACTGCTTTTGAAACAGCCAGTGGCATTGGTATTTGGGGAAAAAACAACAACAACAACAGTATCAGGATCCATAGCTTGTATATGTGATTTGCCCTTGGCTATATAGAAACGCTTAAAAGAACAAGCAAGGAGAGAGACAAAGGGAAATAAAACACTTTATTTGAATTACATCCTGATTTTCTTTCTAATCCAAATGTCTGAATATTATTCTGAACCCAGAGAAGTTACCAAAAAGTCTCTAAGCTCTTATTCATCTCTAAAGTGAAAACTCATATTAATTCATGCTAATTGTAGGAATTAAGAGATGAAAGGGACAGGGGAGCATGCTGAGACAATCAGATGCTACCCAGAGTTATTACTAATTGATCCTGAGTCAAGCTGCTTGAGCCCTGGAGATGCGGAACACGCCCTGAGATGCAATTTTCTCAAACCCCGTTGGCCCTGGATAGGTACATTTTGTTCTAATGGATGAGATATTTGCTTCTGGGGAGTATTTTTCTTCACTGCAGGCAAGAAAAATTGCTCTTTAAAATATACCTCTTCATGGCTGAGGAACACAAAACCGCTTTATGGCTTAAATTTTTAAAAAGTGACTGGCCGTTGTCAAAAGTACCAAGGCATCAAAGCGCCCAGGCACTGGGCGTTGACAGCAGGCCAGAGATTGCTCCTGCCTTCCTTTCCTCCTCGTTCTTCGAACAAACAGCTTATAATTTGAAAAACAATGTAATGGAGACACATGTGATGATAAGTGTCGTAGGTTGCATCGGGCAGGTATAAAATACACCAGCTCTTTGGATTTGCCTGCTTTCCTTTGTGATCCTTAATCATACGAAAGAGCCTTGGTCCAGTCTCAGTGTCTGTATTCCTGTCATTGGTTGACATGCTCAGGACAGTCCTGAGAAGACACAATACCGCATCAGCCGCTTCAACGATTCCCCTGATGAACCTGGGTGAGAACCAAGGTGCACCATTCTCATTGGGAGTTAATCCAGAAATTCTTGTTTGAAGCTGTTATTACAGATATTTAGGACATCCTGTTTGCTGCTGATGTGGGAAACCTGCCTTTGATAATGAGCTTTGACAAAACCAGGAATGGTACTTACCTCTGAATTTCAGTTCTCATTTTACAGTGAGGTGGAAGGTGGAGGGGAACGTAAATCAGTGTCGTCAGTTCGGTAAGTGTTTATTGTGATCCTAGTATGTGCCGATCATCGTGTTTTCTCTTTTTTCCTAAACATGGAATTTCAAGTGAATTTTTTCTTGTGACCTGGAACATTGCATTAATTTGTGCTTCAGAATTGCTTCAAAATCGAGTTTATTAAAGAAAACTAGCTCCCAGAACAGTGACTTTTTCTTATTACTTGAGTTTTCACTACTATGTAATTGTGGTATTAGCAGAAGAGATTCATTTTCAAAATAATGAAAATGCAAAAAATAATGTGTCATTCGAGATGTAATTTATCAGCATCAAGACTGTGCTGGGTTCAACTACAGAACTGGTAAAGAACGGTAACCAAAGCAACACAGTAAATTAGAAAGTCCTCCAGACACTCCCACATCATGACGTTTATGACCTATTCACGTGTGTGTGCGCTCAGCCACTCAGTCATGTCCAACTCTTTGCAGCGGGCAGCCCCATGGACCGTAGCCCACAAGGCCCCTCTGTCCATAGAATTTTCCAGGCAGGAATACTGGAGTGGGTTGCCATTTCCTACTCCAGGAGATCTTTCCAAACCGGGGATCAAACCTGAGACTCTTGCATCTCCTGCTTTGGCAGGTATATTCTTTACCACTAGCGCCGCCTGGGAAGCCCCATTCACAGTTCAGTATTTAAATATATGTTAAGCATGTTAAAGAAGGAAAATAAGAATGTTTTTCTTAGTGGTTTAAAAACTGGAAAAGAACAACTGCTCCCTCTAGTGACAAATCATAAATTAGCAACAAAATGAAAACACTGGATGAAAAAAAACCCTGTGTTTCAAATCAAACACGATTTGTGGCTGAAATCAATAGAGATTAAAATGTGGAAAAGGAGGTGAGTGGTAAGCCTCTACTTTGTGTATTTTTTAAGTGTTAATAGTCACTCCCTGTACAGTCTTTCCATTCCTTTGTTAATAGTCTTTACTTTTATATTAGCTTTTTTTTTTTTTTTGAGAAGCAGTATGTCATGTGAATGGGTTTAAGTATAAAATCTTGGTGGTTGATTTGGGGTTCTTTCATAATTTTTAGTAATGTTCAGTTTGGTGGCGCTAGTGGTAAAGAACCCATCTGCCAGTGCAGGAAACATAAGAGATGCAGGTTTGATCTCTGGGTTGGGAAGGTCCCCACCCACTCCAGTATTCTTGCCTGCAGAATCCCATGGACAGAGGAGCTGGAGGGCTACAGTCCATAGGATCGCAAAGAGTCGGACACAACTGAAGTTACTTAGTGCACATAATATTCAGTTTTGTTTTTTAGTTGCAGTTAAATATATTAGTTTTGATACTATTTCACTTTGCCAAAATTTCAGTACAAATGGATGTAAGGTGGAGGTAGAAACAATAAAGAAACCAAAAGAAGAATAACAGTTACCATGTTATTACTCAGAAATATCATTGACATTTGAGGTAGATCTGTATGTCTCTTTTGACATTTTTTAATGAAAACCTGTGACATTTTCATGTTTAATGTTAATGTGTAGGCAGCATTGGGGTGGTCTCCTGGTTAACTAAAAATGAGTTCCAAGCCTCAGAAAAATATGTAGGTTTCTGTGTGTTCTGATACAACTACATCTGAGATGGACAGGGGCCCCCGACCGTGGCTACCATCTTGCCTGACACATACCAGGAGCTCAGAAAATCTTTGCTGAAAGACTGGAGGAGGGAGCCTCAGTATTTAGACAAGCTTTGGAAGATGGGAAGAATCGGGAGTAGAGCAGGGCTTTGTGAGGACACTAAGCCAAGGTCCACAGTGTTCTCTGATTGCCCCCAAGCGCCTGCCTGTGTCACAGTCTGGCACTCTCCTTGAAATTTCAAAGGCTTTGATTTTTAATCTACTCCTGAATGCAGTGTCCCAGGAAGGAATGATGTTTGAATTTGAAGTAAATTAGGCATAAGGGCATGGGGATCCTATTATCAAAATAAGGTTCGGAGTGAGCAACGAAAGAAAGATATGACAGGGAGGTTTTGGAAAGTTGTGGTTACTTTCCAGAGGCACGTGCAGAATCTCTTTTGTTTCACTGTCATCATTGTCTCAGGGGTCCAGTAAGGAAAAGATGCGGGATAGAAAAAGCTAAGCATTCCATCTAGGTCGTCAGGCAGCCCCGATGCATCCTCGCCCATCTTGCCTGTGTGCAAGTTTCACTCTATTCAAGTCTTTTGCTTCCCCCTTGCCATGCTTTTCCTCCAGTTGGACACTAGGGGGAAGTGTTGTAAACAGTAGATGAATACGAATGGGTAAGAATGAATGGATCTCTTATGTACTTATAAACCTGTATGTATTTACATTTTCTATTTATTTACTTACGTTGGATATAAACATTTTCTAAGCCTAAGTTATTTAACCCCTAGATAGCTTTTCATAGGAATTCTTCTCATGTAGTTACTATTGTATGTGTGTATAGGATCTGTATACAGCATTTCTGAGAGGAAAATACTAATTTAGGGAGCAGGGATTTCACTGAAGAAACCTCATGTATTATCAAAAGCTCCAAAGGAAAACATATAGCTTCTGATAATGTGAATTAGAGGCCTCACCATGTATTATATTAGCTTAGTGCATACTCATTCCACTAGGCTCCTTTGTCCATGGAATTTTCCAGGCAAAGATACTGGACTGGGTTTCCTATATTAACTTAGTATACAGTAATAAAATAATGCTTTTGCATAGATTTTTTAAAGTGTGTTAGGATTTTAATCCTGGCTTATCAATTCTCACCTCTCAGACTATTTATAGACATTTTCTCATCTCTATTCTTTCAGGCATGAAATTATACTTTGATTAATGGTTATACAAATAGGAATGCTCATTGGAAAGCAAATCCAAATAACACAAGAAGAATGGTATTAAAAAGAAATGAGAAATTGCCCACAGCCCACATCACTCCCATGGCCACTTGAATGCTTTGGTGAATGTCTTTCTACACATTATCCTGCCTTCTGTTTCTTGCCCTGTCCCTTTCCTGCCACCCTTCTGCCTATAAGCAAACATTTGGATCAGTTTTGCTGCTCAGATACGTCTCCTGAAAGCCTCTCGAAGTTCTCACAAGCTCATCAAGCTCAAAACCACCTCTTAGTTTTCTCAGACAATGCCTTGAATGTCAGTTCCAGTTGTCTAGGTGATCTTTTTGACCTACCCACTGTACCTCCCACATGAATTTATGCTTTTAGATAAAATTTAGGGAATTTTTGCCCCATAAGGCTCTCCACATTGGGAACTCTCAAACTGCAGGGGAATCACCTGGGAATCAACTTCCTGTTCCCCACTCCTGGAGATCCTGAGCCAATGGGTCTTCTGGTGAGCATCTCAGAAATGCCTGTGTTCCAGACTGCCAGCACCCCTAGGTGATTTGGAACAGCTAATGTCAAGCCTGGATTTTGAAAAACTCCACACATCACCAAAGACGAGCAGAGGAACATTATTTAAGTTGTTATTCTCTCTTCCTCCCACTCTCACCCTGGTGTGTGTGTGTTTCTTTGGGGCGGGGTGTGGGGTTGACATAAATTGGAGCATCCACGCTTGTGAATACCCACGGGCAGCTTTGCATGTTCTGTGTGACATGGAAGGTTCCTGGGGACACTCAGCAGGGAAGGGCATGTTGAAATGTATTTTGTACACATTGGGAAAACTCAGTGTGTGGAGTGTGTTAATTAACTGAATTATTTTTCCTGTGAAGTGGTGGTTGCTGCAAACAGTTTAGGGTTTAACACAGATTTTTTAGCTGCTAGAAGGAAAGATGTCCAGACAATGTGGGTGGAAATTTAGGGGAAAATTAAGGTATGACTGTGAATTGTCAGAGCTGCCAGGACTTCAGAGGTCATTGGAACCAATGTTCTGGTTTCATGGAGAAGGGAACTAAAGCCCAGAGAGGTGAAATGTCTTACCTAAGGCTGCACAGCAAGTTATGGTCAGAATCAGATCTAGAACTTAGTTCTTCATCCAGAGTGCCACCTTCTCTGTCTACTGGTTGTTCTTACCCCAGATTGGACGCAACCCTGAGGCTCACATGAATTTAGTATTTAATACTGTCCATAGTACCTGGTTGGAGAAGGAAATGGCACCCCACTCCAGTATTCTTGCCTGGAAAATCCCAGGGACAGCAGAGCCTGGTGGGCTGCCGTCCATAGGGTTGCACAGAGTCGGACACGACTGAAGCGACTCAGCAGCAGCAGCAGCATAGTACCTGGTTCCAGTGTTTTCCATCCCCCAAACATAAGTTCTCAAACAAGGTCTGTTATAGTCATTTAAAGAACTCATATGCTAACCTCTCATATAGGACTCTGTTTAATGTACCATTTTTGATAAATAAAAGTTCCCCTTTCCTAGCAGTTGGTAGAAGTAGCTACACTTAGGGCAATGCATTGAATTCTGTTGACAATGGAGTCAGATTGTACTCAGTTGCTAAGGTCTAAGCGTCAAGGCAGATCCGAATTACCCTTGAAAAGCTGTTAGTAATGGATCATTTTACAGTAATTTTACCACAACCACCGTTCCCTCCAATTTTGAAATAGATCTTTGTTTCTTTGTTTGAATTGGTTGGTTTCTGTGTGAGGATGGTGTTATAAGAAAAATACTCTTCTTAACATTAGAGTCACATATGGAAAACACCAGGACTCCTATATCCCGGAGCTCCTGAGACTTTCTGAGAGCTCCACAGACTCTGCTCATCTGATCTGAGGCTTGGAAAAACATGTGCTCATCCTGTAGAACAGCCAAAGGAATGTTCCACACTTTTAGTTGTCTTGCTCACACCCAGCAGCCAAGGACCACCCCATGTGCTCCTGGGGAATCGGAAACAAAGTGTGATGAGCGGGAAGATCCCACCACTCTGATGCCTTTTCCCTTGTGGTGAATCACGGAGAGTAGAGTCCTTGTTCTCCACCAGCTTCTTCCTTGAGTGATGGTTGCTGGCTGCTCAGGGGCTCTGTGGAGGTGGTGAACCAGACATGCACTCAGTCTCGCTCTCTTAAAATGCACTTTCCCCCCTTAATCTAATGACCAGTCAGACTGATCATTGTCAGGTCATCAGTGGCTGAAAGTAGCTTGCCTTTGCGTTTGCCTTCTTCCTCCCCCTCCTAGCACTGGTAGCTCAGCTTTTTATTGCTTTAACTCAAGAAATAGAGCACCAGAAGCTGACATGTCAGGAACTAGGCGGGTGCTGAAAGGGATACAGTAGCTCAAGGATCCCCACCCTCCTTTAGTGCCTGATGATCTGAGGTAGATCTGATGTAATAACAATAGAAATAAAGTGTACACAACACGTGGTATGCTTTAATTATTCTGAAAACATCACCCACCCCAGTTGGTGACTGGTCCCTCGTGCCAAAAAGAGTAGGAACCGCTGCAATGGAGGAGGAAGTTGGTGGGAATAAGTTTCAATAGGAGCTTCATTTCCCCTCCTTTCAACTGTTGTTCAGCCGCTAAGTCGTGTCTGACTCTTCACGATGGCTTCCCTGACTCAATGGACATGAGTTTGAGGAAGCTTCGGGAGTTGGTGATGGACAGGGAAGCCTGGTGTGCTGCAGTCCATGGGGTCTCAAAGAGTCAGACACGAATGAGCAACCGAACTGAACTGACTCTTTGCGACCCGATGAACGGCAGCATGCCAGGCTTCTCTGTTCTTCACTATCTCCCGGAGTTTGCTCAGACTCATCGCAGGAAGGGTTGTGGGGCTGTTATTTCAGGAAGTAGACTCCTTGTTTTTTGATGCCTGTCGTCCTGCCTGCCCACCCCAGCCTCACTTCTCAGACTCACATGTGTGCGTGCAACTTCAGAGAACAGCCTGGTTTCTGGAGAGTTACTTTAAAGATACGTGTGTTCATAAGGCACTTGTTGAGCTAGGAATTGGGAACAGAAAAGTGCAGGCAGTTATCACATTCGGGGCACAGAGTGAATGTCCGTCAGGGAGGGTCCAGTCCCCTCGCAACTTTAATAGACTATTCAGGGTCTCCATCTGAAAACGTTAGTAAAGAGCACTTTTTTGTTGTATGATAAGTTGTTATACAACTTTTCTTGTATAATAATATCAAAATTATGATAGAAGCACAGAATCGGAGAGTTTTTCAGAACTGCAGAGCTAACACTCACAACAATATGAGTCAAAGGAAAGTGACATTCTGGAGGCAAATATCAATGAAATCTCACTTTCAGAGAGAAGTCATCCCAGATAAGTTACTGAATCCTTTTAAGTCTGTTTCTTCATCTGACAGGGCAATGAGGATGAAGAGCTCTAACACAGAAGCTGTTAGGAATGTTTGTTCTAGGTGAAGAGGGTAACACATTCATCTCTCTGGTCCAGCATTTCCTTCTGCTTGAGTATTCCCAGGAAGAAGGAATTAATGAATTCCTTGAATAGACATTTGAATAGACATTTGCACTGGGAAGCTTGAGGCTGTTCACTTATTCTTTTGTTCAGTAGTAGCAACCAAACCCCTTCTCAGGGCCAGGCATCAAACTTGAAATCTAGCTTTTCTTTATAGCAAATCCAAGTCAATATGCCTATAGCTTCTGTCCTAGGATGCTCCTTCTGGTCTTTGCACCAATGCAAATTTCCATCATGGCAACACTTTGGCTGAATAAGAGCAATCCTTGTGTCTTTCATGTCTCTTTTCTTCAAAGAAGTGTCTTCTCAGTTCTCCAACCCCCTCACTATCCTACCACCAGCAACTGGTTATATTTCAGTCTTTTATTTTCCTTAAAATACAACACTCAGAAGTCCTGCCTCATCTGTTCTTGGGCTAATCCTGAGTCTTTGAGGATTCTAACTTCCTCTGGTTAGGGCTGATGGGGACTGTCTGCCTGGTATGGTACATCTGAAGACTGCTTTCAACCAGTCTTACATCATAACCTTCAATTTCGGGGGCCTAAACATACATCTAAACATGCTCTGGAGTCAACTGTAGCCCTGTGAAACGGGTTTTGTTACAAGGAGCAGTGTTCCAGGTGACAAGAAGGAACAGCATGTGCTAAGGAAGAAACCTCTGAGCATAGGGTGCTGATGAGAATGAAGCATTCTGAGCCCAGTCTACACCCGACTGAGGATAAGATGGACACTGTTTGATAAAAGCTCCCTCTGCAATGCCAAGTGAAGTGAAGTCGCTCAGTCATGTCCAACTCTTTGCGACCCCATGGACTGTAGCCTATCAGGTTCCTCACTCCATGGGATTCTCCAGGCAAGAGTACTGGAGCAGGTTGCCATTTCCTTCTCCAGGGGATCTTCCCGACCCAGGGATCAAACCTGGGTCTCCTGCATTCCAGGCAGACGCTTTAACCTCTGAGCCACCATGCCAAACTTAGGTCCATTCTTGCTCTGTTTCTGTTTAAACCTGCCACAGGGTTTGTGGATTTAAGATCAGTCGTAGTGATATGACAGCAAGATAGAAGCAGCCAAAGGGAAAAAAATAGATCCGATTTATCAACATTTAAAGCTTCTGTGCTTCAAGGGCCAGAGGTGAAAGACAGATCCACAGATGGATGCAAATTATTTGACAAATAGTCAATAGTATATTTACAAAGATATGCAGTCATCACCTCTATCTAATTCCAGGACATTTTTAACACTCTAAAAACAATGCCATGCCTTTCATTAGTCACCACCCCCTTCCTCCCTTCTTTCCTAAGTGATAGAAATGGGACCATACAATCTTTGTCCTTTTGTGTCTTGCTTCTTTCACTTAGCATAATGTTTCAGGGTTCATCCGTGTTGAAGCATGTATCAGTATTTCTATTCCTTTTAATGGCTGAGTAGTATTCCATTGCGTGAATAGATCACATTCTGCTTACCCATTCATTGATTGATGGATGGGTCCGTTTTTCTACTTCTTGGCTATTATGAATATGCTATGAACACTAGTGTACAAATTTGGAGTGGAAGTATTTTTTTTTAACTTTATGGAAATATAATTGACTTATAATATTGTGTTTGTGCTGTACAGCAAAGTGACTCAATTATTCATGTATTATTTTTCATATTCTTTTCCATTATGGTTCATCACAGGATACTGAATATACTTTCCTGTGCTCTGCAGTAGGACCTTGTTGTTCATTCATTCTGTATATTGTAGTTTGCATCTACTAACCCCAAACCCCCAGTCCTTCCCTCTTCCATCCCTTTCCCCACTGGCACTCATGAGTCTCTTCTCTATGTCTATGAATCTATTTCTGGTTCATGGATAGATTGATTCATGCCATATTTTAGATTGCATGTAGAAGCGATACCATACAGTATTTGTCTTTTTCTTTCTGACTTACTTCATGTAGTATGATAATCCATGTTGCTGCAAATGGCATTATTTTGTGCTTTTTTTTTATGACTGAGTAATATTCCATTGTATATACGTACCGCATCTGCTTTATCCATTTATCTGTCGATGGACATTTAGGTGCTTCCATGTCTTGGTTATTGTTTATAATGCTGCAATGAACATAGGATTGCTTGTATCTTTTCAGATTATAGTTTTGTCTGGATATATGCCCAGGAGTAGGATTGCTGGATCATATGGTAAATATATTTTTAGTGTTTGGAGGAACCTCCATACTGTTTTCCATATATGGAAGTATATTTTTCATTTTGGGGACAGTTATACATAGGAGTGGAATTGCTGGGCCATGTGGTAACTCTGTTCATTTCTTTTAAGAACTGCCAAATTGTGTTCCAAAGCACTGTACCATTTTACATTTCCACCAGCAATGTGCAATGGTTCCTTTATCTCCATATCCTGTCAACACTTGTTTTGTAAATCTTTTAAATTATAGCCATCCTAGTCAGGGTGAAATGTGGTATGTGGTTTTGCTTGCATTTTCCTCATAGCTAATTATACTGAGTATCTTTATTATGCTTGTCTGCTATTGTACATATTCTTTAGAAAATTGTCTAATCAGATCCTTTGCTCATTTGAAAAATTGAGTTATTTATCATTTTTGAGTTGTAAGAATTTTTTACACATTCTAGAATTTTTACCTGAGGAAGATTTTTGAAAAATGCTTCTATGGTGACTAGAACTCGTCTAAGAGGAAAGATTTTATAAGAAAAGAAAATGGGCTGAAAGTAAGAAAAATTAATAGGGAGACAGAACCACACTTGTTTCTCAAGGCATCAAATATATATTTTTTGATAGATGGATAATTATTTCTAATGTAAGACATCATTTATATCAAACCAACAGGAAAAGAAAATTTATATGCGTATTTTCAAAGACAAACAATCCAATAACCAACACAAAAACAAAACATCAATCCATAATCCTATAATGTCTTATAATACCAGAAAAGTATACATTAGAATCTTGAGCAAAACAAGACCTCTTATGAAAAGTGCTTTTTCCCATGCTATTCGGGTCATCACTATTATTATAACCCTTTCAAAGTTCTCAAGAATGAGACTGGATCACAGGGATAGATCACAGGGATAGTACTCAGGTCCCAGGTATCTTTTCAGTAAGACTTGACTATTACGGTTCACTGCCTCATGAACTCCCTCGGTGACTTCCATTGAACAGCTTTATAGAACTTTACATGTAAAATCTATTCAGAAAAAAAGTGCACATACTTACAAGGGACCCACATTCACATGATATAGAAATTGTTACATTAATCAAAAATGGAACATCAGTGTATTTTTAGTTATTTGGAGAGGGCTCAGTAAGAAAGTCTACAGTATAAAGTCATCGTAGATATATAAATTCTGAAATCATTTGACTTGAGCCTCTACAAAAATGGACGCACTATAGTAAATGATGAAAAGTCAACTACTCCGAGGAGGCATTTAGAGAAGTCCTGATTGTCTTCTCTATATAGTCCACATGGGGGCAGTACAGGAAAACCATGTACTGTTAAAAAAAATCTATTCAAGGTGAACATTCTGGTACACAGACAGGGCCTGCCAAAGAGTGTTTGGCAACACTTACCTGCAAAAAACAGTTTTCTGTATGATGACTCCTAATTCGATGATAAACTGAATTAGATTTTTAAAATAAAACAAGATGGAAAATGATTCACTTTACAATTTTTTTTGCTATTTTTTGAAAACCTCATTATTCTTTACACATGAGCTCATCATGTACATTACTCAACATGTGACTGGATTTACGTGTCACGTTCTAGTAGCCCTATAACACAGTAGTTAGGCTAGATTACGTCTGCATATTGTAAATGTGGGCTGTGATAGTCATATGTGAAAATAAGCTTGACAACAAGTTGTAAGCTTTTCCACATACCTACGTGTTAAGTTGAAATCAGGATGGGTATCCATAAGTTAAGGTAAAGTTATAATCTGAAATAGAGGGCTCAAAAGCATTTTCCTATATGCCATAGAGATTTTGAATGTTAACCAAAACCTTATTTTATATAGCTTCGAACATATATTTAACTCACTTACTTGTGATTTTTTTGAGTAATGAAATAAATATATTATGAAACCTTTATGAATTTTTTTCTTTTTAGTTAATCACAATGCATAGCTGATACTTGCTGTGGATTCTCTAAAATCCATCGATACATGTCAAGTCTAGAAAGTTTTACCAGCTGGAACAATGCGTACCAAGAGATATTCAGGATTATTCTGCAGCCCATGCCAATCCTGGCAGGATGCAACAAAGAAAGCAATATTTATCTGAGCTGCATTTGATGTGTGCTCAGGATTTGTAAACAGATCAAAACCTGGATTACTCTGGGTGATATCAGTGATATAGTAAGAATGTTTTTCTAGAACAGTCAGTTCAGTTCAGTCGCTCAGTCATGTCTGACTCTTTGCGACCCCATGAACTGCAGCACGCCAGGCCTCCCTGTCCATCACCAACTCCCGGAGTTCACTCAAACTCATGTCCATTGAGTCGGTGATGCCATCCAGCCATCTCATCCTCTGTCGTCCCCTTCTCCTCCTGCCCCCAATCCCTGCCAGCATCAGAGTCTTTCCAATGAGTCAACTCTTCGCATGAAGTGGCCAAAGTACTGGAACAGTATGTAAGCATAATTCAGTGATTCTCAAGCCTTTTCCTGCTTCCTCGTCCCATCTCTGCCCTACACCTCCTCCTCTCCACCCCCTTCAGCCCTCCCCTCTCACGTTGCTCAATGGGATTCATTGCTACTGTTTACATTTCCCCTTTTCAGTGTTCTTCCTCATTTGCCTTTTTAAAAAATGTTTATTTTTATGTACAATTTCTAGCCATTTAGGCCGTGATTTTCACCTGAAGTGGATCATTAAAAAAAATTATGGTAGATTTTTCAGAGCAGTTTTAGATTCACAGAAAAACTGAGTGAATACAGACATTTTGCACACTCTGTCCGTCCCCAGATGCCCCGATTGGAAGGCTGTGTGTAATTTTTTTTCAAGAGCATTAAGGTTTTAGCTGTCATCATCACACTGTCTCAAAGAAAGCTCCATCTCCATGGCCAATCATTGGCCAAAGCTGGGAGAAGAAGAGGATTTTTGATGCTGTGGCCTGATGCAGGAATAAAGGCCCAAGGGCAGATTTTCAACTTAATCTTGAGGCTGTAATAGTTCATTCTGTACATGACCTTCTCAGGGTGGTGGTGGAGCCACACTGGGGTAATTTCACTTGACAAGAACTTGCCGTACGCTTCTGATTACTGTGAAGTCTTAGAATAATGCTGATCAATACTTTATTCTTGACTTCAGGCAGGGCCTCCTCTTAGGCTTCCACCTTAATATATAAAAGCTGTAATGTTCAGTCTCATGCTTGTTCAGCTTTTTTGAATGCAACTCAGATGTTTTATAAGTTGTCCATTTTTATTCTGTCATATAAATTCTAGAATTTATATTTTAATGGTAATATTTTAACAACATTTGTTATGTTCTGCGCCCTTTGATAAATCTTATATACGCCTTCAGTTCAGTTCAGTTCAGTCACTTAGTCGTGTCCAACTCTTTGCGACCCCATGAATCGCAGCACGCCAGGCCTCCCTGTCCATCACCAACTCCCGGAGTTCACTCAGACTCACGTCCATCGAGTCAGTGATGCCATCCAGCCATCTCATCCTCTGTCGTCCCCTTCTCCTCCTGCCCCCAACCCCTCCCAGCATTGGAGTCTTTTCCAATGAGTCAACTCTTCACATGAGGTGGCCAAAGTACTAGAGTTTCAGCTTTAGTTATCATTCCTTCCAAAGAAATCCCAGGGCTGATCTCCTTCAGAATGGACTGGTTGGATCTCCTTGCAGTCCAAGGGACTCTCAAGAGTCTTCTCCAACACCACAGTGCAAAAGCATCAATTCTTTGGTGCTCAGCCTTCTTCTTAGTCCAACTCTCACATCCATACATGACCACAGGAAAAACCATAGCCTTGACTAGATGGACCTTAGTCGGCAAAGTAATGTCTCTGCTTTCAATACACTATCTAGGTTGGTCATAACTTTGCTTCCAAGGAGTAAGCTTCTTTTAATTTCATGGCTGCAGTCACCATCTGCAGTGATTTTGGAGCCCCCCAAAATAAAGTCTGACACTGTCTCCACTGTTTCCCCATCTATTTCCCATGAAGTGATGGGACCAGATGCCATGATCTTCGTTTTCTGAATGTTAACCTTTAAACCAACTTTTTCATTCTCCTCCTCCACTTTCATCAAGAGGCTTTTGAGTTCCTCTTCACTTTCTGCCATAAGGGTGGTGTCATCTGCATATCTGAGGTTATTGATATTTCTCCCGGCAATCTTGATTCCATCTTGTGCTTCTTCCAGCCCAGCGTTTCTCATGATGTACTCTGCATATAAGTTAAATAAGCAGGGTGACAATATACAGCCTTGATGTACTCCTTTTCCTATTTGAAACCAGTCTGTTGTTCCATGTTGAGTTCTAACTGTTGCTTCCTGACCTGCATACAGATTTCTCAAGAGGCAGGTCAGGTGGTCTAGTATTCCCATCTTTTCAGAATTTTCCACAGTTTATTGTAATCCACACAGTCAAAGGCTTTGGCATAGTCAATAAAGCAGAAATAGATGCTTTTTCTGGAACTCTCTTGCTTTTTCCATGATCCAGTGGATGTTGGCAATTTGATCTCTGGTTCCTCTGCCTTTTCTAAAACCAGCTTGAACATCTGGAATTTCACAGTTCACGTATTGCTGAAGCCTGGCTTGGAGAATTTTGAGCATTACTTTACTAGCGTGTGAGATGAGTGCATATAAGCCTTAGTGTTTTTAATACTCAAAGCAAACCTGTTAGGCACCATTATTTCTTTTCCTGTGTTTATAGATGAGGAAACTGAGGCTCAGAGAGGTTATTTCTTTAGTCTGAGGTCACCCAGCTAGGATGAGGTAGAGTTAGAATTCTAAATCCAAATCTTTGGTCCCCAATTTAAAGTTTGCCTTATGAAAAATGTTTCTGAAACTCTGTAAAACTGATTCTCCAGGAAATGAGGGAATAAGTGTTCATTTTTTCTCATTTCCCCTGAGTTGATTGACTATATTCGATTCTAATAAGTTCTGTGGAAAAAAGCATGTCTTAGTTTTGGCTATTATAATAAAGTACCAAAGATGGGGTGGCTTATAAACAAAAATGCATTTCTCATATGTGTGAAGGCTGGAAGTCTGATATGAGGGTGCCAGAAGGGTTTTGCATTTTGGAGAGAGCTCTCTTCCAGGTTTCAGCCTGCTGACTTTTCATTATGTCCTCGCTTAGCAGTAGACCTAGCTAGCTCTCTGACCTCTTCTTACAAGGTCATTAATCCCATTCATGAGGGCTCCACTCTCAAAACCTAATTATTTCCCAAAAGCCCACCTCCAGATACCATTACAATGGAGTTTAGGTTTCAGCATACGAGTTTTAGGGGGAAGTAAACATCCATTCTATAACAAAACAATAATAACGAATATAAGTAGGATGTCTCTGCCTATGGATTGCTTGGGACAAACTCTGTCCATATCCATTTGTTGTTGCTGATGTTTTAGTTACTAAGTTGTGTCTGACTCTTTAGTGACCCCATGGACTGCAGCCTGCCATGCTCTTCCATCCATGGAATTTCCCAGTCAAGAAATACTGGAGTGGGTTGCAATTTCCTTCTCTAGACGATCTTCCCGACCCAGGGATTGAACCCACACATCTTGCACTGGCAGGCAGATTCTTTACCATTGAGCAACCAGGGAAGACCCATTGCCTTGGTATAATTATTGGGAGCAAACCCTTTTCCTTTCAGTAGTGTCTCAATTTAGACAAGAAATTACAAGGTCATCCTGTAAATAACCTCCTCACTTCTGCCAGAGCAGATGGCTGCTCATCTTTCTGCTTTCCTGTGGACCACGTATCCCATGCTACTTCAGACATCTTTAGAGGAATGACAGCTTTTGGTCTTGGACTGTTTTGAGTCTAGACATTATGCTCTGCAGATCAATAAACTCTGGCTGGTGTTCCCTCGTACTCCTGTATCTAAACACCTTGGTCTCCCTTCTTGGTATTCTTGGCAGTCAGACTTCTGGAAGTGTTAAAACTTTCTGTCCAGACTTCCAAGTCCATAAGCCAGTGACCACTCCACCAGACCTAATCAAAATCAAGGGTGCTAGTTAAATGCATTAGTCAGAAAAACTTTAAATAATGGCTACTCTAATGAACATTATATTCTTATGGATGAAATAAGATGCTGAGGTAAAATTTCCAAAAATACAACTTCACATGATTGTTGACTTGTCCATAAGCTGTTCTGAAATGACATGGGATAAGCAGATTCTGTTATCCATTGCAGTCCTTTGAGAAAGATAGTTTGAGGATCAAAGTAATTTTTTTTTTAGTTTCACTTCATCCCATATTTTAACTCAAAAGTGATGAAATATTAAATAATGTAAACTATTAATAATATATTTGCATATGATGCTCTGGGTTTTCAAAGAAAATTTGCATCAGTTACCTCAGTTGATCCTCCAACACTCCTGGGATTAAAGTAGGGCAGGAAAAATTTTTATTTGTTCTTATAGAGAAAACACCTGAACTGGGGAGAAGCTAAGTGACTGTCACTTTCAAATAAAGCCAAGGCCCCAAAGCAGAACTGTCTTCTCTCAGATGAAGGGTCTTCCACCAAACAAAAGAAAGCCTTGACTGTTCATGTCTGTTTCATCAGCACATTCATTAAAATGCTTAAGAATCATGCTTGCTTTGATTATATTTTTCCTACAAAAATAAACTACTAATCTATAAATAATTTTCTAGAGAAAATGATGTCCTCTCTGTTTGGAGAGTGGGTACCCTTTTCTAATTGGAGTGGTTCTACTTTTCCCCCCTCGTCTTTCCCTCCTGTTCAACATCTCATTCATACATCTTTCACCTTCTTTCTTTCTTCCTCTAGCTTTTTAGAGAAGCAGGTAGGCTGCCTGGTAAAAGGAAAAAGACCCTCAGGTTATGTTGTTTGTAGGTGACCCAACAATTGTCAGTTAGCTGGATCTGGGCTACAGAGATTCAGGATCATAACTTCAAAGCCATATCACTCCATATCTGAAGATGTGGACCCTGGGGCTTGCAATCTCATTAGTATTTGGCAGTGGAATTACAGCCAGATTTTAATACTGAACCTGTGGGATATCAAATGCATTCGCTGGTAATACTATCCATAAAACATGTAGGAGTCTCAAAGAGCTGCACTTATTCCTGGAAATTGGATAGGAATTGAAATGGAACATAGAAGGCAAGTTGAGGCATGCCTTCCTTATACCAAACAGAAAACCTGCTTGTTAGAAGTTTCTCCTTTGTGCATCTTTGGTACAAGTCAGTACATGCAATTACCAGAATATCATAGCCCGTTCTATACCCATGAAAAATAGGTTGGAAACCATCCAGCTTTTTCTATTGAACTTACAAGGGAGAGAAGAGTATTGATTTACCCAGGGAAACTCAGTATGCCTCAGGTCCAGGCTCTTTTGAAGTCTTGGGTTGTAATTTCAATGCTGGTGATATTTCTTAACAAGTGAAACTACAAAATGTGTTTAGGGACTTATTGGAGTGTAGGTTCTTCTGTCTCTTTGTAGAAAGGATTCAGTGAGAGGCAGAGTAACAGGTCAGGAAAGAGTTTATCAGCATGGGATGCTTGTGAGGTTTACAAGTGGGCAGGCAAGGGAGGGCCAGCCTAAGAACTTAGTGGACTAGAGTTTTATAAGCAAAGAAGGATGGGGAGAGGGAGAAAATCACCTTCTTCTTCATTCTTGAGTAGACGTTAAACTTCTATCATCAGTTCCTCCTCCAAGTTGGGCAGGTAAATTTTTTCTTGCCCCTATGTGATTACGCTAGGTCTGTCATGGTGCAGTGGAAATGAGCAAAAAGGAGGTAACACATACTAAAATATGGTAAATTGTCTTAGGTTTCAGTATAATGTCACCTTGTTTGTTTAGTGTGTGCAGAGGGGCATGTTCTAGGAATCATTGACTTACTGACCTCACTGGGCAGGTTGTGGGTTTCATTTCATTAGGGGGGCATGTCTCATGATTCTGTTGCATGGTTTCGTTGCTAAGCAAGCCTAATTTCTGGATTGATCATTAACTTACAGGAGTTCCCCATAATTTTTTCTTTACTTTCAATCCCCTAATGGGGATCTGTTTAATCTATTGATTAACTGTTTAGTCACCTACTTTGTCCCTTTACTCTGTCCCTATAATAAGTGTTGTATGGTTTATTATTGTGGTGTGATTCTTACAATTCTCACACCCCAGGGACTGTCACCAGACAGTGATAGAGCAGTCACCTAAAAATGAACTGTGAGGAGCGTGAAAACTATGGTGAGCATAGTTTATTTAGGGGGTGCTTTAGCTAAATGGCTTCTTATAGCTTATCTTGGTACTGAGCCACTAAAGAAGTCACAGAACGCTGAAAAAATGGATTGTTTTCACAGAAGCTAACCACATTGAACGGGGTGTTGAGATGATGTGGCTGAACATTCTTAGCATTTTCTAGAACTGCACACTTCGTGCTTGGTTGTGTTTCAGATACCCTCATTGTTGGAACTTACTTTTTCCATATGCTTGTTTAATTCAGTGACGGTCCAAACAGACTTTGGAGGGACTTCATAAACAGTCATGAGTTCACGGCCTAAACTCACTCCATGAAAATGCAGTTGAATTAGCCATTCAGAATTGGGTATTGGAGAAAATGAAGCAGTTGCAAGGAGAGAAGGAGCTGGTTACTATAGCTGTGGGCTCTGACCCAGGGAGGACATAGGACTGCTGATTGCCTGCTTTGCTGAGTGCTAGCTGTCTCCATTGTTTTCAAAACAAGCATTCCTGGATGAGTGGAGGGCTGTGATGCTCACTGGGAATCATGTAGTTTAACTGCTGATGCAGAAACGTTCTTCCCAGAAGGAATTTGGGTAGTGCTCACATTTTCTGTGTACATGCAAAAAAATCTGGGTTCCAATCTGGCTCTACATCTAAGCTACCGATTAGCCTGGGGATCTTGGGAAAGTCACTTGGCTGTCCGGGCATGAAGATTGAATGCCATGCTTCTTGTTTTTATGAACCTTGAACCCTTTAAAAATCATTAAAATTTCATGCCGTTGTTGTTGTTGTTGTTGTTTTAATCACAGAATGCCCATGGTGATTGCAATCAAAACAGTATCCTATTAAATACGTGGTTTTTGAAAGATGTTTGACAGACTTGATTCTGCTATACCATTCTTTCACTTTCCATATTTAAACTTGGGAAGTTTCTAAGGGCTCTGAAAGCCTGCAATCTATGTCACAAGGCCTATTGACTCAAAAGTACCTTTAAAGGGCCACCATGTGGTTTCTCTTATCTCTATGGTTTATTAACAAGGAAAGTCAGAAAGCTCACTTCACTGTTCACTTTACTCTGGGTATGAACCGCCCTGGGCATTCCCATCAGATGCTCACACTTTATAGCTGAGAGTCAGAATGTGTCTGTCTGTCTTTCAGTACATTTCAGGAGTTAATTCGTACCAGGAAGAGATGTGTACTGTCATCTTCTTTGATAATGTCTGATTGCTTACTTGATTTAGATGTAATGTTTTACTGACTTGGTTACCTGCACTGGAATGTTGGGTCTACGCATTGTTCTGAGTCCATGGGTTATTCTCAGGGTGACTTTCATCAAATGTTCTGTTAGTTTTCATGTGGTCACACATACTGTATCACTTATTTTGCCGACCTGATGGCATAGAACATCAGAGCTGGACAGGAGCTCAGTGTGTCAGATTCAACCGTCTAGTTTCCATAGATGAGAAAACTGAGCCTCCAAGTTCCCTATCATTGAGCCTCTTGGAGTGTCAGTTATTGTGATTTTGTTCGAATGGGGGCCTCCCTCTTGATATGGTTATCAGATGTCTACAGTTTTTTGTAGGATATGTTGCCATCAGCCATTCTTTACATATTGGCTTCTATGCTTCCTAAATGTAGGACGTGGGTGACCTAATTGAGCATGCTGATTTTTGCTTTGCTAAAAGCTTCTAAAGCTATAAATAAATAATCGTGGGGAGATGCTTGATGGACTTTCAGTTGAAATAATAATCTCTTGAACTGATAGTTTCATCCTTAAGAGAGCCAAAAGCACCTCTTACATATTTACCACACTTATCTTCAACAGCCTTGGGAAACTGCTGGGATAGATTGGATCATCCAAGGGATTCAACAAAACTTTAATCAAGACTTTGTTGGAAAAAAAAAAAAAAAAAGACTTTGTTGAATGACCCACTGTGTGTCTTGCCCATAAACTAAATCTAAATTATTGGGATTTAAAAGAATTATAAGGCAAAGTCCTGTCTTTGGATTCATGGTCATAATAAGATAGACCATTATGAGACAAGAATGAGACCATTTGAAATCTTTGTATAACTCACTAATGCATGAAAGGTAGAAGATAGTAATGTCACGATTGGAAGGAAGTAAGTGTTAGTCACTCAGTCGTGTCCAACTCTTTGTGAGCCCATGGACTGTAGCCCACAGGCTCCTCTGTCCATGGAATTCTCCAGGCAAATCCTTGCCTGGAATGGGTTGCCATTTGCTCCTCCAGGGAATCTTCCTGACGTAGGGATTGAACCTGGGGCTCCTGCATTACAGGCAGATTCTTTACCATCTGAACCAGGAGGGAGCAGCTGGATGTGGAGTCACAACAGCTGTGGGAGCAAGTGGGGTACAATATAGACCTCTGCTAAAGCAAGGAAATGGGAGGAGACAGAATAGGATTGATAGTGAGTCAAAGGCGATACAAGCGTTCTTGGCCACAGAAAGCGAGCATAGACCAAGAGAGGTTAGAGAATGTGGTTGGCTGTAAAGGTTTAACTGCAAATCAACTGAAGAAGAAAATCAGTTTTAAAATTGGTGTACATTTGCATACCAGTTCCAGCTTTTTCAAGGTATTTTTACTTCCATATATAACTTCTCCAAGGTTTGTTTTCAGTCAAACGAGAGTCCACTATTTTTTTCCTCTTCACAAACTTGAAAGATAGGGCGATGAATACTCCATCCATTTTAACAGATGGGAAAAGTAGGGCTCAAAGAAGATAAGGGGCTTTCTCAAGGTCACGTGATAAATAGTAAAGACTAAACCTAATATCTTCTGATTTTCTGGTAATTCACACTTATTCTACTTTTTCTTCTTTCCCCTTTGTTATCTCTGAGCCTATTTGAGCTGATGCCCAAGGACTGGTCCTTTATGTCACGTTTGCTAACTTTTCTCAGCCATCCCCTTGCATCCCAGAGAAGCCCCCTTAACTGCATCAATCTTTCATGAGCTACTTGCTATGTTTATTCATCGAGGCAACAGCCTGCCTCTAGGAGCAAAAACTTAAATTCACAGAGCATAGCTTTCTTTTCGGAGAAGGCGATGGCACCCCACTCCAGTACTCTTGCCTGGAAAATCCCATGGATGGAGGAGTCTGGTGGGCTACAGTCCATGGGGTCACTAAAGTTCGGACACTACTGAGCGACTTCACTTTCACTTTTTACTTTGATGCATTGGAGCAGAAAATGGCAACCCACTCCAGTGTTCTTGCCTGGAGAATCCCAGGGACGAGGGAGCCCGCTGGGCTGCCGTCTATGGGGTTGCCCGGAGTCAGACACAACTGAAGCGACTTAGCAGCAGCAGCAACTTTCTTGTTAGGATTGGTTGTTTATTTCAACTTGAGCTTTAGCCTAGATGAAAAGCATGTGATGAAAACAGTGTTGAATGAGCATGGCTCCCAGAGGCGAAGTGAAAGGCAGAACCTTTCCTGTTTGCTAATGGCCATGGCTGCTGTGAGGGATCTGTTACCTTTTAAAACCCTAGGACTTGAAGATAGAGGAAAGAGAATCACCACTTACTTCAGTGTTACTTCCCAGGGCTAACTCGATAGCGTCATCAATAGTCTCCAGACTCTTTCTTAGCTCTGTTACTGTCCTCTGAACTCAAATCCATCTTTCCAACACTGCCAGAGATCACCTGTCTACAACCTGACTGTCCCATTTACCTATGAAAACCCACTTTGGCCTAAGGGAAAAACCCAGCCTTCTTAGCTGGATATACAAAGACCTGCCGCTCAGTCTCCACCCAGCCCCTCAACTTCTCTTCCTGTTTCTCACCTGCTTTGTATTGCTTATATTTCCACAAGCTCACTAAGAAACAATAGCCTTTCTTAATATTATTACTATTTTTCTCTGGCTGAACAGTTTTCATCTCTCTTAGTGCCGTGACTGACTATTCCTCATCCTTCAAGATTCAGCCCTGTCTCTTCTCAGAGGTCAGCCTGAACCACACCTGTTTCCCATCTCTAGTTGGATCTCTACGGGCCCTTCTTTGGGAGTTATATATCCCTGTGTGTGCTGTTCTGTAATGAAAATAATACACTGAATATTTGAAATAATGTATTTAAACTTCATTTCTTACCATGTACCATCACTGTGTTAGTAATCTGTTTCATCTCTGTAACCACCTCATACTTGGCATGTAGGAAGTAATTAGAAAAGACATGTTGAATGGAATCAGTGAACCTATGAGAGGATTATGTAACTTTTCATTTGATAAAACTCGTTTTCAGAGTGATTGACTTTCCCAAGATTTGCAGCTAGGAAATGGAAGAGCTGACCACTATACCACTTTGCACACCAAAATTCTGCTTTAATTTCTATCTGCTCCCCCACATTGTAAGGATAGAATTTATGGTTCCCAAGTACAGGAAAGATGACTTTTCTCCCTATAGCCCAGCAGATTAATATAGTAGATGTCCAATAATACTCACTGGGATTGACCTTAATTCTCTTCCTATATCCCTTTTGATTATTTTTGTTTTGAGGCTAGGGCCCATCTTTACCTTTGAATATATACTAAAGAGTCCTTATTTAAACTATTTTGCAGCCAACAGACATTCAAAAAAGACTTGTTTTATTCTCCTAAAATTAGTTTTCTATATCTTCTTTGGGTGACATTGTCATCTATCTCCCAGTGACTCAATTTAATGAGAATGACCATATAATTGATCACGCTTTTGAGAATGAAAGAGAGTGCTATTAATAATTATCTCGAGAGAACAGATGGGAATGGAACTTTCCTCGGCAAACCAGGATGTGTGGTCACCCTAAGTATAATCAAATCACCAGTAGGAGAGACTTAATCCAGTGCTTTTGATCAAGTCCTTAAATCATGCTGCGTTGGCCTCTGAGTTTCTCATATTATAGGAAAGCTGTGGCAGTCAAGCATACCTTCTCAAAAAGTAAAATTCCTAGAAGAAATCAGACATAGCCAAGGAAGTAATATATACTTGCTAGTATTGA
Source organism: Ovis aries (assembly GCF_016772045.2). NCBI lineage: Eukaryota > Metazoa > Chordata > Mammalia > Artiodactyla > Bovidae > Ovis > Ovis aries. Next base: position 15,448,115 of record NC_056078.1, on the reverse strand, counting down.
TATGCTTATTTTCCTTTGAAACCGCCATTGGAGGTAAATTTTATGAAAAGGTGGTGGGAGAGTTGTTAGGAGCTGGTGCTATAGACCTCTAGTAGTCTATAAGCCGTTCATGGGAATACTACTGAATCTGGATCATTGTGTAAAATGCTTCTTGTCAGTTTTCTTGCCTTTGCTAGAATGTCTATGCTGTGGCATCCTGACTAACGTCATGAGATGCAGTGGAGATGTGAGATCCACCTGCTCTAAAAGAAAAAAATGTTTGGCAAAGAGAAAGTGTTTTTCCTAGAATACGCAAGAATTTTGTTTTGATGGTATGTAAGAGATATGGTCAAGGCAGCTGTCCTCTGATAGTCACTTGGCATGAAGGGTCTCCATATGAAGACTGGGATAACCGCAGATGCTATTATCGACTTTGTGAGCCAGTGTGTTGCTATTGCTTGGTCACCAAAAGTTCCGGTGTGCTCTGCAAACAAAAAGATCAGAAAGAGTATTGCAGAGCAGGAATTTCCTATTGCTCCACCCCACCTCATATTAGGATTTTTGGTTTTTTGGACTAAGAGACAGTTGTGGACATATTTTTTTCTTTTCTAAAAATTTTATTTATTTTTAAGAAGGATTTTTAAAGAGTCTTTATTTAATTTGTTACAGTATTTTTTCTGTTTTGGTTTTCTGGCTGTGAGGCATATGAGCTCGTAGCTCCCCGACTAGGGATAGAACCCACTTGTCACGCATTGGAAGATGAAGTCTTAACCACTGAACCACTAGGGAAGTCCCTTTCTTTCTTTCTTTCTTTCTTTTAAATCGACTTTGTCAATAATAAAGAAAAGGTCATGTGCAGACCCTTGATCACAAGTTTTTCAGAGTCCATTTTCTTTCTCCTCTTACCCTACCAAGGCATTTACGACATGAACCTTTGGAGAATATCACTAGCTGGATTTTCATATGGACTAGTACTCCCTTCTTAGAGGACTTTGAGAATTACTTGGAGGTGTTTCGATTGCCACAGTGACTGGAGGGACACCATTGACGTTGGTGGGTAGAGGTAGGGGTGGTAATTATCCTTCACCCTTCACTGGACAGAATTGTCCTTCACAGTGAGAACTGTCCTTCCCCAGTGTCAACAATGCCCTGTTGTGAAATGCCGTGGAAAGCATATATGATTCTGATCGTATATTCTGAGAGTATATATTCTGTTTTTCCTTATTATTAAAGGTGAAATAAAGTCTTCTGGTTTTAAAGTCACTGAAAATCACTCCTGGGTGAGCTTTTTATTCTGTTAGTCAGTGTAGTTAATGGAGTTTTCTTTTTTTTTTACTTTTAACATTTGGCAAAGCTCTCTCTTATTAGCTTGTGCAATATACCTAGTGCCAATTTGCATTTTAAAAACTTCCTTTATTGCAACAGCTGTACAAAAGCCATTACAGATTAGGAGGGGAAAAAAGATTATATTTATGAAGCACTTAAGGAAGGCAAAAGGAAAATGTTTTGCTCAAGCTCTGTGGCTTAGAAGTGAATAAAATAATCTGTTCCTGAATTCACATAGAACTGAAATGCAAAAGATGAGATTCTTATAAAAAAGATGTTCTACCTCTTGCCCTGAGGTTGGATTTTAAGCAGATATTTTTGATTATTTCTACTCACTTGGATAGTGAATAGTGTCTAGATCTCTTGGCCAATCACTCAAACTTTAGAGCAATCTGTCTCAATTAAAATTCTTAAGGCCAATCATAGATAAAAAGAGAATAATTTTGCAGGTAGAAGATGGTCAGCAGATAAAAAAGGAAGAGACAGAGAAAGAGAATGAAAGTTCCTTGTGTCTTTTAGGTAGCCAGGATTCTGTAGCTCTAAGCCACAGTCAAAAGTAATCAGTGGTAGAATTGTTCTGGGCAGGGGGTACTTTGGTGGAAGTGATTCAGAATTAAAAGGCAAGACAAAGCCAACATTTAAAAGACATTAAAAGCAGCAGTAAGAATCTGAAAACAGACATCTTCATCACCAGAACCCAACTGGTTCCCAAAACCCTGCTCCATAATATCCACAATGAACTTTTCCAAGGCCTCCTATGTTTTTGTACAGTCCACTCAGGGATCTTTAAACAAAAGCCACATTTCAAACTTTTGGCCACCAGTGTGCCCCCTAAATTAATTGAAGCCTGAGGGTTTTACACATAGCCCTGACAGATGCAGCTTTATTACAATGACCAAGTTTGAATTCAGAAATGTGGATTTTAACAATATATTTTAAAAGGTCTCTTGGGATGACTTGTGCCTGCTTAGCACACTCTTTGAGTGCTTGTTTTCTTAGCGTAAGCACTAGGGTTTCACTTAACTAACCCGTTCGAGGGCTTAAGGGGTGCTACTGGGAGAAAGGGGAGGTCACAGGATGATGCCTCTATTGCATCTGCAGGGACCCGCTTGGCATAACAGCACTTCTGTTCATGACCCCTCCTTAGCGCATTTCCCCTTGAGAAGTCAGGACCTAATTCCTCAATTGATTGAGTTGCATTGACATAAACACTTACAGTTCAGTTCAGTCGCTCAGTCGTGTCCGACTCTTTGCGACCCCATGGATCGCAACATGCCACCAGGCCTCCCTGTCCATCACCATCTCCCGTAGTTCACTCACTCATGTGCATTGAGTCAGTGATGCCATCCAGCCATCTCATCCTCTGTCATCCTCTTCTCCTCCTGCCCCCAATCCCTCCCAGCATCAAACTCTTTTCCAATGAGTCAACTCTTCGCATGAGGTGGCCAAAGTACTGGACTTTCAGCTTTAGCATCATTGCTTCCAAAGAAATCCCAGGGCTGATCTCCTTCAGAATGGACTGGTTGGGTCTCCTTGCAGTCCAAGGGACTCTCAAGAGTCTTCTCCAACACCACAGTGCAAAAGCATCAATTCTTAGGTGCTCAACTTTCTTCACAGTCCAACTCTCACATCTATACATGACTACTGGAAAACCATAGCCTTGACTAGATGGACCTTAGTCAGCAAAGTAATGTCTCTGCTTTTGAATATGCTATCTAGGTTGGTCATAACTTTTCTTCCAAGGAGTAAGCGTGTTTTAATTTCATGGCTGCAATCACCATCTGCAGTGATTTTGGAGCCCCCCAAAATAAAGTCTGACATCTATTTCCCATGAAGTGATGGGACCAGATGCCACGATCTTAGTTTTCTGAATGTTGAGCTTTAGGCCAACTTTTTCACTCTGCACTTTTACTTTCATCAAGATGCTTTTTAGCTCCTCTTCACTTTCTGCCATAAGGGTGGTGTCACCTGCATATCTGAGGTGATTGATATTTCTCCCGGCAATTTTGATTCCAGCTTGTGTTTCTTCCAGTCCAGCGTTTCTCATGATATACTCTGCATATAAATTAAATAAGCAGGGTGACAATATACAGCCTTGACGTACTCCTTTTCCTATTTGAAACCAGTCTGTTGTTCCATATTGAGTTCTAAGTGTTGCTTCCTGACCTGCATACAGATTTCTCAAGAGGCAGGTCAGGTGGTCTGTATTCCCATCTCTCTCAGAATTTTCCACAGTTTATTGTGATCCACACAGTCAAAGGCTTTGGCATAGTCAATAAAGCAGAAATAGATGTTTTTCTGGAATTCTCTTGCTTTTTCTATGATCCAGTGGATGTTGGCAATTTGATCTCTGGTTCCTCTGCCTTTTCTAAAACCAGCTTGAACATCAGAAGTTCACGGTTCACATATTGCTGAAGCCTGACTTGGAGAATTTGGAGCATTACTTTGCAAGCGTGTGAGATGAGTGCAATTGTGCAGTAGTTTGAGCATTCTTTGGCATTGCCTTTCTTTGGGATTGGAATGAAAACTGACCTTTTCCAGTCCTGCGGCCACTGCTGAGTTTTCCAAATTTGCTGGCATATTGAGTGCAGCACTTTCACAGCATCATCTTTCAGGATTTGAAATAGCTCCACTGGAATTCCATCACCTCCACTAGCTTTGTTCATAGTGATGCTCTCTAAGGCCCACTTGACTTCACATTCCAGGATGTCTGGCTCTAGATGGTGATCACACCATCGTGATTATCCGGGTCGTGAAGATCTTTTTTGCACAGCTCTTCTGTGTGTTCCTGCCACCTCTTCTTAATATCTTCTGCTTTTAGGTCCATAGAATTTCTGTCCTTTATCAAGCCCATCTTTGCATGAAATGTTCCCTTGGTATCTCTAATTTTCTTGAAGAGATCTCTAGTTTTTCCCATTCAGTTCTTTTCCTCTATTTCTTTGCATGGATCACTGAAGAAGGCTTTCTTATCTCTTCTTGCTATTCTTTGGAACTCTGCATTCAGATGCTTATATCTTTCCTTTTCTCCTTTGTGTTTTGCCTCTCTTCTTTTCACAGCTATTGTAAGGCCTCCTCAGACATCCATTTTGCTTTTTTGCATTTCTTTTCCATGGAGATGCTCTTGATTGATCCCTGTCTCCTGTACAATGTCACGAACCTCATTCCATAGTTCATCAGGCACTCTTATCTATCAGATCTAGGCCCTTAAATCTATTTCTCACTTCCACTGTATAATCATATGGGATTTGATTTAGGTCATACCTGAATGGTCTAGCGGTTTTCCCTACTTTCTTCAATTTAAGTCTGAATTTGGTAATAAAGAGTTCATGATCTGAGCCACAGTCAGCTCCCGGTCTTGTTTTTGTTGACTGTATAGAGCTTCTCCATCTTTGCTGCAAAGAATATAATCAATCTGATTTCGATGTTGACCATCTGGTGATGTCCATGTGTAGAGTCTTCTCTTGTGTTGTTGGAAGAGGGTGTTTGCTATGACCAGTGCATTATCTTGGCAAAACTCTAGTAATCTTTGCCCTGCTTCATTCCACATTCCAAGGCCAAATTTGCCTGTTACTCCAGGTGTTTCTTGACTTCCTACTTTTGCATTCCAGTCCCCTATAATGAAAAGGACATCTTTTTTAGGTGTTAATTCTAAAAGATCTTGTAGGTCTTCATAGAACTGTTCAACTTCAGCTTCTTCAGTGTTACTGAATTGATAGAGTTGCATTGACATAAATACTTTACCATGTGTAAAATAGATAGCTAATGGAAACTCATCTCCGAGCTCTGTGATAACCTAGAGATGTGGGCTGGGGGAGTGGGAGGGAGGCTCCAGAGGGAGGTGATAGGTATATACTTCACATTGTTGTACAATGTGTTGTACGATGATTCACATTGTTATACAGCAGAAACTAACACAACATCATAAAGCAGTTATACTCCAATTAAAAAAAAAAAAGACTTGATTTCTCCCATCCCAAAGGCCAGTAAGTGGTGCAAATGTCCCTTCTTGCTTTCCATCTGTGTCACTAATTTGCATAGAGTGCTTAGTGGGGTTTTTTAACCATGCCGCCACCCCCTTTACCAGGCCCATATTATTAAATAAGAGCACCCCGCCCCCATTTTAAAATTGTGGCAAGCTGTATAAAGCATATGCCATTGTAACCTTACGTGTACAATTCAATGGCATTAATTATATTCATGACATTGTATAACTGTCCCACTGTTTATTTCTAAAACCCCTGCATTACTGTGAGCATAAACTCCATACCCATTAAGCAATAATTCCCTGTTCACCTCTCTCTTAAGCTCTGGTCAACTCTAATCTACTTTCTGACTTCGTGAATCTACCTATTCTAGATATTTCATGGAAGTGAAATCTACTAGGCTTATCTTTCTGTATTGGCTTATTTCACTGAGTGTTATGTTTTCTGGGTTCATCTGTATTGTGGCACAAACCAAAATTTCATTCCTTTTATGGCAGAATAATATTCCATTGCAGGTCTAAACCTCATTTTGTTTTTCCATTTATCTGTTGATGGGCACTTGGATATTTCCACCTTTTGGCTATTGTGGATGATGCTCCAGGGAACATTTCACATACAAGCATTGTTTGAGTCTATGCTTTCATATCTTTGGCGCTGTGTACCTAGTGGTGGGATTACTGGGTCATATGGTAACTCTGTGTTTAACTTTTTGAGAAACCACCAAACTATAACCCTTTACTCCCTTTTGGGAACAGATTCATCTCCTTCTCTCACTAAGTCTGCAGATGCCCAGATACATTATTAAAGTTTTCTATAGTTTTATTTATACCTCAGAATCTGTGTCTGTGTGTGAATAACTGCTCATTTAGAGGCGGGAAGGGATGTCAGATGCAGATAACAGTTCGTTTTGATCCAGACTAATACACGGCACAGTATTATCCTGAAAACATTTTCCTCCGATATGCTTACTTTACAGAATATCTGTTTCCTCTGTTCTGAGTGTTTACTGTATCCGTACAGTAGGCTGACCAGTAACTGTACTCCTAGCTTATACCATCTACACTTTGAAGAGGAAAGATGGTAGTGATAAGATAAGACTGGGGTCATTACCTCTCTTCTGATGCTTATTCATAAAGCTTCCTTCTCCAGTACTTGTCTTCTTGAGGGCAGATGCTGTGTTCCAGGTTTTTGGGTCGTACCTCAAACATGGTGTTTTCGCAGCAAAATGCTGGTGAAAAACAGTGGTGTGTATAGCATTTTGTTCTGCCTTTAAATAGTCTCATGTGAACATCTGATAAATCAGGTGATAAAATATGCCTCTGTGGGCCTTAGAGCATCAACCCTTAGGATGCCTCTCTGAGTCTGCTCATTAGGTGTGTGAACAGGGCTGCCCTGGCACTCCCCTATCAGGAGCAACCAGTACACAATCTGCTCAGTGGTGTCAGGGTGGGATGGTAGTCAGAGCTCACCCCTAGGTAAACGCACTCACTCACTTAACTGAGCCAGGTAAATGCTCAGTTTTGTTGGTGAGAGGTCACTGACAGATTTGCCGCAGCTGAGACTGAAACCCTGATGGAAAAGCGAGACTCATGGCTGTTAGAAGATGCATGCTAACGCATATAGAGAAAAGCAAGGTTCAGGGAGGAGAGATGGAACAGAATGACTTTTGCAGAAGAACACTGGGGATACTGTCTTGCATTCTGATAATGGTGATTTTCCTGAGGTCTACCTCCTTGTGAAAGAATGGCCTACCTAGAAGGTACTGGTTCTTTCTAGAAGTATGTCTTTAAAAAAAAAAAAAAAGTTGGCGGGGGAGGTGGGGAGGCTGGCTGAACCAAAAGTCTGAAGTCAGAAAGCAGTCTCTGGCAGGTAAAAGGGGCTGCTTCACCCTGTATGGTGCAGGCCAAGAGGGCATATTGATGCAGACTCTCTGCTGTCAGTCGGCCCTTGCCTTCAGTTCAGTTCAGTCGCTCAGTCGTGTCCGACTCTTTGCAACCCCATGAATCGCAGCACGCCAGGCCTCCCTCTTCATCACCAACTCCCGGAGTTCACCCAAACTCATGTGCATCGAGTTGGTGATGCCATCCAACCATCTCATCCTCTGTTGTCCCCTTCTCCTCCTGTCCCCAATCCCTCCCAACATCAGAGTCTTTTCCAATGAGTCAGCTCTCCACATGAGGTGGCCAAAGTACTGGAGTTTCAGCCTCAGCATCAGTCCTTCCAATGAACACCCAGGACTGGTCTCCTTTAGAATGGACTGGTTGGATCTCCTTGCAGTCCAAGGGACCCACAAGAGTCTTCTCTAGCACCACATTGTCTTCAGTGATCTCTTATTTGAAAAGTGAGATGAGCTGAAAGGGGACTGTGCAGCTCAGTGGCATGAGGACTAGCGTGCGTGTAGATTTTCCAGCATCTCTGGAGGGCAAGTGTACTCCACATGTGAAAGTTTCCCAGGAGACCAGGGAGTAGCCCAGGTCTGCAGACTCACAACCTGCACTCGTTTCCTCCTCCCAGGTCTCGTGGCTTTGGTTTTCTTGACCAATAGACTGGAAGAAGTTGTTAGAGTTAGAGAAGGGGGCCTTTGAAATCGTTTCTGAATCCCTCTTCATTTCAGACATGGAGAGAATGGGTTATGTGCCATGCCCAAGATCATATTTAAAGCTCATGACAGGTAAGCCTGAGCTAAGGTTTCCAAACTCCTGGCCTAGTACTTTTTCTGTTAAACTCATCTCTTTTCAGAGGATGTGTTTTAGAGCTTGTGGGACATTGATAAATGTTTTTAAAACTTAAAACTTAGTTCGAGAACACAGATATTTATATCTAGTAGAAGACTGAATTAATACGTTCCCTCATAGAAATAATCAAATTTAGAATTTTAATTTACAGTTAATTAAATTACATAATAAATTAAATAATGAAATAAATTATAATTTAATTTATTGTACTTTGTTCTTCAGATCAAAAACACTTAGGAAAGGATTCTTTTTTCCTGATGGAGATTATAAATACAACTCTTAACATTTTTACCTTTGAAAGACTTAATAAAAATGTGCACTTAGAGCCTAGGTTTTGATTGGTTTAAAAAATGGAATGTTATGAAACTCAGGGTACTTCATGTTTCTGAAAAGGTCACTGTAAATAAAGACCACTAAAATAATTTTTTTCAGTCCTCTGAAAATTTCTGTCTAGAGTTGCCAGATAAAATACAGGATGCCCAGTTACATTTGAATTTCAGATAAAAGATTTTCTCTAGTATAAGCGTGACAATGCATTATTTGGGACATACTTATACAAAAAATACTCATTTGCTGTTTATCTGATACTCGAATTTATCTGGGATCCTGTAAGTTATTTGTTAAAATGGCAACATCATTTATATTATAATTTTTTACAATATTATGGTATTTTTAGGTTTTAAAATTATATTTAGATCATCAGTAGATAAGGCAATAAGTACAATCAGTGAATTCAGTCACTCAGTCATGTCCAACTCTTGGCGACCCCATGGACTGCAGCACGCCAGGCCTCCCTGTCCATCACCAACTCTGGGAGTTTACTCAAAACTCCTGTCCATTGAGTTGGTGTTACCATCCAACCATCTCATCCTCTGTTGTCCCCTTCTCCTTCTGCCCTCAATCTTACCCGGCATCAGTGTCGTTTCAAAGGAGTCGGTTCTTTGCATCAGGTGGCCAAAGTATTGGAGTTTCAGGTCAGCATCAGTCCTTCCAATGAATATTCAGGACTGATCTCCTTTAGGATGGACTGGTTGGATCTCCTTGCAGTCCAAGGGACTCACCAGAGTCTTCTCCAACACCACAATTCAAAAGCATCAATTCTTTGGCACTCAACTTTCTTTATAGTCCAATTCTCACATCCATACATGACTACTGCAAAACCCATAGCTTTGACTAGATGGACTTTTGTTGGCAAAGTAATGTCTCTGCTTTTTAATATGCTGTCTAGGCTGGTCATAGCTTTCTTCCAAGGAGCAAGCATCTTTTAATTTCATGGCTGCTGTCACCATCTGCAGGGATTTTGGAGCCCAAAAAAATAGTCTGACACTGTTTCCACTGTTTCCTCATCTATTTGCCACAAAGTGATGGGACTGGATGCCATGGTCTTAGTTTTCTGAATGTTGATCTTTAAGCCAACTTTTTCACTCTCCTCTTTCACTTTCATCAAGAGGCTCTTTAGTTCTTCTTCACTTTCTGCCATAAGGGTAGTATTATCTGCATATCTGAGGTTATTGATATTTCTCCCTGCCATTTTGATTCCGGCTTGTGCTTCATCCAGTCTAGCATTTCTCATGATGTACTCTGCATTTAAGTTGAATAAGCAGGATGACAGTATACAGCCTTGACTTACTCCTTTTCCTATTTGGAACCAGTCTGTTGTTCCATGTCCAGTTCTACCTGTTGCTTCCTGACCTGCATACACATTTCTCAAGAGGCAGGTCAGGTAGTGTGGTATTCCCATCTGTTTTTTTCCACAGTTTGTGGTGATCCACACAGTCAAAGGCTTTGGCATAGTCAATAAAGCAGATGTTTTTCTGGAACTCTCTTGCTTTTTTGATGATCTAACGGATGTTGGCAATTTGATCTCTGGTTCCTCTGCCTTTTCTAGATGCATCTTGAACATCTGGAAGTTCCCAGGTCACATACTGTTGAAGCCTGGCTTAGAGAATTTTGAGCATTACTTTACTAGCATGTGAGATGAGTGCAGTTGTGCGGTAGTTTGAGCATTTTTTGGCATTGCCTTTCTTTGGGATTGGAATGAAGACTGACCTTTTCCAGTCCTGTGGCCACTGCTGAGTTTTCCAAATTTGCTGGCATATTGAGTGCAGCACTTTCACAGCATCATCTTTCAGGATTTGAAATAGCTCAACTGGAATTCCATTACCTTCACTAGCTTTGTTCGTAGTGATGCTTCCTAATACTCACTTGTCTCCACATTGCAGGATGTCTGGCTCTAGTTGAGTGATCATAACATCGTGATTATCTGGGTTGTGAAATTTTTTTTGTACATTTCTTCTGTATATTGTTGCCACCTCTTCTTAATATCTTCTGCTTCTGTTAGGTCCATCCCATTTCTGTCCTTTATTGAGCCCATCTTTGCATGAAATGTTCCCTTGGCATCTCTAATTTTCTTGAAGAGATCTCTAGGCTTTCCCATTCTATTGTTTGCCTCTATTTCTTTGCATTGATCACTGAACAAGGGTTTCTTATCTCTCCTTGCTATTCTTTGGAACTCTGCATTCCAATGGGTATATCTTTCCTTTTCTCCTTTACCTTTCTCTCATCTTCTCTTCTCAGCTATTTGTAAGGCCTCCTCAGAGAACCATTTTGCCTTTTTGCATTTCTTTATCTTAGGGATGGTCTTGATCACTGCCTCCCATACAAATGTCATGAACCTCTGTCCATAGTTCTTCAGGCCCTCCATCAGATCTAATCCCTTGAATCTATTTGTCACTTCCACTGTATAATTGTAAGGGATATGATTTAGGTCATACCTGAATGGTCTAGTGGTTTTTCCTGCTTTCTTTAAGTCTGAATTTCGCAGTAAGGAGTTCATGATCTCAGCCACAGTTAGCTCCTGGACTTGTTTTTGCTGACTATATAGAGCTTCTCCATCTTGGGCTGCAAAGAATACAATCAGTGATTTTGATGTTGACCATCTGGTGATGTCCATGTGTAGAGTCTTCTCTTGTGTCATTGGAAGAGAGTGTTGGCTATGACCAGTGAGTCCCCTTGCAAAACTCTATTAGCCTTTGCCCTGCTTCATTCTGTACTCCAAGGCCAAGTTTGCCTGTTACTCCAAGTATTTCTTGACTTCCTACCTTTGCATTCCAGTCCCCTATAATGAAGAAGACATGTTTTTTGGGTGTTCTGGAAAGTCTTGTAAGTCTTCATAGAACCGTTCAACTCCAGCTTCTTCAGCATTACTGGTCAGGACATAGACTTGGATTACTGTGATATTGAATGGTTTTCCTTGGAAACAGTGATTGCTGTTCGCTTCCAAGGTGCTAAGTACAAAAATAAATAAAACACATGTTTCCCTTAATAAATTTAGAGCAGACCTGAAGAGATCATGCTAATATTGCATTAAGTGAAGCTATGAAAGCAAAGAAAAATGCTACCTGGCTAGTGTCATGGTTCAGGAAAGACTTCCTCCAGAAACGCTATCTGGGCTTAGGTTTAACTAATGTGGGAAGGTTAGCCACGTGATGAGATGTAGAAGGAGTGGCCCCGGCAAAAGCAATGGAAATGGTGAAAGCTAAGACGCATGCATCAGCATGGGGTATGGTGTGATGAGGATCTGGTGCGAGTTAAAGAATGGACAGCAGTCTAAGCGTGGTCAGAATCGTGCTTCAGATAGTGTGTTCTGGTGTGATCTGGAGGCTGCATTTCAAGAGGATGGGGTTGGGTGTCAGAAGGTCGACTTGAAGGCTACTGTTAGAGTCCACCTCAGAAATGATGAGTCAGAAGTACAGTTGTGATCACTGAAGAAGGAACAGACCACACTATTACTCCAGAGAGAAAATCAGCAGTTCTTGGCTCTTAGACACGAGCCTTCCAAATAGCAGGTGATAACTGGACAGATGTTTTCAGAACAACATGATTGGAATGTGCAAAGTATCTACAATTTTTACAAGACCTTTCCCATTGTAATTAATAAATGTGTAAGTTTTGAGTGGTCATCTTAATAGTGTACATACATGAATACCTGTTTACCATGCAGGTGAAAATGATCTTGAAGAAAAAGACACTGGTGTTCATGTTCTCAGTATCCCTTCTCCCAAAGTTCTCTATAGGGAGTAGGATCTAATTTATTTCTGTTGGGTTTTGTTGCGGCATCATCCACCCACCATATTGTCTGTACCCCCCTCCACCCCTGCTAGCCGATAGTACCAACATGCTTTCCATGAAAACCTCTGAAGTTCATGTAAATTTTCATTACTCTTTCTGCAGGATAATGACAATTTCATAGGCAGCACATCAACCTTTTACTTATATTTTTTTTTCTGGATCCATTGTTCAGTCACAACCTCCTCCAAACAATGCCTTCCCATACATCTGTTTTTGAGTTCAGATATTACGGAAAACAGATAAATTACTCCAAACACCAACACTATCCAGGATGTTCTCATGGTCTCAGAAAGCCAGCCTGTACGATTAAACTGGCTTGATAAACACATGAGCTTCTATGGGTGTTTTTATTCCAGGTTTCAGATCTTGAGCATGCTGATGTCTTTTCTGTAACCCTTGAGGCACTCAGTTTTCTCTGCTGGTTCTGGGAAGTTGCTCTTTCTTAGACCGTCCAAATCACTTTTCCTTATGACACTTTCTAGAATATTTACATCTAACTTCTCTCTTTGAGGATGTCCTTTTCCTCTGAATATGCATATTCTCTAGAGCAGGGGTCCCCAGTCCCTGGGCTGCAGACTGGTACTGGTCTGCAGCCTGTTAGGAATGGGGCCACACAGCAGGAGGTGAGTAGCAGGCCAGTGGGAGACACTTTATCTGCCACTCCCCATTGTTCCGCATCGCTCACCTCACCACCTGCACCATCCATCCCTTCATATGGTATTTGTCTTTCTCTTCCTGACTTACTTCACTTAGTATGATAATCTCCAGTTTCATACATGATGCTACAAATGACATTTTGTTCTTTTAATGGCTGAGTAACATTCCATTCTGTGTGTATATATGTATAAACACACAACATCTTCTTTATTCAACCATCTGTTAATGGAGTAGAATTCATGAATCAGAAAGACCTCTGTTCCATGCCTCTATTGCCCACAAAATCCTTTCTCAGATGCTATTTCCTTTGCTGCTTGGGTGAAATATTAGGGCAGACTTTTTTGGGTCTTTCTCTATCATAGGAATACTCGCATTTAGAAAATTAACAGGTTCACTTAAATATAGTAATAATTTAAACCTCATAATTTAATTAGAAGTGAAAGCCTTTCTGTCCTTCTAGGTCCAGCCCGAGTGGAAACCAGTAGAACAAATGGGAAAGTGGCCACTCTGGTGTCAGGGCGGATCGAGGGAGAGGAGGCAGACACCACCCCTGATGAAGGCTGGCAGTGGTTCCCTCTGGCTATTGAGGAGGAGTGTAAAGGTTCTTCTCCTTGAAAAGCTGCTTTGAGATGCTCAAAGCTGCCTCTGGAGTTTTTAGGAGGAAAAAACTCCCTCAGGACACATTCAACTGCACTTCCCATGACACGGACTGGCCATTCATTTTGCCTTCCTCCTCCTCTGCGACTAGCGGAGGCCTGTGGCTTCTCCCAGCCTCACTCTTGCTATGGATTTTCAGTAGCTTCAGGCTGCTTCCATCCCTGCGCCCACAACGAGTCACAAGAAATAACTGGGCTTTGCTGCAGGTGGGGCAGGGGATCATAGGCAGCTGCCAGTGCAGCCTGGTTCTTCTCCTGCATTCTCCCTTCAAAGTCATAGCCTCTTGCTTAGATACTCACTCGGCTCCTGGCACTTCAGACTTGTTAGGAAATTCCTCAACTCTGCTCTCTCAGTCATTGTGGGTGGGTGGGAATTACTCAGAACGTACTGATATCTCCAAAGGATTCTTCTCTAATCTACAACTGTCTTCTCTCAGCCTTTCTAATGTCTTACAGTCTGGAGATGAGAAATAAACTAAGGTGGCAAAACTGGCTGTCAGACACCCCCTTTGCAAGTGTTGCTTATGTGTCTGATACCTCATTTCCACAGGTGGACATGATTGCCTCCGACTTTTTATGCTCCCAGCTAAAGGAGAGACTGAAGCAGTCTCACTTCACCATTTCTGTTAAACATACACAATTTGGATGCATATGATTTCTGCCAGCATTATCACACCATTGACCTGTCTGCAATAGTCCACTGCGTGTAAGAGAGAAGGTATATTAACATTAGCCCTATGCACCCTCCAAAGCCCATTTCTTCAAGGTGTTTTTTTCCCCCGATCATCAAAGGCAATCTCCCTCGTCTGTACCACCTTTTTTTTCCTGTAATTACTTATGAGACCTTATCTTTTACTGTAGTTGTTTGTGGATGTGCCTTGTGTTTGTTGAATTGCACTGAAGATCGATCTCCATTAAATAAATAACCTTGTGCACTTCCGAGAAAAGGATTTGTGGATTCCCGTTAGACTCTGGAGTCTACTCCACATGAGGATGGGAAGTGCGTTCAGGGGCTGTAGCAAAAAGAGGCTACAGTTGAGAGCGTCCCTGCCCAGCAGGAGGGATGTGTGGGGACTTGCTCAGAATAGAATCAAGTGTACTTGCAGAATACATCTCTTGCTGGAATGTTTTACATGATGAATATAAATATTGCTGAGTTAAAATGCCCTTTTTCTGTGTTGTGAGAGTAATGGAAACCATCTTTTTCAAAATGCAAAGCTTTCAAAAATTTAGGACAAAATAATAGTGCCTATGTAATGTCCTTTTGTGCTCAATTTTCATTATAGTTATAAATTATGAATTATTAACACTTGAGTATATTTTATTTCATTTATTGAATATTTATTAAATACTCTGCATCATTCCGAATAAAACATTTCTCCTCTTTTTGGGAAATAACATTTTTTTTCTCCTGTATTTTCGCAGAACTACATATTTTAATTTGCAGGATCATCTAGATTTCCCCAAAGTTAGTGTGGTATTTGCTAATGAACAATGTTGCTTTGGAATTCAAGTGATGGGTTTTACAGATCTTTATACTGCCTCCAAAGAAAAGGGAAATTACTTAATAATTATCCTGAAGCAAAATTACTTAATAATTATCCTGAAGCTAGATGAGAAGCTTGTCAGTATAATAAAGATGTTATCTGTCATCTTTTCAAACCTCGTTCTGTAGAGCTTAAGGTTAGGACTTGAGATGGAAGCATTACGGATACAAACATAAAGCAACATGGTAACCACTACTTCACGTATCATGAATTCCTTACTTATGTACTAATGGCATAACTTCAGAAGAGGAAATAGACCTCTTTTATGAACTAGTATGCCTTCTAGTAAATTGGCTAAAATTAAGTTCTCATTCAAGGTCATACAGTTTACTAAGAAAGAAGTGGCTAGATTTGCTACAATCCTCTTTTATGAAAGGGCTCCAACTTGGTGTCATAGAAAGATGATGATCATTTTGTACTTCACAGTTCAATTTTGTGAATGCATATTTTACTACTTCACAGATGACAGAGAAAGATTACTGATGAGTTGACAATGGCTGATACATTCCTTTATTGATTCATAAATCTTTCAAATGGTTTATTCAATATCTATTATGTATCAGTATCTATTATGTATGTGCTTTATTGACTATGCCAACGCCTTTAACTGTGTGGATCACAACAAACTGTGGAAAATTCTTAAAGAGAAGGGAATACCAGACCACCTGACCTGCCTCCTGAGAAATATGTATGCAGGTCAAGAAGCAATAATTAGAACTGTACATGGAACAAAAGACTGGTCCCAAATTGGGAAAGGAGTATGTCAAGGCTATATATTGTCACCCTGCTTATTTAACTTATATGCTGAGTACCTCATGAGAAATGCTGAGCTGGATGAAGCACACACTGGAATCAAGATTGCCGGGAGAAATATCAATAACAGCAGATACGCAGATGACACCACCCTTATGGCAGAAAGCAAAGAAGAACTAAAGAGCCTCTTGATGAAAGTGAAAGAGGAGAGTGAAAAAGTTGGCTTAGAGCTCAACATTCAGAAAAGTAAGATCATGGCATCCGGTCCATCACTTCATGACAAATAGATGAGGAAACGATGGAAACAGTGAGAGACTTTATTTTCTTGGGCTCCAAAATCACTGCAGATGGTGACTGCAGCCATGAAATTAAAAAACGCTTGCTCCTTGGAAGAAAAGTTATGACCAGCCTAGATAGCATATTGAAAAACAGAGACTTTACTTTGCCAACAAAGGTCCATCTAGTCAAGGCTATGGTTTTTCCAGTGGTCATGTATGGATGTGACGCTGGACTGTGAAGAAAGCTGAGCACCAAAGAATTGATGCTTTTGAACTGTGGTGTTGGAGAAGACTCTTGAGAGTCCCTTGGATTGCAAGAAGATCTAACCAGTCCATCCTAAAGGAAATCAGTCCTGAATATTCACTGGAAGGACTGATGCTGAAGCTGAAATTCCAATACTTTGGCCACCTGATATGAAGAACTGACTCCTTGGAAAAGACCCTGATGGTGCGAAAGATTGAAGGCGGGAGGAGAAGGGTATGACAGAGGATGAGATGGTTAGATGGCATCACTGACTCAAGGGACATGAGTTTGAGTAAGCTCTGGGAGTTGGTGATGGACAGGGAAGTGTGACGTGCCTCAGTCTGTGGGGTTGCAAAGAGTGAGGCTTGACCGAGCGACTAAACTGACTGATTATGTTTCAGACATTGTGCTAAGTGGGAATGATAAGGTAGATGAGATGCAGAATCTACCTTCAGGTGACTTGAGAGAGAAAGAAGATAAGCACAGTAAAGTAATCATAAATAGGGAGTCTTGATTATCCTTAAAGAGAGAAAACCAATCAGTTAAATATTTGTTACACTTTTTCTCTGTAGAGGTACAATAATCAGCCGTGGGGATACCATGGTGAAAATAATAGTATCAGTTTTCAGGGAACTGGTATGGGTCAGTCTTCCCAATAGCTGAATAATAATTGATAGCATGATTTTTAAACATTTGATAGTTTGTATGCCTGGTGGCCATCACTGTTTTCCCAGATGCTTCCTAACTAGCAACCACTGAGGAATCCCCTTCTCTTGACTCTTCTGTGGTGTTCAGAAGTCTTTTAGAGATTCAAAGAGTAGTTTCTCTTCAAGAAAAATTCTAGGACCATTATAACTAGATAGTATTTGGCTTAGATTCATTGCCCTGGCTCACTTAGTCTTTTTTTTTTTTTTTTTAATCTCATATTTCCCTTCTCCAGGGGATCTTCCCAACCCAGGGATCAAACTTAGGTCTCCTGCATTGCAGATGGATTCTTTACCAGCTGAGCCACAAGGAAAGCCCTCTTTCACTACTAGGATAAGCACTTTACAAATATTAACTCACTTATCTCTGTAAAGGCACTAAGAGTAGTCTCTTCTGCATCTTCACTGCGGCACAGAAAGGTGAAGTCACACATCTGGAACCAGTCTTCTAGTTGGTGGTAGCTCTGGGCTTCGAGCCCAGTAATCCGGTTCTGGAATCTAGGGTCATCTCTAGTATGCTGTGGCTCCTCCCCACCCCAGTCTTGCTGAGATATAATTGATATAGAACTTGGTATTGGTTTAAGGTATAAAATGTGACAATTTGATGTCTGCATATATTGCAAGGTTACGGCCATAATGAAGTTCAGTTAACAGCCATCACCTCATGTATAGTTGACTCTTGAACAACATGAGTGTTAGGGGCATTGACCCTCCATGAAGTCAAATTAGCTCATAACTTATAGTCAGCCCTCTGTAGCCATGGTTTTGCCTCGGCAGACTCAACCAAGCGTGGATTATGTATTACTGTGGTACTTAGTATTGAGGGGGGAAAAACATATGTAAATGGACCCATGCAAAAATCCATGATGTTCAGAGGTCAACTGTAGTCATTTTTTTTCTTGTGATGGAAAGTTTTATGATCTACTTTCTTAACTTTTGCCTCTTAATAGATTTATGATCAGATGTCACAAGGTTGCTAAGGTTTGCATATAGGTCCCTCACCCCCAACTGGGGTCCAGCTCCAGTCCAGTGTTTGCCATGCCCACCCCTCCTGAGTGTTAGAAGCAGGCCACCTCTAAACTTGTCACTTCTCCCCAAGATTATTGTCAGAAGTGATTTTTTTTAGTTGTTTTTGTTCTTTCCTCATATACACAAAAGAACCAACAAGAGAACAGAATATATTTATCTTTAATAGCCCAACTTTCTTTGGCAGAGAGGAGTTTAACCTTTCTCTGTTTAGGTTGCCCTGACCATAAAGTACAGTTACTATAAACCAGTTGTATATTTTACATTGAAATATATTTACCTTATATATTATATAAACGTATATATAAAGCTGAGCACTGAAGAATTGATGCTTTTGAACTGTGGTGTTGGAGAAAACTCTTGAGAGTCCCTTGGACTGCAATGAGATCCAGCCAGTCCATCCTAAAGGAAATCAGTCCTGAATATTCATTGGAAAGACTGATACTGAAGCTGAAACTCCAATACTTCGGCCACCTGATGTGAAGAACTGACTCATTTGAAACTACCCTGATGCTGGGAAAGACTGAAGGCAGGAGGAAAAGGGGATGGATGATAGAGGATGAGATGGTTGGATGACATCACTGACTCAATGGACATGAGTTTGAGCAAATTCCAGGAGTTGGCAGTGGACAGGGAGGCCTGGTGTGCTGCAGTTCACGGGGCCGCAAAGAGTCAGACACGACTAAGCAACTGAACTGACTGATATTTACCTTCTAAACCCTAAATGTAGCATAAATTTTGTCCAAGTGATAAAAGCAAAATAGTCTACATAAGGGAATTCATGGAGGGTGAGAACTGCTTTATCTTGTCTCTTCCAGACTCTGTAAATTGGCATGGCCTGACTGCTAAACAAGCAAAGCCAAATCTAACATGATAAAGGTCTGTTTCTGGTCCTTATCATAGTCCAGTGGAGCTTGGTTGGGTGGCTGCGCAGTTACTTGCGGAACGGCTTGGAACCCTGTCACTCAGGCCCTTGGAGTCCAGCAACCGATGTTTGGTAGCTGGTCAACAGCCACTGAAAGAGCGGGACGGGGGCGACTGGGTGGGAAGTTGTAAAGAGCCAGACCTGGAGGTGCCAGATGCCATGTCAATCTTCATCCCCTTCCATTCTCAGCCACACGGCTTCACCCAGCTGCAAGGAGACTGGGAAAGTTAGTTAAGATATGTGCTCAACAAGAAAATGAAAATTGTATGGAGACCCACCTAGGTGGTATCTGCTATACCAACCAAAGTTGGATAAATACAAATATTATTCGTTTTTCTTTTTTCCTTCCTTCCTTCCTCTCTGCCTTCCTTCCAACAAACTTAATGAGAAGCTCCTATTAACTGCCAAGCCGTCTATGCTCTATGGACTACAACTTGAACAAAAACAGACATTGTCTCTTTCCTGCTTCATTGTGCAGCTAACCATCTGATATAAGGAATTCAGACATTAGTCAAAAATGCACAAACAGGAAACTTGCACTTGTGTGATTGGTTTGAAGGGAGGTATTTCATACTATATAACCTACAAGGAAAGAGGTCGACTTGGTCAGAATGTCAGAGATACAGTACTTGTGCTGATACCTGAAGGAAAGGAGGCATCATCTAGATGAAAGGGGGAAGGAGGAGGGGCGATGAAGGGACTGTCAGAGACCAGAGCGGCTGAACCAGGAGTGAGGAGCACATGTGTGAGGTGCAGCTGAAAGCGAGGTGGGTCAGACCACGTGGCCCAAGACCTGACTGAGGCAGGTGGCAGAACCACGTGGCCCAAGACCTGACCGAGGCAGGTGGCAGAAGCGCCTGTCCCATGGCTAATAGCACCACGGTCTGAGCGAAGGAACAGTGGCAGACTTGTGGGAGGCACATCATGTGTTTACTCTCATGTGTTCCTGAGTTTGAGACAGCTAAGGGGAGCTGTCAAATGGGCAGCTGAGTTTTGGGGTCAGGAGCTGAGAAGGAGGGCTCTGGGCTGGGAGTCATCTAATGTAGGTAATTGAAGCAATGTGTGTGGATGAGATGGTCTAGAGTGGGAGGGGAAGGCTCAGGATGACAAGGCTGTGATACTCAATGGGAAAGTAGGCTGGGTCTGCAAAGGGGACAGAGAAGGAGCCAAACTCCTTTACAAATGGAACTTATTAAACTTCAGTTTCAATAACTAACCAATGGAAAGATAATCAGCCAAAGCCTTTCTATATTTACTCTTAATCAGAAACAAAGTTAGTTTTGTTTTGAACAAATAGCATACAGATAGACTGATATTCCTTAGAATGCAATATATGCAAGGATGTTTGCAGTAAATTCATTTCAGAAAGGGACTACTGCTACCAATAGATGAGGAAGGTTGAAAGAACACTATGATTTTCTTGTGGTCATCCTGGAACTAGAGAAGGTGCCACGTGGGTTTTTGAGAAACCTCATGAACCAAACTTTCAAGCAATGCAAAGTGAGACTGCATGGCTAGGACAGTAAAGGGGACTTTTTAAACTTTTTATTTTTTACTGAGGGCACAGTTGACATAACATTATCAGTTTCAGGTGTACAATAGTGTTTCAGTATTTGTATACAATATGAAGCAATCATCTTAATAAGTCTAGTTACCATCTGAAACTTTTTAAAAAATCAAACTAAGGACTGATGCTGAAACTGAAGTTAAAATACTTTGGCCACCTGATGCAAAGAGCTGACTCATTGGAAAAGACCCCCATGCTGGGAAAGATTGAGGGCAGAAGAAGGGGGCGAAAGAGAGTGAGATGGTTGAATGGTATCAGCGACTCAATGGACATGAGTTTGAGCAAACTTCGGGAGATTGAGTGAAGGACAGAGAAGCCTGGCATGCTGCAGTCCACGGGGTCACAAAGAGTTGTTCATGACTGAACAGTTGAACAACACAGCCAAAAAGAAGAAATCAGCTGCAACCCTCACTGCAGTAGTAGCTATGTTTCTAATTTCAGGAAAAAGGAATTTGAACACAGATGGCAACTTGCAGCACAAATTTTACTTTGCCTTCCTTCCTAGATGTATTGACAGTGCTCTTTGCTTAACGAGGACTGCAGTGTCAGGCAGAAGCTACATAATAATAGCGTTGTTCCACACTTGTTTTCTGAACCCCTTACTGTTGTTAATTAGTCCACGTTCCCAGTGTTATTAGCTGATCTCAGAAGTATCTGAGAAGATGGAGTCTTTACCCAGAGTGCTCTGAGTTAGTATAAAAGGCTGGTTAGGGAAAGAAAGCAAAGAAAGAGAAGAAACCACAGGTCCAGGAGGAATGCATCAGCAGGAGGAGCCTGCAGGGACTGGTCTGTTTTGTACATCTCCCCTGGGAGGAAGTATCGAGTGAAATTGCCCA
Organism: Ovis aries; assembly: GCF_016772045.2. Lineage (NCBI taxonomy): Eukaryota > Metazoa > Chordata > Mammalia > Artiodactyla > Bovidae > Ovis > Ovis aries. Next base: position 15,426,768 of record NC_056078.1, on the reverse strand, counting down.
GTCTTTAAAGCTTGTAGAGTGGTGCATTCTTTCCCTTTCAGTCACTCCCTCCAGTCATTCTTTCTTGTTAAAATGATAGAGAAAACTTGAGCAGTGTGGCCAGCTGTTAAGTATAATTGGCCAAGTTCAAAGTGGAAGGAGCATTTTGTAGGAGAGGGAGTCCCTGACCCTATCGCCTTCCGCAGTTTCATTCTAGAGAAGCTGGGAATAAAATGAGAAAACATTATGTTGGGGGTGGCTGGAGAGTGAGCTGTTGTAACAGACGGTGGTGGGAGTTGAGGGTAAGAATCACAGTTATTGACCTGCTGCGCATAGAGCAGCGTGAGAGATTCGGGGGGCAGTCATAGCAACAGAGCCTCCTGATACTGTCCTTCACTGAGATAATCAAGTGGCAGATACAGGACAAACATATCAGAAAAAGGCAAAGCACTTACAGAAACCCATGAAACAAGTGCCATTAAGTGCAGATTGGCAATAGTTACTAAAAGTTTGCAGAACAGTCGCCTGTGCTGGATACTGACTCTGCCACTCTCAGCCATGGGACATTGGCAGAGTTAACTTAATTACTTTTAGCCTCAGTTTACACAGTTTGTAAGACAGGAATTATAATATCCACCTTTTGGAATTTGGGTAGATACATTCAATAGTTTCTGTAAATCCCATCACGTAGTAGATATTTCCTACGTGTTGATGAGTGAATGAACAGAAGAATGAAATAGTTAACATCATGCCTGGCACACAGTAAATGCTCATTTAATGAATCTGTTAGTATTTTGAAGGTATTATTTTGTACGCCATTTAAAGGCAGAAGATGGCTCTTTTGTAACCTGATGTTTGGCTATACTCTTGCGACTTTGCCCCTTCATATGCTAAATAATAAAGAATGATTGGATGATTTGCATCTGCACAATTCTGTAGAGGAGAATACCTTACAGTCCTCACTAACGTTTTGCTGCCTAAATTCCTTCCCTGTATTTGGAGAGAGGCCAAAGATAAGGGAATGTGGAGGCAGCACACAGTTAAGGAAAAATTTGATTTTCAGCGAGATTTAGGATGCAAATAATACACAGCCGAGCAATAAGAAGTAAGTGAAAACAAGCAGGTTGGAGAAGTGGCCTGACACAGACTCAGCCAACTTGTTGCCTCAGATATGGAGTGAGGGGCAGTAAGCGGGACCTCCATGTGATGTAACTGACCAGAAACCCCAAGGACTCATGTGCATTTCTGTCTGAAGGTTATCCTAGAAAATGCAGGAAAAACAATGCCTTTCCATTGATAGTGCAACTGGTATAGATTTCCTGAACAAATGGTGTACTATGATTGATTAATTTGGTCAAGCAACATTAAGCAGCTTGTTTTCTTGTTATAACTTATCCAGGCCAATAGAGGTAGTGGTGAAAATAAATAAGAAAAAGGCAAGGTAATGAAAAAAAAAGAATTACTTACTATCCACTGTAAAGCAGGCACTATTCTAGTTACTTTATAAGCATTTTCTAATGTGTTATAATAATCCCATATAGTAAGTAAAACACAGATCAGTCTGCCTTTAAAATCAATCCTGTTATCTGTACCCTCTGTAATGAGAAACTACGAGCTATCATCTAGGGATCAGCAGACTATAATTCAGTCAGTTCAGTTCAGTTAAGTCCAGTTCAGTCGCTCAGTCATGTCTGACTCTTTGCAATGCCATGAATCGCAGCACGCCAGGCCTCCCTGTCCCATCACCAACTCCCGGAGTTCACTCAGACTCACGTCCATCGAGTCAGTGATGCCATCCAGCCATCTCATCCTCTGTCGTCCCCTTCTCCTCCTGCCCCCAATCCCTCCCAGCATCAGAGTCTTTTCCAATGAGTCAACTCTTTGCATGAGGTGGCCAAAGTACTGGAGCTTCAGCTTTAGTATCATTCCTTCCAAAGAAATCTCAGGGCTGATCTCCTTCAGAATGGACTGGTTGGATCTCCTTGCAGTCCAAGGGACTATAACTCAAATCTGGGCCAAATCTGGTCTCTGCTTATTTTTTATAAAGTTTTATTGGAACACAGCCTTGTCTTCTTATTTCAAAACTGTCCATGGCTGCGTTCATGCTATACAAGCAAGTTCAGTTGCTGTGACAGTGACTGTATGGCTGAAGATATTCCCAATTTGACCCTTAAAAAAAAAGTTTGCCATCTTCTTTTTTTTTTTTTTTATCTTTGCTAATTTATAGCCAACTTTATTTATTTATTTATTTATTTATTTATTTATTTTTAGTTTTTTATTTTTTAAATTTTAAAATCTTTAATTCTTACATGCATTCCCAAACATGAACCCCCTCCCACCTCCCCTCCCCATAACATCTTTCTGGGTCATCCCCATGCACCAGCCCCAAGCATGCTGCATCCTGCGTCAGACATAGACTGGCGATTCAATTCACATGATAGTATACATGTTAGAATGCCATTCTCCCAAATCATCCCACCCTCTCCCTCTCCCTCTGAGTCCAAAAGTCCGTTATACACATCTGTGTCTCTTTCCCTGTCTTGCATACAGGGTCGTCATTGCCATCTTCCTAAATTCCATATATATGTGTTAGTATACTGTATTGGTGTTTTTCTTTCTGGCTTACTTCACTCTGTATAATCGGCTCCAGTTTCATCCATCTCATCAGAACTGATTCAAATGAATTCTTTTTAACGGCTGAGTAATACTCCATTGTGTATATGTACCACAGCTTGCTTATCCATTCATCTGCTGATGGACATCTAGGTTGTTTCCATGTCCTGGCTATTATAAACAGTGCTGCGATGAACATTGGGGTACATGTGTCTCTTTCAATTCTGGTTTCCTCGGTGTGTATGCCCAGAAGTGGGATTGCTGGGTCATAAGGTAGTTCTATTTGCAATTTTTTAAGGAATCTCCACACTGTTCTCCATAGTGGCTGTACTAGTTTGCATTCCCACCAACAGTGTAGGAGGGTTCCCTTTTCTCCACACCCTCTCCAGCATTTATTGCTTGCAGATTTTTGGATCGCAGCCATTCTGACTGGTGTGAAGTGGTACCTCATTGTGGTTTTGATTTGCATTTCTCTAATAATGAGTGATGTTGAGCATCTTTTCATGTGTTTGTTAGCCATCCATATGTCTTCTTTGGAGAAATGTCTATTTAGTTCTTTGGCCCATTTTTTGATTGGGTCGTTTATTTTTCTGGAGTTGAGCTGCAGAAGTTGCTTGTATATTTTTGAGATTAGTTGTTTGTCAGTTGCTTCATTTGCTATTATTTTCTCCCATTCAGAAGGCTGTCTTTTCACCTTGCTTATATTTTCCTTTGTTGTGCAGAAGCTTTTAATTTTAATTAGATCCTTTTTTTTTTTTTTTTTAATTTTAGTTTTTTATTTTTTAAATTTTAAAATCTTTAATTCTTACATGCATTCCCAAACTTGAACCCCCCTCCCACCTCCCTCCCCATAACAACTTTCTGGGTCATCCCCATGCACCAGCCCCATGCATGCTGCATCCTGCGTCAGACATAGACTGGCGATTCAATTCACATGATAGTATACATGTTAGAATGTCATTCTCCCAAATCATCCCACCCTCTCCCTCTCCCTCTGAGTCCAAAAGTCCGTTATACACATCTGTGTCTCTTTCCCTGTCTTGCATACAGGGTCGTCATTGCCATCTTCCTAAATTCCATATATATGTGTTAGTATACTGTATTGGTGTTTTTCTTTCTGGCTTACTTCACTCTGTATAATCGGCTCCAGTTTCATCCATCTCATCAGGACTGATTCAAATGAATTCTTTTTAACGGCTGAGTAATACTCCATTGTGTATGTGTACCACAGCTTTCTTATCCATTCATCTGCTGATGGACATCTAGGTTGTTTCCATGTCCTGGCTATTATAAACAGTGCTGCGATGAACATTGGGGTACATGTGTCTCTTTCAATTCTGGTTTCCTCGGTGTGTATGCCCAGAAGTGGGATTGCTGGGTCATAAGGTAGTTCTATTTGCAATTTTTTAAGGAATCTCCACACTGTTCTCCATAGTGGCTGTACTAGTTTGCATTCCCACCAACAGTGTAGGAGGGTTCCCTTTTCTCCACACCCTCTCCAGCATTTATTGCTTGCAGATTTTTGGATCGCAGCCATTCTGACTGGTGTGAAGTGGTACCTCATTGTGGTTTTGATTTGCATTTCTCTAATAATGAGTGATGTTGAGCATCTTTTCATGTGTTTGTTAGCCATCCATATGTCTTCTTTGGAGAAATGTCTATTTAGTTCTTTGGCCCATTTTTTGATTGGGTCGTTTATTTTTCTGGAGTTGAGCTGCAGAAGTTGCTTGTATATTTTTGAGATTAGTTGTTTGTCAGTTGCTTCATTTGCTATTATTTTCTCCCATTCAGAAGGCTGTCTTTTCACCTTGCTTATATTTTCCTTTGTTGTGCAGAAGCTTTTAATTTTAATTAGATCCCATTTGTTTATTTTTGCTTTTATTTCCAGCATTCTGGGAGGTGGATCATAGAGGATCCTGCTGTGATTTATGTCTGAGAGTGTTTTGCCTATGTTCTCCTCTAGGAGTTTTATAGTTTCTGATCTTACATTTAGATCTTTAATCCATTTTGAGTTTATTATTGTGTGCAGTGTTAGAAAGTGATCTAGTTTCATTCTTTTACAAGTGGTTGACCAGTTTTCCTAGCACCACTTGTTAAAGAGATTGTCTTTACTCCATTGTATATTCTTGCCTCCTTTGTCAAAGATAAGGTGTCCATATGTGTGTGGATTTATCTCTGGGCTTTCTATTTTGTTCCATTGATCTATATGTCTGTCTTTGTGCCAGTACCATACTGTCTTGATGACTGTGGCTTTGTAGTAGAGCCTGAAGTCAGGCAAGTTGATTCCTCCAGTTCCATTCTTCTTTCTCAAGATTGCTTTGGCTATTCGAGGTTTTTTGTATTTCCATACAAATCTTGAAATTATTTGTTCTAGTTCTGTGAAAAATGTGGCTGGTAGCTTGATAGGGATTGCATTGAATTTGTAAATTGCTTTGTGATTTAGGTCATGCCTGGATGACCCCTATGATGGCCTAGTGGTTTTCCCTACTTTCTTCAATTTCAGCCTGAATTTTGCAATGAGGAACTGATCATCTGAGCCACAGTCAGCTCTAGGTCCTGTTTTTGTTGACTGCATAGAGCTTCTCCATCTTCAGCTGCAAAGAGTATAATCAGTCTGATTTTGGTACTGACCATCAGGTGATGTCCATGTGTAGAGTCTTCTCTTGTGTTGTTGGAAGAGAATGTTTGCTGTGACCAGTGCAGTTTCTTGGCAAAACTGTTAGCCTTTGCCCTGCTTCATTTTATACTCCAAGGCCAAACTTGACTGTTATTCCAGGTGTCTCTTGACTTCCTACTTTTGCATTCCAGTCCCCGATTATGAAAAAGACATCTTTTTTGGTGTTAGTTCTAGGAAGCCTTGTAGGTCTTCATAGAATCATTGAACTTCAGCTTCTTCAGCATTTGTGGTTGGGGCATAGACTTGGATTACTGTGATGTTGAATGGTTGGCCTTGGAAATGAACTGAGATCATTCTGTTGTTTTGAGATTGTACCCAAGTACTGCATTTCAGACTCTTTTGTTGACTATGAGGGCTACTCTATTTCTTCTAAGGGATTTTGCCCACAGTAGTAGATATAATGGTCATCTGAATTAAATTCACCCTTTCCTGTCCATTTTAGTTCACTAATGCCAAAAATGTTGATGCTCACTCTTACCATCTCCTGTTTGACCACTTCCACTTTACCTTGATTCAGGGACCTAACATTCCAGGTTCCTATGCAATATTGTTCTTTACAGCATCGGATTTTACTTTTACCACCAGATACAACCAGCGGAAACTGGGTGGTGTTTCTGCTTTGGTTCAGCCTCTTCATTCTTTCTGTAGCTATTTCTCTGCTCTTCCCTAGTAGTATACTGGACACCTACCAACCTGGGTAGGTCAAGCCTTATTGCAAAATTAAGGCTTAAATTAAAGAAAGTATGGGAAACCACGAGGCCATTCAGTTATCACAAATCAAATCCCTTATGTTTATACAGTGGAGGTAACGAATAGACTTAAGGGACTAGATCTGGTAAAATAGTACCTGAAGAACTGTGAATGGAGGTTCACGGTGTTGTACATGACATGGTGACCAAAACTATCCCCAAGAAAAAGAAATGCCAGAAGGCAAAGTGGTTATCTGAGAAGACCTTACAAATAGCTGAAAAAAAGAAGAGAAGTGAAAGGCAAGGGAGAAAGGGAAAGATACTCTCAACTCAGTGCAGAGTTTCAGAGAATAGCGAGAAGTAAGAAAGCCTTCTTAAGTGAACAATGCAAATAGAGGAAAACAATAGAATGGGAAGACTAGAGATCGCTTTTAGAAAATTGGAGATATCAAGGGAACATTTCATGCAGAGACAGGCACAATAAAGGACAACAATGGTAAGGACCTAACAGAAGCAGAAGAGATTAAGAAAAGGTGGCAAGAATGCACAGAAGAACTGTATAAAAAAGCTCTTAATGGCCCAGATAACCATGATGATGTGGTCATTCACCTAGAGCCACACAACCTGGAGTGTGAAGTCAAATGGACCTTAGGGAGCATCATTACAAATAAAGCTAACAGAGATGATGGAATTCCAGCTGAGCTATTTCAAATCCTAAAAGATGATGCTGTGAAAGTGCTGCACTCATGTCAGCAAATTTGGAAAACTCAGGAATAGCCACAGGACTGGAAAAGGTCAGTTTTCATTCCAATCTCAAAGAAAACAATGCCAAAGAATGTCCAGATTACTGTACAGTTACTGTCATTTCACATGCCAGCAAGATTATGCTCAAAATCCTTCAAGCTAGGCTTCACCAGTACGTGAAACGAGAACTTCCAGATGTACAAGCTGGATTTAGAAAAGGCAGAGGAACCAGAGATAAAAGCGCCAACATATGCTGGATCATAGAAAAAGCAAAGGAATTCCAAAAAACATCTACTCCTGCTTCATTGACTATGCTAAACCCATTGTGTGGATCACAACAAACTATGGAATATTCTGAATGAGATGGGAATACCAGGCTACATTACTGCCTCCTGAGAAACCTGCATGCAGGACAAGAAGCAACAGTTAGAACTGAACCTGGCTCAATGGACTGGTTCAAAATTGAGAAAGGAGTATGTCAAAGCCGTATATTGTCACCCTGCTTATTTAACTTATATACAGAGTACATCATGCTAAATACCAGGCTGGATGAATCCCAAACTGAAATTAAGATTGCTGGGAGAAATATCAACAACCTCAGATATGCAGATGATACACATATAGATGTGAAAGTTTGCCTGTAAAGAAGGCTGAGCACCAAGAATTGATGCTCTTGAACTGTGGTGCTGGAGAAGACTCTTTGAGAGTCCGTTGGACAACAAGGAGATCAAACCAGTCAATCCGAAAGGAAATCAAGCCTGAATATTCACTGGAAGGACTGATGCGGAAGCTCTAAAACTTTGGCCACCTGATGCTAAGAGCTGACTCATGGGAACAGACTCTGATGCTGGGAAAGACTGAGGGAAAGAGGAAAAATAGGCAAAAGAGGATTAGATGGTTGGCTGACATCACTCATTCAATGGACATGGGTTTAAGCAAACTCTGGGAGTTAGTGAAGGACATGGACGCCTGGTGGTTGCAGTTCATGGGGTCATAAAGAGTCAGACACAACTTAGCAGCTGAACAACAAACAGCTTTACAATTTGTTTCCCTGACAGTTTGAACAGGTCCTTTATGAGACAGTTGTAAAATACTTCTATTAATGATGTTAATGATGCCAGTCTTATCTATCTTACAGGATTGTGAGAAAATAACTTCTCAAATATGAAAACTGTATGGAAACAAAAGTGGTCTACCATATAGTATCAGTTCCGTTTTCTCAAACATGCTATTAAGATAATTTTCAAATATATAAAAAAGGTGAAACATTATACAGGAAACACCCATTTACCCACCATCTAGAGTCAACAATTAAAATTTTGCTGTATTTGTTTTATTTCTCATATATCCATCTACCAGATTCTCCATCCATCCATCGATCCATCTTATTTTTTACTTAAGCATTTCAGAGTAAGGTGTTGACATTAGTACAACTAACTGGAGATCAGTGTTTCCTCTTTTTAGGTGAGATGTACATACAATGGAATAAAAAAAAACCTAATTGTACCATTTGATGAATTTTTACAAGGTAGCCTCGTTGAGATGTAAAATATTTCTACCACCTCATATCTCTTCACAGCCACTCCCAGAGACAACTTCTGTTCTGATCTTTTTTACTCAGCATTATGTTTCTGAGACTCAGTGTGTTGCTGTGTATAACAGTAGTTTGTTGCTCTTGGTTGCTAAGTAGTATTAATTTTATATACACTCCGTAGTTCATTCATTCACCTCTTGATGGACATCTGGGCTGTCTCTAGTTTTACGTTATTGTGAATAAATCTACTTTGAATATTCTTATACAGGTCTTTTGTGGACACCTGGGTTTTGGTCTCTGTGTAAGCATCTTGAAGTGGATTTGTTAGTTCATAAGGCCAGAAACTGGGAAACCTTTTTTTCCAAGGTGGTTGTATAATTTCACACCCCTTCTAACAATGTATTAGGGTTCTGGTGGTTGTACATTATTGCTAACGTTTGGCTGTATCAGTCTTGTTAATTTTAGCCTTTCCGGTAGCTGATAGTGGTGTCTTGTGGTGGATTTAATTTGTATTTCCACAATGACTAACAATCATGAGCAACTTTTTGTGGGCTGGGCCCTTGTAAGTGTCTGGTAAAGATACACAGCCCTGTAGTTCCTTTTAGCGTATACTGTGAAGTGGGGCGTATGTTTACGTGTGTGTGTGTTCTCTCAGTTGTGTCTGATTCTTTTGCAGCCCTATGGACAGCAACCTGCCAGGCCCCTCTGTCCATGGAATTCTCCTGGCAAGAATACTGGAGTGGGTTGCCTTTTCCTTCTCCAGGTGTCTTCCTGACCAGGAATCAGATTTGGGTCTCCTCCTCTGTAGGCAGTTTCTTAACCATGTAAACCACCAGGGAAGCCCAAAGTGAAGATAGAAGTTATTATTATCTATATGGTATGAGGTTGCTTTACTCAGTTTGTTCAAAAGACATTCTTTTCCCTATGAATTGCTTTATGCCTTTATTATAAATAAATTCAAGGTATCTGTGCAGGCCTATTTTTTCCAATGATCTGTTTGTCCCAACACCAGTACCACACACTCTTACTCACTGTGGCTTTAGAGTAAGTCTTATGTTCAGGTAATATAAGTCTTTCAAATCTGTTTTTATTTTTCAACATTGCTTTAGATATTCCAGGTCCTTAGATTCTCATACAAGTTTTTGTCTGTTTAAAAAAATGGTGGAGTTATGACTCTAGATCTGAAGAAAATAGATATTTTAATGATGTTAGGACTTCCAGTCCATGAATGAGGGATATCTCCACATTTATTTGGATCTTTAGATCTTAATTAGATCTCTCAGCAATGATTTCAGTGTAATTTCAAAGTGAAAGTCTTGTATGTCTTGGACTTATTTCTCCATATTTTATGGATTACAGTACTTTCAAAAATGTGTTTCTTTTTTTAAATTTCATTTTCCAATTATTCAGTGTATATGGTTTTTTTGTATTGATCTTATATTCTGAAATCAAGCTATATTCACTTATTTCTTTTAGCAGTTGTTTTGTAAATTCCTTACCATTTTTCTATGAAAAGGGTCAGTTTACTTTCTCTCCAATCTTTACGACTTTCTTTTTTGCCTTATAACTACATTTCTAAGATCTCTGTATGATATTGAATAGAAGTGGCAAGAGTGGACTGACTTACCTTGTTCCTACTCTTAGTAGGAAAGTTCAATATATCACCATTATGCTATCATAATAGCTTTTGTAGGTCTTTGATAAACTACTAAAAAATCATTCTGAGGAAATTTCCTTCTGTTTCTAACTCGGTAAGGTTTGTTTTAATATCATACATGGTTCAGTTCAGTTCAGCTGCTCGGTCATGTCCAACTCTTTGCGACCCCATGAACTGCAGCACGCCAGGCCTCTTGGTCCATCACCAACTACCGGAGCCTACCCCAACTCAGGTCAGTTGAGTCAGTGATGCCATCCAACCATCTCATCCTCTGTCATCCATTTCTCCTCCTGCCCCCAATCCCTCCCAGCATCAGAGTCTTTTCAAATGAGTCAGCTCTTCGCATCAGGTGGCCAAAGTATTGGAGTTTCAGCTTTAGCATGAGTCTTTCCAATGAACACCCAGAATTGATCTCCTTTAGGATGGACCGGTTGGATCTCCTTGCAGTGCAAGGGACTCTCAAGAGTCTTCTCCAATACCACAGTTCAAAAGCATCAATTCTTTGGCACTCAGCTTTCTTCACAGTCCAACTCTCACATCCATACATGACCCCTGGAAAAACCATAGCCTTGACTAGTCAGACCTCTGTTGGCAAAGTAATGTCTCTGCTTTTGAATATGCTGTCTAGATTTATGGCAGAAAGTGAAGAGGAGCTAAAAGCCTCTTGATGAAAGTGAAAGTGGAGAGTGAAAAAGTTGGCGTAAAGCTCAACATTCAGAAAACTAAGATCATGGCATCCAGTCCCATTACTTCATGGGAAATAGATGGGAGAACAGTGGAAACAGTGTAAGACTTTATTTTGGGGGGGCTCCAAAATCACTGCAGATGGTGACTGCAGCCATGAAATTAAAAGACACTTACTCCTTGGAAGAAAAGTTATGACCAACCTAGATAGCATATTCAAAAGCAGAGACATTACTTTGTCGGTTAAGGTCAGTCTAGTCAAGGCTATGGTTTTCCAGTAGTCATGTATGGATGCGAGAATTGGACCGTGAAGAAAGCTGAGCGCTGAAGAATTGATGCTTTTGAACTGTGGTGTTGGAGAAGACTCCTGAGAGTCCCTTGGACTGCAAGGAGATCCAACCAGTCCATTCTGAAGGAGATCAGTCCTGGGTGTTCTTTGGAAGGAATGATGCTAAAGCTGAAACTCCAGTACTTTGGCCACCTGATGCGAAGAGCTGACTCATTGGAAAAGACTCTGATGCTGGGAAGGATTGGGGGCAGGAGAAGGGGATGACAGAGGATGAGATGGCTGGATGTCATCACTGACTCGATGGACGTGAGTTTGGGTACACTCCGGGAGTTGGTGATGGACAGGGAGGCCTGGCGTGCTGCGATTCGTGGGGTCACAAAGACTCAGACACGACTGAGCGACTGGACTGAACTGAATACACATTAGCTAATATATTTCTGCTTTACAACAGACTGACTCAGTTATACATACCTGTATCCTTTATATACATATATATGTATAGTCTTATCATGTGATAAACCAAAATGGAAATTGAATATAGTCTCTGTACTATACCGTAGGGCCTTATAACTCATCCATTCTACTAGTTTGCATCTGGGAATCCCTTGCTCCCAATCCTTTCTTCCCTCCCCCCACCTGCCCACCCTTGGCAATCACAAGCCTGTTCTCTGTGTCTGTGCGTCTGTTTCTGTTTCATAGATAGGTTCGTTTGTGTCATGTTTCAGATTCCGTGTATAAGTGATACCATATAGTGTTGGTCTTTCCCCTTCTGACTTACTGCACTTAGTGTGATAGTTTCTAGCTGCATCCATGTTGCTGCAGATGTTGTGATTTCATTCTTTTTAATGGCTGCATAGTGTTTGCTTGCACCCCATCTTCTTTGTCCACCACTCATCTGTTGGTGGACATTTAGGTGGTTTCCATATCCTGGCTTTTGTAAATATTGGTTGTATTTACATGGAGACTGGTGGGGGTGGCATGTATCTTTTCAAGTTATAGTTTTGTCAGAGTTTATGCCCAGGGGTAGAATTGCTGGATCGTATGACAGCTCCAATAGTTTGGCCACCTGATGAGAAGAACTGACTTATTTGAAAAGATCCTTTTGCTGGGAAATTGAACTAATTGAAAGAGGGAGGAGAAGGGGACGACAGAGGATGAGATGGTTGGATGGCATGAAACTGGAGTTTCAGCCTCAGCATCAGTCCTTCCAATGAACACCCAGGAGTGGTCTCTTTTAGGATGGACTGGTTGGATCTCCTTGCAGTCCAAGGGACTCTCGAGTCTTCTCCAACACCACAGTTCAAAAGCATCAATTCTTTGGCGCTCAGCTTTTTTCACAGCGCAACTTTCATTCACATCCATACATGACCACAGGAAAAACCATAGCCTTGACTAGACGGGCCTTTGTTGGCAATACCATTGAGTTGGATAGACATGAGTTTGAGCAAGCTCTGGGAGTTGGTGATGGACAGGGAAGCCTGGCATGCTGCAGTGCATGAGGTCGCAGAGAGTCGGACACGGCTGAACAACTGAACTGAAGTGATGACAACTCTATTTTCAGTTTTTAATCTTGTGTATGTTTTGATGAGTAGTCTTTATTTGAGAAATTTTTCCATTTCATCTGAATTTTCAACTTATGGCTAAAAGTCATTTGTAGTATTCACTTATCTTTTTAATGTCTGTAGGCTTTATAGTGATAGTTCGTTTTAGTTCTTGCTGCTGCTACTGCGGCTGCTCAGTCACTTCAGTCATGCCCGACTCTGCGCAAGCCCATAGACGGCAGCCCACCAGGCTCCCCCGTCCCTGGGATTCTCCAGGCAAGAACACTGGAGTGGGTTGCCATTTCGTTCCCCAGTGCATGAAAGTGAAAAGTAAAAGTGAAGTTGCCCAGTCGTGTCTGACTCTGTGACCCCATGGACTGCAGCCTACCAGGCTCCTCCGTCCATGGGATTTTCTAAGCAAGAGTACTGGCATGGGGTGCCATTGCCTTCTCTTTAATTCTTAGTATTTTAATTTGTATTCTCTTGACTTTTAAGGCATCAGTTGCACTGTGTAACAAATCACCACAAATTTAATAACTTAAAATAATAACCATTTGTTTTGCTTCTGGTAGGCCATCTGGACTAGGATCAGCTAGGCAGTTCTTAGAGTCCATCAGGTTTACACAGGAGTCTGCTCAGGTGCCAATCCACCAGGTGCCCCTGCTTCTGGGACTTGAGGCTCTGGCTGGGGCAATGAGGGTGGTGGGCCATGTGGTCTCTTCATTGTGCAGGCTAACTCAGGATTATTCACGTGGTGGATCAGCAGTGTTCCTGGAGAGAATGAAAATGTGAAAATCCTTTTAACCTCTGCAGGGCTATAGTTGCTTTTCCCCCCACATTCTTTTGACCAAGTAAGTCATAAGAACAATTCAGAGTTAGTTTCAAGGTGGAGAAACAGACCTACTACCAAATCCAAATAACTGTGGCTGTGGGTTAGGGGAGCATTATTACCATTTTGGCAATCTTTCACATATTAAGGAGTTTTATTATAGATAGAACAACTGTTATGTGCATGCGAGCATGTGTGTTATGAATTTGGCAATTTTGTTTAAATTATCTTATCTGTATTGTGATATTATAATCTTTGTGCATCTTTCTGGATTTTACAGAACAGTAAGTTCTTTGGTGTCTCATCAAGAGCAAAACTATTCCTCCCATTAATACTTCAGAAGATTTTGATTATTTATGTGTTTTTTTGGTGTTATAAGTCAGTATAAGTTTTGGTTGTCTACACAACCCCAAACCAGTAGAGATTCAAAGCATTTTTTGTTCCATAGTCCTTGAGGAATTCAAAATGTGACACTGATAAAATTATCATAGATATATTGACTTTGGGCTTATAAAAACAGTCCAGCTCTTAATAATTCTCAACTATGGATAAATTATAAGTAAAAAGAAAGGTAGTCAATTTACCTAGCATAGGTAATATATTTCCCTAGGTTTCTCATCCTGTCCATCAATAGAGAAATTCTTGGACATAGGAAATAAACTGTATTTTTAATCAGTCCCTAAGTATACAGTCTACCCATTAAGTCAAATTTGTTATGCCTTTCCAGAAATCTATCCTAAGTTACTTATGGGTATGTGAACTCATATGAGTAGTCATTTACAGCATTGTTTTTCTCATGGAAAAATTGAATTAATCTAAATGTCTAATAGAAGGGGACTGAATTTTTTAAAAAGATGGCATTTTTCATCACATGGAATACTATACAACCATTTAAAAGTTATGGAAGAGTAGTGAGCTGCCTGAATGTTCATTATATATAGTTGGAGTTTCATCACATGTAAATATATATATATGTATATATATATATTTAAAGGCAGATTTTCTTGCTACTTTTATGATTATGCATGCATGCAGGCATGCTCAGTCACTTCAATCGTGTCCGACTCTTTTCAACCACATGGCCCATAGCGCACCAGGCTCCTCTGTCCATGGGATTCTCCAGGCAAGGATACTGGAGTGGGTTGCCATATCCTCCTCCAGGGGGTCTTCCTGACTCAAGGATCAAAACTGCATCTCCTGCATTGCAGGTGGATTCTTTACTGCTGGGCCACCAGGGAAGCCCTTGTGTGATTATATTGTGGTACATAATGATATATATAAGTTTTATATATATATATACATATATATGATATAATGATATATAAATCTTGGGAAATAAACAGCAAAATTGTGATGGTTATTATTTCTGCATGATGGCAATATGATCTTCTAGTTTTATTGAGATATAGTTGACATAGAGCACTGTATGAGTCTTAGGTATACATGATGATTGGATATATGTATATATAGAAAAATGATCACCACTATAAGTTTAGTTAATATCACATTACAAATTGCAAACTTTTTTCTTGTGATGAGAACTGTTAAGATCTATTCTCTTCGCAACTTGCAAATATACTATACACTATTACCAACTTTAGTTGCCGTGCTGTGTGTTATATTTCCAGAACTTTTCCTGTAAATGAGAGTTTGTACCTTTTGGCCATCTTCGTCCGTTTCACTCACCCTCCGCCTACTTCTATGGCAACCATTAATCTGCTTTCTGTATTTCTGAGTTTGATTTTCTTAGATTCCGCATGTAAGTGAGATCATAGAGTATTTGTTTTTCTTGGTCTTACTTATTTTACTTAGCGTATTGCCCTCACCATCTACCCATGTTGTCAGAAACAGCAGAATTTCTTTTTATAATGGCTCAATAATGTTCCATTTGTGTGTGCAGATATGTGTAATTTTTCTTTATCCATTCATGTGTTTATAGACACTTAGGTTATTTCCATGTCTTGATTATTGTAAATAATGCTGCAGTGAACAATGGGACACATATCTTTTAGAGATGGTGATTTTTTTTTTTTTCCTTCAGCTGTATACCCAGAAGTAGAAGAGCCAGATCACATGGTAGTTCTATTTTTGGTTTTTAAAGAACTTCCATTCTGTTTTCTAATTTACATTTCCATTAACAGTGCACAAAGATTCGCCTTTCTCCACATCTTTGCCTACACTTGTTGTGTAATCCCAGAGGTAGATTATCATTTTGGTTATAGTCATTCTAACACGTGAGTAGCCATGGTGGCAAAGTGGATTTTATTTTCCTTTTTTTTTAAATCCATGATTTGCAATTTTTAGAATGAATATGTATGGATGATATGGGGGAAGGTAAATAAAAGTTACTTTAAAAAAAAGCCCTACTGATTTACAGTTTCAGGATTATTTGTATTTTTGTCGCTACTCTCTATATGAGGTTTGAGCCTTATAATAGGTACAGAATTACCTAAAACTCAAGATGATCTGAGTATACAAAAGGCTGGCTTTATTGCCACCCTAGGAGAACACAACATCATGAAATTGAGCGGTTCCTTTAGAATTTTTGTTTTGCTCTTAACTTTCACAAGATCTCATAAAGACTGGGGAACTTTTTCTCTAAAAACCATCATGTCTTTATTTTAAAACATCACCATTGTGAAACAGGCTTGTAAACTTTGGTTTGGAAGCAGAATCAATGTTCCTGTTTATTTCTTAAAGCTCATGTAATCATGGGATCCAGAGTCTTAAAAAAAAAAAAAATCCGTTGGCTAGACAATTACTGTTAAAAGCAGACATGGGTATTGCTTCTGTGTTAAACTGCTAGCCATGATTCTGTGTTAGCCATTTCTTGCTAGTCTAATTGACGAGCTCCCTGACAGGGAAGCGTATGTTGCACACAGCTGTAGTACAGTGGTATTTCTATTTAGTAAATCCCTGGTGGAATATAGAGTTTAGCCAAATTCTCCTAGATTGTAACAGGGCTACAAAACAAAACCCTGTATTGGAAGTCTTGATGTCTGTCTGATTCTCGTTGAATAGACTGTTGAGACCAGTTGCGATCTAAGAAATGATTAATACAGACTTCCTGGCAGTGCAGTGGTTAAGACCTGACTCTGTGTGTGCAGAGGGCATGGGGCTCGATTCCTGGTGGGAGGAGCTAAGATCCCACATGCTGCGCAGCCAAAAAAAGAGTGAAAAGAAATGGTTAATATAGTGTGTCATCTGTAATGAATAAGCACGTCTTCAAGGGGTGTTGAAGCTTTCTGGGACCTGAATGAAATCTGACTTTGCTGGAGAGGTTTTTTCAAAGTGGGGCAGAGTGTCGTCAAACCACCACATCTGCAGAATAGTCAACACTTTAAATTGTTTGGTTGATGGATTTTTATTAGGTTTGTTGCCAGAAGGAGCAGAATGTGGCTGGGTGTGTGGAGTTGAGCATGGTTTCCTGGGGCGGGAGGAAGTCTTGGGGAGAATGGGGCACCGTCCAGGTAACACCCAGGTAGCTGCAGTGCTCCATGCCTGCAGTGCCGATGTACAGGCAGCCTTTTCCGTGTCAACACCTGCTCATTAGGAACTGGACCAAGACTCCCAAAGAGCTCTCAGATGGCCTGAATTCTGTATCCCTGCCAATGCGAGCTAGAATTTAATAACAACCTTGAGGTGAAACTTGGGCCTTTCCTCACTGCTAATCCCCCAAACCATCTGGCTTTCCCTTTCTCTGACTAACACTTTGGTGTATGTGTTCGGGGAGGGAGGAGGCTGTGGGCAGATGAAGGGGAGCAAAGTGATCTGACATTTCTTAAAGGACAATCCACTCTCCTTCAGAACAGATAGAGTTTCTTGTGGGTCCCAGACCTAAGCTTGTTCTTCCCATAACTTCCGCGTTTTCAATTGCCACATCCTTGTTGGAAGTTCTCACCATTCATTAACTATTGACAGATCTGGTTCCCTGTCCAGGCATTAACTATTGACAAACCTCCAAGTTTCATTCTTTTAATAAAATAATGTCAAAAAGAAGCATTTCCATCCATGAGCATGATTCTGATGTTTTTTTTAAAGGTTATGCATTTTCTCTTTAATTTCTGACTTGGTTTAGCACATTTTTGGAAATAGGGAGGATTCTCCATAAATATTTGTTTATTCCTGTGCCCTGCAAAGTAATGGAAGTAATTTAGTAGGGAATATTTAGAATGTAATAGTAAATTACTAATAAAATAGAAAACACTAGAGTTGCTTCTGCCTTGTCGCCACCCCAGGGAAGGAAAGAGAACATAGTAAACCAGATGTCTATCCTAGGCATTGCATAGAGAATAGCGTGGCTGTGGTCCTGCTGGAGGCTCACTCTGGGGCAGATGGCCATTGAATTGAATGGCGGATGGGATCAGCTGTCCTACTGCAAATTGATCTCACTCTCACTCTCCTGAGTGCTGGTTGGGCGTCCTGAATACACATGCAGAATTATGCTACTTCAATAAAAGAGGTGCCCAGTATATATTTGTAAGTGAAGGAATTAATACACACATTTTATTTCTGTGTATGCAGTGCCATGCTAAGTCACTTCAGTCGTGTCCAACTCTGTGCAACCCTACGGACTGTAGCCCGCCAAGGTCCTCTGTCCATGGGATTCACCAGGCAAAAATACTGCAATGGGTTGCCATGCCCTTCTCCGGGGATCAGCCTCATTTTTTACAGCCTGCATACTAAGAATGGTCACACAAAGGTGACCCAAGTTCCAATTTCAGTATGTACAAATGAAGTTTTATTGCATCCCAACCATATTTGTTCATTTACCTGCTATCTCTGGCTGCTTTTGCACTAGGGCAGGGAAGTCCAACAGGTACAGCAGAGGCCAGATGGCCTGCAGAGCCCCAAATACTTGCTGTCTGGTCCTTTACAAAACTGTTTGCTGATCTCTACCATGGAAGATATTAAGTACAAAAAAAAAAAAATGAATTGGATGAAATCTGCCTAGATGAAAGTACACCTCACAGTATTTGCAAAAAGATTTCCCCACTTCACCCTTTCTTTTAGGAGATAATTGGTTGAAAAAGAAAATTGTTCTAAACTTTTATCTTTTTCAAAAGGGCCTCATAAGTTTTTTCCCAAACATAAAACGTTATGTCCCAGTACCTACTCTACTAACTCTTGTGATTTTATCTTGGTATGATATAATGGAAGGACAAGTGAAAAGGTGCCAAGTTGTGGACCATATAATAGAAAGTTTAATTCATCTGATTTACAGTTTGCCTTTTGAATCAACATGGAAGAGGAAATGTTCCAAGACTTACCAAGTTTGTAGGACAAGAAGGAAGAGGAGGAGTCACACGTGTATTTGGGAACCCTGAGGGCCAGTCTATAGTACAGTCTGCCCCAACTTGATAATACCTTGTGTGTACATGTACTGTTTTTGTCTTTTGTGGTAATCATGTTGTTTCATAAACATTAGTTTTTGAAAACATACTGGTAAGGAGCACGTACTGTTATTTCCATTCCAGAAGGAAGTAGTTATAAACTCTGCATGTATCTCCTTCTACGGCAGTAAATCAGTTCCAGATCCAAGAAAATGTCATTTTTTTTTCTTCTTTGCCATACAAAATCTCTGCATGATTGATACAGTCCGCAATATGATATAGGATTGCTACATGAGTTTTAATGTGAATATTTGACTATTTACTATGACTTCCTCTATGTCACCTGGCATAGTGTTCAGCTGCTTGATCCTACTCATGGTCACTAGAATCTGACATCATGAATCAACTAATTAGATACTCCATTCTCTAAAAACTAAGTCTTTGCTTTCTTTTGTACCCCATGCTCTCTCTTATATTCAGGGTCAGCAAATAATCGCTGAGTCGGCCAGTAGTTTCCCATGTCTGCAGATCCTCTCTGCTTCTTCACACATTTGCCGTTTAGTTGTCTCTTAAAAGAAATGTGTTGAAAGTGAACTTTCTTTCTTTGTGTCTTGGTCAAAACACACCAGCAGAGGAAGCCCACTTAGGTCAATCATTGCATCCTACCGTGACTGTAGTTCAGAATTCCAGAGCACATAGGTCAGCAGAGAGGAGAGACTTTAGAATTCCTTTCCATCCCTACATTTATGGAACCAGCGACTCAGGAAGGATGAGGGGCGTCTCTAAAGTCTTACAGTTACTTTTAGCAAAGTTAAGAGAAGAACTATTTTGCCTTTCTTGCGTGTTTGCATTCTCTTCCCTTTGGACCACCTTAAGTATGACTCTGATATAAATATTATATTACAAGGATTCAGTGAAATATCACTGTTTGGTTATAAACACTGAGACTTGATTCCATGGATACATAGGAGAATTTACTCCATTACTTGATAGAGTAAAAAGTCAGTCTTTTTGGAATATTTATTAAACTATAAGTTAATAAAGACTGATGGAAGCTATAGTTATACAGATAGTTTAGGAGAAAAGTAATACAGAAACATATTTTATCTTCAGTAATATATTTGAATTGAGCCTATTCACATTTATTGTCGGCCACTGTGCTCAGCTTCTTGGTTCAGAGGGCTAATTGGGTGGAATTGCTACCCTAATAAAGTCTTCTCTGATAGCTCAGAGGGTAAAGAATCTGCCTGCAAGGTGGGAGACCCAGGTTCATTCCCTGGGTTGGGAAGATCCCATGGAGAAGGGAATGGCTACCCACTCCAGGAGTCTTGCCTGAAGAATTCCATGGACAGAGGAGCCTAGCAGGCTACCATCCATGGGGTCACAAAGAGTCTGACATGACTGAATGACTAACACTTTCATTTTATTAGCCTAATACAATGGAAACTCAACTCAATTGGCTTCTCACTGTCTTGAGGATCTAAAACTAGAAAGCAGAGGGCCCCGTGAACAATTGTTTCTCATCTCGACTCTTTCAATCCAGTTATATTCTTCATTTTTTTCCTAACACTGTGACTGAGATTTTCTTCTTCATTGATTTGTTGACTGGTTTACTCCTGCCACCCCATACTCCCAAGAATGAAAGCTTTAGAGAAGGGGACCTCATCCATCTTACTGACCATCCTATCACCAGCATCTATGACAGTGCCTGGGCTCTAGGGGGAATTCTGCATCGTCTGCTCAAGCATGAACAGTTGGCCAGGTAGACTAAGAATGTGAGGTGTTGAACTGTGAAACTGTAAATTCTGCAGATAGGAAAGAGTCTCTTTGTACCTGACCTAGAGAGCATTGTTCTGCATACTTGCCGCTTGGGTTTGTATTACAGATCCACACCCCTGCTTCCACAGCACCTGTATATGTGTTATAATTGTCAGTTTCCTTGTCTCTCTTTCTCACTGATGATTTGAGGAGTGGGACCAAGCCCCATTCACCTGTATGTCCCAGATGCCAAATGTAGTGAGCAGCAGAATGAATGAGTCCATGAGTATGTGAATGCTGCTTTTAGCACAAGTGCCTGAGAACATCACATGTTTTTGTCCTTTAACATTTCATGTGGAAAGCATAATGACTGACTGCTAAGCATCTTCTGATGCTTGTTTAGAGAAATACCTGCCTGCAGGATAATACCTGCTGGCAAGTTGGGCTCTCTTTTTGTTAAGATAAGCTCTTTATGTAGACTGTCAGTGTCCAATAGAAATGTAGTGGGAGCCACATATATAATTTTAAATTCCAAGTAGACACATTAAAAAATCTCTTTAAAAAGTGAAATTAATTTTAGTATATTTTATTTAACTGAACATATCCAAATATCCTCACTTCAGCGTGAATCAATATATAAAATTATTACTGAGGTAATTCACATTGCTTTTTTTTCATGGTGTCTTGAAATCCAGTGTGTATTTTACATCTCAGTGTGGGTGCTAAATTATCATCAGAAATACTTGATCTTTTATAAAATGAAAAGCAAAAAAGTATCACATTTCCAAATTATTCCAACACTTAAATGTGTTCCAATATCTGAACTGAGAATGTTTTTAAATATAAATTTCTTAATTAAATAAATTTAGAAACTCAGTTTTGTAGTCACACTAGTACTATTTCATTACCAATTGCTAAATAGGGTTGGTGGCTACTGTTTTGGCCAGCCCAGGTTGTAAGCGCTGCATTTTCATTTAAAAAAAAAATTTTATGAAAGTAATCTCATGGACAGAGGAGCCTGGCGGGCTGCAGTTGCAAAGAGTCAGACATGACTGAGCAACTAAACAAGAACAAAGTAGTCGATTTACAGTGACATGTTAATTTCTGCTGTGTAGCTAGTGACTCAGTTACACGCGTACTTTCATATTTGTTCCGTTATGGTTTACCATATATATAACTCACATCATATGTATGGGTTACCATGACTATAGTTCCCTGTGCTATGCAATAGAACCTTGTTTATCCTAACATATAATTATATAAATTCTTCTTAAATAAACCTTTCTTAAATGTCTTTCTTCACTTTCAAACATGCACCACCTTCTGCCACCTCAGGTCATTGGATTTTGGGGCTCCTTTGTGGATGTCTTTGTGGTCATCCGGTTCCACTTGTTTCTCCTGTAAGGACCAGGCCTGCAGGGAGGAAGCACCTTGTCCGGTACAATTGTTCGTCCAGGACTTTGGGTGCTGGCTTCTTGCTCACTCTTCCACCAGGCACTGCCAGCTCCCTCCTTTGGGTGGGACAGTCTGGGGGCTGTGCCTATGGGGGTTCATTCATGCGCATCCAGGGATCCCCTTCTTTCTGCCGGCCAGCGTGTGTGTGATGGAGAGACCACGGGGGAGCCATCCCCGGCAACCTGCCCCCGCCCCCCAGGGGAGGTGGCAGAAGCAGCTGGCAGCTTGGACCAGCTGGCTGGCTCCAGGCTGAGGTCATGCTGGTGAGTTGGACAGACAGCCTGCTCCAGGGACGGAGGGCAAACCAAGTACTAAGACAGATGGAACCAAGGCCAGCGCTCATTTATCCAAAGGTGCCGCCCACTCTGAGGAGTGTGAAAAGGACCACCAGTCCCTCCGTACGATGTAGTCCTGCCTTTTTTCCCCATGTGTCTCATCTGAAAATGAAGAATAACCTGTGGCTGTGAGCTGAGCATTTCCTAGGGTGCCTTCTGTCATTCATAACCACTGACAGGCTCAGCGCTTGTTCTCTTTCTTGTGTCCCACGTTGTTCAGAGCCCGCTCAAGATCTCTTGACATCATCTTTATCTAGGGTGCAGTGACGATGAATCCATTTTTCTTTCTGAAGGAAAAATATTTTGACTCTCTCTTATGGTGAGGCTGTTCTGCTCCTGAGAAAACTGAAGTGGGTGCAGCATGAAATAATTCTGATCCCATCAAAACATGCACTTTCCTTGTTATCAAGAGCCGGGGGCAGGGTTAGGAAGGTGCAGCTTCATTGGCGGCTGGCAGCGTTGCTCTTTTTTATTTTTTTCCTGCTCCCCTCCCCCATTCTTTATATACTACCCACCCTCCACTTCTCCACATCACTATGTCCTATTTTTTTTCAAAGTGCACTTTGAAACTGTTGTAACTTCAAGATCACCAAGAAACGGTATCACCTCCACAGAAATCAGATACACTATTTGTGTGTCAGCTCAGCTGAGCAGTGTGGAGACGCAGTATAAATGACAACTGAGAGTAGTCAAGTTATTAATTGGCTGAAGAATAATCAAAACTTGTCTTGGAATCCTGGCAAGGTGTTTGCCAAACTGAGGAGAAAACAGCTCGGGGAAAATGTCCAGTGTATTGATTTGGTTTTACTTTCATTGGCATATTTTAGTCACAGCGTTTTGATTCCTGGATTAGAATTTATTTTGAGGTATAGCCATTATTCCGGATGCCAAACTGGAAAGTGATTTTTACTTTTTTATACTAGTTTTACACTCCAATAAAGTGAGGACAAGAAGGTCTCAATGAAACATGTCACTTCTGATCAGAAATCAGGAATTAATTTGAATAAGATTAAGAGGAAGGTTTAAAAGGAATCACTTATTGATATAATTTCTATAATCAAAGGTAGACACCAGGGAAAGATCAGGACTGCTTGCTGCCAAGTGCCAGATTTCAAATTTCAAACCGTGCTCATCCAGCCTGCCTTCAGGTGGGAGGTTGAGGAAGTCTAAAGCTTAGGGCTGTAGACAGTGCCCCTTCCATTCAGATAGGTAACCTCACTCTCTGGTTTGTTCTCAATGCCTGTCCTGTAGGGCTTATTCAAAGGAAAGATTTCTGCAGCTAATAAAATTTCGAAAGATCAGTCTTTAACTTTGTTTCGAAAAGCTGGTGTAGGAATTCTTGTACCTGGAATTTGTATAAAGCCGGAATAGCTTTTTTGTTCCCTTGAGGGAAGTTGTTCCTCAGCTTTCTGTAGCTTCAGCATTCCTCAGATGGGCCACTCCATCCCATGCAAGCCCTGTCCCTTACACCCTCATGCCAGTGTCAGGGAGCAGGCCTGGAGAAGCTCCCCGGTGGACCTCGCATTACTGTTTGAGGTGCAGCGTACTCTAATGCTGTTTCTGCATCTCCTTCTTGCTGCAGAGACCCTCCCCTCTGTTGGAGACCTACTCTTACACCAGCTGCAAAGTTTTGCTTGGAAGGTTTGAATGAATTTGATCATCACCCAGAAGAGAACAATCTCATGAGACTGAAGTAGAAAAGTTTTATAAAACTTCAGGCAGAGAATTAAGTTTTTGAAAGTTCTTTTCTTGGCTGTTTCAGCTACGATAAGAGCTTGCTTTCTAGAATTACTGTTAGAACTGTGAATTTAGTTTGGGAGGAACAAATGCTAATGTTTGTGGCAATCTTGGGTAAATGCCTTTGCAATAAATAAATAAATAATAAATAAATGCACCAGGAGCTTGATATCAGGGTGTGTGCTGGATAGGAAGAAAGGGACCAAGACTTTAGTGATAATACCATCAAATCCTAGGACTCACAGAGCTGCCTTTCTTGGCAGTTTTGCTATTTAAAGTTCTAGTTTAAAAGTGGCAAACAGAAGCCCATATTTTCTGTAAAATAGAGAAATTTAAATGAGCTATGTCTTAGAGTTTAGTTTTGGTGGGACGACGACTAACTGCAAAATCCACTATTAAAAAAAATCGTATTATGGCGGCATATAAGTTGTGACTTATTCTCAACTTCTGAACATTTTGGGAAAGCAAAGAATTATTCCAGAGAGAAATGTGTCCAAAAATACCTGGACGTGTTTTCCTAATTTCCATATTTGCTTTTGCTGATAGAGATCAATGGGACAGTAGCTTTGCCAGCCTTAAATGGCAAAGTTACCCTGGTCAGGTGTGCTTATAAAAACATTTTAAAGTAGCATTAGTATCTATAAAGGAAGAAGAAGAGAGAAGATCCTGGAGCCAGTGGGAAATCAGCCAGTTTTTTAGCTGGCTATCCTCTTCAGCTTGCTGAAAATAAGGATAGGAAATGTTGTGAATATTCCTCAGAAGTCCAGGATGGTTAATATCAGGAGCAAGCACACAAAAGTTTAACTTTTTATATTTTCTGCCCCACCTATTACTATTACAAGAAAAACTTCTTCTGATAGAAAAACATTTATTTGTAATATGAAGCTCCAAATACAGTTTATTGCTTTTGGATCTGAGTTACATTTCATCCCTTGCCTTCCTCCCCGCCCCTGTTTTTTTGTCAGACGATGGTTTTGTAGGCAGCTGGGACCTTTTCTGCAACTCTTCCTTCATGTAGATAGTTTCTGTGGGAAAGCAAGCACACAAGTGTCAGTGGGCCCTCAGAAATATTGGGCCACGGTGATGTTCAAATGGCTCACAGTGAGGCCATCTATTTCACTCCACTCGTAGTAGGTCACGGCCGTGGCCCTCCTTTGCTCTCCGTTGTCTCTTGCTGCCCAAGGGAAGATGTAAGTCCCCCTGCTAGGGAAGAATGAAGAAAGTTCTTGGTCTCCAAATCAGAAATACAGTGAGTAGTTGTTGGCAGGAACTTACACTTGGGGCTCTTAATGAAGCAGGTGAACAGCAGCTCCAGGGACCTGCAACCAAATCCTTGCACAACCCCTCTGGACTGCATGCTTCGGCCTCCACACATTCTAACAGTCAGTCCTGCGAACTGAATCCTGGCGTGCTGCTGTTCATGGGGTTGCAAAGGGTTGGACACAACTTGGCGACAACCACCACCACCACCACCCCATGCAAACTCAAAACACACTGATTTCCAAAGTCAAGGACTTTCAATATTAGAAGCACACACACTAAGTCTTTTCACTGAAGCATCATCTTTTTTCCCCCTGCTCATTTACTTGGGGAATTTAAGGTTTCTCACTGGGGCCTAGAATGGTTCAGGTCCAGACTGACACTTCAGCCATGTTTTGGCCACCATGTGCTGTGTATATGAATGACTCCTGACTTATTAAATTTCTTCCAGTGCGTGCATCCTAGCAGAAGATAGCCCAGCAGGCCTTGAGCCCTTCTGCTGCTTCACTTCACCTCATGAATATTCAGAAGCTGCAGTCATTGAGGACTCAGGTGGCAAAAATAGTAAGGTGATTGAAGCGCACATGAACGCCGAGTCCACATTTCTGCGACTCGGAGCCCCTGACTGCAGGGCAGATTTTCTGTGACCCCCGGACCTCAGGAGGGGAGAGTCCTGGGGAACCCCTCTGAATCAGGCATCTGTTCCCTACACCAACATGCTCACGGCCTGCTGTATGATGTGTTGTAATCAGCATGTTGTTTTTAAAAGACAACAGGCCCTTCTGTGAATCCTCCCCCACAAAATGCATTTAGGCTGATAGTTGAGCATAAAGGCCTCAGTGTGGAGATGAGCAATGCCTGCATTGTTTTCCCCATCATGCAGTCAGGATCTCCACAGCGAAATCGAGTGTCTTTTGTAAAATCTTATTTTATATATTTTGTCACCATCAGCAGTTACACTGGAGTAGGAACCGCTCCATTCTCTTACGGGTTAAATTCTGCTCTGTGAAGACCTAGTGGTGGTGTATAAATTGCAGCCCTGCCTCTTTTCCGAAGGCTTCTAAAATAGGTTTTCAGAATTAGTGCTGGATTTTTGCTCCTGCATGTGCGGTGACTCTTGATTTTTTCCCTTCAGAGAAGCATCCTTTGCAGCATTCCCCCTTCCGAGGAATCACTTAGACACTTCCAGCTGGTGGCAGGGGATACAGCCATAATACAGCTTCCTGTGTCCCAGCTGTCTTTTTCACTACGGTAAATGCTTTACGATGGCTGCACTCTCGTGTAAAGGTTCAGGTACAGGGAGGTGTAGGATGAAGTCTGGAAACCATCGTTGGGGTTTTTAAAGCTTCGGCTTCTCCAGCATCTTGGCATTTTGAATGTCTTCCGGCTTGGAGTCCAAGGTTTCTCTCCAGTGATTGGAATGCTGCTGGAAGCCTGATTAAAGGTGCCTGAGGATATCACCTTCTACCAGGAAGCCCTGCGTGCTTGAGAGGGTCCTTTTCAATGCATTATGGCTCATGCGGCCTCCCAATTAAAGAAAACCCGGGATTTAGAAATCAATGCTGAAGAAGAGACAGAGAAAAAAAGGAAACACCGCAAACGGTCCCGGGATCGGAAGAAAAAGGTAGCTATGTATGCCAGTGCATAGATCTTG